>NC_143418.1:16550000-17750000 GCF_059467195.1 Physcomitrium patens
AAAAAAAAAATATACAAATGCATAAGAGAGAAAAAAAGAATAAAAGATAGTATGGAAGAATATAAAAAAGCAAGAGAGAAAAAAAGAGAGAGAGACAGGGGAAGAAAGAATAAAAGAAAGTAAAAAAAAAAATAAAGAGGAAGTAAGACAAAGAGAAAGTGTAATAGGGCATGGATAAGATATAATATCTCCTAGATCAAATAGCTACTCTATAAGGCTTTAGAATAAAAAAGCTAACATCTGCTAGGCTAAAATTGAACAAGTCCGATATATATTATAAGAATTTTAGGTAAGAAGATGTATGCCAATGGTTCTTTAGCATGCAATAATACCTCAAATTATTTAAGGCAAATACCATTAAAAAATTATATAAGCAATTAGCTATTTGAGAGGTGAGGAGCCATGCGGTGGTAATATTGAACTCAAAGCTATGGAGCTTAAAGTATATATGTATTTTTGACATATCATACATGTATATATATTCATTTTTATAGATAGATGATCTTCTTGATAAACTGTATAAGTATAATCATCTTTAACAAATTTGACCTTTAAAGTAGCTATTGGAAGATACCTATTGCAAAAGAGGATATAGAAAAGATGGCATTTTGTATATGCTATAGACATTTTAAATGGCTTATTTTATCTTTTGGCCTCATTAATGCTCTAGCATCTTTTATGGATCACATGAATAGATTGATTTGGAAACTTTTAAAAAAGTACATGTTTTCATTGATGATATTTAGTCTATATTAAAAGTCTTGAAGAGCATGAATGATATCTATAAGAAGTACTGCATTGAATATAAGATAGTTGCTTCTATTCCAAGCAAACAAAGTGTGAACTTTGAAAGTTGGATGTCGCATTTTCAGAGTATGAAGTGTCCTCCAAAGGTGTGTATATGGAGTAGGATAAAATAAAAATGATAGAAGATTGACCAACTTTTAGAGATGCTTTTGAAGTTTGTTCATTCTTAGGCCTTGTTTGATATTATCACTATTTCATTCAATAATTTATATACATTGCTTCCTCATTAATAAACCTATTAGAGAAGGATGTGATATTTGAATGGAAATTGAAGCAAAAAAAGGTCTTCAATAAATTGAATGAGGTACTCATTACTGCTTGAATATTTGACATTGATGCTTTTGAATTCAATATTGGCATGGTCTTCTAATAAAATTTTAGTAGGGACTTTGAATTTAGGACCTATGAATCATACAAGATTAGGAGGATAAAGCACAATTACTCTATATATTATTGAAAGCAACTAATAATTATACATGCTACAAAGGTGTGGTGACATTATATATTGAAAAAGCCAATGATTATTTGGATTGACCATCGATCTTTGCTATATTAAAAAATATGAAATCATGACATTATTATTAAAAAGAATATTTATAGTTCTTTGATATTTAGCTTGAATTTAAGAAAAATAAAAAATACATCATATTTGATATCTTATTATATTACAATTGCTAGCTTTATAGATCAATTCTTGAAGCAACTTCAATTGATTATAGTATACTCTCATATAAATGACTTAGCATTTTTATAAGTTTTTTTAACAATATTTATTATCACCATAGGTTTAGATTGATTATTAATAATAATAGTATTTAAATAAGTACTGATCATTCACCATTCTTTTTTAACATCAATTAGCATTTGATTATATTAATAATTTTTTATCATTCTATTAATATCAACAATCTAAAAATAGAAGACTTTATACTATAGTTTACAACGACCTTATAGGAGATACAATATTGCTTCTTTATAGCACAAAATTATCAAAAAGAGTATGTAAATAACTATCAATAATATAAGACTTTTTGAGAAGGTGATTAGATACTAGTCTTCAATGCCAACTTTTTACTTGTTACATCAATCTAAGTCCATAAGTTGATACCTTAGTGGCTTGAATCTTCTGTATTTCTATAGTGATTTTTGATGTTGCATATTGCCTTGAGATTTTGTCACATATTTGGATCCATTCGATCTTCCATATTTTGTAACTCAAGAAATTTTATATTAAATTAATAAGAGTATAAATTAGAAAGCATTTTGGAATAACACTATCTATGCCGTGGAAATGGATGTTCACAACTTCATTATAAAGTCTTTTAGAAAAGCTATTCCATCAACAATACAACATAAAAATCTATATAAAACCTCACCTATTATCAAGAAATAATTTAGAATTACCATTAGGAATGAAATAAAGACTTTTTTTTATTCATAGAGAAGGATTTATTGTAATAGGACATAGATAAGATATTTGTATTACTGACACATAGAAATAGGTAATTGGAGCCATTTTTAAGAAGTTTCTAGAATTGAGGCTAGATTAGTGATTAGTATTCTAAAAAGACTTAAGGTGGTTAATTAGGTGAGATCCATCTTTAAAATCTTCTAAAAAAAAGTTATCTAACTAAAATCTGCTTCTAAAATCTCTTAAAAAAAGTAGTTAATGTTGTTCTCATTGTGTTCAAGCTTCGATATACTAAAGCAATTGAACTAATAGAGGTGGATTCGAATACGGGGAAAGACTGGTTATATGAATTGGGTCTGTTAGTGTCACAATTGACTGTACTCTGGCTATGTGAAATCAATTATCAAACTATAAAACACCAAGGCTTATTACTTCCATCTTGATTCAATACATAATCCATTCTATGACTATCAATTCAATAATACTTCTCTTTATCATAATTCTTCATAAGCAAATAATAAAAGCAAAGAAAATAAAGAAGTAGTACCTAACTTACCTCAGCTTACGACTCTAACAATGTGGCTCTCGGCTTACGACTCTCATAGTTTGGCTCTCAGCTTATGACTCTCACAGTCTGGCCCTCGGCTTACAACTCTCTCAGTTTGGCTCTGATCTCTCTTTCCTCAACCTATTTATCCTATCAAAAAGATGATCTGTCAGCCAGCGGATTCCAAAGGTTATGACCCTTTGAATTCTTAACCATTTATTCCACTAACAACCTATTGTTACCAACTAAACTCCCTAACCATCAGTCTAATTTTCAAGGTTATCAATAATCAACCAATAACTTACCACAAAGTTTATTTACCTATTCTACAAAGCCCCACTTTTAATAGTGCAGCATCTTTGCAAACATTATTTAGCCTCAATTTATAAAGACGTAATAGCGTTGGCTTCTTCAATCAATGGCATTGCCTTACTACCCTTTGAATTCTTGACCTTCTCCTCTACTACTTCTTCATCGGCCTCCATGTTTGATGGTTCTCCATCTAAATCCGCCGTCAGATCTTCATTCAACAAATCCAATTCCTGTACCTGAGACTCAAGTCGGATAATTTGGTTATCACATTCCTCCAACATCTTCAGCCATTCTTCTATTTTTTTCAAAGGTATCTCCGAAGGTATTATCCTTGAAACTGGCATATGATCTGCACTAAATTAATGGCCTCCTTCACTAATGCGGCTAGTTTAGTCTACAACATTGCAACCTCTATCTGCAACCTTCCTTACTGTTCCTTCCAATCGATCTCCATCCTTACTTTCTCAAACACCATGTTTACCATCTTCTCCTTAACCACAAAAGAAAATATGGTGCTTGTCAAGAGCCTCCCTCCTACTTCTTACTATGGTCCAATCAATTGGATCGACTCCCCCTTTTGTAATAGAAAATCCATCCCGAGTTTATGGATAGTAAAGTTTAAGCCGATTACCATTGATCCGTGTCATAAATTTAGTACCTATAAAATCTTCCAATTGTACTAAACCATTTGGAAATCCGTCAATAACTTGATATGGCCCATGCCATCGAATTTAAAATTTTTCTGAAAATTTTTTAAATCGACTATTATAAAGAAATATCAAATCATTTGGCATAAAAGCCTTTGGTCTAAGCTTATTATCATAATAAGTCTTCCTTCGTTTTTCTGTAGTTTCTATTATCATTAATCCATTAGCTCTAGTTTTATCCAATTTTTCCAATTCTTCTAAACGGTGCCGTAATGAATCCGGATCACCCAATCTATTATCTATAGCAATTCGTAAACTTTGGACTTCCAATTCAATAGGTAATATTACTTCCTGGCCATAAACCAATTAGAAAGGAGTAGCATTGGTAGTAACTTTATATGCAATACGGTATATCCATAAAGTTACGAACAACTTAGTATCCGAATCTGTTTCCGCTCTTGAAACTATTTTTGTTAAGATTTTACATAAAATTCTATTTGTCTTTTCCAATTGTCCATTGACTCTAAAGTGATACGGTGTAGTCTTTCGATGTTTTATCTCGTATTTAGTTGTGAGTGCTTCGATTGTACTATTCATAAAATGAGTTCCTCGATCACTAACCAATTTTCGTGGACAACTGAACCATGTAATAATATTTTCATACAAAAAGGTTGCTACTCTACTTGCACTATTGGTTTTTTGTAGCTACTGCTTCAGCCCATTTTGTTACATAATCCATTGCTACCAATATATACCATTTTTGTCTATTTCTCGAGGCTGGTGAAATTGGTCCCACAAAACCAATTTCCTATTTTTCAAAAGGTACTTAAGCCAGAATTGGTACCAATAGCATTTCTAAAGTTCCAATAGGTCGACCCGTTGTCGTATTACGTGTTGTCTTGTTCGGGAATACATTGGGTATCTGGCTGTGGAAGATATAGTTGTTTTTGTAAATAACAAAGAAACCTTAATAGATTTTATCCATGTATGAAGAATATAATTGAAATATCAATTTCCAAGTATTTAAAAACACTCCTCATAGTCATTTTAACCATACAATATTCCAATTGCTTTATTTCTTTTATAATTAAGTTGTTTTTGTTTTTCTTAACAAGCCCTAATCCTAGCCAGTGAGCTTTGACAAGCTGTAACTTTTGATCCAATTGTCCACTTAGTGTGAAATTTTGCACCCAAATACCAGTATAAGCCTTCTATATGCTCAAAAAATTTCAGCCCAACCCAACTTACAGATTGTAAGAAAACGCCCAAAAACCGCACTGATGACACTCCGTCGCAACCTTGAAATTTGATGTAGAAACTCCACAAGTGATTTCTCTTTTGTCAACCGTTAACTCCAGCTCAAAATTGAATAGCCGCTTGATCTCCAAATCTTCTATTACCAAGCCAAAAATTATATTGATCCAACTAGTAGATCTTCAGATATCACAGAAATCCTATCCAACCCTAGACTGCCAACTTTCGACAACCCTTTGTACTAAAACCCAGATATCTCTTGATTGCACTATTAGATTAATACAAATTTTTGTATACACTTAGCACACCCAACTATCCAAAAAATACCAAATTTTGATCTATAGATGCTACACGACTTGCACAAACCGATTGAGAATGCAAACCATCAATGTTTTATATAAAATCCGAAACACCAAAATAAACACTGACTTTGAGCAGCGATTGCTCTCCCTTCACAAATCCTAATGAAACCAAACTAGTGACCTTGAAAAGAGCTTGAAGCTAGCTCTTCGATCCAAAAACCTGATCTGAAAAAATCCCTCATTTTTTAACCTTCCTCTCCTTTAACCCTAATTCTCTCCTCTTTCAAACCCTAGCCTCTGAATTTCTTCAATCTTCCGTCTTGGATCCGGAATTGGCTCCTTCCATCTTGGATCCAGAATTGGCTCCTTCCGTCTTGGATCTGGAATTGGCTCCTTCCGTCTTGGATCCAGAATTGGCTCTCGCCGTCAGAGCTTTCTCCTTTGTTTTTACCTTTAAGAGATCCTTTTATCGAAAACAACGTTCCCTGAAACGGCACAAAGAACAGGGCAGCCTGAAACAGAATCAAAACCTCGTAATCGGGACCACATTGAGTCGCCCGACCAATTCAGGTCTCATATCGGCTAAGAGTCCAGTAGTAAGACCCGGATGTTCCCGTAATTAGATCAAATTGGTCCTTCACGTCAGATTGGCTGAGGCCCGTAGTAAGACCTAGATTTTCCCGTAATTAGACTGCATTGGGTTGCCTGACCAATTCAGGTCTCATATTGGATAAGAGGACCCGGATTGGATTCTTGAAATTGGATCCAATTGGCTCTTCGAACTAGGCTCACCCGTCGTGTGAATTGGTCCTTTCCCTTCCTGCTGACTTCCGTTATTGGAATCGAACGGAGCATTTCAGTATGCCCCGGCTGACTGTAATGGGGTGACTGAACCTAGCCTCTCAGAATTTGCACTGGAATTGGTCGTTGCTCCCAATATTCGAGGTAAGTGAACATTAATAAAAGTCCTCTTTCTTTATATTTTCACAGTATACTTGTTTTACAACACGACACCGTTCTCTGACATGGGTCTTAATGACGGACGAATTAGTGGGCATCTGCAAACATTGTTGGCCACCAATAACCAGCCTGTAAAGCTTTACGAGCCGTGCTGTCTCTCGCAAAATATCTACCACAATTGTCTAAGTGGCAACCTTCCAATATAGTACTCACTTCAGTCTCATAAATACAACATTGCAAGACTCCATCCTTGCCTTGTTTATATAAAGCTTCACTAATCATCGTATAAGGGGCATATTTTAATATTAAGTGTCTTTTAAGCTTTTCATTGAAATTGGATGGAAAGGTTTAAAATATCAAGTATTGAATTATTTTATTATACTCCGGAGTAATTACATCTACCGCAAACAGTTTTGTATCGAGTAGTGCATCGTTAATGGATTCATTATCCAATATATTGGATAACCGAGATAAATGGTCCGCATTGGAATGTGATTTTTCTGCTCTTATTTGAATAGTAAAGTCAAATTACTGCAAGAGTAGAATCCATCGTGCAATACGACCACTCAATTGAGGCTTATTAATCATATATTTTAAAGCATCATGGTCGACATGAAAAACAAATTTATAACCAAGAAGATAATGTCAAAACTTTTGTATGGAATAAATCATCTCCAATGCTTCTCTTTTGGTTGTTGTATAATTTCTTTCAGTTGCTACTAATTGACAACTTGCATAATAAATACGGTGATCAAAACCCCGGCCATCTTTCTGGCTTAGTACAAAACCAATCGCAACATTAGATGCATTTACATAAACTTGGAATAGTTTTGTTCAAGAAGGTGCCACCAATATTGGTACTGAAATCAATTTCTGTTTTAATGTTTTGAATGCAATTGTACATTCTTTTATCCAAACTAGATTGGTCCCATCGATTGGTGGTTTTTTCAAGAGATTTGTGAAGAGAAGGCATATAATTTTGAATAGATAGATAAATTATCGATAATAATTGACATGGCCGACAAATGCTCGAACACCCGTAACAGTGTCTGGTTGTTTTAATTCTACTATAATCTTTATTTTATCCGGATCTATAGCAATGCTTGCCATCGAAACTATATGATCCAATAGTTTACTAGAAGACATACCAAATTGGTATTTTTCTAAATTTAAAGAAATTCTATATTTGGCACATTGATTCAAATATTGACTTAGACATTCTAAATATTTGGCTCCCGTACTAAATGTATAAAAATCATCCAGAAATATTTCCATTGAAATTCGTAAATAATCTTGGAACGCTTACATCATTATCCTTTGAAATGTAGCTGGTGCATTATAAAGCCCAAATGGCATAACCTTATAGGCAAAGGTCCTCCAATCCGTAGTAAAGTAGTTTTAAACTGGTCTTCTTTTGCAAACTTAACTTGATTATAACCAAAGAATCCATCAAGAAATGAATAACATTCATGTCCAGCGATGGCATCTAATATACTATCGGGGAATGGTAAAGAAAAATAATCCTTCTAGGTAGCCGCATTTGATTTTTGAAAATCTTCACAGATGCAAACTTTTCCATTCTTTTTCAATACCATAACAATTGGTAAAATCCATTCACTGAAAGGAATTGGATAGATAAATCCAACCTCTAAGAGTTTATCTAGTTCTTCTTTTATCATAAGTGAGTATTTTGGATGAAGTCGATATTATCTTTAGCGTACTGGTGTAGCATTCTCCTCCAATATAATTCAATGCTCCCAACTTCAGTTAAAATTCCTTTCAAATCTACATATGACCATGCAAAAGTGATTTTATGTGTTAAAAAGTAATCCACCTAAATTTCTTTCTTCTTGTGTTTTATATCGTCGTAAATCTCAATGATTTGGGGAGCCTCTCCTATACCTTAATTAATTGATTGACATCGTGGAATTTCAAGAATCACTGGAATAATGTTCTAGTCAATTCCAAAATCTTTCATAAAATCTGACAGATTAGAACTTTCCAATTCCAATTCAATAGTACTAATATGATTAACATCATGTCTATTCATCTAATATGCAATCATATGATCAGAATCATCAATAACATCTAGAAGAATGAAGTACTTGCATGGTCCCCTACATAGGTATTTCATTCTAGTGTACTCGACAACTTATCTTGTCTCAGCATATATTAGGTCGGGTGCACTAATTTCTTCTTCGATAGACTCATCTTCACAATCCAAACTGAATTTTGAACTGACAACTTGAGTTTCTCCGTGATATTAGATAGGGTAGATTAGAAGCATAATTTTATCATTACCTTTCTCAATTGTCAATGTACCATGGCCCTAATCATTTTGAGCTTTAGCTTGATATAACCATGGTCGCTCCAATAAAATTGGGTATGACAATATGGAGCTTTGCAATCGGAAAATAATATAATCAATTTTGTAAGTAATCCTCGCAATTACTATATCAATACTTCATAAAATATCCATAAGTTTAACTCAACTAGAGTCATCCATTCTCAAAACCATTGTAGAAGGCAATAAGTGATCCAAACCCAACTCCTCTATTGTAGCGGCATTCATAAGATTTACACTAGATCCTCTGTCTACTTGCACTCCCAATAATAACATTCCATCAATTAAGACATCAATTGTAGGTCCACTTGAATCAGGATTCAAACTTACTTCTTAGATTTCTTTATTTCGAGATCTGTGATGAATTAATGAAAAATTCAAGATAGTTCAGCACTGAGGTGCTACCGCCAATAGTTGCTTCATAGAGATTGTGGGCTGTATGGTGCCCAAATTTTTTAAAATATTATATGGTTCTGTATTAGTGGTAATTTTCAATGTCCGTTTCTTCTTCCTAGTCCTAGACACTGACGCAAATAAATTGATTTTCTCTATATTAGAAATTAATAAAGCTACTAGAACTAAATTTGATTGAGTTTGTAAAATCGGTTCTTTCAACGAGTAAGATTATTCTCCCAATTGGACTGATATTGGTTCTTTGGAATTCATGCCTCTTAGAAGATCTTTCAATGAAAAGGACATTTTTTGAAACTGTGTAGAAAACAAAACAGCTCGAGACAAAACCGAAGCCTTCATAATCGGTACCTTATTAGGATGCACAACTGATTCAGGTCTTATACTGAGTAAAAGATCCATATTAGGACCTAGATTGAATGTCCTCGTAATTGGGTCCAATTGGCCCTTTACTTCAGGATCAACCAAATGTTGAATTGGTCCTTTCTCCTTTTGTTGACTTCTTGTAAGGACAGCTTGGACTACTTCTACCCGATGAACTAGTGAATCTTGAGGACCTTGATTTATCTCCTCTATTTTTTCTTGGCTTTGGATCTGCTGATCTCGATTATTGAAATTGAACGGAGCATTACATTACTGATAAGTATGTCTCGACTGCTTGCAATTTACATACATTGGTGCATAATCGTCACTAGTTGTGGGATTGGGACATTCACTGACATAATGACCAATTTGTGTGCAACGAAAACAACAAAGTGGTCTTCTTGCACCCCTATTTGGCATATTGGGTGTCTCCACCGATATATACCTACTATGCTTGTTCCATATAGGATTAGAAAATAATCCTAATTGTCTCATTTGTACGGAGGGTACTTGGTTCGATGACATCGATGGGCTATATTCTTGATACCTCTGCTGCTCCTTCCAGTAGTTCTAGGGGTTTGATGTAGATCTTAGATTAAAATTGGAATTTGGAAAATTATTGAATGTTCGATTTTGTTGATTAGATCGATTTCCATTCCATCCATACATATTTCTCGTTTGAACTTGATTGACTTCCCACTTAGTCGATGGGATCATGGTCTGATTACTGAATTGTTGCCTTTGTAAATGCCAACAATTTGGGATAGGATACTTTCCTCCATAAAATGTACATTGAACACCTATTTTTTTGGGTAATGGACATTCCGTATCAAAATGACCTTGTCCCTTACAATTATTACACTATAGATTAGGTCTCGTATTAGAAGTCTTATGTCATTTTTCTTTATCTTTAACTAAATTCACGGCCAATTCTTCCATCTTCTTTGTTAGATTTAATAACAAGGCTTCATTTGGATCTTTAATAATTGCATTTGTGAACAACTTTGGTTGTTGAAAGGTTGGCGGTGTAATATAAGGTGTCATTGTTATTGGCGCTATTGCTTGGAGTAGTGTAGCATTAATTGATTTTTGCAACATAACATACTTTACATTGGAGGCAACCATTTGCGGATAATTACCCATCCACATATTTCCTGGTTGTATTTGTTGGCTTCCTGAACTTGGAATCATCATGGCCCCTACTATTAATAATTGGTCATAATGACATTCTTCCTACACCTTTGCTCGTGCCAATGATGCCTCTACCATAACTAGTTGAGCCTCTTTTACAAATATTTTTAATTCTGGTGGATGCAAACCATTGATTAATATCGACAATATAAATGCATTTGGCATTTGATTATTTGACCATTTACAAAGTATATCCACAATCCGACCATAATAGGACTCTATGGATTCTTTCGCAAATATCTTGCTATTCATAAAACTTTCTTGAAGTCAATCTTCAAATCCAATTGGTCTAAAATGGATTACGAAGGCATTCCTCAAGGCCTCTTAATTGGAAAATCTATCCACTGGTTGTCGAATATACAATTCAAAAGTTGTATCTTTTAAAGTTGTTGGCAACCATCTCAATCAAATGTCTTCAATTCTATCATTATTAGCCACACAGGCTGTCAAGAATTGAGATATATGGTGATCGAGATTAGAGCCCGACCAACCACTAAAAGTAAGTAATGGTGCCACACTTGTAGTTCGGTCTCATACTGCTCCCATTTGTACTGCAATTGGTACTTTTGGCACTCCCACAGCCATTGGTATTATCATTGGTCTCCTTGCTATTTGAATTTGAATTTTTCTTCCTTTGGTTTTACTTGGATCTACAATTCTTTTTTGTTGTTCCAGTAGGATATTTCTTATGAATAATTACTCTTGTCTTTTTTTTGCTTATCAATTAATTCTTTGATAATCCTCTCCTTCATGATTATCACTTATGATCTTTCATTGTTCTCATTCAATCAATTTCTAATATTTCATATTGTTATGATTTCCCCGGCAGCGATGCCAAAATATTGTTCTTATTGCGTTCAAGCTTCGATATATCAAAGCAATTGAACTAATAGAGGTGGGTTCGAACACGGAGAAAGACTATTTATATGAATTGGGTCTGTTAGTGTCACAATTGACTATACTCTAGCTATCTGAAATCAATTATCAAACTACAAAATACCAAGGCTTACTACTTCCGTCTTGATTCAACACATAATCCATTCTACGACTATCAATTCAACAATATTTCTCTCAATCATAATTCTTCATAAGTAAATAGTAAAAGCAAAGAAAACAAAGAGGTAGCACTAAGCTTACCTCGGCTTACGACTCTCACAGTCTGGCTTCGATCTCTCTTTCCTCAACCTATATATCCTACCAAAAAGGTGGTCCGTCGGCCAGCGGATTCCAAAAGTTATGATCCATTGAATTCTTAATCATTTGTTCCACTAACAACCTATTGTTATTAACTAAAATGCCTTACCATCAGTCTAATTCTCAAGCTTGTCAATAACCAACTAGTAACTTATTATAAAGTTTATTTATCTATTCTACAAATACTAAATAAAATCTAATTAAATCTTAACAATGTTAAACAAGATTTAATCAAATTCAAAAAGAAACCTTAAAGAAATTACAAAAGAAACAATAAAAAATCATAAAGAAGTTGAAAGATAATCTACAATAAACCTTAAAACACTCCTTAAGAGGCTCCAAAAAAATATTGAAATAATCACAATATATCTTAAATAAATCTCAACTAAGTTTTAATTTATTCCTAGTTGAAATCCTAATAGATCTTAATCAAACCCTAAACAAACCTTGAATTTCGAACCAAATCCTAACCAAATCCTAAATCCTAAACCAAATCCTAATCAAATCCTAAATTGAATCCTAAAAAAATCCTAAACCAAATCTTAACCAAATCCTAAATCATAAACCAAATCCTAACTAAACTCTAAATCCTAAACCAAACCTTAACTAAATCCTAAATTCTAAAGTAGTTTAGAACCTCAATATCTTTTGATTAAACCATTGATCTTATTTAAAATTTTACACACCTCTCAATCTCTTAGTTACAAACAAGTATAACAAATTTAAGGACAATTACACTTACCAAATAGAAGAAAAATCCTAAAACTACTTAGATGTTAGCTGGCCTCCTTTTCCAACCTTGATGCTGATCTTCTAATACTAATATCTCTTGTTTGCACCATTAAGTTGATTTCTAATTTCTCTTATATATAGAAAAAGAAGTCTATTAACTACATACATAATTTTTACTTCAATCCAACTAGTAGATTGTAAGAAATTTTAGAAACCCTCATTAGACCTAAAATTCTACTTTTCAAGACCCTGATCCATTTAAATCTCAATAATCTTTAATTCAATCATTAGATCAAGTAAAAAATTTCATTACGTATTAAACACAATTATAACCATTGATTTGCAAAATTTTACTTATAGATCTACTACAAAACTCTTGAAATTATCCAAAATATCAATTCTCTTTTATTTCACAAAAACATGAGTCATCCAAAACAATCTTAATTTTATAATGTTCTTATTAAGTCATTAAAAATCCAAATCATACAAAATCAATGCTTATAAAAATTTTATCAAGTTTTTTATCAAATTTCACTCTCCAATGTCCAAAAGAACCCTAGAGTTGCCATAGATGTGCAATTTTGTGCCTTGGAATCTTATTTTGACCTAGGTTGACAACTGATCTTCTTGGGGGTATCAATTTTTGGCTTCTTGAAGTAAATTTTACTAAAATCTACTCTTAATTCCCTCCTATACATGTTTATATCATTTAATTTTCTAATTTACTTTGTTTTGCCTTATTTATGGTCCTACTAAGTAAATAGAAGTCTATTTTGTAAAATAAAATATTAGTAATTTTTAGTTTTACTATCTTTTTGACATCACTCCTATTTTTTCCTACATTCTTGTATTCTTTCATTTTTTCTATCTTTTTATTGCTTTCTTCTATTCTTTTCTACTTTTTTTTGTTTTTTCTCTCTCTCATGCATGCTTGTATTCTCTCTCTCTCTCTCTCTCTCTCTCTCTCTCTTTCTCTTTGTTTTTTCTTATTCTATTGTACTTTCTTTTGTTTATTCTCTATCTTTTATGTATTTTTTGCTCTTTCTTCTTTTTTCATGCATTCTTATGCACTTTTTTTCTCTCTTTTTCTATATTTCTTTTTCCTATTCTATCCTACTTCTTTTTGTTCTCTTTCTCTCTCTTATACATTCTTGTGCTTTCTCTTCCTCTCTCTCTCTCTCTCTTTTTGTCTTCTTTACTTAATTCTTTTGTACTTATTTTGATTTTTTTCTCTCACTCATATATTCTTATGCTCTCTTATTTTCTTTGTTTCTCTTCTTCTCTCTTTGTCTTGCTTTCTCCTATTCTTTTGTACTTTCATGCATTCTTGTGTTCTCTCTCTCTCTCACTCTCTCGGTGTGTTGCTTTCTCCTATTCTTTCCTACATTCTTTTGTTCTTTCTTTCTCACTTATGCATTATTGTGTCTTGTCTCTCTCTTTGTCTCCCTTTCTCCAATGCTTTCCTACTCTCTTTTGCTCTCTAGTTCCAGCTCTCTCCCTTTGACTCTCCTCCTGCTCTCTCTCTTTCTCCAGCGCTCTTCTGCTCTCTCACACGGCTGGTTGATTGGTTCCCTCCCTGCCCACCCCTTGGGCATCCTGCCCTGGTCCCATCCTGCCCTGGTCTTCTTCTTGGTGTCGCTGTCCCCGTGTCCCTCGCTCTCTCCACCTTTCTCTCTTTCTCTGTCTCTCTTTCTCTTTTTTTCTCTGTCTGTCTGTCTGTATCGAACTTTCTCTTCTGGCTCTCTCCCTTTGCTTTCTCTCTCGCTCTCTCTCCTGCTCTTCCTCGAATTCGTAGTTTAGTAGGACCCTTCTTCTTCTTCTTCTTCTTCTTCCTCTTCTTCCTCCTCCTTGCCCCTCCCCTCCATGCCCTAATTGTAATCCCGCCCCCATCCCCAAGCTCCCTCCTCCCCTCCCCTCCCTCAATTCCATTCCATTCCGCCCTCGCCCTTCCACGTTGCTGCTGCTTCTGCTGAAATTCCTCCTCGCTCGCTATCCCCTCCCCCTCCCTCCTCGATTCCACCCCGTCCCTCGTCTTCCTCCCGCAGGACATTCCGATTTACAGGGGGTTGCGTGGGCCAGGCACTCCATTTGTCGCACTCAACATGTCTGCCGCTACCGCCAACACCAACTTGCCCAGGCGGATCATCAAGGTAAGTGCAGATGACTGCCGCTTTTGCTTTGCTTTCCCTGTCGTGTCGTGCCCGTCTTTGGGTGCGCCTGAAATTTTTGTGCGTTCGGAATTGGATCGTGGATCTGGGTTTCTCTTGTACTTTGTGCACCAACCTCGTGGTAGTTGCGAGAACTGTTGATATCGAGTGTTCTCCTTTTTTGGGAGAATTCGAAGTGGCTGTCGATCTCTTATGTGGTGGAGCTAAGAGCGAGAAGTTGATCTTCCCGTAGAATCGGATGGAGGTTATATTTGGTTTCTGGGGGAGTTTGTGAGCTGGGTGCTTTCGAGGAAGGTTAAGGGTGAATTACAATGCAGTGTGGAAGCGGGGCATCGTGGGTTTTATTGTGTTACGTGTAGTTGTGATGGTGCGGAGGATTTAGATTTGTGGAAAATTTGCTTGATGTCGGGATTGACGTGAGGGAGGTGCGGTTGGGTTGATTTTGTGCAGGAAACCCAACGATTACTTAGTGAGCCAGGTATGTACGTACTTTCCTTTGGGTGGAGGTGGTGGTGGTGGTTGTGGGGTGTAAAATGTTATAATACGTTCTGTGGCGATGTTGCCGTCACTTAAAGCCCAGTTGCAAAGTTCAGTGGTCAGAGTTTAATGATTTTACGGGGAGCTTGCATGCTTTTAATTGTTCAGAAATACCTTTGAGCACGAAATGTGTTTTTCAGAAGTGGGGATTGAAAAATTAGGCCAATATTTTACGTCGGTATTTCCGGCGGATTTTAACCGTTATGATGGTGCATCATGACACACTAGCTCCGGGAATCAGTGCGTCACCGTCGGAAGAGAATTTGCGGTATTTCAATGTGATGATTCTGGGCCCATCACAATCTCCATATGAAGGTACTAGCGTGCATTAGGATTACCTTGCTTGCCTACTTTACAGTGGTGATTTGTATCTGTTGTTTAGAGACCTAATTTTAATTGGTGAGAAACGAGGAATGCTATGATGGTTCACGAAATGATGATTTGCAGCTCTTTTAGGATATTGGTGTGATGCTCTCACACACCCAATTGACTTCTTTATGGTCGTTACGATAGTTTATAAATTGAGCGTCTTCTGTTATGTGAGTTAATGCTGTGAATTGGCTTATACATTCAGGTGGAGTGTTTAAGCTTGAATTGTTTTTGCCAGAGGAGTATCCAATGGCTGCACCCAAGGTCAGACATCACAACAATTGGTTCTCAATGTCGGATCGGAGTAATTTTCTTATGTTTTGAGACTTTATCATAATTACGTTTCCGTAGCACTATAGCTTTGGTGTGCAAAAAATGGCGAGAATTGCATCATTTTTCAGAATCTGGAAGGTCATGTGTCATGATGTGTGTTGAGGGCGGTTTGACATACTGTCAGTCGCTTGCATTTTGAGTGCTCACTTCGAGGTTAAGCGTTTTCATCAGGTCTTGTCTTCTTTGGATGTCATGCTGTCTGTTCTGATTTCATACATTTATCGTGGGAAATGTTGTCAGGTTCGGTTCTTGACGAAGATATATCACCCAAACATTGATAAGGTAAGACTTTCGATTTATTTTACTGTTTTGTTGGCTCTTGTGTGGACTGAGTATCATTCAATGCCTAACATTTGGATTTTAGAAATACATGTTCACCAATCATTGTCATTATTTATCTGAATGGAAATCTGAGATTTTCTTATAATTTGTTTAACACTTCATTTTTCAGTTGGGACGGATCTGCTTGGATATCCTCAAAGATAAATGGAGTCCAGCTCTTCAGATCCGCACGGTTCTTCTCAGGTTAGTGTTTAGTTCATGCCAGCTTTACATAGTTTTGAGTTCTCTTTCTTAGTAAGTACTTATGCTTTTCAATTCTGTCAAGTGAAGTGACGTCACATATTATGTATTTGTTTTCAAATTCACCAAGGTGATTGTCACAGATTGATCTTTTGTATTGGTAGAGTTGACAGTGCTCGAGGATTGTGACGAACACGGGTTAATAGAACTGTAGATAGGTTCGAGTTCATTTTTTACCTGTATACAGCACTGTAATGACATTGTATTCTTCTGGTGGGGGTTGCCAGCATTCAGGCTTTGCTAAGTGCACCTAACCCAGATGATCCTCTGGCTGAAAATATCGCTAAACACTGGAAGACAAACGAACAGGAGGCTGTGGAGACTGGTGAGTTTTTTTCCAAGCCCATTTACATAGGTCTTAATATTGATTATGTCGTGTGTGCAGAACTGGTTATTTTAATTCATTTTATCGCATGTTTCTTGGATTGGTATAAGTGGAGAGGAAGTTGCCAAGCAGACACTAGATAATCTACTATGACGCAAATTTTTGTTATTGATATTATATCCACGGTTATTGAACGAATGGATGTAGCCAATCATTTTTTGGACGTTGATATTGTCTCTGCAACATGTGTACTCTTTTCATTGCAGCGTTTTGTTTAGGTTGTGTTTCTCCATGTTTTCTCCATCTTACTTCATATTTGCGATTTGAGCTCACTTCCTTGCTCATACTAATGTTATTGGAACAGCGAGGGAGTGGACTCGTTTGTATGCAAGCGGCGCCTGAAGATTGTTTCGTACTCCGGCCCAACTAATAAAAAGTTGAGATGCTTTATAGGAGCGTGTTTAGGAAAGAATTTGGTGCGACTTTGGGGGGGATAGGTGCCCTGGTCACCTGTAGCAAGTAAGGTTGTGGATTAGTCTTCTAACTTCTGAAAGTTATTGCTCATTCATTCAAGTAGGGAGAGTGCACCCAAGTTCTTGTGATATTCCAGTGCATTATAGGATCACCTGTCTAACCTCTTTTTGCACACTTATCTCTTAGAATGTTGTAGTGTCCAGGCTTAGACCTATTTTGTTCTATGCCATATCAGGCAGCCTTGATTTCAACTTTCTTTTCACTAGTTGAGCAGATTCTGGAACCGTGTTCATTCTTTATACTATCCCCGACGAAGGCACTACTTATTTTGTAGCGCACACGTTCAGGGCAATTATGAAGGACTGAAGAGAAGATACTAGGGTGCTGCGCATGAAAATTTCTCCATGTTTTATCTTTAGTTTGAGTGTTTGTGTGCACAGTAGTTTTTTTCTCACCAGAGGCACTTTTGAAAAGAAAAGGGACTCATACTGCAATGGTGCATGAAGGGTACATTTGTAGGGTAGAATGGACTGTTGCGCATCTAATATTAGCTGATTTGATTGAACATCAACGCTAGTTTTCATTTTTCATCCACTTTGTTTCGTGTACTCTGGGTTTCCACTAGTAGCCTTTATTGATTGTAGGGGTGTTTCAGCTGACTTGTTTTAGAGCGAATTGCAATATAGAACATTCAAATGGCGGATGTTACATCACTTTTGCACTGGAAAGTGAATGTTTTTGAGATAAATTGTTTTACATTTCGTTGGTTGTGAAAATTAAAACATTTTTTTTATTGAATTGAGTTATAATTCTCTTCGTTGACAGGGTAACAGTCAGTCAATTAAATTGATAATTGACTATCGTGTTTTGTTTAAATCAACACAGAAGTTTTATTGCACTTAGCAACGGAAATAGTCTCCTTATCCATCATTGAAGAATGTCCAATAGCTGTCAGTATCAGTTGGTGTATGCACTAAAGTAAACTGTTTAAACACAAACGACGAATAGATTAATGAATCTGGTTGTTAACGAATTGCAGCGCTGCACCTATGGCACTGGAGTGTGCCGTAGGCGGCCGGATGCATTTGCCATACATCAATACTTCTAACATTGATGGACGTGGTGGCATTGTTTAAAAAATATAGGTGTGATGTCTTGTTCATGGCTATGATAGGATAAACTCTCGATGTAATTACCATTCGACCACCTTGGACAAAGCTCTCGACAATGGATTTATCAACCTGCAAGAGACAAAAATCCATCAACGCGTTTATGATAATTCTTTACTGCAAGCTCTAATTGGGTCCATCTTATTGTGCGGGAGAGGAGCTATTTTGGCCCTCCCCTGCACAATGAATTTTCCTTATGTTTGGATTTTATGAACGTTTTGAACATTATTCAAAAAATCATAGACCCATAAATATAAATATAGGGAATTGTTAAAGTGGCCCAAGTATTTAGGATCCAACCACTTTTTCATTGGTTTTTGACCAATGCGGATCTGGCAGTGGAGAATTTCTTGTTGATGTTAGGACAGGTGAATAAATTTAGAAAACATTTGGATCAATTTAACAATTCCCTGCATATATGTATGTATATGTATATATATATATATATATATATATATATGTAATTGTTTTTGATCTTTCCAATAATCTTTAAAATAAACTTACGCGGCAAGTTGAAGGCAGTAACAAGTGAATAGTAAAGAGCATTGAATGATGTGATGAACAGGAGTTTAGGGCATCAAAAAGCTTACCAGTACTCGGAGGGAGAGGGAGTCCTCGGAAGGGAGTATCTCCACAAAACTCCCGTAAACAGTAGTGGCGACATCACTCAACAAGGATGACCTGCAAATAACCAGAGAGATGTATTGAGGCATTGCCCAGAATTCTGCTAGTCTGTAACTGGGCAAAAATGAAAACGGTGCAGGAATTGGGAAAGGTTGTACCTTGATTGATCACTGCAAAATGAGGTTGCCCTTTTTCCTTGGTCCCTCGAATAAGAGATATAAAAGAAAATTGCAGTTTGTTCTCGAAGGTTTTCATCAGCCAACACGAGCAACCCGAATGGTCCAAAGAGACCACGATGTGCAGCACCTCCTTGATTGCAATTGACGAGGTCTCTGTCAAGATTAAACGTACCGCTATTTATCGTGTGAGTGACGTCGGGATATTCGAAAACCACCTCTATATCCAACTGTTTAAGGCACACACCAAAGTATGTTATCAGCATTCATGAATACACTCGTCTACGTCGATTCCATCGAGAGTCTGCTCACGAGGAGATTACGAAAACCAAGAAATTCCTCAAGAAATAATATATAGAAAATTGCTTTGCCATTTACCTGTCTACCTGTAGCACCTCGGATTCCTAAAACCTCCCCAGGTGCTAGTTTCACAGTTCCCTGCTGCACTTTACTACCACGTAATGTCTTCACCTCTTCAATCGGATCTTGAATTAGACCTTTCAAAGTATTTCTATCAAGCCAGACTGCTCGAGGGATCGCCTGCACTGAGGACCAGCCCTTGTTGACGTCCGCAGCTTGGCTATCCGACTCATTCACTCAATCCCACACAATTCTCCGCTGCATCACAGAATCAAGAAGTTTTATGCATCAAAAACCTAAGGATGGGATTCTCGTGATCCTTCACCCACTTGCGGAGAAGCGGGTCTGAGGGGTCTGCGGGGTTGGCAATGCACTGTGTCTGCTCGGAAGCATACGACGAACCTGCATATCCCAGCACATTCACATGCTACAGCTTTGTTAAAAGCAGAAGATCGGAGGCATTATCATGAACAACATTACTGAAGGAAATTGATACTGAAGAGAAAGGAAAAGAAGAGGAGGGGCGAACTACTGGTCACAATTTGAATGAGTTGGGGTTTGGATGATAGGTGCTGACCTGTGTATAAAATGATAGGGACTCCGTCTTCACGCATGGTGACGGATCCCGACCACACTCCTTGAATGTCATACCACTTATCTAGGATCAGGGCAATGTCCAAGTGCTGCCAGTGGATCATGTCTCTGGAGACAGCGTGGCCCCAAACAATATTCCCCCATACGGCACCGTGGGGGTTGTACTGGTAAAAGAAATGGTAAAATCCATTGTAGAAGCATGGGTCCTGCATCGCCACCAATTGTCAGTTAGTCATCTAGCCGAATAGTTCTAGAAATTCACAACTTCAATCGGAGTCAGAGAAAATGTTGTGAATGGCTAGATTGAGCGAGATGCTACATACCATTAGGATCTGCTACCAGCAAAGAAAATCAATTCCAGTCGATTGGAATAAATGCACAAGCATAATAAGTACATTTGTTAGGAAGTCTTACACAAACCAGAAGACCATAAGAACTAGTGATCGGTGCACTAATCACCTTCGACAGCAAGCAAGTAGTTGAGGACACACCATTCATCCAATCCTTCTCGGGCCGGAAATGGTATGATGGGCGCTGTAAGTATCTTTCGGCGTCGATACGCAGAGTGTTGTTTTCGTAGTCATCTCGTAACTCAACATCAGTGTAGTAGTTAACCTCACGTGAAAACATAAGCGCGGGATAAAACAGCACCTCAACACAACAGAGTCGCTAGCAAACTCTTGAGTGTATATATACATATGTTCTCTTGTTAGGCGTTCCAGATGGTACCGATGGGGAGCCTGGCACTTCCGCATTGCCATGGAGATTAGCCCCGTAGCCGCTAAAGAGCCATTTCTCCAACAGAGGGTTCGGCGGGCATGGTGTCGGAGCTCAGACTTTACACCTCATTGAATACTCAGTGTCGCAAGACATACCTGGAATGTCCACACATAGAACATTCGTGCTCATCGTCATTGCCCTCCAAAACAAGAGCGAAGCGACACAAAGTTTTGCTCAAGGCAACACAACACTCCTTACTAAAGAGTGCTCAGGAATCTAGTAGCACACCGGCCGCCACATGCAGCAAAGCAGACTCATCGATTCCTGCAACCGCAAACGACCTCGTACACCAAGAACCCATCCGCTCATGTTGCATCCAATTCATCGAGGACTATATAACATTAAAAAACTGAGTGCTACGACCACCTCTTTGCATGTTTCGAGCCAAGAATCAGAAAGCGGCCTCTGCTAATTTTGGAGGTAGTGCAAGGGCCGCACCACAAGGACAACCAAAGTGTAATGTGTGTACATTAATTCCTAAATATGGCTGAAACCGCTGCCGAGGATTGGTATGAATCTGCTCATAAAGCTGACCACCAATTGGTAAGATCAACTCTTCATTAGGTGTCTCAGCATCTTTGAAAGAATTGGATCATGTGCTCGACTATTGCACCACTTTGGCTTCAAAGTCGACCGCCCCCACGTCTTAATAACGGTCGGCACAGTGTTCACTGGAAAACGAATTCGCTGAAGGGGCACCCAGCTCGCACTCATCCGTCTGTCATCCATGCGTGTCTACACACATAGATGTCGGGTAGCTGCCTCAGATTTTGTGTCGGCTATCCAATTGTTCGAAGTCTCTAAAATATTTGCAGGAGTGCAGGGATAAGGGTTTGGGGTTTTAAAAAACAAAACACAAAATCACTTATGAACAATTAGACAGGGTTAAAGGTTTAAGGTTTACTAAAACGTTATAGTGTGAGGAACCTTTTGGATTCTCTGTTCATCCAGTACCAGGTACCTTGCTCGATACGGCCACCGGATAATCTCAGGTGAATTTGATATTGACCTAGGAAAGTTACAGAAATTTTTGAAGCTTTTCACCCATACGCAGTGGTGCTATGAATGATGACTTTCGTAAGGATTGGTTATAGTTAACTGACGTTCGCCAGCATTGAGACTTGTATTGCGGTAATAGATTTAATATTCTGCTGGTATGTGGAAAGAGACCTGATATTGGAGCACATCGTCTGATTGAATAGTAGAAAGATTGGAGTAATGAACATGCCTGAACCGAAAGTAGTTGCAGGATTTTAGGAGGTTTACGAGGATCGTACAGGAAGTTTGTAATAAACAAATAAATATTCACAAAAAGGAAACACGAGAAATACCACAACTCTCAGACCTCCACTTGATTTATTACCTTTAAAAATCATAGTGTACATGTTACTAGGCGTTTTCCATGAATAACTTACGACCCAGCTACGCCCTCTTTCGATTTCTGACACTCAGCCGTACCCTCACTACCCCTCCCTCCTGCATCACCCTGTCACGAGGAGGTTTGTTTTCCTGCTGCAACACCCGTGGTGCAATCCAGCCCCTCCCTCGGTGCTGGCGCACACAAGGTTGTGTGATAACCGAGAGCATAGAAATACAGTCGTCGATTCTAATATACAAATACTTGAGAAATAAATCAGATGGCGTTCATTCGCACTGACCGCATCTGCCAGGCATCGAGGTTTCTGACGTTGATGGCAGTGGTGGCGTTGTTGAACATGTAAAGATGGGAACTCATGTCGGTGGCCATGGTGGGATATACTCGTGAGGTGATTGCCATGCGGCCACCTTGCACGAAGCTCTCCACAATGGAGCGGTCGACCAGGACGCGCAGGGAGAGGGAGTCTTCCGAGGGGAGAACCTCCACAAAGCTTCCGTAGACGGTGGTATCGACATCAGACATCAAAGATGACCTGCAAAGGATTGCAAAGAAACAATTACTGCTATTTAATAGGACACGGACAATATAACTATATTACCATTGCCAGGCAGAATTAAAAGCTCAGAGATTAGAAGATCAGGAGCGAGTACTTGGTTTGATCGCTGCAGAATCTGGTTCTCCACTTGCCCTCTTTAGAATATGATATGTAGAAGAAGACTGCAGTGCGTTCGTGGAGGTTCTCGTCGGTCAAAACGAGTAGTCCGAAAGGGCCGAAGGTGCCACGATGCGCAGTTCCTCCTTGACTGCAATCAAAGTGGTCTCCATCGTCAATCTGGGCACCGTCCAGGGTCAGTTTTGTGACGTTAGGATATTCAAACACCACCTCAATGTCCAACTGCCCGCCAATGACACCTTGGACTTCAACAATTGAACCGGGTACCAGCTTCACAGCTCTCTGACTGACTCTAGCACCGCGTAGCTCCTTCACTTCCTCTACGGGCTCTTGAATTAAATTCCTCATCGTTTTGGTGTCGTGTCGAACTGTCCTTGGAATTGCCTGTCACACACGCACACATGACCACACAATCAGCAGAGACATTCAAGAATTTAATGGTGACAACGAATGTCACAGAATGTGACTAGAAAAACTGGAATGAATCAAGACACACATACCTGAACCGAGGACCAGCCTTTGGCGACGTCAGCAGCTTCACTGTCCGACTCATTAGCCCAACCCCATAGAATCCTCCTTTGATGAGCAGGGTCAAAGAAGGACTTAGAGGCGTAGAACTTCCCGTAATCGTAACGCAGACCGATTCCAGTGTCGCGTGACGGGTCGTCAGCATGGAAAGTCTTGCTCTTCACGTTGTAAGACCCGAGGGCATAGTAATCGTGTCTGTCATCGTCCAAGCTGGCTTTCATTACGTACTTCACTGACGGAGCTGCGCTGTAAGAATCCATCCCCAAGTGACCGAGCAAATTCCGTGAGGGTGACGCAGTATGGGATTCTCAGGGTCCTTCACCCATTTGCGGAGAAGCGGGTCAGAGGGGTCTTGAGGATAAGCGATGTTCTGCGTCTGCTCGTTCGAAAGCGACGAACCTGGAATTCAACACATTTAAAACGCATGCCCGTGGTTAGCAAACAATAAAATATGGATTTCTAGACTTTCTTCATGATCCTAGTATTTTGAAGTGAATCAGATAAGGTGACTGCTTCTATTAGATGAGCACCTGTGTATAAGATGATGGGGACGCCATCTTCACGCACCGTGACAGACCCCGACCACACTCCTTGAATGTCATACCACTGGTCTGGAACTAGAGCAATGTCCAAGTAGAGCCAGTGGATTAAATCAGTGGAGACGGCGTGGCCCCAGACGATGCCACCCCACACAGCAGCGTTGGGGTTGTACTGGTAGAAAAAATGGTAGTATCCTCTGTAATACATGGGTCCTACACGACACGAAACGCAACACGTGAGTTCGGATTACTTTATCATTTTGGCTAGAAATAAATCCAAATTCCAAAATGGGATCATCTTTGAATAAATGGATGATTCTGCATTCGTGTACTCTAAACAGAAGAAATGATGTAGGATAGGAGGCGATTGGGAACGTACCATTGGGATCGTTCATCCAGTTCTTCTCTGGTTGGAAGTGGAAGGATGTGCGTCGAAGGTTGCCAGCCACATCTTGGGGTAGGATTGTGCCATTTGCGAATCCGGTTGAGCTTGGGGCATGAGTTACACACCGTAGTTCACCTTGATGCAAGGTGGCTCCTGTTTTCACCTCAGATAGAAATTTGGTTGTCGCTGTGGGATAAGCTAGCACTGCGATGATGCACACTGCAGCGAAGAGTAAAGCATATTTCCTCGACTTGCTCAGGCCAGGTGTGGGCGAAGATGCCGGAACCACATCACTAATCTTGAGAGCGTGTTCACTGCTCTCAAGATCAGTGTTGCTCTCTGAGATGAGCGCACCTAACAGAGGACTGCGTTCCATGGTGATGTAGGGTTACCTCACTACAGCAGCTGTGGAAGGACAGACACATCACACTGGTTTAATGATAACCATTATGAATAGTGCAACATTTTAACAAAACACCAACTCCTTCATTAGCAAGGCATAGAGTTGGGAAATTCACAGCCAGTTCACATGGGGCACCAACCCAAAGCATGCAGTCAATTGCGAAATGAAATGATCTGCTCCGGACCATTCGGTTGGTATCCATGTGAGCATATTATTCAAAACGCGAGTACCGAGGTCTTCTCAGGTATCCTGAGGGCGTTCAGAGAGCCAGTGGATGGTCTGCTTGAATATGGCTTTCTTTAAATGCTGAATAGGTAAGACTCAAAGCTTAATCTCATGGCAAGTTCATTATGAATAAACTTGACTGAATTTCTCAGCGACACCCCTATTACACAAGGATGCGGTACGTCGCCGCTTAATCTGGACTACAATAGATGGATGTGTCGTCAATGTCCCGAAATCTTCAGCTTCTCTCTACAAGCTAAACAACGATGATTACAAATAGTCGGCTTGATCACACTCGCATTCGAATGTTCCGAAGGCACGAACTTGTGAAGAAAAACATCAGCAAGCAATAACACTCTCTCTACGCTTGCGAACAGCATTTCCAAGGAATGGTGTCTTAGAAGAGCTCAAAACACCCCGTCGAAGCAATCAACAACCAAGGATCTCACCGTTCGCAGTTTCAAAGTCCTCTCTCACCAAAGCGATCCTCTAAGACTACTGATGACTGCAAAAACAAAATCCTTTACCTTCACAACCGCTCAACTACAGCTTTAGATCCCCTCAAAAATCTACAAAAACACGAGTAAAAAACAAACCAAGAAGAAGAATACATCTCAGTGTAGGCTCAAGTAGTTGACATATACCTCCACTGCCAAGTGGCCAGAAGCGAATGTGACAGCCCGCAGATCACAAACTGGTATCCGAGCATCCAGGGGATGTACGGAGAGAATGTGAGAGCGAGCAACCACAGCAGCAGGCGAGTTGGGAGAGGGGAATGAAGCACAGGCACGAGGGATTTATAGTGATCGACGCTCGCAGCCCTGGAGTCAGATCAATCAGGAGCGGTACAATAGAGATGTGTATCTGTAGAAGCGTAGGGCGGATCAAACACGTATAGACAGAGTCCGACCACTGCACTGCTCTGTCCAGTCTGCATTCCAGCTTTATTTTTTAAAACCATCTCCCTTCTGTCTTATTGACCATTCGGAATTCATTCATCTATCAAATAAATATATATATATATATATATACATTTTGTTGATAAAGCTAAACACCAATACGCAAAACGAGGGAATGAATTGCTTCACAAATACAGCAACTGGATAACCTCACAGGAGCAGAGTGGGATTTGGAATTTCTAATTTTCATGTTCTTTTGCAGCTGAGCTGGTGTGTGATGTGATGGGAGCAGCCAATGATGATCTGCCCAGCTGGAATGAAATCAACACGTCACTCCAACACAGATATTAAGCCAATCTAGACTCGCTTTCCAACTAATCTTATGCCAGTTTTTTACGTTGACCATCTTACGATTACTAAGGTTGTATTGGAGAATGGTGATCGAACGCATACTTTGGGCTAGTAGGTTCATTTTCATGACTTAGGACAAAATTTGGAATCGTAGTATGAGGCGGGTGAGATTCCGTAGAAAGGAATGATGGATGA
Organism: Physcomitrium patens; assembly: GCF_059467195.1. Taxonomy (NCBI): domain Eukaryota; kingdom Viridiplantae; phylum Streptophyta; class Bryopsida; order Funariales; family Funariaceae; genus Physcomitrium; species Physcomitrium patens. Next base: position 16,576,543 of record NC_143418.1, read on the forward strand.
CATCAAGCCAGTTGAGTTCGTAGTCGTCACGAGGCGGTACCCTTCACAAGTATTCACCATTTAGAAAGGGGAGCTAATAAAGAACAACAAAGTTCTATCCCATTGCAGGACATTACGCCAGAAAAATTAAAATAGCTGCTCACACTGGTCGACGATTGTTTAAAGGAGACAATAGCTTATGCTAGGCGTTCCCAATCGTCCAAATGTGATCCAAGGGGTGAGAAAATAGCACACTTCTCGAGGCGAACGACACAAGGAGCCTCCATATGCGGCATGGAGTCAGGGAAGAGCTTTGGATCGATGGGACCGACAGCCTGGAGCACCACCAATCGATGAGACCGACCTCGCTTGGGGAAAAAACAGAAAGTTGAGTTAGCGCAGGTGTAGGGTCGGGCCCAATGGCGAGATGGATAGCACCTTCGTGGCTGGTGGGTCGATGCCGGTTATCGTTGCATAGCAACGGGAGGACAGCAACGACTGATAAATCTGACGGCGGATCAGTGCGGGCATTTGGTGGCGTCTTCGATAGGTGTCGCTGTATCCCTCGTTGCTGGAGTGGGACTGGAGCAGGGCGCCTCCGCATTGGCTGGGGGAGGCGCTCCCTGCAGCTCCCGTTCTCGCATAGTCTGAGATTTCTCATCATAAGCTCTGCATTCTGTCTTATCACTCAACTTATCACGTTTCAGACTCAAGGGTTGCATTGTGTTTTGGTGGGTAATTGGGCGGGACAGCGGCGTTTTTCTTCCGCTTCTTTTTCTCCTCCTTCTTGTCGAGATTCCTTTCCGGGTCTTGTAAGTTCCGGCGGGGATTATCACATGTTGAGGGAGTGCATCTTCTTTCCACAGTACAGTAGCAGGATCGAAGAACAGGCGTGTGACCACTTATCAACCTCGCTAGGGTGTCGTATAGCCTGTGCTCGTCGGTGGCAGTAGCCTGAGAGCCCCGATTGGATCCACGTTCACACAAAGCTGCAGATCTCTGTGTGTCTTGTGTGTTTGTCGATGGACCCCGCTCGTTCTCCCTCTCCCTCTCTCTCTGTCTCTCCCTCCCTCTCTTGCCTTGTGCACGTAGAGTACTAGCCTGGGCCACATTCTCTAAGCTTGTGGTTCAAAATCCATGACATCTCTCCACCACGTTTTGTATGAGGGTTCAGTACCAGGGGCGCCACCCATGGCTTTCAATATTGGGGGTCAAGGCCAAAAACAGATTTGATTTCCTACGACCTTTTTCACAAGGTCTTCACTTGGACATGGCTTTGCAACAAGTAAAAAACGACACACAGTCTGCCCTTTTGGACAAAACAAAAGAGGAAAACTCTCGAGCAATCCTAAAGTTCCTCTCAATCGTAAGGAAGGTTGTAAGGATTTTTTTCCATTTCTAGTTTCAACCCGCCCACAACAAACCAGGAGACAACCCACGTGGATAAATGTGTTGTTTAGAAGTTCTTCCTTGTGGAAAAATAAAGTCATCAAACTGTTTTTTGATTGTGTAGGTAAGCAAAGACTTTTGACTGATATCAACGTACATTGGTTAGAAATAAATTTAAACAATCAAAATTGAGCATTGAAGCAGAACAACAACTATATATAGATGTTAAATTTTTCTATCAAAATTCAAAATACCCCACCATGAATATTTTGCCCCAAATCATAAGCAAGATTGTCCATGAAATATTTCTTTGTAAGTATTTGGATCTTTTGGCAATAAAAAAATAATAAAAACTATAAATAGGATACATGAATAAATAGACTAAAAAACCAAATTTATTCAAGTATTCGAATAATAAAGTCAATTGTTTGTACTACAACAAGTTTAATAATCTACAAGGATTTAAAATAGAGGGTTTTGTATGCATGTATATTTATGATCTTGTAAATATCTCTTGTTTCATTGCTTGTGAATTCTATTTTGTCTTTGAAGGCAGTTCATGCTGCACAAATACAAAAACTATGTGAACTCCAAGCAAATTTCCTACCAATAAAAGTGTTATTCTCTTTTATTTTATAATGTATGTCTCTACTGCTGTTAATATGATTATTCTTTGTAGAATAAGTAGTTATTTTCAAAATGTAGATATCTAGTATATAGTATAAACAGGGATAGATAACTGCTGAAAAGGTGGTTCAGTAGGTAGAATGGATAAATAGTCAAGAAAAGTAGTTATCATGTGTAGTATAGGAGTTGGTATCTCGGGGTAGTATAAGGAGGATGGGAGAGGAGAAGAAAATGCCAGACTGTGAGAGTTATAAGCTGAGGGCCAGACTGCGATAGTACTGAGCCGGGGATAAGCTTGGTGCTATCTCTTCTTCTTAGTTTTCTTGTTTCTTTTGTGTTAGTGTTGATTCTAGTAAAGAGAATTGATTTAATGAATTAATGTTTGATTTACGAAGTTGTTTATGGATCACTTTTTATCAATTGTTGTAAAAGATTGAGGACGTATGGAAGTTTCCAATCACTGTTTATCGCAAGGTTGTAAGTTTAGTGGAGAGGAATTGTAATCGAAGGAATTGTCTTGATTAGATTCTGTGGATTAGAAGTTGTTCGTTCCAAGGTTTGAAATATGCTTGTGTATTCGTGAATTACACAGGGTACTGAAATCGTTGTCGTGGATGTTATTGTATTGATATGAGAGAATGGACAGTAGGAAGAAAAGTTAAGTGTTCTTCGGTATGGTAAGCATTCAGCAGTAGCAGTTAATTACGTGACTCTAACAATTGGAGCTCATATACATAGTCATTCCCCGTGTTCGAATCCCCCTATATGGGTTTATGTTGGAAGGTTTCTTCGGAAATAAGTAAAACGGACAATCACATTCTTTCTCATATTTGTCGTTTTTTTAATATTAATATTAAAAAAAGGACAGAATTTTATAGATCATATATTCAAAAATAATATTGTCAAGCAAAGGTATGGACATCCATATATGGATAGTTACATCAATAAAATCTAATTTATCTTGTTTGTTGGTGTAGAATGGGGTTTACAAGATCACACACATAAAGTCTTTCTTGACAAGACCTACAACTTCTGATCCCTCTAGCTTCTCACAAGCTACTGCCTGGCATTGTCTAGTAACAGGAGACAGAGATATACATAATTTTAAAATCTATTATTTGGTACAATAGCTAAAGTTATTTCCTTGCTTTTCTTATGTTCACATCTTGGACTTGAAAACTATTCAAAATATTCCACTAATGTGTGCACATAGAGAAGAGATTTATCACTTTAGTAGAATCACCTTACTGGATCACTTTTGTACCACTGTTTGTTCTCCATGTGTTTTCCATGGATGTGTGTAATGCCACAGCTTTGGAGGGGAGGTTCACATATGATATGTTATTCATGAAGTTATTGTAACTATGGCTTGCATGTACCATGCTTGTCATAGAACCAGTTGGTAAATAATTTCTTTGTTTTTTTGTGCAATATTTTAAGAGATAAGATATAAATATTAATTTTACATATAACTTTGGATAAATCATTCCACATACCCTACTAGACCAATTCAATGCACTCCTTTCAGTTTTTTGAGGGGCTCACTCATAAAAATAAAAAAATACACAAAAATAATAGTTATGCTAGTATAACTAAGTTGAGCTTTTGTCAAGGACATATGTATTTACTTCAATAATTACCTATATGATTGAATAGAAGTAGATAAAAATAAATTCATATTATAATATCTTTTAGAAAAGCTTCTTAAAATCTTCATAGATGTTGCTTTGACTTTATATATATTTGTAGCAAATTAGTAGGCTAAAAATTTAGTCAACAAATTAGCCATGTGTCATAGAAGTTAGTAGCTTATGGATAAAGCTAATTATTTGGCATACATATAGATAATTTATCTTGCAAGTTAAAATATGTATCTAATAAAGTCAACACATATTAAAAGTCCTATAGAATATTGCTACATATCTCTTAATTAGTATATATGGAGGTAAGAATGAAGCCTTCTTCACTCTTTTCAATATTTTTCTAGTCGTTAGTCTTATTCAAGTCTTTCTAATCTTCTTATCTTTGGCAATAGCTATTTTAGTTCAATATATTACCATCTTTAAGTAATTTTTTAGTCCTTTTAAGTGATACAAGAATTTATTGAGATTTTTTTTTTTGAGATTCATATCCTTGATATTTTGACAAAAGTACTAACTTATTATTTTTGTCTTATTTTAGAAGTGAATGGATTATTCTACTTTTATTTTTGTACTTTGAAAGTTATGGACTATTGACCTTTAAACAAATATTTTAGTTTTTTTAATATTGATTCTTTCTTTAAAGAGAATAGATTGTCTTTTTTTGTGGAAATTTTTATTTGATATTAGAGGTTATAAATTACCTTCTTCTAATTTAATTTTTAAATTTTTTGAGTTGTCTATGAAAGAAAAGATTATAAATGCTATTTTTAATAGAAGTGAGAATAAATTTGTAAATATTGCAATCTTCACGAGCTTGTGAATATTCTAAGAGTCAAAATTTTATATATTTCTAACATGAATCATGGAGGCACTATTCCTACATACTTGGAAGAAGTCCAAAATCTATGCCAAGAAGTTACACATTTGAAATAAACAAGTAGATCAACTTCACTACCAAATTTAAGAAGTCTTGCTTCTACAAGCACAATGAAGGCAAGGATTAGTATGCCCAAGAAGTTTGATGGAATAAGATCAAAATTTTAAAGATATTTGTAATAAGTAAAGTTTTATTTAAGATTGCATCTTTTCCAATACCCTAATGGATTTATTCAAGTTAGATTCATAGGTGCACTTCTATCAGAAATTATTCTCTCTTGATTTAGACTTTTGATAGAAAAAGATTCACAACTACTCTATGATTTGAATTTATTCTTGAGAGTATTTATGGCTACATTTGAAGAAATTCAATAAGAAATGGTAGCAAAAATGAAGCTCGTATTACTACAATAAGAATCATATTCAGCCACCACATATATTACAAAATTTCAAAATCTTGCTTGCAACAAGGACTAGAATGAAAAAATCCTTATTAATAAAATTTAATATGAATTAAAAGATATTTATTGTTGATAATTCTAAGAGCATATTTATTGAAGAAATTTATTACTTAAGCCATTATATGCAAAAATTAATTCTTTGAAAAATGCTAAGAACAAAGTTTTAATTGAAGAAGTATAAATCAAGCCATAGAGACATCTTCTAAGTTTTAAGAAGCTTATTTAATCAAGCCAAAGCCTATAAAAATTGATATGGTACATTTTAAACTTCTTATTAACAAAAACATATTAAGATGGTTTGTACTTATGTTGTGAAAATCTCAAGTACACTACTCAATATTATTTAAAAAAGTAATGCAATCACAAATGAAGAGCATGTTTGCCAAAGAAGAAGGTAATAAAAAGTTAAGTCTTAATACTGTCTTTTAAAGAAGAAGCTTCTATTTGCTTTGTAGGGACATAAATGCCTCAAATTAAAATAAATGAGATAAGTATCTGATACAAACAAGTTTAGAAGAAAGTTATCAATAGGTATAAGTAAAATTTATCTCAAATTATCAAATATTGATATCCAAAGAGGACCAATTGTCAACCTAGGTTGAAATCAGACCCCAAGATATAAAATTATACACCTATGGCAACTCTAGGATTCTTTGAGAGATTAGATTTTAGAAAATAAAATTATGTTTACAAAATTGAAGATTTCTTAAATTTTGTGGTATAGATATATATATATATATATAGATTAAAATATTGATGTGCTAGTTGTGAATATGTGTATAAATTTTGAGGTCAATTGAATGGTTAGATTGAAGTGTGTGAAGGTTTTTGTGGGTCGAAGTCTCACAAATTAGAGCATGAGAGTTAATGAGTATTTTTAAGATGTTTAGCAATCTATGAATTGGATTGAAGTAAATTTTTTTTATATGGAGTCTAGACTTGATTTCCAATAGTTTAGATGAACTTTGGAAATAATTCAATAGTTTAAGAAGAAGATATTGGTGCTAGAAGTTCAACATTCAGATTGAAAAAGAAAGCTGGCTAATACCCGAGTGGAATTTAGGAATGATCTTTTATTTGGTAAATTTGATCTTCTTCAAATTTTGTGTGCTTGTTGCTAACTTAATTGTTAAAAGGCGTGTTAAATCTTAAGCAAGATCAATAATATAATTGATAGATATTGAGGTTCTAAACTATCCTAGAGTTAGGTTAATTTGTTTAGGATTTGGTTTAAGATTAAATTAGGATTTGATCCAAGATTTAATTAAGATCCATTAGAGTTTCAATTAGGACTAAAATAGAATTTGGTTATGATTTATTTAAGATTTATTTAAGATTTCTCTAATATTTCTTTAGAATTTCTTATAGACTTCTTTTGGATTTCTTTAGGATTTCTTTAAAGTCTAATTATTTCTTTGTAGTGGCAACTATGCAAGATCTTATTGATCTTTAAAAAAACCTTAATTAAAGTTTTAATTAAATTTTAACCAAATATTAGGTCAAATCCTAATTAAAACCCTAATAAAATCTTTAACCCTGAATAAATCCTAGGCTAGTTCTAAATCAAATTCTAAAAAAATCCTAAACCAAATCTAAAACCAACTCTAATCAAATCCTAGATTACAAACAAACTCTTAAAAAAATTTATAGAAATTAGAACCTCAACAACTAATAAATGAATTGTTGATATCAACTCAAATTTTGCACACTTTTTAATATCTTAGTTAAAAATATTATAAGATATTAAAAAATACTAAAAAATAATATTATAAGATATTAAATTTAGCACAAAAAGATGAAATCAATTACACTTATTAATTAAAAAAAAAAAATCCAATTATATATTAAGCGGCCTCTTACTCCAATATAAATGCTAAACTTCTAATCCCATAATCTCCTTCTTAAATCATTGAATTGATTCCAAATTTCACCTAAAATTTCACCTAAAATCAAATCTAGTATCCACACAAAAAATTTATACTTCAATCCAATCAATAGATCATTGGAAATCTTAGAAATATTCATTGATCATCAAATCCAATTTTTGAGACGTCAATCCATAAAAACCTTTACACATTTCAATCTAACTACTTGATTAACCTCAAAATTTGCACACATATTAACAACTAGAATATCAATATACTACCTAAAATTTACTTGTACATACATCTCATTTTGAAGAAACCTTTAAAAAGAATAATAATAGATACCAAATACACTCTAACTTCAAACAATCATATTTTCCTCATCAAAATCCCAAATCATAAATTTTTTTACTCAACTTTTAGCATTAAATACAAGATTTTTGAATCCAACCTTCAAACTTCAAATAGATTGTCTTACCTTGAATGGTCCACCTTGCCTCCAATGGACCGCCTTAAAATGGCTCCAATTCTAGTATGGTTCCAAATAATATCTCAAAGCCTAGTAGGCATGACTTTCAACCAATGGAAATAAAGTCCTTTATCACTTACTATATCCACCTACATGGAATGGCCTAGGAGTCAAAATATTAGACTTCTGAAACCAAAGTCCTTCTAAATTCTTTATTAACAAATCCTACAATTTTTATCTTTAATTACAAAACTTAAATTACAAACTTAAAAAAATTAGACAATTATATTATTTTATTTTATTTTTATTTACAATCCAAAATTTGATAATATTTCATATTATTTTTATATATTATATTATTTTATAATATAATAATGATTCAAAATAGAATAAAAATAGGATATTATTGGCCTATTATATTTTAAGATATGTAAGATTATATTAAATAATGTGATGTTTACCAATATTATACAAAAAATAATTTGTATATTGCACTTCTTTTTTACATATTCTTGCTTTTAGTTTCTATTGAAAAATAGAAAATTTATTATATAAGAGAAGTTCATTCTAATTCTTCAAGAAAGATGAAATATATTGTAATGGCTATAATATACCTAACAAAATAGGCTGAAGCAAGAACTATTAAAACCAGTGATGCTATCCATGCGACTAATTTTATATATGAATATATCATTACTCGATTTGATTGTTCCAAAATCTTGATTAGTGATTGAAGTACACACTTCTTGAATAATGTGATTGAGGAGATGACTTATAAGTTTAAAATAAACCATTGTATGACTATTCCTTACCATCTACAAACTAACCATCATATAGAAAGAATGAATCAAATTTTGATTAATATCCTAAGAAAAATAATACAAGTCTCTAAGAGAAATTGAGACACAAAATTAATAGCAACTTTTTGGACTTATTGTACAACCTACAAGGTCACAACTAAGGCCACTCTATTTTCTTTAATATATAGAATAGAAGCTATACTACCAATAGAATTTAAGGTTAATTCTTTCAAGATAGTAGTAGATAATAAATTAACTATTGAAGAAGCTTTGAAGGATAGATTAGAATAATTAGAAGGCCTTCATAAAATTCAAAGGACTAAGCTCAATATGTAGAAGCAATTTAAAGGAGAAAAATTATTTTTGATAAAAAAACATAAAAAAGAGACTTACAATCTAGAATGCTAGCATTGTTATAAGATGCTATGAAAATGGATTTTTGTAGAAAATTTAATGCTTTTTGATTAGGTCCTTATCATATTTGGAAAGTCTTTTACAATAATTCTTTGTAATTATAAACATTAAAAAGTGAAGTATTTCTAATTAGGACATTTGGGAATAGATGTTAAGAGTATAAAGTTTGAAACAATTATCTCTTAGTAGAAAAATACTTGATTCTCTTATTACTTGAATAGAATAGGAATTTAGTTAAAAACTTAGCTAAACTTGATTTTTATTATGAAAATGGAATCTTGACTTATTAAGGAAGTAAAAGCAATCCTAAGGCTAGATTTTGGTCTCAATAGAATATTATTCTATCTACTTATTAAGAGATAATAACTTCTATAAAAAATAATAATAATAATCATAATAATAAAATTATTTTATAGGATTTAGAGATAATGCAAAGTAGTCTAGCATCCTCAAGTTGTTGGGCAATTGGCCACAATAGAGATTATGAGTAAAGTAATCTAGGTTTGAATCTGCTCTACACAAGCAACTATTCATATAAGCTAGTGTTACAGTAAGAAACTAACTAATTTATGCAACCTAAAGGATATGAAGGCTTCTATAGCTTCTAATTTAAATTTTGCTCATTAGAAGATGATTATGTAATACTAAATTTTAAATTTTTTACTTTCAAGTACTTTATTTTTCTTCTCTCTCCTATTATTGTACATCTCTTGTTATGTCTCTTTTCTTATTCTATAGAATTATTTCATCGTGCTTTAGTATGTAGACTATTATCTTCAATAGACTTTTCTATCTCAAGAAAATTAACAATAGAACAATAGGATTAAAATTAGTATTAACTACTATCTTTTTATGAGCATTTTATTTTAGTTCTTTAGTACTATTCTTCTTAATTCTGATAGAATATTAAGACCATAGAGACTAATATTAGAGAAGGACTTGCCAAGTAGCAAGAACTTCTGGATTCTCTATCTCTTTGAGTTGTCTTAGATGGTAGCTACATGTGAGTCACCAAATTAACCCTCTTATACATTTAGCACAAAAAATGTAATTATTGTGCTTGAAAATTACAAATTTTGTGAATAAGTAATAAAAACTTTAGAAAAAAATAGAAAATAGATTGCTAATAGTAGATATGTAATCTATGGTAGAGTTTGTTAAGATAAATTTTTATGATGAATATATTTTTTATTAGCTAATAGTAGATGATGGCTCAATGGAAATAGCCCTCATTTTCAAAAGAAAAAAGATATATATATATATATATATATATATATATATAAAATAAAATAAAAGTTAGAAGCAAATCAAAGAATAAGAAAAGAAAAAATATATAATAGAAGAAATGAAAATTAAAAAGAAGAAGAGAAAAAAAAAAAAAAAACAAAACAAAACAAAACAAAAGAGGATCACGAGGGCAACTTCTTTGCCGATGGGAGTCGGGGCCGCCTTGAATCTCATCTCTCTTGTTTTCTGTTTTTTTTTCCTATACAGATTCCGGCTCCGATCAAGACGGAGTTTGCCTTTGAATGTTTTTTTTCAACGTGTGTATGTTGTGGAGTTTTGGTGCAGTTGAGGTGCTGCAATATAGCATCCTAATTCTCTCTAGCTTCTTGTAGCTCTGGTTGCCTGTGATGGAATTGATCACGGTGATTAATTTTCTTTTGTGTCCTAGGAAGTTCAGCGGCTGCACTGTGATCAAGCTCTCTTGTTCTGTCTTCCCTTGCTCCTAGTTCCTGCAAGGAGAATATCCAGATAAAGTTTTTTCTTCTTCCTTGTTCTCTATTCCGTTGGTGGTGGTGTTGTTACGGTTCAGTGCGATTCCAATGGCGATTTGTTCCTTGGTAGAAGCGGTGCAACGGTGGATTGCGGCTAGAGTTCCCGGTGGAGTGGCGGTGTCACCCAAGGTTTTTCTTCCCTCGTTGGTTTTGTTCCCATGGTCCGACGTTTTGTGGACTGTCGGAAGTGCGACGCTTTGGTGCGGGTTCTTCTTCCTTAGGTATGTGGTAAAGGCGACGATGTTGCGGAGGCACAAATTGTGCTGGCTATTTGTTGAGTACTGCGGTAGAGCGTCGACAATCTGGTGATTCCTTTTGTTGTGTTGTTGCTTCTTTTGTCCGTGGGGTTGACCGAGATTGTGCTATTTTGACATTGTGTTTGGGTTTCTTTATGATGTCGACGGTCATCGGTTGCTGGCGTGGTGATTGCAAGTGAAGCTCGTGTAGACCACTAAAAAGCTAGTGTGGCCGTTATTGCGGTTGGATTTGTGGATTTGTGTTGTTTTCATTTTTTCCTTCTAGCTCTCTTTGCTGCGGTGCCGAAGATATTGACGGTTCTTGTCATCCATCTGGAGGTTGCTGCTCGAGCCGCGGATCTATGCAACGACCCTCTCCAGCTCTGGTTCACACGATTGTTCCCTCTTGGTTATTCAACGAAAGGATAATCTTGGAGCCCATGAGTTTTGGATCAAGGCGGAATCTTTGATTCAAAAAGAGAGAACTCGTACTTCTGTAGGCAATAATCCGGGGAGTTCAACGATTTTTATTTTTTATTTTTATTCTTTTTCTCCTTCGGCTCTGTCTGCGATGCTGTGGCAGTGGATAGACTCTTTGAGGGCATTTATCTCTCGTACATGTGGAGCGAGCCGTGGTAGTGCTGTTGGTTTGGAGCTGATTGTGGTTGTCGACAACGGCGGTTTGTTCTCTTGTCCTGTGGCCCTCCTTTGTAAGGTGTTTCTGTTCCTAGAGCGATTGGTCAACGGCCATGGTGTTGGTGTATTCTGTTTTTTTTGTCTCCTCATTCTCCCAGTGCTGAGTTGAGGAACTGCGTGATCTTCAAATTTGTGACAAATACTGGGGTGGTGGTGATTGGCTACTGGGTTTAAGTAGCTACAACTTTTGATCTAGACATCTGACCGTGAATGTTGATTGTTGGCCCGATTCTAGATTTGCACTTGGAGTTTTTGTACTTGGCTTGGGTTAACTGTGCATTGCTGAACCAACTGCCCAAATCTAACACGTCACAATTCCTGTAATCTACGCTATTTGCTCTTAAATTCACAATCAGGTGGTCTAAGAGGGTTACATTTCATTCCTTGACGGTCTATTCCTACGCTTCCGCCTTACAGAGCTCATTTGGAGTGGAGGTTCAAAACCCACAATCCGGAAGCTGGTGTTCTCTGCGGTTCCTAGGGCAAGGGCGTACGCTGTGATCAATAAGGTTGTGTCCAGCCTCTACTTAGTCGATTGCTGAAGGTGCGACACCAAGGGTCAAAATCGGCTTAAAGTGAATTCACTTTGTGACGAACTTGCTACGCCATTCCATATTCATTGGATTATTAAGATTAGGCAATCTTAAGTAGGCAATTGAGACGCATTAAGTAAGCTCTTCTTTGAAAAGTTAAGGTAGGAACCATAGTCACGAATTAGTCACGAATTAGTGCATGGTAGTGTTGGATAGGAGCGCATGCAATTGTTAGGAAGTAAGTTCTGCTGTTGAGATCAACATCATCATCCAGTACTGGAGGGGTCAACCTACACTCTGGCACACACCAAGCTAGCCAGCAACTTCGTTAGCCTCTTGCATGTTTTCCCGACATTCTCTGCAACCTATCCTGGAGGCAGCTGGTTGCTCGGCTTCAATTTTGCAGAGTCTTAAGAAGTGAACACCATCGATCAACCAAGTGTCAACATGCACATAACTGTAGTAGGTACTCCAACTTGTTGTCAACGTAATTGGTGAGTATTTCCACAATAGGTGAAGTAGATTAATTGGATGAAGTTTAGTTAATAATAGAAGCTGTTAGGATTTGACCTAATTATGATTTTGGATGAAATTTACTTGGATGAATAATAATTTTAGATGAAGTTTAAATAAAAGACGAAATTTTAAAACATGGATGAAGTATGTGGATGATATATTATTCAAGGATGAAAATTGTCAATAGATGAAATTTTATTAAATAAAAATTAATTTAAAATAAATATAAAATAAAATAAGTTAAAAAAAAATAAAAATCATATTATGAAGAATTTTTTAATTGCATAAAATTTTTCCTAGTTAATTCACTTGTTGTAAATTAGAATAAACTTCCAAATGATAGAGGTTTATTCTAACTCACAAAGCATGTTTCTAAAAAGGAGATGGTTCAATAATTTGAATTAGTTTTTGCTCCAAAAATAAGAAATCATATAAAGTTTATTATAGGACATTTTGGAGATTCATGGGAAGAAATTTTCTCAAACATTGAAGGATGAATTTTTCTTAGAAGATAGTGATTGAGTTACAAAGAAGTTTTTTTTGACTAAATTGAAAGACCTAAGAATGATCTTGAAGCAATAGAATCATTGAGAGAACTCAAAAGTCAATATTTTCATTTATTGATGAAGGAGAGATAATTACTAAATTTAGGCAAAGTGGAACTGTTTCTTTTAGCAGTTCATAGAGAGTTGCAAGAAAAGTTGGAAATTTTATTTGAAGATAAAAAACAATGAATAAAAACTAAAAAGATGATTGACAATAAACTAGAAAAAAATAGAAGAGGTAATAGGATTGCTTACAAAAAGAGAAAAGAAATAGGATAGGGTGGATATTCAAAGACTATTGCAAATATCTAAAGGCAAAATGCCTAATAATCATTCTGCATCTATGATTTAATCTTCAATAATTTCATCAAAAAAAAAAAAAAAAAAAAAAAAAAAAATCAACATTGATGAAATTATATAAGGGATGAGAGATTTGCGAATAAAATTTACAAAACTTGAAAAAAAGAATCAAACATCAAGAGCATCAATAGGACAAAAATTAGGACCAATGGAAGATGCAATACATAGGTATATGTGGTGTGATAGCATAGATCATTCAAGAAGGAAATGTAAAGATTTTAGAGAGGCTCTGTACAAAGGAGTTTTTATAAAAAAATATTACATGATACACTTAAAATAGAGTAGAAAAAAGTTGGAGACAAACTTTGGTAAGAGCTTATAATACATGAAGCAAATTATGTAGAGCTTATTCAAATATTAAAATTTAGATGGGAGATTGTAGAACGGGTAAATTAGTTAGTGCTAAAATTTTGACTTTAGTAGATTAGAACCGGTATTGATGAAATCAGGAAACCAATAGTCATGTGAAAGGTTCCAAGATACAGTTAACTGACAAAAAAAAACCGGTTGGAATCTAAAAAAGGGTATAGTAGGAGAAAGATTGATTAGCTGAGGGCCAGACTTGTGAGTCTTAGAGCCGGGGTATGCTTGGGTGCTACCTCTATTTTTTCTATTTCTTTCCTTTTGTATTTTGATGTTTCGTTGTGTTTATAAAGAGAAGTTTATGAGAATTGTGTGTTGATCACAGTGTTACAGTGAATGCTGTGTTGGACCAGAATTGGTTCTATACATTGCACATGAAATAGTGTTATAGATTGAGAGATGATAGTTTGAAAATGATTGAATGACCATTGAGTTGGAAAATATAAATGAAGTTAGAATTACAGAGAATTGATAAGAAATTGAGAATGTTGTAATTGAAGTTATTAAATTAGATATGGTACTGAAGAATTAATATTATACAATTCAGTGATTGGGAATTAACTTATTGAATATCAAATGATTATATTCAATTAATGGTGACCTTAACAATTAACTCATGCGACAGTTCTTTCCCTTGTGTTTGAACCGATTTAAACTATACTTAATTCAGAAATTATGGCAATTCGGATTTCTTGATTACATTTTGGCGCCGCTGCCGGGGAAAGACAATAGTTATGAGTGTTGAGCATTAATTGAGAAATTTGATATTGAATGAGGAGTTGTAAGATTGGAGAATTGTGGTAATTGTGAAATGATTAAGAAAGAAGGAGATTATGAAATAAAAGGGAAATGATGTTATAATACATCAACATGATTTTGATTATGAAAGACGTATTAAACAAAAACGAGACCGACAATTGAGATTGGCCGCAAAGAATATAAACCGTATTGTGGGAAAAGTATTACAGAAAAGGAGGAGACGACAGAGTTGGATTAAACCGTGGTTGCATGCATGTCGACATATACGATCATATTCAGTTCTTGAGAGGGAGGCAATATTTCAGAATTACATTCCTTTATCTAAATTACCTCTTTCATTGGCAGGAGACTCTTCTAGTTTAATAGTTAAGTCTGTCAAACGATTTGTAAAGAAAAGAATATTTACCAAAGAATTCGGCTCATTATTTCAAGGAGCATTATTGCCAAATAAATTTAAACAATTGGAGTTACCTGCTGAGGTATTAAGTAGCCCGGTGGAAGAGATTATTAAAGACATTGAACGAATTACGGAATCAGAAACTATCACACTTCCGATTTTACCACCAATTGTATTATTACCAATGGCATCGGGAGGTGTACCCAGTGTTCCTACAGGACCATCGGTACCACCAATAGGGCCAATTGGACCAGCAGTACCAATTTCTGTTCCAATGGGCCAAGTAGGAGATCGAACTACAAGTATAGCACCACTACCAATTTTTAGTGGATGGCCCAGTGCTGATCCAGATCAACATCTATCCCAATTTTTGACCGCTTGTGTAGCCAATAATGGACGAACAGAAGATGTGTGGTTAAGATGGTTACCTGCAACTTTGAAGGATACTGCTTTCGAATGGTATAATCGACAACCAGCGGGTTTGTTTCCAAATTGGGAAGCTTTAAGAGCTGCTTTTCTTCTTCATTTTAGATCAATCTGATATGAAGACCGATTGAGAGAACAATTAATGCAAAGTCATATGATACCAGGAGAGGCTGTGGAGTCATATTATGGGCGAGTAGCTGACATAATTCGCCGTTGGCCCAATAATCATTTACCTGAAATTTTCATTTTATCAATATTGATCAATGGGCTCTACCCACCAGAATTAAAAATGTTTGTTAAGGAAAATCAACCCGCCACAGTTGCATTATCGCTTGTTAGAGCCAAAGTGTGGGAGGAATGTCATTATGACCGAATCCTAAATTCAAACCCGACACTAATTCTTACTCAAGGATCTTCTAAGTTTCCAAATTGGAGTAATTTAGCCAATAGTATTACTGGAGCAATGGCACCTGCGACCCATTCTATCGTACCAATCCAAGGGGTACTTAACCCAGTTCCGTTACAAGCTGTACCATCTCCGATGGCGAGCACTTACCCTCAATTTGCACTGTATCAACCGCTTGGCGTTAATACGCAGGAATTACCTATGTTACCAAGTTCGAAAGAAACCAACGAAACGCTGTTATTGAATTTAACCAAGAAAATGGAAGAGTTGGCAGTAAATATGGCCAAAAAAAAAGAGAAACGACCAAAGCAGACCAATTTCCGAGCCAATGTATGGTGTACCAATTGTAAGGGACAAGGTCATGTGGTTCAAGATTGTCCTTCACGAGGAAACATGAAAATTCAATGTATGAATTGTGGGGGGAAGCATCCGACTAATAACTGTTGGTATTTGTCAAATCCACATTTTAATAATACCATGTCACCACCAATATCATGGGATGTAAATCAAATTCAAGGGAGCAACGGTAATGGATGGAATGGTAATCGATTTAATAATCAAAACCGCAATTATTCTAATAACCAAAATTTTGGACCTAATTCTCAGAAGTTCCACCCAAATCAACGAAATTATCAAGGAAATAACGGGTTTATGCCCGAGCCTTCCTTACAAACAGGTCAACCAGGATCATTTACTTAGGCTACTTGGAACATACCAAGTCGTTACATCCCAATTGAAACTTCCAATATACCCAGTGGGATGGCACGAAAACCAGTTCGTTGTTTTCAATGTCGCCAGTATGGGCACTATGCGAATGAATGTTCTAACTCTAGTGCTTCGGAAGAATATGCACCAATTTGTGGAAATTGTAAACAATCGGGACATACAACAGCCCAATGTAACGCACCTTTTAATTTTAATAATCGCAATCAGCAGGTTCAAATTCAAAGTTCCCAAGAGGATATCAATCCAGTTCTTCAAGACTCTCCAGTTAATCATATTGAAGTAGTCCAAGCAGTACAAACTCGAGGTCAACGGAACCTTCAATCAATTCTTAAAAAGGATAAAATTATTGAAGAACAACCTGAACCAATTCAAAAGAAGGCGACTATATTCGCAAAACCAGCGAACCAATTGCGACCAGTATTGGTTCCTACCGATTCATTCAATTCGACTCCGATTGCACCAGGTGGAGTCAATTCTCAATGTCCAGTACAATCAATTCCAATAGAAACAGTATCAATGTTATCGCGTATTCTAATATCTACACTAATCGAACCACCTAATTCTGTTTTGTAATCCAATAAGGTTCCGATATCCAATCCAATTCAGAGTATGCCAATTTCTAAGGGATTGAAATTTCCAGAGACTCGACGGAAGAAAGCGTTTGGCATTACTACTGATTTAACTCCATATGATATATTAAAGGATCTTGATGAAATCCAACCAGCTATTACCATGAAGCAATTATTGGCTATAATACCAGAGTGTCGTTCTACTCTAACTTCTTCATTGATACGACGAAGACATCGAGACAAAGAGATTCATGAGGTGAGTTTAAATCCGGATCCTAGAGCACCTACAATTGATGTTACTATGGACGGAGTTTTAATCTCAGGCGTCCAAGTAGACGGTGGTTCTAGCGTCAATCTGATGACAGAGGATACCATGGAGAAATTGGGTTTGACTAGGTTATTGCCTACTATTTTATTACTACGTATGGCGGATCATAGTAAAGTCCATCCGATGGAAGTTCTGGTAGATGTGGAGACAATTATTATGGGAATTACATACAAGATCGACTATGTAGTCTTTCAATTGAAGAGTTCTGCATTATCATACCCAATTCTATTGGGTAGACCTTGGTTATTTCATGCGAAGGCTCGTAATGATTGGGGACGGGGGACCTTGATGATTGGGAAAAAGTGCAATAAAATTGTTTTGCAAATGTATCCAGTTTCCTATCATGGCGAATCACAAGTACCTTGCACGGAATTTACTTCAGAAGGACATAGTGAATCAAGCGACGATGAGGATCCATTTCATGGAAACGAACAATATGAATAAATTCAATCTCTTACAAAACATACAGGAGTTATTTATCAATGTGGTGGACCAGGGGAGTACTTAATTCACCAAGAAGATACTGACAATTCTGACCATGCCATTGCAAGATGGATGAACAATTACGCAGTCAACCATATTAGTGCGATGGAGCCAGAAATGGATGGTGCTAATTCATCAGAATTGGTAACGGGTTCAGAACCGGATGAACAACTGGAAGCACCGGAATTGGTAGAACCAGTTTGTCAGGAGATTAATCCGAGATTAGAGACCCAGAGTCAACCCATTCAAGTTTATGGTGGTATACAAGGACGAGAGCTTCAAGATTGGATCAATTTTTTCCATAAGCATAAACCTATATTTGCTTGGACTTACAACGATTTACGAGGGATACTGGCGGAAATTACAGAACATAGAATTGTGTTAGAAGAAACTGCGAGACCAATTCGCCAAAGACAACATCGGCTGAATCCGAAGTATTCGCTGTTAGTAAAAGAAGAATTGGATAAATTATTACGAGTTGGATTTATTTACGAAGTTCCATATAGTGAGTGGGTTTTTCCAATTGTAATGGTACCTAAAAAGAATGGAAAAATCTGCATTTGCCAAGATTATCGCAAATTGAATGCTGTTACTAAGAAAGATTATTTTCCATTACCCTTTATGGATAGTATATTGGATGCAGTCGCTCGACATGAGTGTTATTCCTTTTTAGATGGGTTTTCAGGATATAATCAAGTAAAGATTGCTAAGAATGACCAATTAAAGACCACGTTTACAACAGATTGGGGTACCTACATGTATACAGTTATGCCATTTGGGCTATGTAATGCTCCAGCTACATTTCAACATGTTATGACTCAGGCTTTTCATAAATATTTGCGTAGTTCCATGGAAATTTTCCTGGATGATTTCTGCACATTTAGTAAACGTTGTGACCACTTGAAATGGCTAGGCAATTGTTTGGATCAATGTGATCACTTCGGTATATCTTTGAATTCCGAAAAATGTACGTTTGGTGTTCCTTCAAGGAAACTATTGGGGCATATTGTTTCCAAAAAAGGAATTGCTACTGACCCAGATAAAGTGAAAAAAATAGCCAATTTACTTAGACTCGATACAGTTGTTGGTGTGCAAGGTTTTGTGGGACATGTTAGTTATTATCAAAGGTTTATCCAATCATTCACAGTAATTTACCAACCCTTAACTAATCTTTTAAAGAAGCCAACATCCGATGGGATGAGTCCTATTTGGACACGTGAGTGTATCGTTGCTTTCGAGGACTTAAAACGCAGATTGGTATCCACTCCAATATTGGTCTCTCCTTGATGGACTAAAGTTTTTCATGTATATGTGGATGCATCCAATGTTGCAATTGGTGCGGTCTTAAGTCAAAAAGATGAAAAGAATTGTGATCATCCAATTTATTATGCAAGTCGGCAATTGGTTGTTGCTGAACGTAATTATACCACCACTGAGCGAGAAGCTTTGGGAATGGTTTATTCAGTTCAAAAATTTCGGCATTATCTATTGGAATATTCTTTTGTGTTCCACGTAGATCATGATGCTTTAAAATATATGATTAATAAACCTCAATTAAGTGGACAAATTGCTCGTTGGGTATTATTGCTACAAGAATTTAATTTTATAGTTATTGTCAGACCTGGTAAATCTCATGCCAATGCCGATCATTTGTCACGATTAACTAAGGAGATGGGAGATGACCCCATTCCAGATTTCCTACCTGATGCTAATTTGTTTGCTGTTGATATAATTTCGGAAGAGTATGCCGATTTAATTCAATATTTAACATCACAAACATTTCCTATAACTTTTACGGAGACAATGAAGAAGCAATTGCTTTATAAGAGCACTCCTTACACAATGATTGGAAATGTACTGTATAAAGAGGGCGAAGATGATGTCTTACAACGGTGTATATATCAAAGTGAAGTTGACTTAATTTTAGAAGGGTGTCACATGGATAGTTGTGGTGGTCATTTTGCTGGAGATGCTACGGCCCGAAAGGCCTTATTGGCTGGTTATTGGTGGCCTACAATGTTTGCGGATGCTCATCAATATGTCCGGCGTTGTGACCCATGTCAGCGAATTGGTAGACCAACTGTTACGTCTGCAATGCCACTAGTACCAATTCTAGCTCAAACATCTTTTGAAAAATGGGGTATTGACTTTGTGGGACCAATTGCACCGGCTTCTCGTAATGGACAAAAGTAATATATATTGGTCGCTACGGATTATGTTACAAAATGGGCTGAGGCTGTTGCTACTCGAACTAATAGTGCTGCCACTGTAGCCAATTTTCTGTATGAAAATATTATTACCCGGTTTGGATGCCCTAAGGAATTGGTCAATGACTGTTGAACTCATTTTATTGATAACACTATCGCTGCATTAACAAATAAGTACAAGCATCGTAAAACTTCTCCTTATCACCCTCGGGCCAATGGTCAAACTGAAAAGTCTAATGGAATTTTATATAAAATATTAACCAAGATAATTTTGGGTGCTGGCACCGATTGGGACACAAAATTGTTTGCGGCTTTATGGGCTTATCGTACTGCTTATAAGGTTACGACCAATTCTACACCTTTCCAATTGGTGTATGGGCAAGAGACTATTTTACCAATTGAATTGGAAGTACCCAGTTTACGGATTGCAGTGGATGAACGCTTAGGTGATACAGCGTCGCTTCAATTTAGGTTATCTGAATTGGAGAAATTGGATGAGAATCGAGCTCATGCTTTGATGGTTATGGAAGCCATTCAAAAACGACGGAAAAGTTATTACGATAGCAAATTACAATTGAAAACTATTAAACCCAATGATTTGGTTTTGCTGTATGATAGCCGGTTTCAGAATTTTCCAGGAAAATTTCAAGTACGATGGCATGGACCTTACAAAGTTATTGACTGTTATCCTAATGGATCAGTACAATTGGAAGATTTTTCTGGCATTAAATTGCCTACACGTATTAATGGTTATCGGTTAAAGTTATATCAAATGTAATTGTCTAATCAGTCCAAATTCGTTATTATTTCCTCTTAACCCGAGGACGGATATGTTTAATGATGAGGAGGGGAGACTTGTTAAGTACGCCGTAATTTTGCTGTAACCCATTGCAACTGATAGGAGAGGGGCACTTCTGAATCAGTACCTCCATTCTTGCAATTGTAGCCAAGCAATTGAGTACACCAAAAGAGGTGTTTTTGTGTTAGGGTGAGAGGTTTTGTTATTAGGGTTTCACAATGGCAAGACGTCTTAAGCGAACAAAAGAGAGGGATGATAGGTCAAGGAATGTGAGGTTTAGGAATGAGTTACCAGAATTGGAGCTGGTAATGTTCACAAATATGGAGAATTGCCAGATTGACTTGCTGTGGCAGAGGAAATTCGAGAAAGATTTCAAGGAGGCGGACGTTTATGGTTTCTTGCGATATTCAAGAGTTTTACCGCCATTAGATCCATCTATTGTAGAAGAATTTGTGCGACATTATGACCCATCAGATGGTTCGAGTGTGGTGCATAATCGTATTGTGGGATTGGAGGCACCCATTCTATACAAAGTTTTGTATTTGCCAATTGGAGAACTGGCCGTAGGATCGGAGGTGACGGTGGAGTTCAATCCGGAGCTATATTTTTGTTCGAAGGCCGACGCGTTTGTGAAGGGCCAGGGTTGGAAGGTCTTGGACGTTCTTAAACCAGAAGTGGGAGAGTGGTTACGATTTGTTCAGAAGAGAATGGCGTTAAATAGACATACAACATATATTGCCAAGAACTTGTTGTTCGCAGCAGTAGCTTCAATGGATGGTATGAAGTTTAATTGGGCAGAGTTTGTAGCTCAACGTATGCATAACGAGTTATCATACAAGAGGACGTTAGGGAAGGTTACTACATTACTTTGTTCCAATTACATCTCTGAGGTAGTGAAGTATCAGTTGAAACTCCCTCTACAAGAACAAGAGAAGGAGAGGTTGAAGAAGTCAGGGAAGGTAGTCACCCTTGAAGAAAGACAGAAGGAAACTGAGCGAGCTAAGTCACCTGAGCAGATAGTGCAAAATCAGCAGGAACAAACCAATCAGCCATCAATCGCGGTGGGTACCAGTTCTAAGGGCAAGGAAAAATTGGATCAAAGACCAGAACCATCTTTAGCTTTGGTTTTACCAAACCGGTTGACTGGAGAGACATCTACCCAATTCGAGGGTCAACACAGTTCTGGTGATAAATGGGGAAGTGCTAAAGAGATGCTGTTATATCAAGTAGAGACACTCTTACCCCAATTCAATAGGTTGCATAGAATGGTGCACGAATTACAAGATAGTGATGAGCTGAGTAAAGATTTGGAGAATCAGAAGAAATTGGTTGCAACTCAACAGAAGACAATTGCAGAATTGGAAGAGAAGTTGGTTGAGAAAGTGATGAAGTATACAGAATTGGAGGTTAGGTTAAACAAAATGGACAAGGATTGGCGGATGGATAGAATGCTTCATCAAGCTGCACAAGATCTTTCGAAGCAGGAACGAGATCTAGCAAGGACACAATTGCAGGAATCCCTAGAGAAATGTGTGAAATTGGAGAAAGACCATCAATAGACGTTGTTAGAAGTTGCTACAATACGGGATCGCATTCGAAATTTGGAAGCAGAATTGGATTTAACAAGACAACCAGTGAGTACTTCCAATTTTGAAGAAGTTGCAGAATTGAAGACTAAGCTTGATGACCATCAGAAGTATATTGCAAGGTTGGAAGAGCAAGTGCGAGTGTTGGGATTTGCCAATGAAGACTTAACTGAGCAATTGGAAAAGGCAGAAGAAGAAGAAGAAGAAGAGAAAATCGAAGAATCCAATTTTCAGGCGCAAGCACCAGTTGAAATGATCTTATTGGATGAATTATCGGAGCCAACCAATGCTGACAACCAATAATATTAGGAGAATTGGTTCTAAAATTGGATGTTTGTAAGGACGCGGCACAGTTAGGAATGGGGCTATGTAGAACGGGTAAATTAGTTAGTGCTAAAATTTTGACTTTAGTAGATTAGAACCGGTATTGATGAAATCAGGAAACCAATAGTCATGTGAAAGGTTCCAAGATACAGTTAACTGACAAAAAAAAACCGGTTGGAATCTAAAAAAGGGTATAGTAGGAGAAAGATTGATTAGCTGAGGGCCAGACTTGTGAGTCTTAGAGCCGGGGTATGCTTGGGTGCTACCTCTATTTTTTCTATTTCTTTCCTTTTGTATTTTGATGTTTCGTTGTGTTTATAAAGAGAAGTTTATGAGAATTGTGTGTTGATCACAGTGTTACAGTGAATGCTGTGTTGGACCAGAATTGGTTCTATACATTGCACATGAAATAGTGTTATAGATTGAGAGATGATAGTTTGAAAATGATTGAATGACCATTGAGTTGGAAAATATAAATGAAGTTAGAATTACAGAGAATTGATAAGAAATTGAGAATGTTGTAATTGAAGTTATTAAATTAGATATGGTACTGAAGAATTAATATTATACAATTCAGTGATTGGGAATTAACTTATTGAATATCAAATGATTATATTCAATTAATGGTGACCTTAACAATTAACTCATGCAACAGTTCTTTCCCTTGTGTTTGAACCGATTTAAACTATATTTAATTCAGAAATTGTGGCAATTCGGATTTCCTGATTACAGAGATGTAAAATTCAATAGAACAACATTTCTTTGTTCAAGATATAACATTTTATCTAATGATTTTAGAACAACCATATATTATGGCAATAAAAATGGAATCAAAAGTGCTTATTGATAGTTTAGCCTATACACAAATACATAGTAAAGATGGAAGGAAAAAAATATAATTTCTAAGTGTACATCTTAATCATAAACAAAATTAAAATAGACTGAAGAAGAAGTCATTGCCAAGAATTGTTGAAGGTTTCAAGATTTCAAAAAAGTACTATTGTATAACAAGATTATGAAGATACAAAAGAGGAGGTCTCCTTGCAAGATGTAGATGCCTTTGATGTAAGTTTTATTGGCATTTTTGAATATGGAAGTATGAAGGTAAATCTCACCCTCAACTCAAATTACAAGATGGTCTCAATTAAAAATAGGTTGTAATTCGTAGTGTGAAGTAGAAGTAGCAAGAATAAGAGCAAAAGAAGCACAATACAAAACAAATAAAATAAGTGCAATTAAACAATTGTACACTACAAAACTAGTCACAGTTTGTTTATTAGATTTTTACCTTAAAAATTTTAAAATTAAAAATTAAAAATTAAAAAATATATATTTTTGGATAAATAATATTTTTATTTTTCAAATGACACAAAAAAAATATAAATTTAAGTTATTATAAGTAAGTTATGATAGATTAAAGATAAAAGATAAATAATAAAAAAAATTAAATGAATAACTTTTACCTTAAGGATAATTAGCTTAAGAGATCAAAAGTTTGAGCCTCACCAAGTCTTTCAAGTAGTATATATTGATTTCTAAGAGAGTCCATGAGGCCTTAGTTTTATCCTCCTAACTACCTTTAAGGTACTACAACCCATATGGAACTTATGCACCTCCTTTATTACAAGGAATATATTAGCTACTAGACCTTCTATTTTCTACAAGTAAAACTAACATTTTTTATATTTTTGACTTCACCACGGTATTTAAAAACATACAATTAGCCTAAGAACCTGATGTGGCCTTCAAATCTTGTTCTCTTTCTTCATAATGGCTTCCAAAGTAGTAAAATTCATTTTTACCAAAGTCTTAAAAATTGCTCTAAAAATTTCTAAAATAATTCTAATTAAATTCTAAATAATTTTTATAATATTTTTATAATATTAATATCAATTTAAAGCTATATTTTCCTATCTTGGTATTTTTTTACAGTAATAAAATTACTTTAAATCAAGTATAAAACTTATTGCCTATATAATTAATTAAAAAGACATGAGGTTCTTTTTTATGCTTTTTTTTAACTACTAACTAGAATTTATAATTTTTTATAAATATTATATACAGATAGAAGGCCAATGTAAACATTGATCTGAATAAATAATCCTTAATATTCAATAACAAATAAAAATACTAAATCAACTAAGATAATTACTTCCAAGACTTATTAAGACTTCATTTCTTCAAGTAACATTCAAATTTATTAATTGTCTAAGGATTTCTATACTACTTACTATATATTTTGATTTTAAGTATTTTAAATGTATCTTTTTGTTCTAAAACAAGTAGTAAGTTAATTTGATGACTCACAAGAAGTATTATACATAAGAAAATTAAAGATTTAAATATATATATATATATAATAATTATATAGGTTAGAAATATTAGAAAATGATGAGATTATTTTAGGTGTTTATGAAGAAAATAAATTGGAAGATTCTTTGGATTTAATTACATTTATTGGATTACATGATGATGATAAAGTTATGGCAATTCATCCAAGAGAGGTTTATTCTATACTTGAATCTTTTCAAGCACCTCAAGTTACTATAGAGACAAAATATAAAACCATAGATAAGAAGGTAAAATCAATTGTTGGACCTTTATCAAAAGATTCTATTGAAGAAATAAAAGAAGCATTAAAAAAAAATTAAGGAATCCTAAGAATATTGGACATCAATTTACAAAAGAAAATTTTGAAGTATTGAAGGTTGGATGAGATGATTCTTTGTTACTAATAGAAATTAAATATTTTAAAAAAAGTACTTGCAAAGTAAAATAAATCTTTTGTCTTTCGACCTCATGAAATAGGGTGTATCAATCCTGATATTGTTTCTCTTGTGGTTATCTTCACAATACCACATTTGTCTTAGAACTTAAAGCCAATTTTTGTATGAAGCAAACCTTTATCTAAATTGGTAGAATTTTTGATAGAAAAGATGCAAATAAAGATTTTAGAGCCTTTTTTTGCTTTACATTCTAATTATTGGTTTGTAGTACTAAAAAAAATAAATCATTATGTTTTATTTAAGATATATAATCAATGAATGTAGTAACTATTAAAAATGTAAGTATAGGATCTTTAGTAGCTAAGTTTATAGAAGCATTTATAAAAAGGGAAATTTATTCAATAGATGATTTATATTTAGGCTATAATCAATTTCAACTTGTACATGGAAGTAGAGATTTGACAACAATAAGAACATCACTTAGACTACTTAAAATGTGTAGTCTTTTATAAAGTGCTACTAACTCAATTGTATATATGATGAATGAAATGAATAAGGTATTAAGAGACTTCATTCTCAAAAAAAAACTACGTCTTTTTTAAATGATGTTCCTATCAAAGGATATAAAGAAAGAAAAAAAATATGAGAATTTAGATGAAAGGAGGTGTTATAAGTATATTGTTGATTATATACAAGATTGTGAAAAGATTTTATCTCAACTTAAAAAATTTCATCTTATACTTTTGGAAGCAAAATCTACATTTGAAATACAAGAAATTATCATTGTTTGACATTTGTATGGATTTTATGAGAAAAAATTTGATCCAAGCAAAGTTGATGCAATTAGAAGGATAAAAGTTACATGTGACTTTTGAATAAAAGTAGATAGATTTTTAGATGCTTGTATATTTTATTATTTATTGATTCTTCATTATGTTCATATAGCAGATCCAATGTATAAATTATGATGTAAAGATTTTTGATTTAAATAGAAAAAAAATACTATAGTAATGAAAAAACTAAAGTTTTTATTATTGATACCTCCAATTTTAAGAAGAATTGATTTTGAGAGTAATAGACAAGTAATATTTATTATAGATATTAGTCCAATTGTTATGCAGTGGACTATGGATCAAGACAATTTAAGTAGAAATAAATTTGTAATTTAATTTGGAACTAAAGTTTAAAATACTTTTCAATGTGTATATTTGCAAGTCAAAAGAAAACTATAGAGAGTTGTTTTGGCTATGAAAGCTTAAAAAAGATTATTTAATTGATATAGTAGTAGTAATTAAAAGTCATTGCTTGCTATTGCTAAGGATGATTACTAATTATTCAATACTAGATATTATAATGTTTAGATGGATTGCTTATATAAAATCATTAAATCCAAAGTTTACACATGTTGCTAAAAAAGACAGTTTGGTGGAAAAATTTTTGACTTGAATTAGATATGAAAGAAAAGATAAGATGGCTGAAGACATTAATAATATAGGATCAAAATTTTATTTAATACTAAATTTTAGCAAGAAAGATAAGTTATTTTTTAAAGAGCTCTATAAAAGGAAATTATTGAATATTGGTTATTATTTGAGTACCTTGACTAAACCAAAAAATTGATTTATAAAAAAAATTCAAAAAAAAAAAAATTAAAATTTAAAAAAAAAATCATATAGATTTTTGCTTCAAAAAGAATTTTTATGAAAGAGGCCAAAAAAAAGAATTGAGATGCAACAACAAGTAATAAGAAATAAGGAAGAGCAACAAAAACTACTAAAAAGATTTTACAATAGTTCATGGACACGCTATAGGAGAACTAGGCCTACTTTTATTAAACTCAAAAAATAATATTAATAAAAAAAATATGTATCAAAATATACTTTTATTTGTAGAATTGTATAAAACTTGCCAAGCATATTCTTATATACCATATTGAGATGGATTACATCCAACATATCCTTTGGCTATTCATTTTAAATAGATTATTGATTTGATTATTATGCCAATTGAATTATTAAAAATGAGATATTTAATATTGGCTTTTGAAAATTTATCATTTAATATTTTTATGGATAGGCCATAGTAGAAGGTAGAGCATTGAAAACTAAGTTTACAATAGAGATTTGTAGATTTTTGCTTAAAGATGTTATTTGCTACTATGGATGTATAGAAACAATCATTGCAAATTATAAAGAATTAAATGCACAAATTGATAGTAGCTTCAACAATCAATATTATATTTTAAGAAATTTTTTTAAACAATGGTTTGGACCATATGTGTTAACAAATATTTATAATAATGTGACTTATTCATCATAAGAATTAGATGGAACAAGGTTAAAAATATTAGTTGCAAGGAAACAAGTGAAGATATTTAAACAAAGATAAATAGAAATAAGTATAAAAGACCTTATTGAAGACATAAATCTTTCAAGATAAGAAGATGATTTTGACTTACATAACAAAAATATTAAAGAAGATTTAAATGAAGACAAGGAGAACATAATATAAATCAAATAAGATTTGAATTATTTGGTGCATGAGAGAGGATGCACAAGATCAAAGGAGATAGATATCATGTGATAACACAACTATATAATAAAAAATAAAAATATAGATTTTATTAAAAAAAAGCCTAATAAAAAGATGTAATAAAAATAAATAAATAAATAATAGAAAGATAAAAAAAGATTTAGTCTTAATGCTGGCTTTTAAAAAAAAGACTTCTATTTATTTTGTAGAAGCATAAATGAGCCAAATAAAATAAATGAGATAAAAAAATTAATATAATCATATTTAAGAAAGAATTAAAAATACATTAAAGTTAAATTTACTTCAAATTATCAAAAATTGATATCTAAGACGACCAGTGTTATGTTGTAACACAATTATATGGTGAAAGATAATAATATGGATCTTATTATAGAAGAGCCAAGTTAAAAGTTAAAATAGAAAAATATGGATAAAAGATAGGAAGGTAGTAAAACTTTTAGTAGTAATGTTGCCTTTTTAGAAAAATAACTTCTACTTACTTTGTAGGACCAAAAATAAGGCAAAATAAGATAGATTGGAAAAATAAATAATTTAGAAATCTTTAGAAAGAAATTAAGAGTAAATTTTAGCAAAAATAACTTGGAAAAACTAGATATTGATACCCAAAGAGGGCTGGTTACAAACCTAGGTTGAAAATAGACCCTAATGCATAAAAGTGAGTCCCAATGATGATTTGGGGATTCTTTTGTACATTGGAGAATGGAACTTGATAGCAGACTGAATAAGGTTTTTATAAGAAATTTTTTTGTGTGATTTAGATTTATAATAACTTTGTAAGAACTTTACAAAGTCAAGTTTGTTTTGGATGACTTGGATTTTTGTGAAATAAAATAAGATTGTCGTTTTGGATGATTTTGAGAGTTTTATAATAGATCTATAAGTAAAATTTTGTAGGTTAATGATTATAGTTGTGTTTAATATGTGTTATTAATTTTGGCTTGATCTAATTTTTGAATTGAGGGTTATTGAGGTTTAAGTGGATCAAGATCTCAGAAAGTAGAATTTTAGGTCGATTGAAGATTTTTAAGATTTCTTGCAAATTACTAGTTGGATTGGAGTAAAATTTGTTGATAAAGATAGTAGACTTTTTTTTCTATGTATATGAGAATTTTGAGATCAATCAAATGGTGAAAAGAAGAGATATTGGCTCTAGGAGATTGGCATCAAGGTCGGTGTTAGGGACATAATCCTTAGAACCTTCTAGAGACAAATTTCTAGAACCTTCTAAAAGCTTCTTAGTTGGCAGAAGATATTAGAGACATAGTCCTTAGAACCTTCTAGAGATAAGTTTCTAGAACCTTCTAGAAGCTTCCTAGTTGATAGAAGTTGCTTGAGAAGCATCCTAAATAGAAGTATATATTGGAATTGAGGCTGAACAGTTCTCCAGTCTCGACAACACATCTCTTGGAGCTCTAGCACACCTCTCTGGTGTTGTTTTCATCTGAGTAATCTAGTTCTTGCCAGTTCTTCTTGAACTTCTTGTTAGATCTCGAGTCTGTATTTCTGTGTCCGTGACAGTTTGTCGAGACTTCACTCACCTCAGATATCAGAGCTAATTTCTTCTTTGTTAGAGTGTGGATTATCCCTCTACTTGGAAGTGTACTAGCATTTTAGAGGTTGCAAATTACCCTCCTCTAAACTGATACTTCTTTTGTTACAATATTGGAGTCTTATTCTTCTTGGAAAGAGTGGATTACCCCTTTTCTTGAAGCTCTTAAGGCATTTTAGAGGTTGCAGAGTACCCTCCTCTAAACCAATATTGTCTTTTTGTAGAGTCATTTCTGTCCTTCTCTTAGAATGGCCGAGGGCCAAGACATTAGTATGACAGAAAGTTTGGAGTCCAAGTTAGATGCTATCATGAATGCCCTCTCTACGTTATCACAAAGAACTGCAGAGATTGAAGGAGTCGTGGCAAGGCTTCATAATGATGGAGCATCTGGGATGGCACAATCTAGGTTGCACCAGCCTCAAACTTCTGCACTTGGAGAAGCAATTCTACCTCAGGTTCGACAAGCACCACTAATTCTACAACATAAGGAGCCTCGAGTTAGCCTTCCGAACAAGTTCGATAGTACGCGTTCTAAGTTTCGAGGATTCGTCAACCAAATCAGGTTGATAACAGTTTTATAGCCCGAATGCTATCCAATGGAGGAGTCACGTGTTGGGCTTGTTGGAACCTTACTCACAGGACAAGCTCTATCATGGTTTGCTCCTTTGTTTGAGAAACGATCGTCCATACTAAACAACTTTGAAATCTATTTGGAGGTGTTTGCGGAAGCATTTGGTGAACACGACAAGGTTCGATGGGCTACAACAAAGATCCGGTCACTACGACAAGAGATGCGCTCTACATCAGTCTATGCATTAGACTTCAAGCAATTAGCATGCGACATCAATTGGGATGAAGAAGCATTGATGAGTCGATTCTATTAGGGTTTAAGGGACAATGTGAAGGATTTGTTGTTAACTCTTCCTGATCCACAAACGCTCAATGAAGCTATTAGCCAAGTTGTGAAGTGCGATAACCGCCTATTCCAATGCCACCAAGACCAACGTTCAAGACAACATACGGTTTGCCACGTCCCAACTATGTTAGCAAGCAGCATGAATTCACATTCAGAGGTAGAAGATATGCAAATTGATGCGGTACGTGTCAAATCCCTTACTCTAGAAGAAAAAAAGGGGCATATGGAGGAAGGTCTATGCTTGTATTGCGATGAAGAAGGCCACAAAGTTAGAAACTGTCCCAAGAAGCAAAATTGATGTATTGTCAAGACTAGGGGTGCGTTTATTCAAGAAAACGAGGATGTCCAGCCACAATAGGAACCGTGCAGCTGGACAGTGAAATATCACAACAACCAGGTTCCTTTCTTTCCACTCAACCTGCCCTTTGTTTTACAATCCCTTTGCTTATTAGCCCTCAGAAACTGAGAACCTTAGCATTATTAGATTCAGGAGCATCTGCTTGTTTATTAGACAAAGAATTTGTGAAGCATCATAAAATCCCTTAAGTACAAAAATCCAAACCTGTTCACGTTGAGGTCATAGATGGGCGACTTTTATTGTCTCGTAGTGTCACCCATGAATCAGAACCTATAGAAGTGACGTTTAAGGGCCATAGTAGTCATATTATTTTTAATATTATTAGAACCCCATCAAATTCTGTTATTCTTGGTCTTTCCTGGTTGGAAAAGCATAACCCATCTATAGATTGGAAGTTGCAGAAGATGACCTTTCCCACAAAACCACCCAAGAGCAAGCCTAGTAGAAAACCCCAAATAGAAAAATCCTTATTTATTGGAGCAAGAGTGTTTATAAGATCATCCAAGGAAGGCACACCGTTCGTCATTTATGCGGCTCCAACTATCGGAGAGAAGATCTCGACAACAAGTATATCAGAGCAATATAAGGATTTTAAAGACGTGTTTCAAAAGAAAGATGCCGACATGCTACCGGAACACAGACCATATGATTGCGCCATAGACTTACAGGAAAGAGCACAACCACCTTTTGGCCCAATCTACAATCTATCGCACATAGAGTTGGCGGAGTTGTAGAAGTACATCGACGAGAATCTAGCCAAGAACTTCATCCATCATTCAAAATCGTCGGCTAGAGCACCCATTTTATTTGTCAAGAAGAAAGATAGCTCATTGCGGATGTGCGTGGACTATCGAGGCCTCAACAAGGTAACAAAGAAGAATCGTCATCTGTTACCTTTGATTTCTGGTCTCTTACAACAACTTAGACGTGCAAGGATCTTTACAAAAATTGATCTAAGAGGAGCTTACAACCTCGTACGAATCAAGGAAGGAGATGACTGGAAGACAGCGTTCCGTAGAAGGTATGGCCATTTTGAGTATAATGTCATGCCCTTTGATCTTACCAATGCTCCAGTGGTCTTTCAACATATAATGAATGATATTTTTCAAGAGTACCTTGACGATTTTGTTGTCATCTATTTGGATGATATTCTGATATTCTCCAAAAATGAGGAAGAGCATGAAAAGCACGTTCGTTTGGTCTTAGAGAAACTACGCAAGCAAGGACTATATGCCAAGTTGGAGAAGTGTTTATTTCACCAAATAGAGATGGAGTTTTTGGGGTTCGTTGCGACTACGGAAGGCTTGAAGATGGACCCCAAGAAGGTGGAAGCAATCGTGTCCTGGGAGGTTCCGAAGACGTAAGAGACGTACAATGCTTTCTTGGCTTTGCCAACTTCTATCGGATCTTCATCAAGAATTACTCTCAAGTTGCTACTCTTCTCACTTGATTGACATGCAAGGATAAGCTGGAATGGGGACCTCTAGCGGAGAAGGCGTTTCAAGACCTAAAAATTGTATTTACTACGGTTCCAATCTAGGTACACCTAGACTTTACAAAGGCCTTTTATTTAGAAACTAATACTTCGGATTTTGCTTTGGGAGTTGTACTTTCACAAATAGGAGAAGACAAGAAGCTCCATCCGGTTGCATTCTATTCTCGAAAGTTCTCTGTTGCTGAAATCAATTATGAGATCCACATAAGGAACTTCTTGCTATAGTGGATTCTTTCCAAGAATGGCGTCATTTTGTTGAAGGAGCTGCACACCCATTGACCATATACACAGATCACAAGAATTTGGAGTATTTCATGTCAGCTCAAGTTCTAAATCGACGTCAAGCTTGGTGGAGTATGTTGCTATCTAGGTTCGATTTTGTTATTACTTATCGACCTGGAAAGCAGCAAGGACTATCTGATGCCTTCTCGAGGAGATCGTATCTTGTACCAAAGGCTGGAGAAGCAACGTTTGATCAATAATGTATGACATTGTTGAAGCCAGAGCAATTTCGGCTTTGCGCTACTATTGTGCCAATTGATGCTGACTTCTTGAATCAGGTACGTGCCACGACCATTAAAGATTCAGTAGCCATTGATATCAAGCAGCATGCCAATGACGACAAATTCAAGGTGGAGGGAGATCTTTTATACTTTGAGGAGCAGTTGTGTATGCCAAAAGGACTAGCACGACTCCGAGTTCTTCAATCTTGCCACGATTTTCCAACTGCGGGATATTTTGGATTCAACAAGACCTTGGAGCTTATTTCTCGAGATTTTTGGTGGCCCCAAATGTGGAAGGATGTGAAAGATTTTGTCCTCTCTTGCGACATCTGTTCAAGATCCAAGAATCCTCGACATCGCCCTTATGGACTCTTACAAGCATTGTCGATTTCACGTCGACCATGGTTTTCAGTTTCCATGGACTTCATCACGGACCTACCATCATCGAATTCATTTGACAGCATCTTTGTCGTGGTAGATCGGCTTAAAAAGATGGCGCACTTTGTTCCTTGCAAGAAGACATCGTCCAATGAAGTCACACCAAGGGTCTTTCTTGATAATGTGTATCGATATCATAGACTACCAGATGATATCATATCAGATCGAGGAACCCAGTTTGTATCAAAGTTTTGGAGATCTCTCTTTGAGATACTGAAGGTGGATATCAAGCTTTCTTCGGCTTTTCATCTTCAAACTGACGGCCAAACGGAATGGGTGAACCAAGTCTTGGAACAATACTTACGATGCAACATCAACTATTAGCAAGACGATTGGACCACATATTTGTCGCTAGCCGAGTTTGCATATAACAACACCCTCCATGCATCGACTCAATATACACTATTCTTTTTCAACTATGGATATCATCCGAAGCTTGATTTATTGAGTCCGTCAACAAATAACAATCTAGCAGCTGAAGGATTTGCAAAACAACTATCAGAGCTTCAAAATACGTTGAAGCTTCAATTACAATCCGCTCAAGAATCCTACAAGGTGTCTGTAGATAGATTTTGGAATCAAGCACCTACTTTCAAAATTGGAGATAAAGCATGGCTTCTTCGACAGAATATCAAGACCAAGCGACCATGTGATAAGTTGGACTATCGAAGATTGGGACCATTTATCATCCAAAAGCAAATCAATCCAGTGGCGTACCATCAAAATTACCGGCTTCTATGAAGGTACATCCAGTCTTTCATGTTTCTCTGTTAGAGCCTTATCGAGAGTCGTCTTTTCTTGGAAGAGTACAATGTCCGCCACCTAGTATTGAAATCGAGAACTACGAGGAATACGAGGTTGAAATGGTATTGGATTCATGGCGAAGGTGGGGCAAGTTGGAGTATCTTGTTCATTGGTGCGGCTACGACATTAATGAGCGAATGTGGGAGCCAGCTGAAAATCTCGCCAATGCGCCGCAAAAGGTAAAGGAGTTTCATCAACAACATCCTCATAAATCTAAGCTGGTTCGACAATAGCTTCCTTCTGAAGCTTGCTCACCCAAGAATATAAAAAAGGGGGAGAGCACCACCAAAATTCGTAGTTGATGCAGTTATTTTCTCCAAGATAAAATAGAATTTTTTCAGAAGCCATAGTTTGATCTTCTGATATGGATAGCCAAGAGATAGATACTATGCTAGTTAGATTATCTCAACCGTCTAGCTCACGAAGGCGACTCCAAGATGAAGAACTGCCTACACTATGACGACAACGGAAGATACCGAGTAATCGATCACTGGTGATTGTATTTGAGTCCGAGCCTGCTTATGATGGTTAGCCAAAAGGTGTGTTTGTTGGACAATTTCATAATGAAGACACGGAAGTTCATGCTTGGTCAGAAGTTGAAGGAGTGGGCGACTACCGTTGGCTTCAAGGGCCGATGAACCACTTGCCTCGTGAACAACAGTTGGAGTTCATAGCAGACGTTGTGCGACAGATCTTCATTTTCTTGCGTTGGTATTGATCAACAACATTGCTTCTCAGAGACCTCAAAGCTAAAGGAGGGGGTGATGTTAGGGACATAATCATTAGAACCTTCTAGAGACAAGTTTCTAGAACCTTCTAGAAGCAAGTCTCTGGAACCTTCTAAAAGCTTTTTAGTTGGCAGAAGATATTAGAGACATAGTCCTTAGAACCTTCTAGAGATAAGTTTCTAGAACCTTCTAGAAGCAAGTCTCTGGAACCTTCTAGAAGCTTCCTAGTTGGTAGAAGTTGCTTGAGAAGCTTCCTAAATAGAAGTATATATTAGAATCGAGGCTGAACAGTTCTCCAATCTCGACAACACATCTCTTGGAGCTCTAGCTCACTTCTCTAGTATTCTTCTTATCTGATTAATCTAGTTCTTGTCAGTTCTTCTTGAACTTCTTATTAGATCTCGAGTCTGTATTTCTGTATCCATGATAGTCGGCCAATATCCAAGCACATTTTTGAAGTTATTGTCTATATGGTAATTTCGATCTTTTTCAAATTTTTTGTGCTTATTTTCAACATAATTTTTAAGAAGTGTGTAAATTTTGAGTTAAGATCAACAATTCATTCATTAGTTATTGATGTTTAAATGTATTATAGGAATTATTAGGATTTGATTTAGGATTTAGGATTTGGTTAGGATTTGATTTAGGATTATGATTTGATTACAGTTTGATTTTGGATTAGGATTTGATTTAGGATTAGAGTTTTGATTTAGAATTTAGGATTTGGTTAAGATTTGATTTAGGATTGTTAGCTCTTAATTATACTCTAAAATTTAAATTTTTGTTATTTTCCTATTTTATAATAATTAAAAATATTAGATTAGGATTTATATAAGTAAAATTCAGTTTTATAGAATTTTTAGGATTACAACCCCTCATGGTATAAATCATAGCCTAATTCCTTGAATTAGGTTAATTAGGACTAAAGTAACAAGAGTTAGAAAATTAGAATAGCAACTTAGTTAGTTTAATAATTTAGAGGTTGTTAGTCATTACTATAAAGGTTGACTAAAAGCCAATGAGTACATCTATAATCATTCACATGATTTAGGGGTTGGAATTATAATTCTCTAAAAGATTTAGGGAAGTTAGCAATGGTAATTTTGGATTTTTCTTCCAAATTTGGTAAATTTAAGGGGCATGGTGGTTCTTCTACTTAATAGGAGTCTCTTTAATGCAATGGTGGCACCAAATTTACCTCGTGGAGTGAAGAAAACAAGATCAGCAATCTCTCCTTCAAAATGGAAATTATAATTGAGCATGGATTGGGGCATGTGAGTAGTCGATCTTAGCTTAAAAAGATGTTTTGAACACAATAGTGAAGTTAGATTTACAAAAAAATGCCTTCTTGACCACTTACAAGGGTCATCAGCCTTGATAACGAGATTGGCTCTTGGATGAATGAAGGCCGTAGATCTAGATTAGGGATCTGAAAAATCAAGGGTGGAGATGTAGCCACCCTTCTACGAGCCTCCATTCAATTGTATAAGAGAGGCTTGGTTTTCCAAGCCTTCTCTCTCTCCTCTTTTGGTAAAGGGCGAAGCCAAGCTAAAATTTTGCCAAAAATCCTAATTTTAATTTCATTTAGATTTTAAATCTCATTGTGAATTTTGTGGATGGGTGTGCATGGATTTCAAGTTGTGAATGATAGTCATTGGGTCTTAAAACACGTTTCATTGTGGTGAATAGCTCCCTTGGCCTCCCTATTACTCCAAGGGTTTCAAGAGCCTCAGATTTCCCTCCATCAGTCATTCAATTGTTTTAGTTCCAATGTGATTTTTTTTTGGTTGTAGATTTTGTTGTTAGCTTTCCAACAAGGTAAGGCTCGCTCCATTTGGAGTTGAACTGAATTTTTGGTGAAATTTTGAGTGTGAGGGGGTCGACTGCCTTTGTAGTTTGGATTAATCGAGTTTGGGAACGCATTTCTCAGTGCCTGATGACTGGATTCGTTTGAAATTTTGGAAGCATCAAGATTTGTAAGCTAAGCTTTGAAGGGCTTAAGTTTTGCTGGATTTGAAGACAATTTGAATTTTTAGCGAATTTCTAAGTGAAGGAGATTGGTCGCCGCTGCAATTTGGATCACTCAACTTCAAAGGAGCAATTCTCACGACTGGATCACTAGATTGCAATGAGATTTGTTGGAGTAGGAGCGTCTTTTAAGTTAACCTTGCAACAACTTGCAAATCATTCAATTTGGAGCTAATTAAAATTTTTGGCGAAATTTGGAGTAAAAGGGGGTCGCTGCCTTCAATCCTTGGCGTTGTCAAGGTACCTTCGCTTTTACCCCTCTTATTTTATTTTTACTTTTATCTTCACAGTAACTCGTAATCTCCACATTTCAACTTTTGATTAATAAATTTTAACTTTTAACTTTTAACCTTTAATATTCTCACTTAAATTTTTGAAATTTGAACTTTAACTTTTGAATTTAATATTTAACTTCAATTTTTTACTTTAAATTTAACTTTTAACTTAACTTTTAACTTTAAATTTTAACTTTAACTTTTAAATTTTAATTTAAACTTAAGTTTTTATTCTTATTGTGAATAAAAAAAATCTTAATTAATTACTTTTATCTTTTTTTATGCAATGAATTTCATCTGATATTTAATTTAATATAGGTAACCATTGCTTGGAAGGCATTAATTTTAATTGAATTACAAACACCCACATTTTAATTAACCTAACAATTTCACAATTGGGAGTTCTTCCATTCTACCTCTTGAGCTCGTTGTGTAGTACTAAACCCATAAAGTGGTGGATTTTAGGCTCACAAGGATTAAAGATTTGTTTAAGATTTGTTTAGGATTTAAGATTTAATTAGTTTTTGGCCTAAATTTTGAATGAAGTCTAATAGGATTTTAACTAAGATTAAATTAAGATTTAATTGAGATGTATTTTAAATATATTTGTAATCATTCTAATATTTCTTTGAGATTTCTTAATGTTTCTTTGTAATTCCTTTGAGATTTCTTTGAATTTGATTAAAGCTTGCTTAGCATTGTTATGGTTTGATTAGAGTTTAGTTAGTATTCTATTAGAGTTAGGATTTTTTTGTTGCAATTTCCATCCTACCTTCCATAGCCAAGTGTCAGGAGCATTCTCAAGCAAGACTTCATATATTACAACACCAGTTATTAACTTGAATCAAAATTAAATCCCAAGGTACAAAACTACATCCATACTGTGGCCTTAAGGTATTTTGGGAAATCAAAGAGTAGAATTTGAAAAAAAAACTTGAAGAAAGATTTTTGGACATTAGTTTTATGTCATTTGAATCAATATTGAGATTTGACGGATTTTCAAAATTAGTAATGTTTTTGGTGGATTTAGATTTTTAAATATAAAAATATGTTTATAAATTTGGAGGTTTCTTGAGTTTTGTGGCATGAGTTTAGGTGAAATTTGGAATTTTTCTTGGTGTACTTGATGTAAATGTATATGCAAAATTTAAGGTCAATTGAATAGTTAGATTGAAACATATGAAAATTTTTGTGGATTGAGGTTTCAAAAATTGGAATTTGAGGGCTAATGAGTGTTTCTAAGATCTTTAGCAATTTTATAATTGGATTGAAGTGATAATTATTTGTACAAATAATAGACTTGATTTTCAAAATTTGTATAAAATTTAACAGTAATTTATTGGTTTATAAAAGAGATTTTGGCACTCAAAGTATAATATTAAGATTGGAATAGGAGGTCATCCAACATTCAATTGGATTATCTTGCATTTATTTCAATTGGCATGTACAATCGATTTTACCTTTCTTATATTTGTTTTTAACTAAGTTATTAAAAAGTGTATAAAATTTGAATTGATATCAATGGCTTGATTATTAATTGTTGAAGTTTCAATATGATAAAGAATTTATTAAGAGTTTATTTAAGATTTAGAATTTGATTAGGATTTGCTCAGAATTTGATTTAAGATTTGTCTAGGATTTAGGATTTTATTAAGATTTCAATTAGAATTCGACCTAAGGTTTGGTTAAGGTTCAATTAGAATTTCAATTAGGATTTGACCTAAGACTTGATTAAGGTTAATTAAGATTTTAATTAGGATTAAATTAGATTTTGTTTAGAATTTATTTAAAGTTTTTATTTTGAGTATTACTTTAGGATTCTTTATTATTTCTTTAAAATAATTTATTTTTAATATTTTTTTAAGATTATTTTTATTTTTTTTAATTATTTTTATATTTTTTAAAGATTTTTTATTATTTATCTTCGAGATTAGTTAAGAATATTTTTTATTTCTTTTATAACTTCTTTTAAATTTATTTTGGATTTATCAAAGTTTGATTGAGATTATTAAAATTTATTTGAAATTTATTTAAGACTCTATTAGATTCGGTAGGATTATTGTTGCATTTCTACTTAACTTCTATAGCTAAGTACTTGGTGCATTCTCAAGTAAGAATACACGTAATATAACAATATATATAACAAAAGTTGATCCTTCTTTTGCAACATGCATGAAAGTTCTTTTACCTATTAATAATGGTTTGGATGTATGAATCTAATAGATTTCTACTTACCTAATATAATTTTGAACTACACTACAAGAAAAATGAAGGTTATAAGAAATCAAATCTATTTGAGGATTATATTTTTTTTTCCATAATAATCCTAAAATAATTAGATTAAAAAAAATCTAATCACATTAAATATTACTCAACTATTATGATCTCTAGTTACTATATTTAAAAAAAATATTTTGTATGTATAATTTCTAGAAGACAACAAATAATCATCTATTACTTCTACATATACATGTTTGATTTTCTTAATTAAAGATACATCTTATTTTTTCACAAAATCTTCATCTATAAAACAAGCTAAGGCTCTTGAATCTAATAAGGCTAAGACTTTGTGATTTTTTGGTCTTACAAAAAAACTTCTATTATAAAATAAGGTGAAAGAACTTAGGAAAAAATAGAACCTTTACTAGGTAATATACAAGATTTCAGCCACATGATTTCTAATGTAATTGGAAAAATTTATATTCCAACACCTCATCTTCTTTGGCAACCATGTTCTTTATTTTGTGATTGCATTGTTTCTTTGGGTAATGTTAAGAAGTGTGCTTGGATTCCCTACAATATATTTAAAAACCTTCTTAACAATGATGAATTATTTTTTGCTTAGTAAGAAGTTTAAAACATATCATATCAATTTGCATAAACTTTGATTTAAACAAGTAAGCTTCTAAAAACTTAGAAGGTATTTTTATATCTTAATTTTTACTTTTTCAACCAAATCTTTGTTTTTAGCATCTTTTAAAGAGTCAATTATTACATACAATGGCATAAGTAATAAATTACATTAATGAATCTACTCTCGCTATTAATAATAATAATTCTTTGATATTATCTTTCAATCTATATTAAAAATAATTAATAAGGGCTTTTTCATTTCAATCCACATTAGAAGTAAGATTTGGAAATTCAATAGTATATATAGTGGCTGAATGTGATCTTTTTTGTAGCAATATGAGCTTGGTCTCTACTACCCTTTTTCAATCACTTTATTCAAATGTAGCCATAGATACTTCTAGAAATGAATTCAAATCATAGAGTAGTTGCAAATGTTCTTCCATTAAAAGTGCAAACTAAAAAAAACACTCTTAGAAAAAAATGCTCTAATAAATTTAACTTGAGTAAATCCATTAAGGTATAGAAAAAGGTGCAATCTTAAACAGAGCTTTATGTGTTATAGAAACCCTCAAATTTTTGATCTTGTTCCATCAAACTTCTTTGGCATATTTATCTTTGCCTGTCTTATACTTATAGTAATAAGACTCCTTAGATTCAATAATGAATTTGCTCTGCTTGCTTGTCTTAATTGCACAACTTCTTAGCATAAACTTTCAACTTCATTATTGATTTTTTCTATAAGTATAGGAATATTGTTTCTATAATTTACATTAAAAATATACAAGATTTCTACTCATAAATTATTGACAAGCTTATAATGATTTGTAATAGTTGCAAATCTATTTTTACTTCTATTGAGAACAGCATCCATAACCTTTTTTTTCTAGATAACTCAAATAAATTCAAAAAGTTAAATTAGAAGAGGATAATTTGCAACCTCATATCAAATGAAAATTTCTACAAATAAAGATAATCTTCTCTCTTTAAGAAAAAAAATAATATTAAAAAACTAAAATATTTGTTTAAAAGTAGATAGTCCACAATCTTTAAAATATAACAATAGAAGTGGAATAATCTACTTACTTCTAAAATAAGATAAGAGTAATAAGTTAATATTCTTATCAAACTATGAAGAATATGAATTTCAAAAAAAAAAAAAAAAAAAAAAAAAATCAATATAATCTTATATCATTGAAAAGAATTTAAAAAATTATTCAAAGATGATATAATATTAAAATAAAATGGCTATTTCCAAAGATAAAAAAGATAGAAAGTCTTGAAATAAGACTAAGAATTATAATGGCATTGAAAAGAGTGAAGAAGGCTTCACTTTTGCTTCCATATATATTATCTAACTAAGAGGTTCATGTCAATATTCTATAAGAATTCCAATACATGTTGACTTTGCTAGATTCATGACTTAACTTATAAGGCAAGTTATTTATAAGTGGATTACATAATTATCTTGTTCCACAAGCTACTAACACATGTATCACATGGCTAACTTATTGACCAAGTTTCTAGCATTTTAATTAACTGCAAATACGTATAAAGTCAAAACAATGTCTATGAAGCTACTAGGAAATGTTTTTTAAAAGATATTATGAAATTAATTTATTTTTATCCACTTCTATTTAATCATATAGGTAATTATTAGAGTAAATATGTATGTCTATAATATTGAGTTGCAATTTCCAAATTCACTTCAATTACTTTTTTTTTTACATTGATGGTCCAACTTGTAATTAATTTTTGTATAATTATCATTTTTGCCAAAGTTGTATCTAATTTTTTTTCTTTCATTCTAGATTTATAAAAATAATCAACATATTTTATTAATTCTTCTATTAATTCTATTGATTTATGAAATTATTTTTTATTTTTTTATTAGATCTAATATTATTTTGAAATATTATTTCTACCAAGTTACAATCATAATTTAACATCTCTTTTAATCCAAATAATTCAATGTGAGCTATAAGATATATTAAAAATATAATTTAATAAACAATTTATTTTTCTTCATCAATCAATCCTCCTTTCCAATTGTAACATTCTAAATGTATAGGATGTTTTGATGGTAGAAGATATGGGCATTTTTGTGTGTTCATTTTTTCTATTTTTTTAAAAAATAATTAAAATATTTTTAATTAAATCTTATTTAGACCTTAATTGTTTAAGCTATAGCCAACTTAATAACATAAAAAAACTTTGAATTTTTTTCTCTATTTCTAAAACTGTTATTAAAATATTATAAATAAATTCTCCCACTTACATTTGTAAATATTTGATAATTCCTATTGAGGTTATTTTTTATTGATCAATCATTTTTATTGTAAAAAGTACTAATTCAATCTTATTATAATTTAGCTTTTTATATAATCTACTTATTATAATATTCTTTTTTGAATCTTCATCTAATAACACATTTTATATAATTTTATGTTTGATTTTTATAGTTATTATAGACATTTTATATCATAATCTTGACTTATAACATAAGCTTCTGATATATTTGATTCAAAATTACTTTCAAAAAAAAAAAATGCTTCCATAACCTTCTTTATGCAATATGGAGCTAATTCCAATGGTTTTTCTATAAATATATATATATATATATATATATATATATTGGAATACATCTCCTATTATTTTTTCAATCTTTTCTTCTTTTGTTATTCTTTTTTTTCAATATTTTTACTTACTAATTTTTCTTTAACTTCTTTAAATGAACTTATTTCTAAAATTATAATTTTTTCAAATTTCTTTTAAATTTCTTTTATAATTTTTATACTTCTCTAATTATATCTTTGTATATTCTTCTCTCACTTATCCATTCTTAAAAGGATCTTTTCTATAATTTATCTGAGTTAATAAACTTGAGTTGCTCTTTACTTCCATCTTATTTTTCTTCATCACTACTACTATTGCTTGATACTTTATTTTCAATTTTATTTTTATTTCTTTGAGCTTAGATCATTATACAAACTTTCAAGATAATTATATTTGTGGCTACAACAGGTTGTTTGCATGCTTGTGCTTCTTTGGCTTTTTTTTGGTGTTTAAGCCATAAATAATAATCCACTTTTATATGTTCATTCTAATAGTAACAATAACACTTAGGAGTATTTTTTTTCTTCTACTTTATTTACATGACTTTTCTTTGGTGAATTTGTATTTGTGTTTTTTTTCATATCTTGGCTATAATCTATCTTTATAGTAGTTGAATTTATATTCTTTTCTATAAAGATATCTTTTTTTCTTCCAATAATTATTATTCTTTGTAGTATCATCTTTCCTATAATATTGTTGGTTTAAAGGTTCCTGACATCTATCTTAATTACTAGATAAATTCTTTTTTATAGGTTTTTTTTCTCATATTATTTAATTGTAGTTGTATCTAATGAATTATTAAACTTCTATTTTTTATTTTCAATTATAAATATAATCATTAATTTGATGTGTATGTATGTTATAATTTGTGCAATAGTTCACATGATACTCAAAAAGAAAATGCCTTTTATTATTGCATTTTTTATGAATACCTACTCTAAAATTCTTTGATTCAATAGTTAATTGTATCACTCTTTCAAAGAATTCTTCCACATTGTCACTCTCCTTTTGCTTGAAATGTGAAAGACTATTGATGACTTCTCTACCATTCTTCTTTTTTTTTAAAATAAACAATAAATGCAACTTTAAGTTTTTCCCAAGAAATAAAGAATAATGTAGGATATCAAGCATACTACTCAAGTACCATCTTATTGAGTGTTATTAGAAAAAGTACTAATTTATCTTCATCTGATGTTTCTTTGTTAACTTGAAAAATATTATTAAATTCCTTGGTATAAATGTTTGGATTCCCTTTGTCCTTGAATTTGTATAATCCAACTTTATTGAATTTAATTCCCTTTTAAATTCTTTTATGATTGAAAGACTTTTCTTTTCTTCTCTATTAGCTATATTTGTTAAATTTACATTATCTTTACTATTGAAATTTATATCTTATATCAAGTTTTTCAACTTAAATCTTTCAAATGAATTTTTTTTATTTTATTATTCTTTTTTTTCAATGTTTTCTCTATCAATTTTTTTTTTGTTTATGTACTCTATAAATATAATTTTATTTAGTATCTTATTTCTTTGGAATTTTTGGACTTCTAAGAGATCCAATTCTTTGGCTCATTACCTAATGTAATGTCTAACCTTTGTAATCATTAATTTTGATGTCATTTCATGGTTTCTTTTTTTAAATTATTATTGAATGTTAGTATGGTTTAATTTCATAATTCTTAGAATTGACCTTCATATAATGTTCCTTGATATAGATCTTTTTTTAATGTGCATCTTATTTTTATTTTATTTTTACTAAAATTAAATGCGATTTCTTTTCTTTTCTTTTATTTGTTCAATCTTCTTTATTTGATGTACAATATAGAATTATTTTATATTATCTTTATTTATAATTCTTAATACTTATAGTAAAGTTGGTGAATTCCATTTAAGAACATCACTCATCTTCATTGTATGATCTTTGTTTATTTTATAAGTTTTATGAACTTAATTACTAGGAATAGTAATATATCTCGAGTATAGTTGTTAAATGAATACCTAGATTTTTACACCTTGAAAATCATAGGAGATCCCTTCTATATTTCTACAAAGGAACTATCTATGTTCTTATATCAAGTCCTTAGAATTTTTGTTTTTTTTCAAGGTTAAGATTAGAGAATTCAAGCTTAATTCTATCTTCAATAATTTTTTCAATTTTTCTTATTTTTTTCAACATAGACTTTAAAGTTCTTTCATTAAGAACAACTATATCTTCATAAACTTTATCTTGTCTTCATCTTCTTCAATCTAGTC
Organism: Physcomitrium patens; assembly: GCF_059467195.1. NCBI lineage: Eukaryota > Viridiplantae > Streptophyta > Bryopsida > Funariales > Funariaceae > Physcomitrium > Physcomitrium patens. Next base: position 16,621,195 of record NC_143418.1, read on the forward strand.
TTTAAAGCTCTTGCTTTCTTGTATTGAAAAATATCTATATTTTCATAATTTTTATTTTATCTTTGTCTTTTTCAACCTAATCTTTAAAGTTCTTACTTCCTTCTATTGAAGAACATCTATATTTTTGTAAAATTCATCTTATCTTTGGCTTTGTCAATCTAATCTTTAAAATTCTTGCTTCTTTGTATTGAAGAACATCTATATCTTCATGAATTTTAACTTATAACTCTTATAATTAAATAATAGACCAAAAGTTCATGATGAAATGACGTGCAAATATGTAAATTATAATCTCTTATTATGATTTTCTTTTGATAATTATAATAAAACTTTAAAGCTATTTATAGCTTTTATATAGTGAGTTTCTTTCAATATTATTTAAATATAATAAAATTAATTTATTTTTAACTATCACAACTATAAGAGGTGGTTAAAATCACTTTGTCTTTTAAACACATGGACAACTAATTCTTTTTCCTTTTCACACTCCCTTATCTTTTTTTAATCTTATTTATATTTATTTTTATAATTTATTTTTCTATACTATGTTTTTTCTTTCTTTTTTTATACTAATTTATTCCTTTCTCATTTCTTTAAAATATATCTTTTTAATAAAATAATATCTTTATTTTATTAATTATAATTTCTAAATTTAACAATATATTCTTAAACAGCAAGTTCAAGTAAAGCCACAATAATTATAAATTGATAATTGTTATAGCAATAGAGTCTTTCTTATAGAAAAGAATTATGTTTGGCCTCACATTGTACAAAGCATGTATTCTTTTAAAAAGTCAATAAGTATCTTCTAAATTTGTAGCCATGGTATATACATACTATTTACAATCCTTTCTATTAACACCAGCACTAATATTGATTGACCACTTATAGGCAACCATAAACTTGGCCTCAAAAGTACATATTCAATTTAGCATGTTGCCCCCAAAAAGATTGAATTTGTTCTTTATTACTTTGTTTACTTGAGCAACTAAATACATAAGAGCTCTACATTTTTATGTTTTTTTTTTTCATACCTCAAACTTATTTAAACCATGTAACTTTTGGAAGTTTGTTGAATCTTCTAACAAGGAAATAATTGCAGCATACTTAGTTCTTCTAAAATGACATCCTTTGCCACATTCTACAATACTAGGAATATTTTTTGGATGTACATGAGTGTCAAAGACATGAATCTCAATGAACCAAAAACTCAATACACTTTTGTGTCACTCAAAAAGATTGGATATTTACTCAAATTAATATAATATTGAAATTGGAATATCTATTGCCAAAAACAAAAAGATTAGAAAGTCTTGAAATAAGATCAAGGACTACACAAGTGTTGATAAGAGTAAAGAAGACTTCACTCTTGCCTTCATATATATTATCTAACTAAAAGTTATGTGATAACTTTCTATAGGACTTTCAACATGTGTCCAATTTATGAGATATGTATCTAACTTATAAGATAAGTTTCCTATATGTGTACTACATGATTAACTTGTTACACAAGCTACTAACATGTGCAACACATAGCTAACTTGTTAGCCAAGTTTTTAACCTACCAATTAACTACAAACATGTATAAAATCAAATATGCATCTATAAAGCTTCTAAGAAGCTTTACCATAAGATAATATCAAATTTATCTATATTTATCTTCTATCTAATACTTCTTATTTTGGTAAATATGTATATCTATGATAATAAATAAGCAAAGAAATAGCAAAAAAGAGTGAAAAAGAAGATATAAAATATAATAGTTTAAGTTAAGTTTAGATACTATATTGACGTGATATTATTTAATAATTCACAAAATCACTATATAGTGAGTAGGTATCACATATTTATTGAACCAAATATCAAGAGGTACTAAGATTTGAACAATGATGTTTTAGATATGATATTTTGAGGAATCTTTAAAATATTAGGTAGTGAAATCTAATTATTTGATTTTGAATTTTTTCCATATTTGAAATCCCTTAATAAAGTACATCAAATTTGTGTAGAACAAGATCTCTACAAAAATTGTTGTCAATTAATTTATTTGGCTATAAAATTTTAAAAAAAAAAAAAAAAAAAAAAAAAAAAAAAACTATAATAAAATTATGCCCAATCTATTGTATCCTATTATTGTAAATTATTATAAATCCTTTGTCAATTGATGCCTTCTTTAATCCTATTAAAGAAATTGATGGAGTGTATACAAAGTTGTCAAATAAGAAGCTATTGATATTAGTTGTACAAAAAAAAAAACAAAAAAAAAAAGGAGGACATAGAGAAAAATTTGAAGTTACAATTTTAATCCAAGAGAAAATTACTATCCTTGGTTAGGCCATTGTAGTCTTTGATCCTACCAAATTTTCCCATTTTATGGTGCATTAAGTTGTGTAAAGTTTGAAGCATAATATTTGTGCTTCCAAACAAGAAAAACTACTCTAGATAATTGGCTTATGTAATAAACATCTATCATCCTTCTTATGAAAAAGATTACTTTTGTAACTTGATAATTTGAGATATTGGATATTAAAAATTAGAAGTACTGACTTACAACCATAAAACTAAAGTGATGAATACAAAACAATATCAAGTAAGAGAGAATACCAAGTTATGAAGGATATACTCAGGGAGGTAAAACTATACAACAACATAAAAAAATTGTTTTGTCATTTGTACTACATATTTAATTTTCCAGTAAACATATTACACAGCATTACTAGTTAAGTTATTGTAAAGGAGGATTGTAAAGGAAAGAGAATTGGCCATACAAACATGTTTAAGAAATTGAAAGGCATGATTTGCTGTAAACATGTGTGTGATGCACCTTTTCCCTTTCCCTTTTCATGCCCCTTCCCAATTAAAAGTGGAAGTTACAAATAAAGCACTTAACTACATTACTGTTTTAGACAAAATGTCCATATGTTCTACTTTGATATTCAGAATGTTGAATTCCAGTCACATGAATGAAATTCCAATAAGGAGGGAGAAGGGAAGTGTCATTTTGCATGGAGAGCTACATATCAAAATCAGATATGATGCTATGCTACAAATGCAATGTTGTACTTATTTTTTCCTATTATTGTGATGGAAGAAGGGGAAAAAAACTACCAGGGGATAGATGAGAGGTCCCCATGGGAGGTTTCTTTCTTTAAACGCAGACCTGTTCTGTTTCTTTTTCTTTCTTTTATATTTTTTCTTTCTTGCATTTCATTGGTCAAATTTTGAAAATAAGATGCTGATGGGTTTGGGTGGAAAAAGAAGCCATCTCTGGTCTACTTTCATGTGTGTGAAGGCATTCAGCCAGACAATTTATTCGTTTGTTTCAGCTGTAATCAATAGCCACCCAGAGGTGCTAGGACAGCACAACATGTGAAGAATGAAGGCAATTCATTTGCTGTCCATTTCACCTGTTTTTCATGGAATTTTGTCACCCATGAACACACATATATCCTGTTCAAAACCCAAAGTCTCTTTGTCGAGGGGGAAAAAGCTCATACCTACACACAAAGGTGAAAAAGAAATAAATAAATAAATAAATGAAGCTAAAAAAACCAACGTGGCCACAGAGTTTCTACACACACATTCTTCTTAGTGTTGCTCTCCAAATTCCATGATCTGAAATAATTTTTAATATAAAGGAGACTGCATCAATTTTTAACATGTGCACTTCTTTTGTAAATCAAACATTACTATAATTTCCTTCTTTCCTCTGGGCCATCCACTCTTTTGCCCCCTTTCTTGAAGAATGTAGTTTACATATATATATATATATATATATATATAAACATAGTTTCCTTATTCATTCACTTACAAATACTACAATCAATAAGTATGTTACATTTGCAATGGTCACTGTTTAGTTGTACCTTCCATTTAGAGCTCTAAACAAGAGGAGGAAAGGCTACACCTTGATATTTTGTATATGTGTGTATTTGTAAATGTGTGTGTATTTATGAAGAGTTTATAATAGTGAAATTCCATTGCATAGCATTATCAGTATCAAGTTGATAAGGTGATGCACATTAAAGTGACATTAAGATCAAGTCTTTTCTTTGGAACAAGGATCAAAAGCAGTATTACAGTGTGAGAATGAGAAGACTTTTTTTTAAAATATGCATAGAAGGAAAACAATTTGGCAAAGAAAGAAAAAGTAAAAGACCCGGAAGGAGAAACCACCTCTCATGCCCAACTTACACCCGAGTGACGCATGATACTGCCCGTCGAGGTCTAGGGCCATGGCGAAAGCCTCTCTCTCTCTACAATCTTATTAAAATTGGCTTGAGGCTCTTCAAGTTGCAGGCCCAGGTGCGGATGCACCCAGGATATAGTCCGAACAAGCCAGCTAAAATGTTAAGTGAACAATTGAACAGAGCAATCAATTAAAGACTCCAAGACGGCTCTTCATGGACCTGGCTTCCACAATACCTCCAAATATCACACCTGGTCTTTTTCACTTCAACCAATTTCATAGCCAACATGACCAAAACGTTCGAAATGTTGTGATTAGTGGCGAGATCCTGAATGTCCCAAAGCAGTTTCATGCTTTGTACATTGTTTGAGCACAATAAAATATCGTTACAGCCTAAGCAGACCCTTAGACAGCAATGGTGCCACGATTGAGCTGGAAGGATTCAGCTTCGCCATCTGTTAAAGAATGGAATTTTACACCACAACCTGAGGTACGCTCTGCACAACACATGACTGATTGATTGTTACACCATTGTCTTGCTAAATGGCACCTGGTCTGGCATTAGAGAGAAATTTCACAAGCGAATTTGTAGACCAAGGTATCTCTCGACCAAAAAGGAACCAAAAAAGCTTCATGCGCCAGGAAAAGCGATGGATGACACTGTGACTGCTGCGGCCAGGGCAAGCAAACCAACAAGGACAGGTAAATCATTGTCAGCTGCCAGGAGCCGGTGCCTAATCTTTTCCACATTTAAGTCTTCTTCATCTTCTAAAACCTGGAAAGCCAAAATTTAAAAATAAAGCAAGTGAGGATCTTATCTATGTGTTACGTTACATTCTCTGGAAGGTTTGCAACTGAGAAAAGTAAGGACAATGTTAACCAACTACAATAGACACAGCGTTTGAACGTTTGTGCGAAACGCAGGGCTCTCTTTGCACCATGTAAGAGTCTCAATCACGTTACAACATAAAAGCTATAAAGAGTAGTTGAGAGTATGGAGCATCATACCTGATCTTTCTCACGAGGGGCTTCAAAGACTGGCTCGTTGACGGCAGCTAGAGAGGGAGCTTTTTGAGGATTCAGCAATTCTTCGTAACGACCAGTAAAGCCCACATAAGCAGCCTCAGTGTGTTTGATGCCCATCACTGATCCGAAAAAGTCAGTTACAAGCACCTGTAAGACATGTAAAACAGAAAACCCGTCGGGTGCAACACGGGTGAAATCGGCACTCTTCTGTTTTTGATCTTCAATATGAAAGTCTCACAGAGCAAACGAGAAATAGTGCTTGTTTATAGCATAACATTCCAGCACCTACTATGATCGATAACGATATTTTTAAAAGATATAAGAGCAGCAATTACCTTGTCCAAGGTTCGAGGAAACAGGTCCGCTCTATAGTCCATGTGCGACATGAGTAGACTTGGTGAGTACGATTTAAACAAACTGCACATTATCAAAGCACCAAAGATCAGGAAATCTAATCCTTCCTCAAGTCAATAAGCAAAGAGACCTCATTGGAGCTCATGAGTCATTAGCCGAACACAACACCATGATTTCAGAATTGGAGTAGCAGAAGTTTATATAATCATCAACCTTTCCAGAGTAGCGTTGCTATGGATGTCAAGATTTTCAAAGAACTGCAGAGTGTAGTAAGTGAATCGATCCACAACTGAGACACCCACCTGTCATGCCCAACCACTAATTTCTCAATAACTACATCACAACTTCCATCTATGGCTCTGTGCATCTACGTTTTAAAATCCGCGCTCCAGGCACATGCTAGGTTCACATGCATCCATCACAGACTCGATTCATTGATAATGTTAAACTGAAACTGAGCACGACGGATTATACAAAACAATAAAATCACCTCCAGCTTCAGATCAGCTGATATCAGAGGCATGATGACTATAAATAACATTAGGAGAACCGAGTAGAATTCCAAGTCCAGTGGTAAACGTACATCTGCATCAAGATGATGAGAATATGAGTTCTCTCCTTTCAAACTACTGCCCACGGCAAGTATACCAGGCGAATAGAGCTGCAGAAAAGGACCATCAATGTAAATAGGTCAATTGATCAGAAGAAACCATCATATGCCTGAAAAGGTTTCCATATCAGCATGCACACTACCCACTTATTGATAAACTCCAAACAATTATCGTGTATTTTTTGAGGTCCATCTAGAGCTCTACTGTGGGGATGGCTAAATAGTTTTGGTAAAGTCCATACATTCCAGAGAAAAACCAAATAGAGAGACCTTTTAGAAGAAATACTAACATGCACACTACATGGCTCTAGCGTTTAAAGGGGTACAGCAACCAGTACAACAGGTACCTGAGAGTGTAGAGTGGCTGCCTGACACGTATCAACCATTACTAATAGTTCCTTGTATCTGCAGAAACCTTGTTAGTTATTACATTGCGAAACATGGGTGAAATACAAGCGGCCCAACATCCTTTACTATGTTAACACACCAGACAGCTTGAGCGTTATTGTGGTTGTAATTTAGATACAACTCCAAGCCAAATATGAACATGGATGCTTCATCATCCTCTACTAAAACATGTAACGAAGCTTGATAACAAGCAACTCAACGTACGTTCCAATACAAAATTGCTTGATTATCATAGAGCTAACATGTGAAGACTAGGCTAAATCATAGTTAACTTTTAGAGAACCACCTTCTCTTCTCATGCATTTGAGCAAATGCGTCGGCAAGGTCACGGCTCTGAATCTCCTCAGAATCCTGAAACTTTAAAAACTCATCACCACCGTGACCTGTCATGTAAAGAAGTATGTTACTCCCTTCGTCACTAAGCAGTCGTTTAGACCTTGGAACAGCAGCATCGTGGCGACCGGTTAAAACACGTAGAAAATTTTCTACGGTGACTTCATAACCCCTGTAATCAACCTGCGGTTCAATTTTTTTGGGAAACACACGCACTTATAATCCTTCTCATATACCACTGCTGAAGCACCCTAACAATCATAAAACACACCAACAGTAGTTCTGGGAGAGCGAAATCCAAATACTTCTGACAAATTCAACATCCGCAGGATAATAACGTAACCATGGTACGTGAACATCACACTAGTATATAACCCAATATAAATACCCTCAAAATGTCAGTACGCCCAAACCTCAATATGGTCACCATATAGGTTGAGTCGATGGTTTTCATTGTTGAACACCTGAGCCGGGCGCGCATTTCGAGCGTTACAGGCTACATCGTCAGCAAGCATCAATATAATGTGATCATCAGGGATACCTAGCCGCTTCACTGTCCTAAAAGCATATCACCAGGTCTGTGAATAAGTTTTAATGTTGTATAGGGGCTGGATTGTGTAACTGATCACCACAATAAATGAGAGAGTTTGACATTAACCTACTGCAAAAAAAACATAATACAAGAGGTTATTTGTTTCTACAAGGTTTGACACTACGGACAAATGCCACTATTAATGGTAGCCGGCATATTTCCGTGTAACAGAGCCACCTGAAGAGTGAATTTTACACCCTACTTTTATACGGAAAGAAAAACTATCCTTCTACATACGGTACAGCTTTTCACAAAGAAAAATATCAAAGATAGTGTACTACTTGCCTGTACAAAGAGAGAGTATTCGCCATATGTCGATAATTAAACCTGTACATGTCAAACTGTCCTCAACAACAAGCTTAAAGGCAATTCTCTTCATATTTACGACATCTTCAATAAACGTGCGCCACCACGCAAATTTCAGAAATCGACATTTACAAATCCGCATTCATCACTACCTAAATGAACCAAAACCCATAACCCTAACATCCGCATTCCAACCTCCAGGTTTTGGCATTTTCCCAATAGATCCACGATCAACACAGAAACTTGAATGCGATCACTTGTCAGACGGACGCAACACGTACCAGTAACGCGATGTGCACACAAGTACAGCCCAATTGTTGGTGTGTTTGGTCCACGTAGGAGCAGCACCAACCTCGGCAAACAACATCGGCAGCAGCATTAACCAGCTCAATAATGCTGAAGCCCTCCAACTTACAACCCCCATGCTGCCTACGCCTCCGATTCACCCCGATCTCTCCTCTACCTCACTGCTGAAACGGAATCGCAACAACACGCGGCTCCAGGCGATTCAGAATCTCCTCGTCACAACTTGCCCTACTTATGAAAACCAGACTGGTCTTGAAATGAGTCATGCTCAAAAACTATAGCCTGAAAGTTTTAGACTGTAACTAACGTTGGTGCATGTCATAATTTTCCCCCTCCACCCACATACATGTCGGCTCCCTGCATCCCATAAAAAATTTCATGCGTTCCACTTCATGCGTCAAACATGATGCGTTCAGTAAGGACTGAAGCAAACCAGAACGAGCGTGCTTCGGCGTTCTCCAGAAGTGCAAACCTCTTTCACTTGATGCTGAAAACCAGTAAGCGCCGGGTAGGTTCTCATGAATCCAGTAGAGAATGGATGAATAGTCTTGTGGATGAGCAGAAGGACCCACCTGACACCGAGAAGTTCAACACATTGGAGGAAAGAAAACGGAGCGAAATGCGATTTTGTGTTGGGTCGAAAGTTTGATGGATCCAGAGCGGTAAGATGGTTGGAATATCAATGGAGCGAGTGCCGCATGAAGATGGCGAGGTATGAGTTTCTCAGGTGATGTGGAGCACACGGCATCTGGAGTAACGTCTTTGCAAGAATGCATCACTGTTATGTCTTGAGGAGGGTTGTATAAGGAAACCAGCCCTTCGGTGGAGAGGTGTTGGAGATGGCGAAATGGTGGGTGGTCTGGGGAGGCGGGACGCTAGGAATTTGCGTCCGATTTTTGTTGGTGGTCATGGGGTCCTTGTCATTGCTGGATCGTCGAGTGGAGGTTGTGAGCCCTGTCACCAGCCTCTCTCGCTGTAAGCATTCTTGCTCTGTGCCATCAACTTCGATATAGATCGTCGGAAGGTATTGTGATGGTGAGAGAGGATATCAAATGAGCTTGATAATCGTGGTGTTGGAGCGTATGACATTATGGGGCTCGATGAAAATTCGTTGTTTATCTGGATACAGAAGTGTCGATTCTGATGAGGAGAACCCTAATCTCTCTTCTCTCTCTCTCTCTCTCTCTCTCTCTCTCTCTCTCTCTCTCGCTCTCGCAAAATTTCACGAAGGGAATGGCTGCATGTGTGACGGAAGTAAAAAATTTATGCTTAGAAATTCAATGCGCTAGTGGTATCTAGTTGAATCGAGAGACTGTGTTTAGCTTTGTTTTTGAACGTCCCTTCTTTAATTAGATTCACAATCATCTTAACTCGCATTTTTCGAGAAAGTTGCAAATCCGCGGGCTTTTAATCGCTGCTCGTCTGGTGTTTTATATATTTGTTAAGTATTCCGTATGCGTAATCTACAAGAGATTCTTGGAGACCTCCTTGGTTTTAAGCGCTCTAGCCAGCAGGGTTTTACTTCAAAATAATTGATTTCGGTTGATTTGTTCTTGAAGTAAGACGGAATTATGATAGAATAACAGCATGTTATGCTATTTAATTTGATGGTCATGTTTTTTCAACTGCTCGTTTGTTCGCTCTTGCAGTGGCAGAAGGCTATTGGCTCAAAGAGTATGGCAAGTCACCTTATGCAGGTGAATATCTCTTCTCCAGCTTCACTGTACTTTAGAAAGATCATGATAACCATATTCCCAATGCCCTCTCTTCTATGACTGATAGCTAGTCTAAGTTTGAAGTCCAGATTCGGGTATACCAATGTAATACGAGTCTGTGAGAATAGTTCCTTAGTTGCTTTCATTGTTGCAAATGCAAACCTGGACCGTTTCTCATGTCAGCTCCTTCGTTACGTTTGCAGGATCTGCATACCATGGATCACCGTTGTTACTCTCATTGATCGGTCCTGTCATCGGTGATAGGTAATCACTCGATACAATACCCTCCATGCGGCTGGTGAGTTATTAGTATGTTTGTAACGTAATATTTGTAGCGAATGAAGATGTGATGTGTAGCTCTTGGCAGAGTAAGATACTTCTTGTTGGTTCGACAACTCCTTGATAATGATCTTAGATGCTTCGCTGATTTTATCAACTCATTTGGTGTTCTGATTCCAGGCAAGATACATCCATTGGTTACCTTCTTTGCAGGCAAGCCCACTGTCTGGCCCTGTTGTATTTTTATTGTTATTCTGAGCTTGTGTGCGTTTTTCTTTTCCATCGCATCGGTCAAACATGATTCATGCTCCCTGTTTCTAAGCATCGACCAGGTTACAAATCGATGTACATCTGATTTTGAAATGTCTTCGCAATTGAAGTGTTTTCAGCGTTTGCCATTGTAGCCTTGCTATTCAAAGCCTTAGTATGACTCGCTTGGATTGCTTCAGAGTAGCAGTTGCTTTTACTGTTCAGAAAATGAGCTGTACGTCTGTGAATGCTCTAAACTGAGCTTGTGACAGTAATGGAGTGGATCCCAACAATGTGTGGGTGCAGCTGTTCATTGTTCGTTGTTGCAGATCTTATGAGCGCACTATTGTTGAGATCGACTGGGAAGCTTTTGGAGCATGGACATTCGAAACACTTACAACTGCTTGGGCTTACAAATCTGCTCAGAGAAAAAACAGATAGGAAAGGTAAAGAGCTATAGCTGTTGTTCAAGGAGATAATATTTTTTCCTCGCTCTCCTTACGCTCATATGGTTGTTGATCCTGTTGATGTGACCAAACGAGGAACATCATGGTAAGCATCATAATCTTTGCTAGCTCTTGCAGGCTACTTCTATGATGCTTGCTCTTGTGATGTGCTTCTGGTTAACGCTTGAGATGAAGTTGTGCAAAGTTATTCTTGAGAACGGAAGGGCTGTTTCCAGGAGAACATTTGTAGTTAAGGGTGTTTCCGCTTCATGCACCAATCAGGTTTTACCTTATTTGGCACTCTTCAATATCCGATGACACATTCATTCATGCTTAGTAATTGTACTGCAGATAAGCTTGGAATAGGAGATATCTCTTTCTTGGTTTACTTATTCAATCCGTTTACCATCGCTGTCTGTGTGGGAGGCTCAACGTCTTCAATCGAGAATATGTTAATAATTCTTAGTCTATATGGGGCTGCAGCAGGTCTTAAGTTTCTTCTGACTCTTCTTAATATGAGCATTCATTGCCTTGGTCTACTCTGCATTACTTTATACTTATAGATTGTAATCTGCATTGTGCTTGACGATTAACTTGTTTTTACTGAATTGTTGTTGAGAGGTCTTCTCATGTGTAAAAGGGTTGGAATGGCGTGGTGGGCGGCAGGGAAAGTGCCACTGGCAGGTTTTGGATGGGCCATGGCGACACACTTGAGCATGTACCCGGTTTTCCTTATCATTCCTGTATGTAAATCATTGCCTTAAACCTTGCTCTTGTTTTTGCCACTCAAAGGAGAATCTTTGAACGACTGTATCTTTGTCCAGCTTGTTTGACAGAATCAAGTTTGAACTCAATGCTGAAGTAGTTTAAATTGCAAACACTGTTTTTCTTTTTGGTTTAATGCCTGCATCTGAGATCTATTGCTGCACGGAGAGACGAAATTGTTGGAATCGAATCTGCGACCCTGGTTTGGATGTCTCAGAAAGGCTGTGTCCATGATTCGACACTCTTTTTAATTCTGTTCTCTTGTTCTATTTTTAGATTTATTACCTATTGACGAATGGACTTGATAGTCCCCCAAATAAACTGTTCGAATTAGCAAAATCTGTTGAGCCAGCTGCTAAGGAAGATTCGTGCCACGGGAAAGACGCAAACGATTCCTATTTGCAATCCTCAAAGTCATCGTCGAAGGGGTTGCAAACAACTCCTATGCTTTCATCAAGAAGAAAGTGGGTGGTTATTTCGAAGTTGGTGTTTTGGTCAGCTATCTCTTGGGTGTGCATTTTGCGATTGTGCAAGGTTGCACTGCTGGGCCGCTCCAGCTTAATCACCATGTGGCTAGAGTAAGTCATTTGATATTATGATACTAGCATTCAAGTATGCTTGTTATCAGGGTTACACATGGCTTTGATTTTTTTGAATTGGATGCCAAATGCCCTTCTGAAATGTGGTATGTGACATGAAATCCAGGACTCACAAGTATATGCTTACTGTGGATGATCTAACTCCTAACTTGGGACTTTTCTGGTGAGTCATCTTTGAAATGGATGCATTCATGTTTGTTAACCATAATGCATCACTCTAGGCACGTAAAGAAGTCTAATTCACTCATACAAACATTAGTCGTCTTCCAGACCTCCGTAAGAATTTTGTTTTTGGTCATCTTAGAATTATGGGTGTCTCACGGAATTGTTTTTGCAGGTATTTCTTCACGGAAGTGTTCGACTTTTTCCGCAACTTTTTCCTAATGGTCTTTCATGCAAATATAGCTTTCATGGTTCCGCCACTTACTATACGACTCCGCCATCGACCCATATTTCTTGCATTTATCCTTACGGCAATCTGCTCTATGATCAAGTCATATCCCACAGTACGTAATGGTTTGGCTATTGTTTGTTATGGTTATGATGAGTTCTGCTACTGAATATGGTGAGCCTCAGCATGTAAACATTAATCGGTGAACGCTTCCAATTCTGGATGTCTGTTTCAATTATAACGAAGTTCTCAACTGCTGATAACTTCTTGCACTGATAGAGTTTTTCTGCCAGGTTGGTGATGCAGCCCTGTACATAGGGTTGATGGCGCTTTGTGTTCATGAATTGTCTGGTGAGACCTGCCACACCAATCCAGCTTTGAATTGAACATCTCTGAACTCTACCTATGTTTTTTATTTTGAGCTTGGGATTAACTTGCAGTGAGCATCTATCCAATGAATTATTCGCACACTGGGTTTCTTTGACGAGATCATTCCTGGTTATAGTGTATATCCGACATGGACCACGAATCCACGTGTAACTAATAACTAACCATCTTGAAATGGTTGTCTTGTGTAGAGCTTAAATACTTCTATCTCTTATTGAACGGATATATCTTGATCAGTGTCCTGGGCCCTGTTATGTACAATCTGTGGATATTTAGGGTATGTCTGCTGACACATAGTTTGTTTTCTCACTCGCTCGTGTGTTCGCAGTGACAACTACCATTAATATGTATCACAATCAATTCAGGTTTTCAATTTCTTATACTCGAAATTGTCATTGTATGTCAAGACGCGCACCCGGATAAAACTAATAGCCCTTTGCATGTTATATGCAGGGAACAGGAAATGCAAACTTTTATTTCGCTACTAACCTAGTATATGCCACTTTACAAGTGCGTGTCTCACCTTCAACAGTGCATGCGACGTTGTATCTCTGCTGGGGACCTCGATAATTTATTCAGCTCTTGAATGACGAGTTTCTTGTCCTGAAACGTTTCAAGCGGATCCAGTCGTCTTTACAATTTTCTAAAAAAATTGTTGAAAGATCTTCCATTAACCTGCTGATATCGTTGTTTGCAGACGGTACTGATCGTTGAAAGCGTGAGCACAGTGATTGGGTATGACAAGCATCTCTTGAAGGAGATCAAGCTTCACAGCTCGAACAAATCCTCACAGCTTCATCCAAAATCGATGGAAGTGAGTGCTTGATTGGATACCTTCGTAGCCACAGGACGTAGTTGGGGTAAATCGGCGCGTGTTCTCCACTCATATGAAGAAAGATGTTTAGGGGAATTCAGTATCTAAACAAGCGATTCAAAGGCTTGCGAAAATGGTACAAAGATAATCATCTGCTGATTTTGCAAAAAGTTTAATCTTGAAACAAAAGATCCAACTCTAACTGCTGTTGATGTACTTTTGGCATCCACAAATGTACATCGTTCTTTTCCGTGAAATATGAGAAAACTTTGATTTTCTCACAACCACTACTTGCTCATGTATGTATTTGTGAATTGGTGAATGCTTTTCCCCAATTTGGCAATTGACTGTACATCAATGTATGGGGTGAATTGTGTGTGCAATTTTCGTTGGAGATTTGAAGAATAAATGTTGCACACATTCTTGACGAAGATTTGAAGAATATGTCGTAGGGAATTTGGTGGCAGTAGCTGTACACAAACAATTCATAGATTAGTCAGGAAACATAGCCTTGGCAAGAAATTTGAGTAACAAGTATTAACAAATGACATATTCGTACCACTCTGCAGAATAGACGTATATTAACATGCATTTAGAAAGTATACTATATATTGACATGAGCGTTCTTAGATTAAGATGCAATCGTAGGCAGCATATAACATAAGGTGTGATGCCCCAAAAACAAAACCAGCTCTGTACAAGGGCACGAAATCAATGGACTAGTAATGTTTGAGCAAGAGTTTCACTTAAATGTCAAGTATACTGACTGACCAGTCTAGGATGGAGATTCCTGGACCGATATTGTCTCAGATTGGCTCACTAAATTCTTACAAAAGCCACGTCATACCATCACAGCAATCATGCTATCACCGTGTAGAACCACCTCCTTTCAACCCCACGATAGATCAATCATCAGCATGCAATAATATCATCTATGCTGTTGCGGCATACTAGACCTATGTACCCCTGATGAAGAACTTCCTCTAGATTGCCCGCTCGGCATTTGACCCATTTCTAACTCATGGCCGCTACAACCATTTCCTAAAATCCTTCTTTCATCACCAGTTCTCTCTCCGTTGCGTGGCCCCCTCCCATGCTCCCTGTCCTCTGATGTATTGCCCAGTGCTCGACTTGATTGATGAACAGCCGCAACAGTAATAGTTTGTGTGGAATCCACGCCATTCCGGGGAGGACGGAACATAAGTGGAAGGTAATCGTCCGTATCGCATGCAAACCGAGAATTCTTAAAATGTTCCTCCAGAGCCGCTCGACCCTGAGATCCATTGAAAAATAGTTGATGAGGAAAAGAAGAAAAAAAAACAAAAAAACGAGGGGAGGGAGTGGGAGAGCAAGGCAGGAAAGTTAAAAGATCTCTTTGGAGGACTTTAGCTTAGGGTAGTGATATTCGGACTATTGATGTCTGCGAGGACGTAAGCCATTTGCAGACAGATATGCATACCTGGACTCTTGCATATGTCACGTGACACACTTTCCGTGAGTTGAACTCTTCCCATTGTTGAAGATGAAAAGCTCTATACAGTCTCATTGTTGCTTGGACAGTAGTAAAATTCACAAATGCGTACCCCAGGTTACACCTATTCCTGCCAGATTAGAGTTCAACGTCAGTCCGAATACGGATCCACTTTATCTTTCTAGGACCAATGTTTTTACAATGTGAAATGATGAATTGCTGTGAACAAGGCTGCAACAGAGGATTTGAGCTTGAAGGTCCACAAGTATCAAGGAGAGGGCGACTTACTTGAAGTCAATTGGCAGATAAACAAAATCATATGCTGACTTTGGGTCATTTGGATCCTCTAGACGTTTATTGCATTCAATACAGTGGGTGTCCAGAAGCGAAAGTAGCATCTGCTGACTGCATCAGATAATGTCAGCGATCATAACCAAATGTATCAAGACTACCTCAAAACAGATCACACGAGAAGGTTGATGACTCCACAGAAACCAGTAGCATATACATACCAACACAAATTTTCAGTACCAAAATTTATTCCATGAGCAAGTACAGTCATGGTACAATTCTCAAGTGAAAAAGGACGAACACAATTTACCTGTACTTATTAGGGATGTTTTTAATCATAAGAGTTGTCCGATGAGTATCATTGGTTTGAACTCCAGATTCATCAAAAATGTACTGAGGAGGAATATCTGCTCGAGAAGCTAGTTTGTTTGTCGAAATGCGCGTGCCCACGCGAGGACCTTCCCTGAGCTTCCCTCCCGAGCCTAAGTGACTCGCAGAATCTACTTTACCAAAACCAGCATTTCCATTTACAGACGAATTGCGCTTTGACCTGCGACTTGAAATCCCATCTACTCTACCCTGCCCGCTGGTGCTGCCGCTCCCACTCCCAAATGATCCCTGCGCTCTTGAGGGAGCGTAGTTTTCACCAGGAGACGCTGATGCTCCAGTGTAGGGCATCGTCAAGGCCCTACCCCCAGCTCTACCGAACGACAACGCATTCATATTTCCAACGACAACAAGCGAGCCTGCAGGGTTTGCCGGGCCTCCCTGCATGGACGTGTAGTTGTAAGTTTGCAGCTGGCCGGCACCACTACTCCAAGGTGCTTGCACTAATCCTAAAGGAGAGACTGGAGTTCCAATATTTGGAGACCACAAACAAGCAGGGGGGGCGCCGTGGGCACCCGGCATTGTTACAGGTCCACATGCAGCATCTCCACTCCATGTCCCCATTGCGTATAGAGGTTGACCCGCGACTGCGACTGGCCCTGCTCCGGCTAGAGAAGGCAAACTGCTAGCTATTGAATTGTACACTGAGCTCCCCTGCGCCCGCTGTTGAAGCTGTACACGAGCCTTGTGCGCTTGGCCACCAGGACGACTGAACTCAATCTTTACACGCTTTCCGTGTATCTCCGTGCCATCCAGAGCTTTAAGAGCTTTAGCAGCATCTCGCACATCAAAAAACTCAACAAATTTGTGCTGCTTCTTGGCAGGGGTCTCTCGTAATTCTTTAACATCACCTGTATCATTACAGGCAATGACCAGGCATTAGCTTCAAAATATTGCACATTAACAAAGTCCCTAAACAGTTTAGAACAACACTCAAAATGGTTGAAGAAGATCAGGTGCAGGCAACTTGGTCGTACCAGTAAGATATTGACAACAATGGTCTACACTACACATAATCACAACTAGTGACGAAAAGATAATATGTATAACTACACGAACCTGTATATCCGCATCCTTGATGTAGTGGCTAACTACACAAAGGAGTAATTCAGCTACGAAGTGGATTTAACTTAATAAATTTTAATCTCTCAATTGTGGCTATGACTAAATAATCTATTAAATGATCATGTGGTTAAATAGAAAATTGACGCTAATGAGTAAAACCATGAGGTTAGGAGACAGTTTTGCAGCAAGACAAAATAAGTTAACGTGCAAGTCAGGGAGCTATCATCGCTGTGAAGCTTACATCAAGAACAATTATGAACACCAGCCTCTAGACAATGCCGTGTTGGCCATTACGGAATTGAGGTAAGGAAGACTATGTACCGTAGACTTCAAAAACAGACTTTAGACACTCCATGGTCGTGTCGACGTCCAGGTTGAAAACTACAAGAGTGCCCTGATTCAGACCATCAGGACCTGCTGCAGCCCCGATGGGAAGCGTGTACTGAGCCCACATCACAATGCCACAGACAAGACCTTTCGCAGAATGAGATGGCATAGACGAGGAACCAGTACTCTCTGGGAGCAACTCTGGGTGCTTCACCGCATCCTGCCTCTCAAATGCCATGTCCGCATTCTCCCGAGAGCTACTACTGCTATTCACTCCACGCTGCTTCTGAGACAGCTGGTACTGCTGCTGCATACGATGCTGTTTGTTCAGATGCTGTTGCTGAATATCCCTTAAAGCATCCTTGGCACAGCGGAGATCGTAAAAGTTGACAGTGACCAACCCCTCCACGAGTTTGCGGTCTGAAACAATAGTCCTCACATCGCCCCATTTTCCCATCTCGACTTTCAGTTGTTCGTCACTGAGAGAGGCAGGTACACCATTCAACAAGATAGCCCGAGACACGTGCTCTCTGCCTGAAATTGGCGGGGTAGATAAAATATTGTTGCTAGAAATTCCTAGTGAAGGAAGTCCCATAGCTTGAAAAGGCGGAATGCCAAACGACCGTAATGCGTGAGAAGATTGAACTCCTGGTAACCCCACAGGAGTTACAGAGAGATGACCAGCAGTAGCACTTTGTGAAACCTGCTGGCTAAGGTCAGGAATTTCTATCCCACCCCAGGGAGCTGAGGGCGGAGCTGAGACGGGAACATAAGCTATTTGCGCTCCATTTCCGTAGAGCGATATTGTCGTATCCGATCCATAAGTTGGACTGTAAATCATTCGACTACTATCCACCCCGGAGACGTAGATGTGACCTGATTCAAAAGAATACGAGGAGGGTACACCAATGTGGTGCTGCAGTAGGGGTGGGGGCACACCAGGAGATATACATGGCGACGGGCCATTGGGAGTGTACTCCCGGGCGTTGGGATCAAGCGATGCCTTGGCATCATGACAGGAAGCATGGCAAGTCCCTGGAGACACGGCAAGAGTAATTGGGAGGCTGAAATTGGAACTCTGAGAGTAATCAACCTCGCGATGGGCCTCGTGCTGCAAGTCTGCGAGCTCACCGTCCATCATTCTCTGGTCAGGGAGATGCAATGCAGGTGGAGGCCGGCATTCATGCGCCCTCGGCAGCGGCAAGTCGAATCCTCTCGGTATCCCACTGTACTGCACACCATGGCCGTGACCGAGTCCATGTTGTGGCTGCTGCTGCTGCTGCTGCTGCTGCTGCTGAGTCACATAATCCACATCAATGTTGTTGTCAGGTTGTCGAGATAGCTCAAGAGAGCTAGACAGAGCGCCGTTTTCAACTACCTGTAATCCTGTTTCACCTGCTGCAATGCCCTCTGGAGCTGAATCTGTAAATTCCCCAGATTCACAGCCCATCCTCTGAAACGCGTCCCGTGTAAGCTCGACGTCATCGTAATGGATGTTGTTGTCGTTGGTGTAGGTTGAAGTTCCACCACTTTCAGTCCTATCACCACCCATCCTTTCGGAAGCACTAATACCGTGAGCTGCTAGCGTCGACGAAGAAGCTTGGCTGCTGCAAGAGAGAAGACGTCCCTTTATTGTCCTTTCCACATGAGCACGCTCGCCAACACTTGCCAATCCTACACTGCAAAACTGCACTTCTACACCCGCATTAACTTCTCCGCCCATGCTACACTTAAACCTAACACTAACTGCGGTGGTTTCAGGCAAACTTCCTCAGACTCTCAGCAGTGAGCAGCCATCTCCTCAACTGAACCAGGTCGATGTCGCAATGACAAGCGTACATGCACGGTACAGCTCGCCTATCACGCGCCTCCTGTTCACAAAACCTTTCACCTGTAACCAACTCCACCCTTACCGAGCTTAAGTGATGAGCAAACAGCTACAGACGGCTTTTCCAGTCTTGGCTTTCTGTGTCTGTCACGCCCAAGTACGACAGTCGATATACTGCATCCTGCAATACAACCAGCAACACACAACACATTCTCATTCCTCGAGCATGCTCCGAAACTACAGTTGCAAGCGGACTGATGTACAATGCTGGTTGCTACCAGACAACCACCACGCACATGAGATGGGTTGCGGCTCCATGAGTGGGAACCCTACAGCGAGAACCTGGCGCGTTGGCCATGCAGAGCACCTCCAACGGCCCAAGGAAGACTAACTTCGATACATGACCGAAACGAGCTGCCTCATGGGCTACTTGAGTGCAACATAACAGATCAATCGTACCCCCATATGAGACTATTCTTGCCTCTGACCCCGACGGTAGCATTATAAAACCCGCGGTTCGAGTCTCTCCATCCACTTCCGCTTCGGTCTAGGTTTCTGGGCCACTAGCACTGCAGCGTGCAGCAAGAAAACTGGGATGTGACAATGCTAGACACCAACAGCGTACACCAGACCTGTCAGTTCAACGGAATTCGGGCGATGCTCCCCCAACAGGCATGAATTACAAAAACCTACTGCAGAAACGTAATGTGAGGTACTACTTGCGGCGACATGAACCCGTCGAAGACCTCCAGACGCTGCAAACCACCCGAGTGATACGTTCCGATTTTCCTCCTCACACGCATGCATCTAGCACAGGCAAACTTCGCCTGGCCGGCAATGTCAACTCACCCTTGCACAACTGATTCTCCACTAAACCGCCACAGAGAATCAGTACCCAGTGACACTCATCCAAACTCCCCTACAGTTACGCACATCAGAATAATAAGCCACAAAGGTATACACCACTACCACCACCACCACAACCACCTGCTCCGCCTCCTGCTCCTCCTAAACCGATCGCTACCTCTGGACCTCGTTCCCACCTCCTCCGAAAGCCAAAACATCACAACCCATACCAAACAAACAAAAATTGATAACCCCTTTGACTCACCTCATCCCGGCACTAATATCACCACCCGCAGAAACACCACCGAATTACACCAAATAAAGAAGACCACTCGGCTACCACCCTCGCCAGTGCGCCCTCATAAAGAATCTCACACTCCTCTGGCACACACACTCAGACAGTCCCCTCTCCACTACTCGATCAAAATCCTCGCAATCTTACGCAGCCTCTCCCTCCAATTCCTGTTGCCGTCTGCAAGGCCCCGGCAACCACCACCTTACCCCACCATTAAGATCGCGGGCCAAAATCGCACACAAAGTGCGCGACCCATGCGATAAATGAAGGAATCGAGGGCAAAGAGCAAGAGGGGTTGGTATGAGGAACCCGAGTGAGAGGTAGACGTTCCCCACGAAGAAGAAAGGAGAGCAGGAACAGCAGGAGGAGGGGCAGGAGAAGACTTGTTGGGGCTGAAGGGGTGAGAAGGAGGGAAAGACAGAGGAAGAAAGAAAGAAAGAGAGGGAGAGGGGGGGGGGGAAGAGAGAGTGCGAAGGCATGAGCCCCCACAGACGAGAGTCGAGACAGACAGACAGGCAGACAGACAGAAGGCAAGCCAGCCAGCACAGCCAGGCCCAGACACTGCCCACCAGACCGAGACCCACCCCACCCCGCAATACACTACACTACACTACACTCACTCACTCCAGACGGGGAGGGGGAGGAGGGAGAAGGAGGGAGCAAGGGGAAAAGAGAGAAGGGAGAAAGTGGGAAAGGGGAGGGAGAGGGTAGTAGCATGGGAGCCAGGGAGTAATCTCTCTTCTCTTCACTCTCACCCCCTCTAACCCCACCGGGCCGGGCCAAGTCGGGCCCGGAGGGGGTGGGGTGCGGGGGGGGAGATTGGTCCGTTTGGCCCGATGGAAGGGTCGAGCCCCGCCGACATGTTGCCCCCGGTGGTGTGTTTGATTGGCTGCCCGATGGACGGGGAGCTATAATTAATGCTTCATCCGAGATGAATAGGCGGCTCAGTGGCGGCGGTGCCAGTCCGGTGGGTCCTCCCCGCATAAGTCTGTTGCCAAGTGGTCCTTGACGGTAGATTTTTGTGGTTTGACGAGTGCCCGCTGCTGCCTGGTTGCCGTAGGATCGTGGGGAGCGTTTGAGTTCTGTGCGTTGATTGTGCGTCCCTCGCGGTGTAATTAAGGTGCAGGAATTGGGTGGTTTAATGCGTCGGGCTGCCAGTTAATGGGCTCTCCTCCTCCTCCCCTCCCCCCTCCTCTCTTCAGGTTTTGGTCTGGGGAGTCGTTCCAATGCGGATCATTGCAGTATCCGGGTTTCGTTTCTCAAGAATGTTTGGTCCGCTGATGTCTCCCTTACCACGCTTCTTCCACTCTGTCTTGTTTGGATTCTGAACTGGGTGGGAGGAAGAGCTTTTTCCCACTCGTGTTCCAGGCGAGGGGAGTGTGTTCCCATATCGGTCAAATAGAGATTCTTTGTGGTATTGTTTTCTGGCCTAGAGCATTGTTTGTCTCAACAAACACAGAGTGAATCACATAGGAGAGATTCTTCCAGATTGTCAAGGTGCTCTAAACCCTAAAAGAGTGATGGAAATGGGGTCACAAATCATTTCCCCGGCTTTCAGGTATGTTGTTGAATTCCACGATATGTTCATACTTGTGGGACCAAGTGTTGAAGAAGGAGATGAACTAATTGTTGAAGGAACTCTCCCTATGGTAACCAAAGCAAACTCGCTACAATCCAAGCATCTTTCAGACAATCCAGTGAATCTTGATCATGACATCTCATTTGCTACATCCACATAGGATTGTTTTTATGGGCAGCAGATAAATTTTATTATTCAATGAAGAGGGTCAAAAATGTTAGTCTGAAGTCTTCAACAAAGGGGGGGGGGAGGTATTGTCTGGATGTGGGGGTTTAGATTTCCCAACAAGAATCTAAGTTAACAAAATCTATGCCTCAGGTGTGGGGAAAAAAACAAAACTAAACAAAACAAGCATTTCTTGGTCATGGTGACATGTTAATGATGGACTTATTGATCAACTCCAAGTAGGATTCAAGTCAAAAACCCCTAAACTAAGTGTGTGGCTTTAAAAAGGGAGGGGGGGTAGGGTCTTTGCTCTGCATCCATGAATTTCGACCCTTCCTTCCCAAGTGATCTCAACCAAATATTCAGTTATTTATAGATGGACAAATAATCATGTTCTGAGCATATGTGTTTATTTCATTGAACACCAACATCTACTTTAGATACAATCTTGCCCAACCCCACTTTTAACACTTGTCTTATTTTTTATTTCTCTAATCAACTAGACATTTTGACTGAACTCCTATCCACACAGAGGTTAGGAATGAAATAATAATAATAATAATAATAATAAATCAATGCGATCCTCTTTTTTATCTCCATTTTGGGACATAGTGTTGAGGACTAAATACTGGCTGCATGAGAACGAAAACAAAAGGAAGCAAGATGAAGAGCCCAGACCATTCAAATTGTTTTTCACATGGACACAATTGTATACTAGAGTTTTGAAGAAGAGCTTACACTGGTAAGATTACTGCTTGGCTTTCATATCAAACATTACATTACCAAACACTCTGTGTTTTATTTTCATTTATAGTCCAGCTTAAGCAAATTAGATTTTTGTCTCCCACAAATCCAAAACATAACTTTTGATTAGCCAGCCCTAAAGATCATTCATTGAGAACTTCGTTCACACGACGAGCACCTGGAGAAACACAGCACATTCCTTGATTGTTCACGGACAGTGTGTTTCCCATTTCCTGCGAGTTCTCAACGGGAGCACAGGTTACATACAACCTGTGATGCCCGCTGCTCCAAAAATTAAATATATGTATATATATATTATTAGTTCGCATCCAGAGAAAAAATCGGGAAAAAAACATGATCCAGTGATATGTGCGACTAAACTTCAGTTATCTCGCGACACAAAATAGAGCCCGTTATTACAAAAAGTTCCATTATTAGGGCAAGAGAAAAACGCAGTCTCTTCCTGGTCTTATTTTTGGAACTAGATGTCATTTAACTTTGAGCACTGGATGTATGAATGGCCCCCATGCACGCAGGACCTCCCCAAAAAATCCTTTTTCCCTTTAAAAAAGTTTTGTAGATCTAATCTGAACTTTGGCCTGGAGTTTATTATTGGAGCACTCATACTTCTCGAGTCTCAACTCTTCCAAGTAGTTATATGTTTCCTTATTTTGGAAAAAACCGGAGGCGCGTTTGGGCTGTGTTAGTAATGGCTCCCTTGTCCCGATTCACACTGAAAAGGGATGACTCCCAGACAGAGAGCTGGAGTGCACTTTTTTAAATATACATATATATTTTTGCACCAAATGAAGGTCTGGTATTCAATAAGTTCGGCATCCTGTGAAGGAGAGAGTGAGGAGAGTTGTGTGACCTTGTACAACCTTTGAATAAACTAGTGTGTGTGTGTGTGTGGGTTTTGTGACTGTAAAGACTCCTTCCAATATGTGTTGCATCTTCTAGATTAGATTCTCTTGAGCATTCAGGTCAAATACCTGATATTATAAACCCATACACACAACAAGGTATCCCATCTGGCAGAAATGGGAGGTCAACTCCAGAAGTCACTTTATACTGTAGTTTAGGTGTTTCTGTTTTTCCATGGACGAACTGGGTCATCTCCAAAAACTGCTTCTTCTCTTCATTCATGGACCCAAGGGTTGAAATTCGAACTGAAAGCTCTTGTTGATCATTTTTACTCTATTTCTTTTTACTTCGCCATCATTTCATTTTTCATTTTATCCCTACAAATAGTCTCTGGAGATATGAAATCCCTGCCGCTGACATCACACTTGTTATGGTAGTTGTTGATCAATCAACAGATGCAGTCATCTTGATACTTCTTCTAGGGAAAAATATAAATAATAGGGATTCAGGTCAAGTCCCAACACTTAGAAAAAATAAATGAACCAATTTAATTGGACGGGTAAATTTGGAGTTTGAAAAAGGACCATAAAAGACCCTTTTTTTTATTTAACTGTATCCCTCGTCCTGAATTAATGTCCTCCCAAAAAACACTTATTTTCTCCAAAACCTTCTTCAACTACGTGGAAAAAATGGTAATTGGTCTTTCTACTAGATAGAGCACCGTTTACTTTTAGTTGTCACTCATAAACAAGAGTTTAGTTTTCTGTCTCTCTCTAGTGGACCATGATGACATTTTAAGTAGGAATTCTCATGTTTCATCCAAAAAATATATATCTCCATGTCATTAAGAAAATTAACCTTTTGCAAAATGAAACTGTGTGAACATAATTTTAACATTAAGATTTCAAAGAAATTAACTTTACAATCTCACACACAGGACTGTGACATATTATTTAAAAACACTGGAATGTCAACATGTCTAGCATACAATCAATAAAATACTGTTTCTAATGCAGTATAGTCACTTGAAAAAATCAATAAATGTTGAACAAGTTATTGATCAATAAATAAATAACTATATATATATATATATATATATACTGTGAGAGATAGGGAAAGAGACACACACAATGCACAAAAAGCATTGTGCAACATAAAACAATGAAATAGCACCATGGTCTTAAAAAATTTTACTGTGAATAATAACAGTAATAATAAGTTAATAAAAAATCTAATTTGAATATTTTATTTATGCATTAAATTGAAGTTACAAATGACATGTTTTATTTATAAATATACTGGGATAAGTTTTTGATACACTACTCAAATGGGTGTGCCTTGTAGAGCTTCTTTCTACCAAGAGGGCTTTACAGGGCAAGGCCAATAATCTCTAAACGAGGGAGTACTTACTTACCCTACACCAAATGCTGGACAGCTATTCAGCTATTTGGTTCTCAACTGGGATAGGGGAACCATAAAAGCAAAGCCTTTGACACCCACAGGACATGCATTTGCTAGATCAAGGGTGCAGAGATTTTGGTCAAGTGAGAGAGAAACACTGTTGTTAGAATGTGCTGGTGCAGTCCTCCATCTCACAAGTTGCCAACATCAACAAACATATGAATTAAAATAAAAAAATAAAAAAAAGTCTTGTGTGTGTGTTCAACCTGAAATAACACAGCTAAAATAACAGGGGAACATCAAAGAGGAACTCCATGTCATTTCAGCACCACTCATTCATTCATCCATGCAGCCAAATGTGAATCCATAAATTTACTCATTTGTTCCATGCATCCAAATACAAGTTAACTGTATTTGCACACATGATGCAATTGTAAGTGTGTAGGGTCTTTGTAGCAAGAGAGTGCATGGGATACAGATGCTGAGTCAGCACTTTTTTATTTTTTTTATTATCATTCCATTTGGAAGTGGTGTGTCCTGGCTCAACATCAGTCTACCTGTTGATCCAACTTGGGCATGATTGAAGAATGAAACCGTGGTTCTTGCTTTGCTTTTATTTGCTTTGCTCTCTCCATGTCTTTCTCTCTTGTGTGATAAAAGAGTACTAGTTTCTTGCCCTGCCATGTTGTTCTGCAGATGGCTTTTGGGAATATTTTGAAAATGCATGAAACAAAATTAAAGAACTCAAGATTTGCATTATTGTTCTAAGCGAGAGAGAGAGAGAGAGAGAGAGAGAGAGATTGTGCAAGCTTAAACAAAAGAAAAGTAAATAACTTGTGCCAGTTGTTGTATTTATTTGAATTCATTCAACAATGTTTGACACTTTACATAGCCATTCAGGAACACACACACCCACACACTTCCTCTGTTCAGAAAATTAGAGATTCTAAATATGTATGATCCAATAATATGTATTACAAAACAATCTGAAATATTTGAACTGCACCTAGGCATAATTCAACCTCCAATAACATGGACATCATGCACAACATGCACATGTGTGTGTGTGAAGTGTTTGTGTGAAACCACAGTGTGAGAAATTGGATGGAGTAGCTGCTGCTAGCTTACCTACATACACTCACTAGCTGCATTTAACACTGTCTCCATGGGAGACAAACTACACACAAGTTTTCATTTCATAGCAAGTTCACAACTCCAATCTCAGCTAACTTAGTGGGTTCATGAAATGTAATGCACACCTTCATTGTAATGAAAGAATAACAAGTACTGAAGAAGAAGATAAAGGAGGAGGGGGAGGGGAGGGGTAAATAATAAGAGTCAAATTCAACCCAGCTGCTGACATGGGAGCTAGCTTCTGCTGCTGCTGCTGGGCTGGGTTGTCCCGGTACATTGTCCTTTGGCTACAGAGACTGCCACTCTTACTCTTGTTATTATTATTTACAGGCCAGGAATAGGAATTGTGAGTTTGACCAGCCCGCCTCTCTTGCCAGAGACCTCCCCCCCTGCCACTATGATCACCACCCAAGATTTCACCACAGTCAAAAATATTGTTATTATTGTTGTTATTTTTTTAATTGGGTACTGACTGCGCTGGTCAATGGGGGCGGGGTAGAAATACTAAAGGCTAATTCCCCCCTCCCTCCCTCCCTCCCTTAGTAAGTAGTAGTAGTAGTGGTAGTACCCATTTGCCTCCTCCAGCCAACCATGCTAATTAGCCGGATAATCATAGTTATTAGGGCTGTCCTGCCACTAAGTAAGTTGCCTTGCTAATGCTGCCATTTCTCATTATGACCCAGGCGGGTGAGTTTAATGAAGCCTATGCTAATCTTTCTGCCACTTAATACACTTTTCTTCTCCAAAGCATTGGGAAGCTCCAACTCCACCCCTCTCTCTCAGAAAACATATTTACTACTCTTATTACTCTTATTGTTATTACT
Organism: Physcomitrium patens; assembly: GCF_059467195.1. Classification (NCBI taxonomy): domain Eukaryota; kingdom Viridiplantae; phylum Streptophyta; class Bryopsida; order Funariales; family Funariaceae; genus Physcomitrium; species Physcomitrium patens. Next base: position 16,648,185 of record NC_143418.1, read on the forward strand.
ACTACTGTGTATGTTTTCTGAAAGGAAAAAGAAAAAGAAAAAGGTAAAAAATAATCTCCTTCTTCCTCCGCTGGTAAGTTATTCTTATCTGCTACTCCCTCTCCTGGTAATGAAATCCAAGCATCTGTGTTAAGTCATGGGGATTCTAAATCATCAAAGTCAAGGTGGATATTTTATGATCACACATTTAAAGATCACCCACACACACACACATAAAAGTAATTGCTCCACAGTTCTCCCTCATCTGCAGGTAAATAAGTAAAAAGTGAAAAACTAATAGCTCTAGCATTTATCCCTATTTGCATTCCACAAAAACGCTGGAATGTGAATATTTGTACGCTTATAAATTCATGCGTTCATGCATGCATGCATGCATTTGAAATTTTTAACATGTTTTGTGTCACTTTTATTAAGTGCTATTCAATAATGCTCTTACCACATACTTGGAGTTCCAATTTTATAAAACAGGATTGTCATGTTTTCAATGCACTAATAGTAAACTTGTGGTTGGCATCATAATATTGCTTTCATTGTAGACATCTTGACATTATAAACTAGCTGCATGCATGTGAAAGGGATTCAAACCACTGCATGCTTTTAATATAGGGGAAAAAGAAAGAAGAAAAACAAGGGGTTCCTTTTTATGGAAAAACCTGTGTCATATGAGAGTTCTAAATTTGGAAGGCTTCTTTTTTCCTTTTTTCTAGTCTTTTTTCATTGCATGTGCAAATCCAATGTCCCTCCCTCCCTCCCTCCCTCCCTCCCTCCCCGGGTATGAAAAAAGTTGTTTGGAGAATAGAATTGAGAAGCAATTTGCCAGCTCTAATATATATATATATATAATTTTAATGAGGAGAGATAGAGAGAGCACCCAGAAATACCTTTGCAGCAGTCCATCCCCCCATGAGGCAGGAGATTCTGTAGTTATCTGTTGTCCTGTCAGGATGATACATACTGTTTTCTGCCTGGAACATGCTCACTCATTCACTCATTGAGAAGAGCATGTGTTGCAAAGGTTGGCTGGAGTTCATTCTCTGGACCTTAGGGGAGGAGCAAAGGATATGTGTGCAGAGGTGACTGTTGTGCAGGGCAATGCCTCCCCCCCCCATATATGTTTTTTTTCTCATTTCTTCTTATACCTTTTTCCTTTCTAATGGCATCCATTTTTCCATGTTTTATTCATTTATTTATATTCTTTTTGTGCAAATGAGGTGAAATTTGTGTAGTCCTGCAAGTGAGTGAGTTGACCGAGTGGTTTTGACCAGAGAGTTTAGGGTGGAGGAGGGGTGGGAGAGCAGCAGCAGCAGCAGCCAAACTGCTCAATCTATCTATCTATCCCCACTTCCTTGACTGCTCATTAAAACCAATGTACTTTTGGGCTCACACTTCTTCCTTCTCATTTTCTCTTCTCATGGAACCCCACTGTACCACCCATCCTCCTCAATTCTAAAGGGGCAGTAGTCATAACTAAACACTGAAGTTACTTATTATTTATTGATGAAGGAAGAAAGAAAGAGAGAGAGGGAGAGAGAGACAGAGCATGGGGAGTGGGGTGGTGAAAGGACAGTAGGAAGGGGGCAATAATAAAGTAGTAGTAGTAGTAGTTTCATTCATGGGGGTGGGGGTAGAATGGGGGTGTGGGGGTAAGGTGGTAGTAGAATCCAAGGGGAGGATCATCCCCAGATTTCCCCACATCTGGTTGATGTGAGAGACTGACTGAGAAAGAGAAAGAGAAAGATAGATACATAGATACATAGACAGAGAAGGAAAGGGAGGGAGGGTTGAAGGGGCCAAGGGGAGAGGGTGGGAGAAACAATAATATAAGAAATATATATTGGTTCCCCCCCCCCCCCCCAACCCAGTTCAGTTCAGGTCTTCTTTTACTTCAAGTGTAGCCATTCCTTCCTTGCCCTTAGTTTGCTTCCTTCCTTCCCTTGTGTCCTTGACTAGTAGTAGTGGTAGTATAGCAGCAGCTCCTCCTCCTACATCTCATAGGAGCTAAGTATGTAATTAGGTAAGTAAGTAGGTAGGTAGGTAAGTAGGTAAGTAGCTCAAATGCTGCCTGCCTGGGTGTATTTGGCAGGGCTGGGGTTGGGGTTCAACTTCTTCTTCTTCTTCCTCACTTGTGGGTGGGGTGGGTGCCCCCAACTTCCATCCATCCATCACAATCCATCCGTCCATCAGAATGCATCCATCCATCCATTATGATATGAACCTGGACACAACAGCCTCAAGTGCCCTTGCTTGCTTGCATTAGTACTTCCTTCCTTTCTTTCCTGTGCCCTCCCTTGCCCTCAGACACACAGATAAAGATAAATAGACATGAAGAGCTACTCACTAAGAAAAACAATATGCACTGCAGAGAAGAAAAAGAAAAGTAAAGAAAAAATACACACAGGCAATTTTTAAAATATATATGTATATGATTATTATACCTTAAATAAAATGAATATTAGAATAATATATTATAAGGTAAATTATTATTTTTATTGTTAAATATATGAATGTTCAACAAGACCTTACTATATTGTCTAGTGTGTATAAGAACGCTTAAAACAATCATGAATTTTGATGATTCTATTGCAATTTCTAAATATAAAACTCAACAAGACATAAGTCAGATTTGATACAATATTTTAGAAGATTCAACCTTTATCAAGGTGTAATAAATTTATCTTTTGGAAATTATTATATTTTTACTGTCTTTATTGGTTGAATAGGCCTTTTCATCATACAATTACTTTTTAATATACGAAATATTCTGTATATGTTTTTCTTGCAATATTACTCAGTTAGTAGCAGATTTTTGTCAACATATATATATATATATATATATATATAAGCATTACAAGAATGCAACTCTAGTTTAAAAATTTTATTTGATTTTTCACTAATAGTTTAGATCTTACAACATACACAAGATGGAAATCTATTGTGCAATTTTTTATTCTACTGTAGTTTTTTAGAGAGATTAATATGAATTTTAAATTTCTTATTCCTTGAACCATTCTCACTGTTAGAGCATTTATTGTTTTTAATTACTATGTTTTTTGACCAAATTTTTGATAGGAAAATATTTAATTTATTTTCTATTATGTATTTGAAAATTAAAATCCTAATATTATTTTTTGAACTTAGAAAGAAACGATTTTACTTTTTAGAAATTTTATTTCTTAATTTGTATATCTATTTTAATTCAAATTGTTTAAAAAAACTAAAGAATATTTATATTTTCAATGTAAAAAATATTTTTAGAACTTTGAGAAATGTTTTAATTTTTATTCAAGTTTTATGATTATAATTAAGTTTTTAAAATCTTATGACATATTTTTACTTAATATGTTCTTGAATTTTCAAAATCATACTTTTTCTTTTACCTTAATAGTTGGGTTTCTTTTATGTATAAAAAAAACTCTGGTCTATTCAACACAGTATTTTAAACTGACATTTTATAATCAGTCTATCTATCTATCTATATACATATATATATATATATAGATAAGATTTTGAAAATAAATGTATTAATTAAAGAAAATGAATTGTGTCATTTTAATTCATTTTTTCTATTTATATATTTTGAAATTTCTTTTTAAAGAAGATTCCGAAATCTTGGTGTTGAAAATTATTTTCAATTATGAGGTTGATTTTTAGACAAAGAACTATTCTATATTGCAACAATCAAATTTATATTTTGCTTAGTGTATTGGCAATAACATATGTATGTGTGTGTATATATATATATATATAAAATAAATCAAATTTTTTTTTTAATACAATGACTTTTATAGTAACCTATGAGGCTTTTTCTAAATTTTTTAACAACCTTGGAGCATTTTTTTCCTTTTGATTTTTATCATATCTTTTATTTTTATTTTTATTGTCTCTATTTGTATACATTTGTTTATTGTATATTATTTATTTTTAGAAGGTTGATAAAAATTTGAATAAGATCTTCATCACCTAATTTTAGGCAAAAAAGAATTAACTTTTAGGTGTTTCAATAAAGCATCTCTTTGGATTTAAATTTCTTTCATTGTACATCATTAACTACAAAGTATTTGTATGATTTTTGTTTTAATTTACAAAGAATATTAAAAAAAATTAGAAAACTGGGTACATACATACAAATGAATATTTAATGATTTTTAACAATAATTGCAAAAGTTAAAAGCTGATTCCCTAATTTGCATTTTAAGCATAGTCCAACATATCTAAAAGTATAATAATATGATATTATATCATTTTAATCTATGAGTATCAACATCAATTATTTTTGTCATGATAGTTTTTAAGATAAATTAAAAAATATAAACATATGTAATATTGATAGGTATGTTTTATCTTTTTTACCCTAATCAGTATATTTACACGTTGCTCAAGACAAACAAAAACACAGAAATTTTGTTGTTTAATTACTCGTGTCTATTTTTGTAAATTCATGTAAGAAAAAAAATGTTGAATAAAGTTGTTTTTTGTAATCTTGATAATGTTTTCTTTGTTGAATTAAAAAACACCAAAAAGTGATTTTTTTGAAGTCTCCACAATACACTAGAGAATATGTTAAAATACTTATAATTGTTTTTAAGAAATATCACCATTAGTTTTTTATTATTACACCACAATAGTTTTCAAGGTTTGAAAGGAAGTTCATATACATTATTGTAGAATTTCGATTATTAAAAAAAAATGAAAAAAAGAAAAAAACATGTAAGTATTAAACTGCAACAGTGTGGAGTAGCTTGCAGCCAACTAACAACAGATTATGATTAAATTGCATCTAACTGCATTGATTTGTGGGAAATCATCAACATTTAGTAATTAGGTAGAAGCATCAACATGGCAAGTAACTGGGATATAACTCAAAGACGGCCCTTGAAGTTTTCAAGTTTTGATAAGTGATAATATGCAACAATTAGAATGGGTTGGAGTTAGATCTAAACGAATAAATAAAAATAAAGGGAATCAAAGAGGAAACTTGCAAAATAAAAGTGCAAAACACAATAGTTGCTAATTTTTATTTTCAAAAAAAATTTAAAGCTTTTGAAAATAAAATTTTAATTAACTTTTTTCTTGTGTAGACTTTGGTCAAGGTATCTGAAGATATATTTTTTATTTTTTGTTTTTTATTTTAAAATTAACAAAAAAGTGTATTGTTATTATTGATTTTCAGCTTCTTATATATATAATAAAGTTTCATTTTTACAGTACACTAAAACGATTTATGGAATACTTAATTGGTAGGTTTGTGAGATGTTTAGTTTTTTAAACATTTACTTAAGAAAATACGGCAGTATTCTTTAAAAAACAAGATTTTGTATCACATAATCAAATTATAAATAATCACCTGTAAAATTCTTTATAAAATTTATAATATGCACAATCAGTTGTTGATATATAATGTTATAAAGAAAATGTATTTAGGTCATCTTCAAATCACACCAATGTTGCATGTAAGTTCTGAGAAGCAAACACCATACACTATAACAAAAATAATTGTTAATCACAAGTTCTATAGTTATATTTTTTCTACTCTCCCTCCAGCAATACTTTGGAAATTTTCTTAGATTTTAACTTTAAAATATCGTATATAATAAAATGAAATAATATAAAATTAAACTAGTAAAATGTTTTTATAATAGATTTCTAATAATAATATTTTTTGTTTTTGTACTTATTATATTGATCTAAAAAAACACTAGTATTAATTTATTAATTATGTGTGTATTTTTATGTTTGTTTCTCTACCATAATGACTCGAATTTTAATTATAACATATTCAAAATGTCGTCAAGGTATCCTGTAAAATAATGGCATGTTGGACACTGTATCATTGTTCTATCATTACTTGTACACTATGTAAAACAATAAATTGTTTCACTGTGATTTCAATAATAATTCACATTTAATCTTTTAGTAACATATATTTTTAATTTTTAAAATAATATTTATTGAAGTTGAATCTAATTCTTTCAAAACAAACTAATTATATATATGTATATATATATAATTAATTAATTAATTAATTAATATTTTTTAAAAAATACATGTTTATAAAAATGTTAAAAAAATAAACTTGAGATGCAATAATATTCTTTAAAAAATTGGCATAAGCTAATAATTATTTAGGGTAAGAAAGGTTTTGATAAGAAATAGTCTTGCAAAAGTTTTCAACTTACAAAGACAAGAAAACAAAATGTGAAGCAGTATTCAAAGAATAATATATTTTAGTTATAGACACAACTAGGTTATCTGTAATGCAATTTTTTATATTCAAGAGATAAATAAACTCTTCAAGCAATTATAATATAGTCCTCTATGCCTTATATATCAATTTAAGTGAAAATATTCATTGACTCTATTCAACAAGATCTACTATGTGTGCAATCTTGTGTATAAAAATATACATTTTCTTGTAATTTATCTATGAAAAAAAAAAAAACATTACATATATATATATATATATATATATATATTCTTCTTTTGTGGAATTATTTTCAATTTTGAAATACAAAAAACTAACATCACACAATTTTTGTAGTTTTATTTCTATGCTTTACAAAGCAATTTGAACTTGCTTACTTCTTTTAACATGCACTAAAATTCAAAGTTTTTACAAGTCTTTACTCTAGAGTCATTCAATAAATAATACTAAAACTACTTTAATTTTTTGTTTACAGAATTTAAATTTCAAATTTAAATTTGTAAATTTACAAACTTGATATTTTCGGTATATATATATATATTTAAAATCTAAGAACAAATGAATGCGATTTTGTAAGCATAACATAAGAATGATAACGAAAAAAATTCTTCTCTTATACTGTTTCAATACTCAATTGTAGCTTTTAAATTTGCCTTGAATTTCCATTGAACGATTTCATCTCTGATCTTCTTGCTGAAATATTATGTTGAAATAGAACTTGAAATTTATTATTATTTAATGTTTAAAAATATATATATAAATTTGAAAATTCATTACCAAGTACTGAAGATTTATATGTGGTATTTATAATTTAAAGATACTACTTCAAATCTAATTTTTTAATCTTAATACAAAATAGTTATATAAAACACATTTCAAAGGTTTTAAATGAATTTTTTAAATCACCAAAATATAATGTTGTTGTTGAATTCTCGTAATGTTATACTATAGATATTAAACTGTAATTTCTCATATTAGGTCAAAGAAAAAATATTGAATCTTTAATTAGATTGAATTATTCTTAAAATAATAAAATACTCTCTAAAACAATAACATCTTAAATTAGAAAATGATTATTATACATCTTTGATAAAATATCATAGTGTACAATTAATTTTCTAAAATCACAAAGAATTTTAATATCAACATATATAAATACTTTTGAAACTCTTAAATTTTTTTGATTTTTTTATAAGGTTTTTTAAAAGATACCTAAACATTATAAAAGAATCTGAAAGAATTTCACATGCCAAAATAGTCACCAAATTTCTATCAAAATACACTACACAAATTATCAAAATAAATAATGATCTATAAATTTTGCAATATGATCAAGAAAATTATATGTGTATATCCAAATATATATATATATATATATATATATACACGTCTTATGTTTTTTTTTTTTTTTTAATTTTCATTATATGTGTATATATATAACAATATATATATATATATATATATATATATGTACACGTCTTATATATATTTTTTTAATTTTCATTATATGTGTATATCCAAATATATATATATATATATACACTGTCAAATTATTGATAATAATAATTATTATTATTATTTAAAAATTCTATAAACTAACTGATTTATTCTTAGTTACTAAATGTATTTTCATATTGTTGAGAAGTGAAGATATTAATTTATTTGTTCCTTGTTGAGACGTCAATCGCCATTTAAACTTTTAGACTTCTTGCTACTAGCTACGAGTTTGTTTTGTAATTCATGGTTTTATAACAAATCCAAAAAAATGATTTTGAAAACTTCAAGAATATTATTGTGATATCTCTTTAACATGTATAACGTTTTTTTTTTTTTTTTTTTTTTTTTTTTTTTTTTACAAAAAGTTAGATTTAAATAGGATAGTTACTTCAAATGATAATTCATATGCCTTTACTAGGATAAACAGATTTGAATTTTTAAACATTTTGAGGATTCATTATTAGATTGATCTCAGTCACATAAGTATATTGGATAATTATTTTACTAAAATTTAGTATAAAATAAACTTGTAAAATAGAATGAGCCAATTTATAAAAATACTGAAATGAAATAATTGCATTAAGATAAGGAGTTAACATAAAGTTTTAATAATCAAAATAATCAACTCAATAATATTTGTACATTAATGCGATAACATTGCTCTTCATATAATAAAGCATTTTATAAATTTTATAATTATATGATGATAAAATGTTGTAACCAAACTGATTGGTAATTTGGTAGTAGCAAATAATTTGGTGGCATGTATAGTACTCTCTCTCTTTCTCTCTCTCTCTCTCTCTCTCTCTCTATCTATATATATATGATTTTCTTTAAATTGTTTACTGTTATATATAAAATATATGAACAGCTTTTTTTGTGATTATTACTAGAGAAATGAATGATAGAAATACATGAACATTAATTATTCGTTCACAAACCAACACAATCAAATAATTAAAATCAAATCTATGTTCCTGGTTGATGAATTATTCTGTAAATGTCTCTTTTCAAAAAATTAATAAAACACAAAACACAAAATATTATATGAGTTTTAAGTAAGCACAACACCAGGAAATAATTGTGATTGTTTTAATTTAAATTAAAGGCATAAATCATGCTACATATATATATGTGTGTGTATATAAATTTATTTTTAATCCACCTGTTTTTTATTCCCAAACCTTGTTTACTGCAACATCTTGCTTACAAATGTTATGCAAGAAATAATTGTGAAACCAAATGCGTAATTGATTGAATAATCTGTTATTCTTTTTTCCTCCAATAATAAAAGAAAGATAGACCCTCTCACACTTGTCTTCGTTGCACTTGATGAAGATCTAGATTGTGAATCTAAGGTTAACTATTCAGATCAACAGTACGAATGCATATGACCAAATATATATATATGCAGAAGGAAAAATATTGTATGAATATGTTCTCATAAACATAAGAAAATTAGAGAGGAAGAAAGGTGCTGTAACCCTACTTTTACAAGGTGATTAAGTTGGCTACATCTTGAGTACATATTAAATGAGATGAAGATAAACATAAGCAGACGTTTTCCAGTATGATTAAATGAATTATAAGTGGGTGTAATGGTGGATGGATGAATGATGGATGAAAAAACTAAATGTTGGGGAACCGTTGGACAGGGTGAAAAAGAATTTACTTCTATGTCCCTTGAGCCACCATTTTGTAGCCGGCTGATTAAGGTTAGAGGAAACAAAAGGAGGTTTAAATATTTAATTCATCCATTTACTTATGCAACATATTTAAGATCTAAATAAAGGTCATGGGGTATGGTGTCAAACACTTTTGAAATTTGTATTAATAACAATGCGGTTTCAAGCATCTAACTAATAGTTATTAAGACTATTATAAATATTACTACTTCTGCTGTTATGGCATGGAGAGTGTTTGTATTAGAGGAGTTAGTAGGCTAATCAATATTTCTCATTCATTGATTCATCACAGGCCGAATCAGTTTATGATCTCCCTCTCACCTTTCCCTTCCTTTCGTATTCTATTCTCACTCTGTTCCCCCAAAATCCTAGAAAAATAAAACCAAGCTTTAATTATAATAAACATTCACACACATGTAATGTAGTTGTTTCAAAATGGAATTTAGGGGGGGGGAGTCCTAACTGTTTCTTTTGTATTGATTTTATTTGTCTTGGGAGATGGAGAGGGTCAAGAAGCCTTTCTCCTCCATAATAATAATAATATTAAAGAGCCTGCCATTCTTCTCCTAAAGGCCTGGCTAAAGAGCCACTCACTGGGCTTGAAGACAGATGAATGGATGGATGAAAACTTATCCAGACATTCATCCATTCATTGTGAAACTTGATCTTTACATTGATCATTGATCATAGAAGAAGAAAAATACATACTGAATGTTACCATGTGGTTATCACGACAATAAAATGATATAATTCATTTGAAAAAAGAAAACAAAACAATAATGGTTGAAATATGGACTTTATACCATCTCTTATCCATTGTTTGGTAATCTGTGTAAAGTAAGTATTATACCATAACAATAAAGCACAAACCAAATTTTTCATTTCACATTTGGAATTTAGCTAATAATAATAATGTTTAATAACTGATTACATAATCTTACACAATAACCAGTGCCTCAGCCTTGTAAAATAACCCTGAAAATGACAAAAAAAACCGCAAAAAAGTAGCACAAAATAAACTAGCAATTCAAAATCGAAATTTAGTCGTTACAAACCTTATCCACTTTTCCATACTTTGCCCCAAACTGGGGTCTACTTGCTTTCCCTCTTTTACTCAACTAACTATCTAACTAACTAACTATAAATATATATATATATATATATATAATGGTAGGGTGTGTGGCAAAGATACGTTGCCTTTTTTTCTAGATGGATGATATGCATCCAAATACCATGACAAATTGGGCGAGGATTGTGTGCTAGTGGGTCCTAAATTGACATCAAACCATTCCTTGTTTGAATGCACAAGTTGGTTGTTACAGTTAAAAATATTATGTTTTCAATAAAAAAAAAAATTGCTACACGCACAACATCAAAACCAAGAGTTATGCAAAGCCCCTTAAAAATTATAGATGATTTAAAATTTTGATTCTCACAACATTTCTCAATATTTAATCTTTTGAAGATTTGAGCTAATATATAGAATCATATAACATAAAATACATTCAAGCCAAAATTCTAAAAATATTATATATATAAAAAAAATGTATGATTAGAAGTTTATACTGTAATTAGGAATGTGTATGTATTTAGGAATGAATAACATTATTCAAACTCAGCATGACTTTGGCAATTCAAAGTGAAAATTTAAACACCAAACTATCAATAAGTACAAATAGACTTCTACCTCCATTTTTATTTGTTTGGTTTGAAATTATACAAGTGTATTTGTGAATATAAGTTTATATTAAACTCACACACTATATACATGGGAATACTCATGTGTTCATGTGCTAATGTCTGAAATGTATATTAAAAATATATACATGCATACATTTCTCTTTTCTCATTTTCCAATGATCATATATAACAAATGTTTTTTCAAATGTCAAAATCTTGGACAGATTAAAACTATGTATATATTTTGTGGTTTACATTATTATCACTGAAAAATTCATAGACTACATACATGCATGCATATAAGTATGTGCTGATCTCATTTCAATATTTCCTTTAGGTTTTTACATTTATTGAATTTTGAAACTCATTGTATGCAAAGCTGTCCAACCTACCATTTGATGACAGTCTGTTCAAATCCTGAAAAACTCCACAGTTCTCATGTATTTTGAGTGGATCAACTCTAGTATTAAATGAAATCTCAAGCTCATTAAAACTCCACAATCACCCTTCAAAAATGTGTGCCCATTTTTTCTATTTTATCAGTTTATTGTAAAAGTGGATTTTATTATTTGTCTAGTTAACTAATGAAAAAATTGTGGGGAAACTTTGAGTTCAAGAGTATTGAGAGAACTGTGGTTTGGGTGATGGATTCTGCTTGCTGTATAGTTGTTAGAAACATCTAAGCCACTTTTAGAACCATTATTGTTTTCTTTGTTGTTGTCATTGTTGTTGTTATTATGGTGGTGGTGGTGGTGTCAATGAAATCTTTTTTCTTTGATGTTGATGTTGCTCTTATTTATTCATTTTCCCTCCTCCTTGAAGGTGAGGATTCTAGTTGGTTGTTGTTGTTGTTTTTTTTTTTTTTTTTTTCCATCTTCCTTCCAACTGTAGAGAGATTGTCACCAAATCTGAGGAAAATCTTCAACCTTGTGTGACTGGCTATTTTGTCCCCTTCATTCAGCCATGCCCCCATGTTAGTCCCCATTTTGGGTATGGATCCCCTTAACTTCAACTGCTTGCCTGTGGATTTTGGCAGACTGTATCCCCATCTTACATGTGATCAGTTACAAATCATTCACACATACTCACAACATTTTATTCAGAAATCATTAATAATAAGGAATAGTAAGGAAGGAAGGCAAAGGAAAGGAAAGAAAGGGATTGAGCTGAAAAGACCGCAGGCAGTTGTAAAGCAATGCCTTCTGGTGGAACAAAAAGTAACCCATCAATGTCAAGATGGCAAAAAGAAAACACATATAAATGAATAATAACAATAAGTGAATAAATAAAAAGGCTGCACAAAGAAAGGATGGATGGAAGGGAGGGAGGAAAAGGGAGCATGGGAAGGGGGTTGATTGAGGGGTGATGTGTGTGTGTATTTCCCACACCTGGTAGTGCCAATCCCCATCACTTCACTTCTCCATCCCCATTATCCCTTTTTAGGGTTTCACCATTTTAACACAGTCTCACCCCCTCCCTGTGCCCAATCTCCATCACACTTTCTTCACCACCAGTTACCCCCCCCCCCACAATGTCGTCTCATTACTTTGTTTCAATTCTATTATAATTATAATTATAATGTTTTATTGCTACTCCTGGACATAGTTTGATACCATATGTGTTGGACTTGAGTTCATAGTTGGGTGGAAGCTGGACATGAACCCATCTCATCTGTCCAGAGGGTCGAACAGCATGCAAGTAAATCTAGGGACTGTGTGGATATACCATGCGCGGAATCGGGTTCCTAAGGTTTCCAGAGTGAATATAAATAGAATTATGAGAGAATACAGAAAAGAAAAGAAAACAGATCTTCTGAAGGATGTGTAGTTAGAAAGCTGAATGTTTGACCCACTGCATGTCCTATTCCATTGTGCAGTATCTGAATGTCTGACACTGATGGACTAGAACGGAAGTCTACGTTCTGGAGAGGTGTGTTCTTCAACACACGTTGCAAAATACAGGGAAAGCGCAAAAACAGTGTGTAAAAGGCCTTGATGAACACGCGGAAACCTGAGACCAATTCAACAGTGTCTCACAATGAGGTTGGGAAAAAGAGGAAACGAGGGGCAACAACAAATATTGCGGATCTTTCATGAACAGAACACGATGGCCTTTTGCATGATGAATAGGTCTAGTTTTATACACAACAATCACGAGGTTTGGAAAACTTAGGATCCAGTGCACCACTTAGTAGTTACCATGTTCTGGTTGTAGCGTTGACTCCTTCAGAATTGGAAATGCCAGTAGAAGCTTGGCAAAAAACTAAAGATGTGCAGACAATGTAGCTTCGAGTAGCTAGCAAGTTCTCGATACAAAACGAGCAGATGACGATTTCCACCAAATGCGAGGGATGAGTTGTGCGCATGCCTGGCTCCTCTTCTTTTGAAAGCCCCTGACTGCAAATCGTGTCGCTACCATCAGAAGCTTGCAATGATCTTTTCACCTATATTGCTTCACCTGCAAGGTTTGAGAAAACAAAATATTATTTGATTTTGCTATTAGTTTCCTAGAGCAATGAAACACTGTGTAGTATGGCAAAATAGAAATGAGTCAGTGTAGGTACCAAAACATCGCTGATAATCTAGAAGGGAGCGCAAAGCCAAGACTTAGAAGCAACTCCAAGTGAAACGTGAAGCTGTACGCAGTAGTATTTTTTTCCATGACGATCAGCAGGCTTTTGTTCTGTTCCAACGCACGTAAAATTTGGGATATTCATGGCGAGGCATTGAGAATATTTGGAGCTAATCGGTGAGAGTGTTATTTGTACCCTATCCTAATACAGCTTCTGAAAAAAAACTTCTTATTCTCATGATTCTCAATAACGACAGACTAGGGCGAGTTAGTGTATCATACAGCGTGATTCTTGCCATTGAACTCCGACACCAGTCTCCCGGTTGGCAGTTTCAATAACGAGAATGCCTGCGTGAACAATGTGCACCAATTTAGTGGGCTTGATAAACGTGAGCATGAGCATGGGCCTATCATCTGTTTTGAAGCAAAGTCAACAAATCTTGCATACGATAGACATAAAACCAAATGCTCTGCTTAAGTGGACAGCATAGGTGTCCTAAGAACATCTACTTTCATTGCACACTGCCATGAAGAGTTTTTGGTAGAACTGCTAGCCGATGCTCCAAACACAGGCAACTAGTCGGAAACGAAGTGTGTGAAAGCTGCGTCACGAGCTGTAATTTCTCCTCACGACATAAAAATACCATTGCATTCCAGAAAAGACGTGTGCTGAATAAACAAGAGAACACTGTACCTTACCAAACAATGGCCAATGGGAAAACTTTAAGTGCAAAGCAATAAGCCCATAAACGCAAAAGAGGAGATTGAAAAGTGAGAGTTCCAAACGGAGACAACTTTCCCACTGGGAGGTACCCCTCGATCTGATCAATTTGAAAAGAAGAAAAAAAGAAACCATGGTTTAAGACATGGTTTCTAGGTCAATTGACATATTCAGGGAGAGATGAAAAAGCATCCAAAAAGATAACGGATATTAACATTCAGATAAAGATTATAAAATTCCCCTCAAAGAGGACAACGGATAAGGAAACATTCTGATACATTCCACAAAAGTGAGAATATATGCTACGAATAGCACCAGAAATATGGCATTTTCACAATTATCCGATCCCAGTATAGATAGCGAGACATAGAAAATTTCCGTCCCATCCTCTGAAACAACGAAGAAAGGAAATTACTGGACACCGCCTCGTATTTGCTGTGAGGAAGTTGAAAGAATCTAGATTTGCATACCTGACGGAAGTGGCTGGCAGAGGAGGATGAGTGAGGTAGTGATCTCTACCACAACGCTACCTTCGATCAGGGTCAGCGTCACTGCAAAAGCCCCAACTCCACTGTGTTAGAGACTTCTGATCAGACGATTTGAATATGGGCTATTACATGTAGAAAATCTCCAACACAAGTGAAAAGAACTTAAGCTTATGAAACCTGTCAAATTGCACATGATCCTAGAATGTTGAAGTCACCCATAGTGGTAATACATGCAAGTCCCTCCCCGGAAATGGTGATCCATTGTGAAGCATATGAGTAGGTGTTGAGTACCTGGCATGGCAGGGATAAATGAAAAGCACTTGATGAACCGAATGCCACGAAGCATAGCGGTTCCCCAAGGCCATTTCAACTAAGACGAAATAGAGGACACTGCAAAAGTCGTGTCGACTGCACCAAGGAACCACCATGCTGGGCTTCAAAAATGTGATGGAGCCAATGCAACAACAGGCTGCAAAATATGCCAGGTGATTCAATAGTTGCTTCATGTTCAACCTCGAATCGGGATCATTTGACATTTTCCCTTCTTCACCTTTATATTAAACTCTACCACTTCCAAGTCAATTTAGTAATTTCGCTCATATCATCCACATTCCAAAGCTAACCAATGTAGGAGGGGAGTCAAACCAGGTAAACATGACACAGAGAATGGCAACAGAAAGGAGATCAACAACTCGCATTTCACCAACTTGATGCGCAGCTCTTACGATCCCCAGGGCAGGACATGCGCGCGCAGCGCTGTAGCACTACTCTCTGGCTGCATCGTCAAACACCCAGGCGCAAACAGTCAAGTCGGGGACGATAATGCACATACCTTAGCGATTCAAGAATTACCTGTGATAACCGCTGGAAAATGCCACAATCTTTTTTTGAAATGGGAAGTTCCAAAATGCAAGAAAATATAGAAATAATGCTTCAAAATCAAAGAACACTTTATTTCGATCCTTAATCTCTCCATTGCAAGATCTTCGAGATATAAAACATACAGTGGGAAAATTCCTTCGAAGTTATAGGCGGAGGAGGTGCCAACCGTCAGAGGGGTGAATGCAACCGAATACAGAGGAAAGATTCACCGCTCTCCAAATGAAAGTGAGCCTAATTCAGCTCTTCTCCCCTCCTTTTGGAGACCTCATCATATCTAGCTCTGGCAGTGTCACGGCCTCAACCTCCGCCTCCGACGATGCGGCTTTCGGTTGCAAGGACAATGCCCATGCTACTCCTCAGCTTTTTCCCATCTGGACTCACGCAAATTCCTGTTAAGTGACTGCAGTAACTCAAGTTCCTTGTCATGTAGCCCAATGTCCAACCCCTGCAGTGCTACCATTGCTGCTTTTCAGCCGAAAAATAAACTTCACATGATGCCAATCAACGTACTTCGCGACGCTCTCCCAAGCTGGGCAACCATGATCGTCGGGAAAGTTGGCCAATGCGTCGATTCGCACACACTCCAATGTGGCTTCTGTCTCCCGAGAAAAGATCCCGCAAATCAAGAGTGCTCTGAACGGCACTACAATTAGATTACCAAGATTACAGTCGAGAGCAGCTTGGCTTCAGCAGAGACGATCGCTGCACCCCACAGAGTGTCCCCATAGCACTCCCTCACTGACTGGCTTCCAGTTTTATCACATGACCATCAAGTTCTTCTAAGAACAATCCTCCATTCTGTGCAGTCGACCAACAAGGAAATTTAACGACACCCAAACATATTTTGTTTAATCTAACGAGACTGCAGGAACCCAGGAGATTCTGGCAGGAATAGCATGCGGGACAACGACAACCCCTGAAGCTCGTTCCGAAGCTCGGGGATGCCAAGGTTCTGAATCAGAATGGGAGTGGATAACGCACACTCTGCAGAACAATTGGCTTAATTCTAACGTCTATCTAAAGAAGCAGCCCAGGAATGTGAAGCAGGTTTTAGGGTTCCATCCGCTACTTGCTAAAACTAGTTTCGAGTTCCGCAGACATCAGCGGCTTCTCGGTCTGCGCTGTCATACATTTCGGGATATCACGTCCTGTCCGATCGAGTGACGAGATTTCCCCGCGCACCGATTTCCGCACATTCGCCACATGGTTCGCAATCGATCACGTCATCAATCTTGTTCCGATCGAGATGCTGCAATTTCTCATCACATCGTGAATCCGTCACCATCCAGCACAATTCCGGGGAGACTAACTCGTGGGACGCAAATTCTCGTCGCATGATCTGCACTTGAAAATCTAACACACATCCAGCGACCTCTACCTTTCCCTCTCTACGGTTGCGCCATGTTTATGTGGCTCTGTGCTCCTTCTCACATTCGCTCCGCACTCCATCGCCGCAAGCTTGTGAAGTTGAATCCTTCCTGTCTCGTGTTCTCTTTGCCTTCAGGAGACTTAAAAAAGGAGCTGCAGTTAGTCCTATGAGCTACACTCCTGTCCAATACATTGGTTTTACGATCACCCAGCAGCAAAATTCGCCACTGGAAAGCTATCAGTGGAAGCAAAAACACAAAATCATGAGGAGCAAGGTGTTGTTCCTTCCTTCCTTCCTGATAACAGCGAGAACCCTCCACACCGACTCAAATGCGAGCATCCGTCTCGGAATCTCATGCATGCATGCGTTGATGCATCTCTCTGCGATAGTGCGCTTCATCATGTAGCAGCACCTCTCCTCCTCTTCTTCTACTTCTTACTCGAAGAAGCTTTTACTTGGCTGAATCTGCACAATAAGTGCTCTATCTCTCTCATTCGTTCGTTCGGGTGGGCGTGGGCGTAAGTAAACAGTCCAGCCTCGTAAGGGACGCCCCGTGCATGCAGCTCCGACGCTGCTTTGAATGAGGAATGGCCTCGTGAGGGACGCCTCGTACAGCATTCCGACGCTGCTTTGAATCAACCGTTTTCCCACCTACTTGCTTGTGCACATGTGTGCTTTTTATTTATTTTATTTTATATTTTTATAGTGATGAGGGCTTCACCAAACTGTTGTAGCAGAATCAATGGTCTTTTTCTGTATGGGTCCATCTTCCTCACCATTTTGGAAGCTCGAAGCATCTGTTTGATGGAAAATTTGTTTGCATATCAATTGGAATCATTGTTTGGCATCTACTCAATTTTAAAAATAAATTCAAGATATATTCATTACATCTTGAATTTATTTTAAAAATTGAATTTATTTAAAAAAAGATCATTGAATTTATTTTAAAATAAATTGAAGCTGTAATTTAAAAATAAATTCAAGATGAATCTCAACCTTTGAATCATTCAATTTGTTGTATTTTGATGTGATATACAATTTTCACAAAATATGATGTTTAGTGTTTTGAAGTTGTGTAAGTTTTTTCAAGTAAAATTCATATTTTCTACTTTTCTTCCTAAAAATATGTTAAACACATCATTTTTTAATTTATTGTTTAACAATATAATATTTTTAGTACTATTATATAGTGGATTTTTTTTTTATTATTATTATTAGCAAAATAGTTGAAAAGAAATATAAAAAAAAATTAGTAGCAAAGAAGGTTTAGCTAAAATCAAATCTTTGTATAAATGGGTTGTTATAAAGATATTTATTTATGTATAATATCTCATAAAGCATGAAAAATATTATCATTTTTTTGGTAATAACAGTTGTTCTATAAGATTGATATAAAGTTATAAAAGACTTAAAATAATATAAACATCCACATCTAGCACAAAAAATTTACAATGATTTTTTTTATGAATTAAGATTAGTTAAAACACAAAAATGAGCTTAAAACATTAGAAGATAATGATGGATCTTTCACATTTTGTTTTATGACCTTTGTATTTTGTCTTGTTATAATTTTATTTCTTCATGTTTATTCCTAGAATACCTTAAGAATAATTGAATAATTTTATTTTTATTTATGCATTAAATAATTTCAGTTTTATTTCATTTTATTTTTTGCTAATCTTTAAATTATGGTGATATAAATAATTCTTATAAATTGCATGAATTATAATTTATTTATAATTAAATTTTTTCTTATTTTTTTTTATGATTTCATATGTTTATCTATAGATTTATACATACCTACATTCATATGGATTAATAAATGCTCTGTCATTAAATAGTATTTAAAAAAAATTATAATTAAATTTTTACAATAAAATAGTTATCCACCTTAATACAAAAAAAAGAAAGAAAAATAGCTAAAATAAAGGTTTGAATGATTTTTTTTTTTAAAAAAAAATAAAATGTAGAAAAATCAATAAAAAAAATGATAAAGTTCATATTTATAAAGAAAAATATCTTATACATTAAAAAAATAGTGTCTTTGTATGTGCATCATTCCAAAGAGTATTTCATCTTTGCATGTATTCATCTATCTATAAGTTTATTTAAAATTATTGACCAATTCTTACCTCAATTAAATACTTTGATAAATAAAAGATAGAATGAAATTTACCATCCAAGGTTGATACTAAGAGCCACATGCTTTAAGTTTTAATTATATTATTTATATTTATAAGAAACAAATGACATTCTTTCATTTCAATTTTGTTGTTGTGATACTATTTGATTAGTTTTAAGTTAAGTTTATGTTTACTATTGTAGTGCTTTTTAGATAGAGGGACCTTTGCAAATATGATATTTTTTCCAATTTCAAAACTCATATGATGAAGCATGTTATAAAGTTATTTTTTGTAGGAAACTTTGGAAGCAAGTAGGTGTTGGAAAAAGATATTAGTGCCAAATCAATTTCAATTGTTCATTTTTCTTCTTCTCCATCTACATATCTACACAAATATATATACAAATAAACATGAGAAAAGAATGAAGATAGCATAAAGAATAAATAATAAATAATCAAAATAAAATAAGAAACAAGAATAATAAAGAAAGGTGGTATGTACTTATATATTGTGACTATAAAATTTGTAGGTATAAGTACATTATACATCATGTTAGATGTTAAGCACTTGGCTATGATTCCAACATCTAAACTTATCTATGAGGATCATCTAAACAGATGATAAGTAAGATGGATGTTCTAACATCCTCCTTTGTTACAAAATCATCTATTGTATCTTAAATAACATGGACTTAATATTCTATAATCTCCAATTTTATGCTCTCTAGCGTATTTGATTGTTTTCAAAGAAATAAAAATGAAACACAAAGAGGTTTTTATTTTATAGAGGTCATAGAATTCATTATAGTAGTACTATCAATTATTTTTATGAATTTTTTTTTTAGAGCTCTAATTATTCTTTGTGCAATTTAATTAATTTATTAATCCTATTTATTTTGGCTATAATCTTAAGTCATTGACTATTATTTTATATAGATATATTGAATGATAATAAGAAAATTAGAGATATTAATTTTATCAATTGAAGTAAAAAATATATTAAGGTTGATTCTTAAGAATCTTATTATGTTGCTAAGTCTTTTTGTTAAGACATATCCTTTTTGGCTTCTTGTAATAAGATTGCAAGGTTGAACTTTGGTATTGCGAGAGATGGACTTCCTTCCTTAGCAATATTTGGTCCAAATTATAATTATTGATAAGGTTATAGTAACAAAATTCTTTTGGTACAAAGAATATGGCATCCAATTGATAGATCAACACAATTGTCAAAAGGTATTTCCTTGGCCAAATATTTCATCCATAGATTTTTTCAATTTATATTTGTTCAATAAAGGTGATATTGTACAAAAATTTGATATAATTTGTCATAAATTTGTGGATATTGAAGTGAAGATTCAAGGAGTTGTAGACAATTTTGTATTAAAGAAGGCTATAATTCAAGAAGTTGTTGACAACTTTTAGTTCTTAGCTTCTTGTTCATGTGGAATTGCAGCCAATCTTCTTTATGATGCAATTATTTCAAAATTGATATGAGATCTTTTTGTTGGTGCTAAATTATTTTGGCTCCTTCAATTGTCGAGATTGGTTTTTTGTAATTATGACAAATGATTATTTTTTAAAGAATTTCCATTAAATTAGAGAAGAAGTAAGAATTGATATCTAATTCTAATATATATATATATATATATATATATATATATATATAAGAAAATGCTTATAGGGAGTATTTAAAGTAATATAGTTTCTACTAGGTATTAGGATTGTTCTTATTTGATGGATATTATGTTTAGTTTTGCTCTAAACTTTTTAAACAAGCTTTGTTTGAATGACTTGGTAAAGATGTTGGCAACTTGTTGTTGTGAAGGTACATAAATTAAACAAGCTTCTATCATTTTGATTCATTCCCTAGTGAAGTAATGATTAGTTGATATGTACTTTGTTTATGGATTGATGTTGAGATTTTTGGCTATTTTGATGCTTCTTTCATTATTATAATAAATGTGTATTGACTTTGGTATATTGAAGCCAAAATCTTTGATGAGTTTGACTTGTTAGGCTATTTCTTTGGTTGCTATTGACAACTCAATATATTCTATTTTGAAAGAAGAGAATACCATGATAGGTTATTTTTTGGAGAGCCATGTGATAGAACTAACTTCTAATATGAATAAAAAATCTATTGTTGATATGTCATTACTTAAGTTGCATCTTTAATATATGTCAATATATCTTGAAGCATTTGTGGCTGAATTTGTAGGATAGATTATTCTACTTCTATTTTTGTATTCTTAAAAGATACAAATCACTCACCTTTAAACTAATTTATAATTTTTTAATATTGATTTTTTTCTTAAAGAGATTAAATTATCTTTTTTTATGGAAATTTTTATTTAATACTAGAGATTAAAAATTACCATCTTCTAATTTAATTTTTTGAATTTATTTGAATTGTCTATAGAAGAAAAATTATAGATACTACTTTTGGCAAAAGTGAGAATAGTTTTGTAACTATTACAAATCTTTACAAGCTTATCAATATTTTAAGGTAGAAATCTCAAGTATTTTTAATATAAATCATAAAGATACTATTTTTATATCTATAGGAGAAACCAACAATAAAATTTAAAGTCTATTTCAAGAATTTGTATGATTAAGAAAAGCAAGTAGGTCAAGTTACTAATTTAATCCAAAAAATCTTGCTACTATAAGTATAAAAGAAGCAAAGATAAGTATGCTAGAGAAGTTTGATGGAAAAAGATCAAAATTTTGAAGATTTTTAAAATAAAAAAACTTTGTCTAAAATTACATCTTTTTCAATATCCTCATGGATTTATTCAAGTCAGATTTATAAGAAGACTTTTCTTTGAAAATAATCTTTCTTAATTTATGCCTTTAATGAAAAAAGATTTGTAACTATTCTATAATTTGAATTTATTATTAGAAGTATTTATAACTATATTTAGAAAAAAATGATCAAAAAAGGTTAACAAAAACTAAACTCATATATCTACAACAAGGATCATATTCAACCATCACATTTATTATTAGATTCCAAAATCTTGCCTATGACATAGATTGAAATGATTAAGCCCTTATCAATAAATTTTAATATGAGTTGAAAGATAATATTAAAGATTTATCATTGAAAAATATCAAGAATAGATGCATTAGAACAATTTATTGCTTAAGCTATTATATGCAACAATTGATTCTTTGAAAGTTAAAAAGAACAAAGTTTTAATTAAAGAGGTACAAGGGAAGCCATAGAAATATCTTCTAAATTTTTGGAAGCTTTTTTGTCTAAGCTAGAGCTTATGCAAATTGACACAATATGTTTTATATATCTTTTTGAGCAAAAAAAGACTTGTCATTGTCAAAAAGATTTGTTTATATATTGTGGAGAATCCAAACACACTACTTAAAATTATTTAATGAATCATTGTAATCACAAAATAAAAATTATGGTTGTCAAAGAAGACAACGTGTCAAAAAACCAATTTCTTCGGCTATAATAGAGGTTATACGACTAAAATCTTGTATAGTTGTGAAGGTAAATTTTATCCCTCAATTCAAATTATAAGATGGCTTTAATTAAGAATTACTTATAATAGGTGGTATGAAGTAGAAGTAGCAAGAACAAGAATAAAAGATGCACAATAAAAAATAAGTGGAACAAATGCAATTAAGTAATTATACACTACAAAACTAGTCACAATCTATTTATTGGATTTTCATCTAGTAAAAAGTAAAATTAAAAAATTAAAAAATATTTTAAAACAGATAATATTTTTATCTTTTTAATGACACAAAAAAATATAAATCCAATTTATTATGAATATTTTATGATGGATTAAAGATAAAAAGTAAATAATAGAAAAATTAAGTAAATAATTTTTATCTCAAGAATAACTTGCTTAAGTGATCAAGAGTTCGAGCCTCACTAAGGCTCATAAATAATGTATATGTGTATATAAGAGAGGCCACGAGACTTTAAACTTATCTTCCTACCTATATCCAAGGTGCTACAACCCATATGGGACTTATGCACCTCTTTTTTTACAAGGACTCAATTAGCTGCTGGTCTTCCTATTTCCTACTAGTAAAACTATCACTTTTGCATTTTTGACTTCATCATGGTATTTAAAAATATCCACTTAGTTTAGAAACCTTTCAAGGCCTTAAAATCTTGCTTTATTTCTTTATAATGGCTATCAAGGTGGTAAAATTTAATTTTACCAAGGTATTGAAATCTTCTATAAAAATTCCTAAAAATTTCTAAATAAATATTAAATAAAATTTAAAAAATTATATAATATTTTTATAATATTATTATCTATATAAGACTATATTTTTCTATCTTTGTGATCTATTATAGTAATGAAATAAACTTACATCTATTAAAAATCATATTTTCTATATAATTAAGTAAGAAGACATGAAGTTCTATTTTATGCTTTTTCTAACTACTAACTTTTATTATAGATTTTTTTATAAGTAATACATATAAATATAAGGCTAGTATAAATATTGATCTTAATAAATAATCCTTTATACTTAATAATAAGTAAAAATACTAAATCAACTAAGATAATTGTCTCCAAGACTTATGAAGACTCTATTTCTAAAACTAACATTTTAATTTTTTATTTGTCTAAAGATTTTCATACTACTCATCATATATTGTGATTTTAAGCACTTTAAATGCACCTTTTTTTCCTAAAATAATTAATGAGTCGATTTGATGATTCACTTATGGCAACCATTTGGGACAACTTACAAAGGAAAAGAATTTAGAATTGATTGTTTAAAATTTGTTACTTGAAAAGCGACATGGCTATAAAACATGTCAATTTTTTTCAGATCAAAATAAGTGAGCTATTATTATTTAACTTTTCAAATTAATTGGATTGATCTAAATCACTATCTAAGAAAAATAAAGGACTTAAAATCCATTTTGAGTAAGATTTATATATATATATATATATATATAAATTAATAGTTTCAAATCTTTTCTAACTCAAAAAGAGCATGAATTCAATCTTATAAGGCTTACATATCCTTTTGTTGTTTATTGTTGGTCTTTCCTATACTGACATTAGCTTATTGAGATAGTTTATTTTTTCTAATTGAATTCAAACTTAGAATATTTCATCATTAATTCTTCACTTGACCAAAAATTCTACAAATTTTGAATAGTTAAATAAGATATAACTACTACTCCCTAACATCCACCATTTTATTTTTGTTTTTATTTTTGTATTTTTTTTAAAGTTTAATCAAGTACTCTTTTTGTTTGCTTAGAATATGTGGAATTTTTTGTGAAGAACTAAATTGAATAGAAGACAAGATGAATGAATATATCAATTGCTTGTCTTGAATTTTAAAGTTTTAGTTCTGTAAATTCTATCCAATTTTGATGATTTTCGACTTAAAGAGTTGAATAAGAGTGATTTCAAAGATGAGCTATTTGATTACATATATGATATAAATTAAATTCTATATTCTTTACATCTATTTCTTGAAGTTTTAGTAAGAAATTCTTCTCTATTGAGAGTTTGCAATCAAATTAAATTCTTTGGAAGAAGAAAAATTACCTTTGACAAATGACACAAAGTTAAAATCCTTAGGCTTAATATATTGGCTCTTTTATAAGATGCTAAGAGACTAAATTTTCTAGGCAAATTTAATGTCATTTAGTTGCAATCATATCTATTTTCCATTTTTCAAAAGAAACTAAAGGTAAAGATAAATAAAGAGGTAAGCTCATCTTTAGGCCATTCTTTGCATATCTTTGATATGCATTAGAAGTTTTAGCTTATCTATACGTGTCTTGAAATAATATTGACTAATAGTAGTTAGTCTTTAGGATTTTTTGGCTAGTCAAGGTTCTCAAAAAGTGACTTCCATATATACTATTGTGACATGCTAATAGAATGGTAGAAATTTCTTTGTCCATCATACATTTCTTTAGCATTTTGTTGACTTTCTATTGTCATATTACATGAAGTCTTACTCGAGAATGCACCAAGCATTTGACTGTGGAAAGTAGAATGGAAATTGCAATAACAAAATTTTAATTCTAATAAAGTATTAAGTAACTATAATTAAATCTTTAACAATATTAAGTAAGATTTAATCAAATTCAAAAGAAACCTTAAATAATTCACAAAAGAAATAATAATAAATCTTAAAAGAGTGAAAAAAAATCCATAATAAATCTTAAAAGAGTTCTTAAGAAATATTAAAGAAATATTAGAATAATCACAAATATATCTTAAATAAATTCCAATCAAGTCCTAATTTAATCTTAAATGAAGCACTAATGGACTTCAATAAAATCCTAGGCCAATTCCTAAATCTCAAATAAATTCTAAATTCTAAATCAAACTCTAAATAAATCCTAAATCCTAAATCAAATCCTAAAAAAATCCTAAATCTTAAATAAAATTCTAAAAAAACTCTAAATCTTAAATCAAATCCTAAAAAAACTCTAAACTTTAAATCAAATCCTAAAAAAATCCTAAACCTTAAACCAAATCCTAAAAAAATCCTAAATCCTAAACCAAATCCTAAGGTAGATTAGAATCCTAATATCTATTGATTAAACCATTGATCTTGCTTGAAAATTTATACACCTCTCAATATCTTAGTTAAAAAATAATATAAAAAATTTAAAAATAATTTTACTTACCAAATGAAAGAAAAATCCTAAAATCCATTCAGGTATTGGCAAGCCTCCTATTCCAATCTGAATATTAAACTTCTAGTGCTAATATCTCCTTTTCAAACCATTCAATTGTTTTCAAATTTTACACATGTGTAGCAAATCAAATTTATTATCCTTATACATAACTTTCACTTGAATTCAACTAGTAGATTGCTGAAAATCTTAGAAATCCTAATTGCCTCTCAAAGTTCAATTTTTGAAATCTCAACCTGCTTGAAATTTAATAACCTTTAATTCAACCATTCAATCAAATTCAAACTTGTAGCATATACTTCAAACAACTATTTTCATAAGTCTTCAAAATTTAAACCATATATCTATTATTAAACTTATAAATTTTTTAAAAATGTAATATCCTTTTTATTTCACAAATTCCAAAATCATCCAAAACAACTGTGACTTTGCAAAGCTCTTACAAATTCATAAACTTAAATCATTTAAAATTAATTTTTAAAGAAGTCTTATCAAGTTTTTTCTTATATCTCACTTTTTGATCTCTAAAAGAATCCCAAAGTTGCCATAGATGCTCAATTTTGTACCTCGGATTTGATTTCAACTCAAGCCGATAACTAGTCCTCTTTAGATATCAAATTTTGTATTTTTGAATTAATTTTTATTCAAATCAACTCCTTACTTCTTCCAAAATATGTTCATATTTTTTTATTTATTTTTTATTTTTTTTAATATACCTTGTTTTATCTTATTTATGGTCTTACAAAGTAAGTAGAAGCCTACTATGTAAAAAAGTAGCATTTATATCTTTAGTTTTATTTATTTTTGGATTATTGTCTATTTTCTAAGATAATTTGCTACAATATTTGAAGTAAGATCTTTTATAATATAATAAATTTTTCATCTTTTTTATCTATTAGTCGTGTTATATCATGACACCATCTATATAATTTACTCCCAATTATGGCAAATGATCTATTATTGATCCTTACTTTTTTACGTTTTATTTTAGAAAGATGAGAATGAACAGCTTGAGTTGTCAAAAACTTAGTAATTATATCATATCAAGTAGGAGTAGTTGAAATAATAAACAAGCTTACATCTATCAAGATGTCATCAATTGAGGCATGATGAATTTATTTTGACAATCTAAATAAATGATGTGTTTGCTTATGTATCTTTTTAGGCTTTTATTCTATTGTATAATCAAATCCTTCTACTAGAAGCACCCACCTTGTAAGTCTATCACTCAAATCTATCTTATTAATAAGGTATTTGATTTCTACATGGTCTACAAAAAATACTATTGGATTTAAGTGAAGGTATGAGTGTTTTTTTTTTTTTTTTTTTTTTTTTTTTTTCTTCTCCCTTCAGTTGAGTTCAATTTTATTCAATTGTAACTTAGATTAAAATTAAATATTAACCAATGTAGGAACATTAGTTACATAATAAAAAAATAATAAAATAAATGATATAATAATCATAAAATTCTAACCAAATACAATCAATCAAGTATATAATTTTTATGATTTCTTAAACGTTATATTATAATTATTAAATTTTCTTCTAATGTTTTTTTGATCAAGGTTAAACTCTGAAAATTATGAATAAAAATAAAATAAAATAAAATAAATTAGAATTAATAACTAAAATCTGAGTGAAGAATTTAAAATAACCACAATAAAAAGTTGAAGGTAAAAATTTAAAATTAAAAATTAAGATTAAAAATAAAAGGTAAAAATGAAAAGATAAGGTTATTTTTTTTTCTTTTATTATTTAAATATAAAGATAGATGAAAAAATAGAATGTTATCTTTAATTATTAGAATGAGAAAAAAAATTATAAAAAGTATTAAATAATATTAATTAATAATAATAAGACAAGTAAAAATTAATATAGCATATTAGATTCTAAAATAATGTGATTAGAAGATGATTAGAGAAGAAAAAAAAAACAACATACCTTTAGTATGTTAAGTTGGAGGCAGCCATCTTTTGCCATTTAAAAATTCACCAAAAATTCTTCCAAACTTCCATGCATGTGAATTTTAGTATAATCCAAGTTAACTCTAGCATGCTCCTACTTCTTCAAATCTTGTGGCAGTCCGATTTGAAATGCTTGAGATATGGTTTTTTCCAAGTAAAGCCACTTAGATTGCCTAGGCAATAGACTTCCTTCGAATTAAAAATTCACTAAGTGTTGGTTAATGATTCAAAGTTAATAACTCCAATTTTTTCCTCAAACTAAACTTAACAAGGCTTTTTTTCCAAAAAAGAAGATTCAATAGTAAAACATCAGTAGGTATTAAGCTATGTTTTTCTAAAGTTAATTGTTCTAAATTACTAAGGTAGTAGATCCATCTTTACTCTAAAAATCATCAATTTTTTTAATAAACTAGACTTCAAATTGCATTCACAATAATGAGTCACATTAAAGTTGAATAAAAAATCACCAAGTTACAAATTTTTGAAGTTAATGCTTTTATGCTTCAAAGAGCAATAGACCCCCTGCAACTTGGAAATTCGCCAAAAATTCGTCCAAGCTTCAAATTACTCGTGTCTTATGTTTTTTAAAAGTTGGTAACTAGAAAAAGATTAGTACCAAATATTGCTTGAAGCATAAAAAATTGAGTGACTGAGAGAAAAAAATATCAAGGCGGTGACAAGGTCGGAGAAAATTCCTTCAATTAAAAGCCTAGAAATAATTTGGCAAGGCTTTGCCTTACAAAAGGAAGAAGAGAGAGAGGGAGTTTGGCCACCCAAGCCCTCTTAACTAGATAGGAGGAGACTCAAAGGTGGCGGCCACATCTCCGCTATCCAAATCAAAAAACTCCTAACCAAGATAAAGGGTCCACAATCATTCTAAGCCTAAACCTGATTTTAAGGCTGAAAATGCCTATAATTCAAAAATTAACGCCTTTTTGGAAAATCTAAAATATCCAATATTTCTAAAACATATTTTTATTCTGAGGTTGGCCATTCTCAAGCCAAAATCCAAATTCTAAATCATAAAAATTAATGAATTTGCTAATTTAGTTGTAAGTTTCAACTATAATTTTAATTTTAATCAGTCTACTTAGAGATAAGTAAGGATTCTTGCCATCAAAGCCATCATGATCACCATTCTTCAATTTAAACTCCCTTAAATATAAACTCTCAACAAATCCAATTCCTAATTGCAATTTGGTCTCAAATTAATATACTTGTGATTTTTTTCCTTTTCTCTAATTTTCAATTCCAAATAGTGATTAAAATCACTAAGAGAGGAAATTCGACCACAACAATTAGCTCACTTCCATCTTCTAGAAATCACCATTAATTTAACAATTAGACTTTATATTTTTAATCTATTTAAATTACGACATAAAATTTAAGCTTAAAAAATCTTAAAATTAAATAGGAAGATATAGAAATTAGACTTAAGGGATTTTCTAATCATAGTCAAATTAGGAATCAGCCTTGGGATTGAAAACTAAGAGTGTGGGTTAATTCAAGATATAACTTTTAGAACTTAGAATAGAAATTCTACTAAATTTTAATTTTAGCACTCTAAATCAAATCTGTCTTGATGTAACACAACTAATAGGAAAAAAAAGGTGGAAATTATTATGGTATAGAAAATCTTACTTCAAATATTATAGCAAATTATCTTAAAAAATAGACAATAATCCAAAAGAATATAAAATTAAAGATGTAAACGCTACTTTTTTACAAAGTATGCTTCTATTTATTTTTTAAGACCATAAATAAGGCAAAATAAGATAGATTAGAAAAATAAAGAATATAATTATATATAGAAGGAAGTTAGAAGTTGATTTTAGCAAAAATTACTTAAAAAGGATAAAATTTGTTATTCAAAGAGGACTAGTTATCAACCTAGGTTGAAATCAGATCCTAAGGCATAAAACCAAGCACTTATGGCAATTCAAGGATTCTTTTGAAAATTAGAGAATGGAATTACAAAGCAGAATTGAAAAGGTTTCTTTAAGCATTGATTTTGAATGATTTGAGTATGTAATAACTTTGAAAGAGCTTTTCAAAGTCACAATTGTTTAGGGTGATTCTAGAATTTGTGAAATAAAAAGAGTATTATATTTTGGAGAATTTTGTGAGTTTAATAATAGATCTATAGTTCAAATTTTTAGAACTCATGAGAATAATTGTTTGAAATATATGCTATAAATTTGAGCTTGATCAAATGCTGGAATTAAAGGTTATTGAATTTCAAGTAGGTTGAGGTCTTAAAAATTGGGCTTTGAGAAGTAATTAGGATTTCTAAGATCTTTAGCAATCTACTAGTTGGATTGAGGTAACATTTATGTTTGAAGGTAATATATTTGATTTGAAATTTGAAAACAATTGAATAGTTAAAAAAGAGATATTGGCACTGGAAGTTCAACATTTAGATTAGAGTAGGAAGCTGGCCAATACCTAAGTAGATTTTAGGATTTTTCTTCCATTTGATAAGTATAATTATCTTCAAATTTTATGTACTTGTTGCTAACTTAATTTTTGAGAAGTTTATAAATTTTTAAGCTAGATCAATGGTTTGATTGATAGATATTGAAGTCTTAAATAGTACTGGGATTAGATTGAGTTGATTAAGATTTGGTTTAGAATTAGAATTTGGTTTAGGATTTGATTTAGGATTTAAGATTTATCTAGAATTTGGTTTAGAGTTTAGGATTTGTCTAGGATTTGGTTTAGGATTTAAGATTTTTCAAGAATTTGATTTAGGATTTAGGGTTTGTCTAGGATTTAGTTTAAGACATAAGATTTGTTTAGGATTTGATTTAGGATTTAGGATTTGTCTAAAATTTGATTTAGAATTTAAGATTTGTCTAAGATTTGATTGAAATCCATTAGGATTTCAATTAGGATTAAATTAAAACTTGGTTAAAATTTATTTAAGATATATTTGTCATTATTTTAATATTTTTTAGGATTTCTTAAGGATTATTACAAGGTTTATTGTGGATTTTCTTTCAACTCTTTTAAGATTTTTTATTATTTCTCTTGTAATTTCTTTAAGATTTTTTTTTGAATTTGATTAAAGTTTGTTTAGCATTATTAATGTTTAATTAGATTTTATTCATTATTTTATTAGAATTATGATTTTATTATAGTAATTTCCATTCTACCTTTCTTAGCCAAGTGTCCACTGCATTCTTGAGCAAGACTTCACGTAATATGACATTGTTTTATTGATAGTAATGGTTAGAGCCATATCTTGAGTTTTTGAATAAATTTTTGGTTCCAAATTTCCAAAGATATAAGTTATTAGATTAAAAAGTTATATATAATCTTTTTTAGTACTTAAATACTTAATTTGTGAGATATAAAAAAATATATTCAAATATATATATAAGTAAGGATTTAAAGATATTATTAGGATTTTGGCAATATCTCAAGATCCATAGTAAATTTATAATTGATATTATTTTGGTAGTTTTTTAAAGTATATAAGTATTTTATATAAAATTTTATTTTGTTTAGATAGATTGATTGTAAAATATGAGTTGTTGAAATTTGGAAAAAATTCATCTTGAGAATATATAAGGATTTAAAATATTTTTATCATATTTTAGATTTTTTTGATACTTAGGACTTATGTATTGATGTAATTAACTCTATAAGAATAATTTTATATACAAATTTGATACTTTCTTATCTTAAAACTTAATCAAGTAATTAGTGATAGCTAGAAGCCTACTACTTTCTTGAGGCAAGTTTTCTATCTTAATATATTGGTACTTCTATTGAGAGATGTTTAAGGCACTAAATTTTTCAATAAATCAGGATAGAGGATCAAATTCCAAGATTTGTATTACCAAATGGTATAGATGCCCATGATTTATTCAAGGAATTTTTTCAATTTATAGAAGAGAGGCAACAAGTGCATAGAAAGGATAGAAACACCACCAAAGCTTTATAAGTAGTGATGAATAAAGTTGGAAGGTTTGATGGAAGAAAATCTTACTAAATTCTTAAGGATTTTTTGATGTGAAATGGATGTGCATCAAGTTTCAAAAATAAAGATAATTACCACCTTTGATTTGGCAATGATACAAAAAATCAGAGAAAAGGTGCAAGAGTTATATATTGAAGCTATACCATAAAAGAAATTTGAAGAATTCTTGAAAGATGAATTTTTTAAAAAAGATTCAGAGAGAATGACAAAATAGAATTTTTTAGAGTAGACTGAATAAATGCCAGAGAATCAAATGGCTCTAAATAAATTAATCAAGAAATTTGAGATTAAATTTGGACAATTGCCATGATAAAAGAGGCAACTCTTAAAAACAATAAAAATTAAAATATTCTTATAAGCAACTGATGAATACTTGGAAGATAAGTTATTCTTTTATCTAATAAACAAGACATCTAAGAGTGGTTTTATCAATAATTAGATGCTAGTAAAAGAGACAGTGGAGCTTTTGACTAAGCAATAAAAGATCAAGACTTATAGTTTAATATCAAGGCTGGAACTAATACTTACATCTCAAAATTTAGTGCCACCTCAAAAGGTGATCAAAATTATAGAAGATGATACTTTTGAAGAATTGATCAATAATATACATGATTTGAAGGTAGAAATAACTAAGTTTAAGAAATTCCAAATGACAAATTAATCAAAGATAATTGAAGGCTTAAAGGAATTTATAGAGAGATGTATGTGGTATGATAATCTAAACCACAAGCATGGTAAATGTGATAGTTACAAGATTGCAATCAATGATGGTATTGTATTTTTCAAAGAAGGTAGGATAAGACTTACAAGGTCAAATGAGCCTTTAAAGACTAGTTTTGAAAAGAGTGGCATAAAAAAAATTGATGGAAGAAAAAACACCAAAGAGTAATGTTACATAAGGAAAAAGAACTGAGTCTTACTCTATTACAGTTGAACAAAAATAATTAAGACTAATTTTGTATGAACTACAAAAGCCATGATTAGGACAACTGAAGCTATTAAAAAAATAACTCAATGGAATAATTCATTTGATGCTATTAGCATCAAAGTATTTTTATATGAAAATAAATATAATGATGATTTATATGATTCTATGGTTGAGAAAAAAAGAGATAGAATTATTTACAAAGAGAATGTTTTTAAACTTAAAAATAAGAAGAGGTCTTGAAAGAACAATGAAGCTTCTAAGGAGCAGAAATCAAAGAAGATGCTTTCTTTTACTCATCTTGGTGGTGCATCATTATCAAAAGAATGGTGGAAGAAGGATAAAGATAAAGAAATAGATAATAAAAGCAAATCTAAAAGTAAGAATCTTACTTAGAAGCTATAATCTAATATTGAGATATCTATAGATATAAAAAATATTTTGAAAGAGAAGATCCTAGATGCCAAAATTGAATTTACTCTAAAAGAGGCTATTGATATAGCTAAAAAAGATTTCTATGAGTTGATTATTAATTTGATAAAGAAGAAGAGACAAATGAGAGCTAAAGCTATTATGGTAGAAGCATTGGATATTCAAGTAACCATGGATGAGGAAGAAGAAATAAGGTAGATATTTGTACAATTTGCAATGCCAAAAATTGAAAGTAAGGCTGATATAGAAGATGAGGCTTCATTTAAATATATTGAGGCTATAAAAGAACATCAAATTGAATGTACATCTTTGAGATTTATAGAGATAAAGAAAAATGTATAAGAAGCATGTATAAATACTTACTCTAAATGTGATAATGATAGAATAAGAAGTAATAGCTATTTAGTTTTTTACTGGATTAGTACCACTATAGAGACATATGTGACGTTGAAAGATTCTAAAGATCAAATTTTGGCCTTAGTTGATCATGGATATGAAATCAATATTATATCAAGGCATATATACAAAAAAAATTAAAAGAAATATCTTTAGAACCAAAAGATAACTTTGTGGATTTTTAGAGAGTACCATTGTAGGATGGAAATACATAGATACAAATGAATCATATGTAAATTCCAATGTAGATAATATGAATTTTGGATTTTTGGACTTAATTAATAATAAATTTTTGAGTATTCAAAAGATTAAAGATTTAGATTCTATAAATAAAAAA
The DNA here is from genome assembly GCF_059467195.1 of Physcomitrium patens. NCBI lineage: Eukaryota > Viridiplantae > Streptophyta > Bryopsida > Funariales > Funariaceae > Physcomitrium > Physcomitrium patens. Next base: position 16,682,102 of record NC_143418.1, read on the forward strand.
GATAAAGAAATAAAAAAACTTTAAAAAAATAAATTTATTTTTAAAAGATGAATCTATAGTTGGAGTAATAGAAGAAGTAGGTTTAGAAGTTGATTTGATAAAATTTTTAAAAAATTTATCTATAAATATAGATAGAGATTTTATAATAAAAATTCACTCAAGAAAGACTTATGAAAAGTTAGAAAAAATAGTAGCAAATGGTAGACTTGCTACAAGCTATGGATTAAAACATGAGGCCAAAGTATAAGCTAAATTTAAAACTATGGTAAAAATAATAAAATATATATCTATTCATTTATTAATTAATATTATAGAAGATATTAAGCAGGAAATTAAAAAAAAAAGTTTAAGAAAGAGGCATGGAATTGGATATCAATTTATTCAAGAATCATTAGCTAAACTCAAGCTTAGAGGAGGTGATTTCTTAACATCAATGGAAAAAAAATATATTTTGAGAAATGCTTATTGGACATAGTAAGGCATTTGTTTTAACTCCTAATGAAATTAGATGTGTAGATCCTAGTATTATAATACCTATGATAATATTTATAGTGCCACATGTTTTATGGAATTTAAAGCCTATATACGTGCCTAGAGCTCTACTTTCAAATTTGATAGAATTATTAAAAGAAAAGGTGAAGATGGATATTTTGGAACCTTCAATTGCTCCCTATTCTATTAGATGGTTCATAGTATCCGAGAAATCAGGAGCATTAAGGTTTATTTAGGATATGCAATCTCCAAAAAAAGTCACTATTTGAAATATAAGATCAAATCTTATAGTAGATGAAATAGCTAAGCAATTTGCAGGTCATGCCATCTTTTCTATTGGAGACTTATATTTTGAATATGACCAATTTCAATTGCCTAAAGAAAATAGAGATTTAACTACCATGAAGACTTTTTTGGATTTAATGAAGATGTGTACGTTCTTTCAAGGTGCAATCAGCTCAATGATTCATATATAAAATTCTATGAATCAAATATTAAAATAATTTTTTTTTTTAAAAGTCATTCTATATTTGAGTAATATACCTATAAAAAAAATAGGAAAGATGACAAGAATGACACTATAAAAATTGAAGATTGCAAAAAATTTATCAAAAGACATATTAAAGATGTGGCTAGGATATTAGAGAGATTAAAGTCAATTACTCTCATATTATCTTTGGACAAATTAAGATTTGAAGTTGATGAGATTCTAGTAGAAGAACACATGTGTAGATATGGTAGGAAACCAAACTCTGATAAAATTGATGCTATATCTAAAATGAAAGCTTGTAAAAAAATTATAGAAGCTAGAAGATTTTTAAGGGCATGTATATTCTATTACATTTAGGTGCTTCACTTTATGCATATTTCAGAGCCACCATATAAGTTATTGAGAAAAGATAAGATTTTTTTTTTTTTGAGATAGATATAGAAAATCTAAAAAAGATATTGAGTTCACCATCTATGCTTAGGCAAGTAGATTATTAATGTAGAAGATCAATAGTTGTAACTATGGATACAAGTCTTATAGCAATTGGATGGACTATTGGATAAGATGATATCAAAGGAAAAATGATTTACTATAAGGTTTAGAGTTAGAGTTTTTACAGAGAGACAAAGGACTTATCCACAAGTTTAAAGAGAGCTTTAAAAAGCACTTACTATTCTAAAGGTTAAGATGAATAATTTAATTAGAACAAGTATATTTTTATAAATAGATTATTTTTAATTACTTAAAATGATAATTAATTATATTATTCTAAATATTACCATACTAAGATAGATGGCTTATATAAAAATATTTAATCATATTTTAGTATATATTATTGATAAATTTTTTTTGGTGGCAGACATGTTGTCCAAAGCTAGATATACCTTTAATAAAGAAATGATGGTACATGAAAAAAGTAAAGATTAAGAGAAAAAGAGCTATGAAAATTCATTTGCTATTGAATAAGAAAGATGGATGGATAAAACCTTCAAAGATATTAGATACCAATCCTATGATTATCTACTTAAAGATAGATTTCTATGAAAGAGGCCAAAAAGAGGTGACAAAATTTCATTGAAGGTTGTAAAAGATCTTAAAATTAAATTTAAAGTTTTAAGAAAATATCATGATAAACTTTGTACAAAACATACAAGAGTTTGGGCCACATATACCAAGATCAAGGAAAGATATTGGTAGAAGGGCTTATATAAGAATATAAAAGACTTTGTGAAGTTATGCATAGAATGTCAACTATAGTCTAAAGTTAGATATAGAAATAGATTACATCCTATTCATCTATCTTTTATATATTTTGAATAGATAATTGATTTTGTAGCTATACCATCAAGACTTTGAAATATGAAATACTTAGTTTAGACAAAAGAAGAGCTATCAAATTATATTGAAGAAATGACTTTAAAAACCAAGACCACAAAAGTAATATGGAGATTTATACTTAAAGATATCTTTAGCAGATATGATAGCATTGAAAAAATTAGAGTTGATAAAAGAGAATTGGATATTATTGAAGCAAGAAATTTTTTCAATAGGTATGGAGTTCAACTCAAGTTGACTATTTCTTATAATCCTGAAGTCAATGAACAGAGTGAAAGGGATCATCCTCCTATCATTTGTGTATTTACTAAAGCATACAATAACAAGCCAACTTAGTGGCCCAAATTGCTTTTATTTGCTTTAAAGGTTGATAGAACTACTCATAATATTGCCATTGGTTATATGTCAATTGAATTAATATTAAAATATAAATCAATAATGCCAATTAAATAAAACTATCCTACATACATGTTTTTATCTTGAAAAGATAATATTAATAAAAAAATATTATTAGAGCTTGAAATCCAGCAGTTGAGAAGATTATTTGAATACCTACAAAATGCAGTTAAGAGGTTAAAAGAAGAAATATTGAAAAATAAAAGAAGATTTGATAGGACTTATAAGTTGAAGCCTAAGTTTGTAGAGATTGGAGGTTGGATTTTAGTTTATGATAGCAGCTTTGAATATCAACATAGTATAATAAAGAATATTTTTTAAAAATAGTTTAGACCATATGTAGTAATTACAGTCCATGATAATGCCATACATACCTTACATGAGTTAGATAGAAGTATCATTAGAAATCTAATAGTAGTAAAGATGGTGAAGGCTTTTAAAAAAAGAGATAGGCGATTCAAAATAGAAGATCTTGAAGAATTATTACTTTAATATTTAGACCAAAAACATGAAATAGAAGAATTTATAAGTAATTTAAAGAAATCTCAAGAGGATGAGGGTGAATAGTACGTAGTATGTACTAGAAGATGTACAAATTCAAAAGAGGTAGATGTCATACTACAATTGTTTATAGTATATAAAAATTAATTAAAATATATAATATGTTTATAAGCTTTAATATGTATTAAAATAATTATTAGATTAATTTAAAAATAATTGATATAAAAAATTATTTTGATTATAAAATTTAAATTATATAAAATCTAAATATTTAATATAATTATTTTAAAAAAAGATAGGAACTCAAAGATGAAAATTCAAACTACTAAGAAGCTTATTTGGAGGAATGAAAGTAAGGTACGGATGGATGAAGACAAAGGTCTTCATACCTATTGATCAAAGACTATATCCAATAGGCTTTTAATAAGCTGCTTGTGACCATAATGAGGATTTTGGTGATTACAAAAGGAGCATTTAAGAATAAAAAAAATATGAGTTATAAGATTTAAAATTTGAACTACGATTTATATAAAATATTTAAAGATTTTGGAGTTAGAATAAAGAAGTTATAGCCGTTTAAAGTTAAAATATCTTTTAAGACATATTATTGTTTTTTTAAAGATACAAAAAGTTGTACGGTAGTTTTTAGAGATTAAAAAGTATAATTGCAAGGGCCACTTTAAGACCTAAGTCTTTTGTAAAAGAATTAATATATTTAGAATTTATATAAAGAAATTATAGAATATTGAAGACAACATATATAATTCAAAGGTAGTAAATGAGTCATTTTGTTGATAGTAATGATTGGAGCCATAGCTTGAATTTTTGGACAAATATTTTGCTTCAAATTTCTTAAGATGTGAATTATTAGGTGAAGAAGCTACATATCAAAAATTTATGATATTTCAGTACTTAATTTATGAAATATGAAGAAAATTATATATAGATATATGTAAGTAAGGATTTAAAGCTATTATTAGGATTTTGGCAATATCTTAAGATATGTGGTGGATTTAGAGTTAAAATTATTTTGATAGTTGTTTAAAATACATAAATAATTCATATAATTTTTTAGTTTTTTTGAATGGTCTGATTGTGAGATATGATTTGTTGAAGTCTTGAAAAAATTCACCTTAAGGATAAATAAATATTTAGAATATTTTTATCATATTTTGGATGTTCTTTGATACTTAGGACTTATATATTGATGTAATTACTCCTACAAGGAAAATTTTACATATAAATTTGGTACTTTCTTATCTTCAAACTTGATTGAGCAATTAGTGACAACTAAAAGCCTAATGCTTTTTTGAAGCAACTCTCTACTTCAATAGTGAATATCTATCACAAAGAACAATCTCAATTTTACATTTGCAAGAAGATATGGTTACTTTATTACAATATCAAATCCATCCACTCTTACAAAAAGTTGGATTACTATAGGCTTGGATCATTAATTATTTGTGAACAAGTCAATCTTGTTGCTTATTGATTACATCTACTAAAATCTATAAAGATCCATCATGTATTCTATGTATATCTCTTTGAGCCATATAAGAAAGTCAATATCTTTAAAAGAAGACAAATGCCACCTCTTCCTATAGAAGTGGATAATAATCAAAAGTTCAAGATGGAAGAAGTCTTAGATTTAAAACAATACTAAAATAGGTTGGAAAATCTTATTCATTGGTGCTGATATGATCTTAGTGAACTTATATTGAAGCTAGCAAAGAATCTTGCAAATGCAATAAGGAGGACTGAGACTTTTCATCAATGATATCAACCAAAATCAAGTTAAAAAATAGTAAATTTTTGCTTCAAAAGAAATAAGATTTAGAAATGATAGCATTCTAGCTTCTATTCTTATTTGTTATTTTTAAGAGTTTGTGGTACTAAAAAGATGGAAAATCAAAAAACAACAGATTCTTTCTACCTTGATATAGAATACTATCAATGATTGAGAGGACCTATCAACTATCTTCAAAGAAAAAAAAAACATCAAAATATATAACAAATACAATTTGTTGTATCTTAGATTTTTTTAACATATAATGACTAATTTTCATGGAACTCATCTCAAAAAGGAGAAAAAATGTCACAAACATACATATTTATTTCAATAATTACTTATCAAATTAGATTAATTTTATACTATCTTCTAGAAAAGCTTCTTAGAAACTCTATAGACACAACTTTGATTTTATATGTATTTATAGTTGATTGATAGCTTAGAAATTTAGTCAACAAATAAGCCACATATCACATATGTTGGTAGCTTAAGGAACAAGCTAACTAAGTAGTATTATTGTAGTAGAAAGAGTTTGACTCAAGAAAACATTGGACCTCTGGCTGTGACTAATTGTTCAAAGAAGTTATAAGTTTATAAAATATAAATATTATTTATAACTTATTTTTAGAAAGATAATTACATCAAATCCACAAGTCTAAGATAGACAAGAATTTCTAAGATAAGACTAGATATCTTAAAAACTTCTTCTATTTTTATAAAATTCCTTCTGAATATATATTATCCTATAACTTCCAATCTAATTTTCTACTTGGATTCAAAAATCTGTATAAGTTAACTTATATCTTTAATTATCTTTATACAAAATATTAACTATAAATTTATTATAGATTTTTAGATATTACCTAATTACTTGCTACTACTAAATATGTCAATTTTTAGGCACCTATAGACTAACTTCATTATATCTCAAAATTCCAATACTTAAATATAATGAATTTTTTATATAAAACTTCTTAACATAGTCATCTATATTTTTAAAAATTTTGAGCCAAAAATTCGACCAAAAACTCAAATTATAGTCCAAACCAAAACCTCCATTAAAAAAAACTCACTTACAAATCTTAATTTTGAATACTAACTTCCAATAGCTCTTTCTCCTTCATTATTGATTGAAATATATTAATTTCTTCATTTAAAATTTATCTCTTTAAGATAACTTTAGAAATTCACTTTTTTATTTTTTAATTTTTTTTTAGAATTTTCTATATACTTAAAATAATAGTAATAGATACCAAATTCACAACCTAACTTCAAACAATCATATCTTCTTCATTACACCTCCAAATCATATATTTTTTTCATCCAAATCCTAGTCTAAAACACCAGATTTTTAAATCTAACCTCCAAACTTTAAATGGATTGTCTTGCCTTAAATGGTTTGTGTTGCCTCGAATGAGCTGCCTTAAAGTGGTCCCAAACTTCAATGTGGTGTTGTCACGGATACACACATTTATTCTAATATTTATCTATATAATTAAATAGAAGTATGTAAAAATAGATTTATTTTATAATATTTTTTAAAAAAGCTTCTCAAAACCTTCATAGATACTACTTTCACTTTACATGTATTTTTAATTAATTGGTAGGTTAAAAACTTAGTCAATAAATTAATCACATATTGATAGCTTGCAAAAGTAGCTAACTATGTGGTGCATATATAAAAAACCTACCTTGCAAGTTAAGATATATGTCTTGTAAAGTCAACATATTTTGAAAGTTTTATAAGACATTACCATGTAGCTCCTAGTTAAGAATGTATATGATGGCAAGATTAAAGTCTTCTTCTTTCTTGTCAATGTCTTTCTAATCCTTAGTTTTTAATTACAATCCAAATTCTTATAATATTTCATATTATTTTTATATATTATGCTACTATCTAATATGACAACATATCAGAGATCCTGTAAAACATCACCATGTAGCTCCTAGTTAGATAGTATATATAGAAGTAAGAGTAAATCCTTCATTCTTATCAATGTTTTTCTAATCTTTAGTCTTATCTCAAGACTTTTTAGTCTTCTTATCTTTAGCAATAGCTATTGTAGTTCAATATACTACCATCTTTGAGTATCTTTTTAATCTTTTTGAGTGACACAAGAATATATTGAATTTTCTTTCTTTGAAATTTATATCCTTGATATTAATCCTTGTTCAGCTATTATATAAGAATGTCCTCCAACAAATTTTATGATAGGACTATTTGAATGATTTATATCACCAAAGTTTGAATAGTCATTAGAAAAGTACTTAGATGCACTTGAGTTAAGAATCCAATCATTGTTTGGTTTCCTAAATATGAAAAATTCTAATGCATCTAATATGACATTATTTCTAAGAAGATTTTATGAATGGGACTTACAAGAAAATTCTTCAACAAGATTAATTTTGAACTCTTGTACAGTATTATTGAAATATGATATAGTACTAAATGTTCTTTCTAGATTGGAATTTCTATGTAATAGGTTTTGTTAATAAATAAGTAGTGTAAGAGCTTTATAAAATCAAAAAGTATGGCTTAGCTTTTTGTATTGAAGATAGATGATAAAGCCCAAAGATTGGCTCCTATGGTACTATTGATGGTAGTGAGTGTTGTTTTGTCAATTCTAATGTGATCCAAAGGACTAATTCTATACATTTACTTAGTTAAATCAGTAATTATAAATATTTTTTATTTTTATTAGAAAAGCTTTATTTGAAGCTTCATATAGTTGTATGAGTATTGCATAAATATCTTCTATAAGCATACGATTTTAGAATTTATGTAGAGTTGAAATTATTTTTTTCTAATTAGATTTGTAAGACCAAATTTTTTAAATCAATGGAATAATCTATTCAAGCTTGGATGCAATATTATCTCCTTCAATTAGACTTCATTAATTGCTTTAAGATCATAAAGTATATTATTTACATGTTGCATAAATGTAGAGACATCTTCCTAATCACTCATGGAGAGGTACTCTCATCAATCCAAGGCCACTATTATATTAGAGTTAGTATTTGTATAAAACATAATACTCAGTTCTTTCCATACTTTGTGTTGATTAAAGATGTCAATAATATTGAGGTGGATTTTTGAGATAAAAAAAAGTTGTAACATTACTTTTGTTGTTTCTTTTTATTTTTAAAATATATTGATTTTATATTACCCGTTATCATGATGTAATACGAATATAGTAAAAATATAATCAAAATTAAATTTCTAATTAAATATCTAATTATCTTAGTTCAACAATAATTCAAGATATTTTAACATGGCTTTTATATAATCCTCTTATTTTATTTTCTTAGCTTAATAGATAGTAGATTGAAGGTTGGTTAGAAATTTTACCTTCTAGGATATAAGAACTCTTTTATTGCCTTAGAAAGATAATAAATTAATATAATCAAGTTAAAAGAGATAAATAATTAGCATGGTTGATACTATGATTAAATTAAGAATAGGATTGGGCTAAAAAATCTCTTGGATAGATTAGATTGATACCAGAGAATTGACCATTTGTGAGACATGATCAAAATTAGACCTCTAGCAATGAAAATGACTGCTTAGGGCAAAATAGGATTTCATTTGAAGATGAAATAAGTAGGATTTGAGAGCTAGCTTGGAGCTATTTATAGAGACATAAGGCTTATTTTTGTAGGATTTGTTGGAACTTTACAATTATTATTCAAAGTTAAGGTTTGTATTGGCAACTTGGAATTTATGCAATACAATTAGAGCTAGCATTCTTAGCTAGTTTGTAAAATTGGTCTTACATCTATAGTTCAAATTTCAGTAGTACTTAGTTAATTATGTGTGATAAGTATATGTGAAATTTTGTAATAATCCAATAGTGCAATTGAGAGATATCTAGGTTTTGGTACAAGAAGATACCGAAACTTGGCAATTTGGAATTGGATAGGGTTTCTATGATATCTAAAGATCTACTAGTCAGATAAAAGTGAAATTTGGCATGGTGTTAGAGAACTCAAAGATCAAGCTACAAACTAATTTTGAATTAAACTTAATAGTTGAAGAAGGAAAAAACATTACTAGAACATTTGCATCAACTTTCAAGTTGGCAGCCAAGTAATATCAGTGTGGTTTTTGGGCATTTTCTCATGATTTATAAGTTAGATTGGGGTGAATTCTTTTTGAACATATAGAAGACTTATAGTGACATTTATATGTAAAATTTTGCTCTAATTAGATAGTTAGATTAGGAGCTACAACTCTCTAAAGCTTATTAATTAAAGTTAAGGTTGCAAAGAAAATTCAAAATTGCCTAATTATGAAAGTAATAAAGCAAATAGAATTTATATATAGTTGAAATTACTAAAAAGAGTATTTTTGAGCACTTTGTATTGAATTTAAGCACTTTTGAATTAAAGTTTAAATTGCATTCTTCTTATAAGGATGATACATATTAGGATTCTTCAATACTTGTAAAATACAATCCCACCTTCCACAACCAAATGCCCAGTGCATTCTCAAATAAGACGACACATAATATAATACCATTATCCAATGATTCAAGTTTTTCTTGTAGATCTATTGCTATGCTTGATGATAGTGTTGTAAGTAAGGGCTTGATGAGGTCCCATAAATCCTACTTTTCAAGGATATTTTGAAGAATAATCAACCAATATTTGTAATTTTTTAGTCCCATTAGCATAGTTTCTTTCAAACAAATGTTCTCTAGGCTGCTAAGCTTGTCTGTAGAGCTAAACCATGTTTTCGTGCATAAACTTGATTCTCAAAAGCTTGGAATGTTGGTAGTCACTTGTTTTAGTGATCATGCAAGAATTGGAAAGCAATAGCAAATACGAAAGAAGCCTTCTTGCTCTGATACCATGAAAAAGAAAAGAAGATGGCATAAACTATAAACAATAAATAATCAAAATAAAATAAAGAACCAGAATAACAGAGTAAAGGTGTGCTTCCACACTACGATTGTAGCATTTGCAGGTATAAGTACATTGTACATCATGCTGGACGCTGAGTACTTGGTCATGATTCCAAGATCTAAACTTGTCTACGAGGATCATCTAAGTGGATGATAAGTAGGTTGGATGTTCTAACAAGACACACAGACAGATAGTGGCGACTTGATGAAGGTTGGAAGATGGTGTTAGCACAAAGGAAAAAATAATTCTCCATTTCTGCAGCCTCTCCATCCTCCACAGCAGCATAACTGTCTGCTAATAGATTGTTGCAACCGGGATTGAATACTTACAGCGAGTGGGCCCTCCATCTTGCACTCCTCGATGTCCCTAAACACTTGGTCCAAGTTCTAGCACTCTACGCTGAGCATCATTCCACAGGGTTCAGTGGAGACCATCGTGGGGATATGAGTTCTCCGGACGATATTGCTTACGATGTATCATACAGCTAAATAATTGTAGCTGAAAAGGTGGGGAGATCCAGGAATATGGAAGAACACGGAGGGGGCGGAGTTCACGATGCATCGTCGAAGTCGAGGCAGGAGGCGAGCCTCTGCAGGGTCAGGTCACTCCAGCTGCATCGTGATGGCTTCATCGGACATGAAGGGCAAGCAGGTCTTGAACGGACTTTGGTGGAATTAGACTTTGATGAACCGTTGTTGCAACTGAAGACTTAATCATCAGACTACACAGCTCATCTTTTCCAAGTTAAGCAGTCAAAAGTAACATCAGCAAGTGAACTGCATACCTCTTTAGAAAACCTTGATTTAATCAAAGTCTGATGAGTTGGAAATATTGTACTATCATGTCACATTCTGGGATTGAAATTCTAGTGCCCATTACAATAAGAAATGCTCGTCACAGATCCCTTGTCCCCACAAGAGCATCACTCCCACAGTTTCGAGACAAAGCACCCAACGACATATTCAGTTATTCAAATGCATCAGCCTTGTTTCATGACATTCGCCACTGCATCAGTTGTATCTCCATATAAGGAAAAATTGCTGTAAACATTCGAAATAAACTTCTATAATGTCAGAGCCATGTTCAGGCTCACATCGAGGTGGTAGACACAACATGTTAACATGGATGAGCAAAAAATAAACCTGTCATATATAAATTTAAAAGTCTACTTCAACAACACCAAACCTACTCATAAGTCACCATTCCCAAGTAAATTGCTAATTACCTATTATAAAAAAGATGAGATGTTTAGACTCCTAAAGATATGTCATAGTTACATAGGTACTAAAATAGTTACATATATAACATAGTTATTGAAAATTTATTACAAGTTTTATATTTGTAGGAAGTTACATTGGAAGCAACTTATAACCTTTTGACATTTAGGCCACAAGCCTTTTGGTTGTTATAGAGCTTCCATAACACCTTAGTAATTGATACATATGGAAGCAAGATTGAAAATGACTTTAATATTGTCAATATTTTTTTAAAAGTAACTTTGTCTAAGTTTAAAACTATCTTATTTTTATTTATATAAATATATATAAATAATTTAATTAATAGCAACCATTCTAGATTATTTTCTATCTTGTATTTATCTCATTTTTTTTACTTCTTCTCTTTAATTATCTATAAATGTAACACCTTATAAGAATTTTATCTAAAATCATATTTAGATAATTTGAAAAGATTATTATCTTTTTATAATTTTTTAATTTAAAAATTGAATAGATTATCTCATTTCTTTAAAGATATTATTGTATTTCAAATTTTGAAAATTACATACCTTTAAAGAAAAAATCTAAATTCTAATATATTTTTTTTAAACAAAATAAATTATCTTTATAAATTTTTTATTTTCTAATAGAGATTGTAGATTATTATCTTATAATTTAACTTATGTGGTTGTTAGCATTGATAATTTTAAACTTAAAATCATCTTAGATTAAAATAAAAAAAATAAAAAAATAGATAATCTATTTAAAAGAAATTATTAAATATTTGCAACCATTGTAAATCTTTAAGATCTTTTTGATATTCTTTGATATTGTAAGTATCAAAGAGCCAAAGATTAATATCCTAAAGAAGTTTAATTAAAAAAGATTATAATTCTAAAATATTTCTTATAATTAAATCTTTTTTAATACCTTAATGGTATTACTTATGTAAGTTTTATAGAATATATAGATATATTTTATTTAAAAGAGTTAATTTTTTATATTTTTATCTTTTATTAAAAAATATTATATAAGTTATATAATTTAAACTTATTTTTGAAACTATTCATAATTATATTTGGTAAGAAAAATAAAAATAGCAAAAAAAATCTAATCATCACAATAAGAGTCATATTTAATTACTATTTATGGTATAAAATTCCAATAACTTACTTACAATATGGATTAAGATAATAAGATTCTTATCAATTAATTTTGATATGGCTTAAAAGATATTATATAATATTTATTTTTGATATTATTTTTTTTATAGAAATAATTTATTACTTAAAAAATTATATGCAATAATCTATTCATTGAAAGTTTTTAAGAATAAATATTTGATTGATAAGAGACAAATTAAGTAATGACAAAAACTTTTAGGAGATCAAAAATTTATTCAAAAAGACTACAAGCTATATTTATTAATATAACTCAATTTAAGCAATTAATATCAGAGAAAAAAAACAAGAAATTTTATAAAAATCTGTTTTATATTGTAAAAAATCAAGTCTTAAAGTACAAGATTGTTGCATCAAATTAAATGAATTAAAGATTTAACTTAAAAATTAAAACATAAAAAATTAAAAAATAAGAATATCTAATTGTAATAAAAATCTTATATTTAGAAAATTTTAAATTCCAACTATCAAATATAAATTTTATGCTACTATAAAGTCTTACAACTTATTTTAAATTTTCTATAAATGATAAAAATTTAAGTTATGAATTATTAAGATAAGTTCTTTTAAATAGTAGAGCTTAAATATATTTTATAAACAAAGACTTAGCACAAAAAAATAAATTAATATTTTTAAGGAAGGTAATATTGATTCTAGTTGATGTTACTAATAGAAAATCACTTGCATCGAAAATGTCATAGAAGAAACCAAATTATTGAAACTTATATTAAAAGATCAAGAATTAGAGATAATTTTTAACATCATTCAATATTCTTCAAATTTAGTGGTATTTGGACTTTTTGGATTAAATAACATAATCTTCATATTGATCAGAAATTATAAAATCCACTTTAAGATTTTGTCCAAAAACTAACAAGCTACCTTGATCTTCATTTTTTAGAGTTTAAACATTTAAATACGCTACAAAAGAAAGATATTTTTATATTACTAATAAAACAATAAATTCTAATTTAATTAGATATTTCAATAAAATATTAAAAAAATATAATAAATATCAAGAAATAATTAAAAAATAATACTAATGTATTGTAAAATTTCCAATCTTATATTTACACAATTCATATATAAAAAAGAAGTCAACTACTATTTGAATCAATTTTTAATTTATTATAGAATAAACTTGCTATCTTGAAGAAATTTATTAAAAAACATCTTGCAAAGAAGATTATTTTGCATTCCAGATTTCTTACATGCACACTAATATAATTCTTTCTAATCTTTTGTAATTTTTTACTTGTTAAATTTTTTAAAAAATATGGATTCTTTTAAAGGTGTATAGATTATAAAAGATTGGTTAATTGACTATCAAGAATTTTTATTCTTTTAATTTTTTTTAGGAATTTTTTATCAATTAAGTAAGGTTAAGATATATTTTTAAATATATTTAAAAATAGCCTATAATTTGATATATAGAAAAAGAATAATTAATAGGAGATTATAATTTTGATTAAATATGGCTATTTTTAATATAATTTTATATTTTTTGGACTTCAAAATGATCTAAATATTCTTTAACAATTGATAAATTTTTTATTTTGTAAATTTCTACTTGGATTGTTAATAGTTATTCAAACAATATTCTTATCTAGTTTAAAAATTAAAAGAATATGAAAAAATATTTATCTATTACCTCAAAAATTCCAATACAAATATATATATTATGAAATATAAATAGAATATTTTTGGAAGATATAATTTTAAATTATAAAATTCAATTAAATTTTATGAGATAAAAATTATTATATATTAGATGATTTGATATAATTCAAAAATATCTATTTTTTTTAAAAAATAAGCTATTATTAGATATTTATTTTAAAAAATATTAAATATAATGCTTAATTTATATAATTAACTTCTAAAAAAATAGAATAAAAAGATTAAAATATTATTTTAAAATTTGAAAATAAATTTTATTTTTTAATTTTTTAAATTATTATTTTATAAAAAAATTATCTATAAAAAATTATATATTTAACAAAGATATTATTTTATTTTATAAAATTATATTACAAATAGAAATATATTTTATATTTTATACTTTTTATATTTATTTAAGAAAATTATCACTACTTACTATTAATTATGAGATATATAATAAGATCTTTTAATATTGTTAATTTATTCCAAGAATAGCATTAATATCTAAAAAAATTATTAAATCAAAATTTATATCCATTGCAAAATCTTAAATATTTTACAATGCTCCAAAAAAATTATCTACATACTTGCGCTTATTTATTATTGTTAAGTTATGTAAAAATTAGTTTGAAAACTCACTATGCATTTAATTGTAGAGAGAAATGATATCACCTTAAAGTTGTATTTACAACTCAAAAAATATAAATATACAATATATTTAGAAACACCTTAGAAATTTTAAACAATCTTATTCTATTATATACAACTTTAAATAAATCTTAAACAATCCTAAAAGAAAATCCTAATTAAACCTTAAAAAATTAAAAATAAAAAACTTTTAAAAAATAAAATAAAAATCCTAAAATTTCATAAAAAAATCTTAAAAAATCTTTAGAAATATAAAATAAATTATGATTAAATCTTAATCAAATTTTAATAAATTCCTAATTAAATCTTAATTGAATTTTAATAGAATCTTTTAAAAATTCTAAAAATCTTAACTAAACTTCAAATAAATCCTAAAAAATCCTAGTTAAATTATATATAAATATCACAATAAATTTTAAACCTCAATAATTATTTTATTGACAATTAATCTTGATTCAAAATTTCTACATAACTTACGACTTGAAAAAAAATACATGAAGTATTAACAATATATTTTGAAAATATTTTAAATTTTTTTTATGAAGTTCTACAAGGTTTTAAAATATTTTTAGAATATCTTTATAAGAATCTCTAGAAGATTCTTAAAATATTTTAATAGATTCTAGAAATTTTTAAGAGAATTAAGAAAGTTATCCAAAAAGATTCCTAGGATTGCTTCATCTTCAAGCAATACGGGAACTTCTCAAAAAGCTTCCTAATACCTAGTATATATTAGAATTGAGGCGAAGGAGATCCTCAATCTTGACAACACATCTCTTAGAGTTTAAGCTCACCTCTCTTTGTATTCATCTTATATTGATCTAATTTAACCAAATTCTTGCTAACTTTCTTTTTGAAACTCTTTTGTTTAACTTTTTGTTTGGTCTGATATATAATATATCTATGACATTTTTTTGAGATTTTTTTCTTATTAATACTAAAAATTTATCTTTTCTAATAAAGAGTGAATTAATCTTCTTCTTGAAAGCATCTAAGTGCTTTAAAGGTTGCAAAGTATTCTCTTCCAAATTGATATTGTTTAGAAATTCTATTTTTTTCTTTTAGGATAGCTGGAGGTGAAGATGTTAGTATAGTTAAGTCTCTCAAGTCCAATTTAGATATTATTATGAATATACTAAATAATTTATCTTATAGTTCTATTGAAATTGAGAAATATTTTTGTAAAATTTCATGGTGATACAAGATCCAAAGCAATTTAACTTTTGATGCAATTACTTTCTTAAGCTTCCGCATGTAAGAAGGTGGTTGCACATATATCTTGATAAGAAAATTCACCTATTTAACAATGTAAGGAGTCTCAAATTAGTCTTTCAAAAAAAATTGATGGCATATGCTCCAAGTTTTGAGGGTTTATTAATCAAATTTGATTGGTAACTTTTTTATAACTTGAGTGTTATCCAACAAAGGAGTTGCAAATTGCTTTAGTTAGAACCTTACTCACAACATAAGCTTTATCTTGATTTCTTCCTTCATTTGAGAAGAGATCTCCAATCTTGAGCAACTTTGAAGCTTTTTTAGAAGTATTTACAGAGGAATTTAGAAAATATGACAAGGCTCAATGGACAACAACAAAGATTTTCTCATTATGTAACAGATGCTTATGCATCTGATTTTAGGCAATTGGCTTGTGACATCAATTGCGATGAATAAGTTTTTATGAACCCATTCTATTGGAGATTAAAAGATGTTATGAAAGATCTATTATTAGTATTATTATTTTATTTTTAAATACTCAATGAAGTTATTAACCAAGCTATGAAGTGGATTAATTAATTACTTCAACACCATCAAGATCAATGCTTGTAGACTTTTATAAAGAAATATACTAAAAATTTGTATTCTATTGCTTCAATAAATATATTATTTTCACATTTTGGAGTTGAAGATATGTAAATTAATGTAATATGATTCAAATTTCTTACAATAGATGAAAAGAAGCATGAATTTGAATAAGGCCTATGATTGTGTTATAGTGAAGAAAGCCATAAATCTAAGAATTGTCCAAAGAAAAAAAATTCAAGCAAGAGTAGGAGTGTGATTGCTTAAAAAAACAAAGAAGTCCAGCCATAATAAAGATCATGCGGCTAGACATTCTAATGCCTCAAATTCATGAAGGTTCCTTTGTCTTTGCCTAACTTGTTGTTTTATTATACCTTTATTTTTTGGTCCACAAAAACTTTAAATAAATATCTTATTAGATTCAAAATTATTTACTTGTTTTTTAAATGAAGAATTTTTTAAACTTTATAAAATTTTTTTAGTACAGAAGTCAAAATATGTATATATAGAAATAATAGATGGTCAACTTTTAACTTCAAGCAATATTATTCATGAGACTATATTACTTGAAATATCATTTGAGGGCCATGATAAATAATATTTAATATTTTTAAAACCTTGTTTAATCTTAATATTTTAAGACTTTCTTGATTGAAAAGATGTAATTCAAATATAGATTGGAGATTTCATAAGGTTGAATTTTCTATAGAATCTCTTTGAAAAAAACCTATCAAAAAATTATCAACAAGAAAGCCTTTATTTTTTGAAGCAAGGATTTTTATGAAGAAAGCTAAGAAGGAAATGTCATTTGTCATTTATGTAACTTCAACTCAAGAAGAAGTAAGCTTGTTAGTAGCTATCTCAAAGTAGTATATAAAATTTTAATATGTCTTCAAAAAAACAAAAATGCTTACATATTTCCAAAGCATCAACCGTATGATTATACCATTAATCTTCAAAAAAAAGCTCAACCACTATTTGGCTCAATCTACAATCTATAACAAAATAAGCTTTTAGCATTAAAGGATTATATTGAAAAAATCTTGCAAAGAATTTTATTTGATATTCCAAATCTCCAATAGATGCATCAAGATTATTTATGATGAAAAAAGATGGATCTTTGTAAATATTTATTGATTATTACAGCCTCAACAAAATAACAATGAAAAATTGTTATCCATTATCATTGATATCAGGACTTTTGGAGCAATTTGATTAAGCCAAGATTTATACCAAAATAGATATCCATAGACTGTATAATTTGGTATAGATTAAAGAAGGAGATGAATGGAAGATAGCTTTTTGAACAAGATACAAATATTTTGAATATAATGTCATGCCTTTTGGATTGACAAATACTCTAGCTATATTTTAGCATTTGATAAATGATGTTTTTTGAGAATTCCTAAACAATTTTATTATCTATTATCTTGATGATATCTTAATCTATTCCAAGACTTTTAAAAAACATGAAGAATATATGAGATTAATCTTACAAAAATTACAAAATATAAGATTATATACCAAATTTTAAAAATATATATTCTATCAATCAAAAATAGAATTTATTAAATATATTATATCTATTGAAGGCCTGTTGATAGACTTGAAGAAAGTTTAAGTTATAACGGAGTTCACAACTTCAAAGATAGTTTAAGATGTATAATATTTTCTTACATTTGATAATATCTATTTGATATTTATCAAGAATTACTCCCAAGTTGTTTCTATTCTCATTTAGTTAATATTCAAAAATAAATTGAAATGAAGATTCCAAGCACAAAAGACTTTTTAAGATTTGAAGGCAATTTTTATTATAGTATCAATCTTAATATATCTAATATTTCAAGTCAGCTTAGGTTTTGAATTGCAGCCAAGCTTGTTAGAATATATAATTATCTTGTTTTGATTTTATGATTATATATCAATAAAAAAAAGTAACAAAGACTTTAAAATGCTTTATTGAAGAGATTATATCTTGCTCCAAAGGCCAAAGAAGCAACATTTGATTAATAATATACCACTTTTTTGAAGCCAAAATAATTTTATCTATGTGCTACTTCTACAATTTTACATGTTGATTTAAATTTTTTTAAATAAATTCGTAGAATGTCAGCTAAAGGCTCATTAATTTATAATATCAAGTACCAACCTAGCAATGACAAGTTTAACTTTGTTGAAGATCTTTTGTATTGTAAAGATTATTGATATATTCTAAAAAGACTGATATAATTTATTGTTCTTCAACTCATCATGACTTTTAGCTGAAGGACATTTTATATTAAAAAAAATATTAGAGCTTATTTCTTGAAATTTCTAGTGGCCTCAAATAAAAAAGATTGTGAAAGACTTTGTTATCTCATGTGACATTTATTCATGATCTAAGAATTCTAATCATTATCTTTATAGACTTTTACAGCCACAATCAATTCTAAAGCATCCGTGGTCTTTGATATCAATGGATTTCATCACTAATCTACTACTATCAGCTATATTTGATGCTATCTATATTTTTTTGGATTAACTTATAAAGATGGCACATTTTATCTTGTGTAAAAAGATAATTTTTAGAGAAGAAACAACAAAGCTCTTTTTTAATAATATATATATTGATATCATGGTCTATTTGATGACATCATTTTTTATTGAAGACCTCAATTTATATTAAAGTTTTAATTTTTTTTTTAAGATATTGAAATTAGATATCAATTTTTTTTTTCCTTTTATCATCAAATCAATGATCAAACAAAACAAGTTAATCAAGTTTTGAAGCAATATTTGAAATGTACTATCAACTATCAATAAGATAATTGGACCTCATATTTACTTTTAAGAGAGGTTTTATAATAATATTTTTTATACTTTAATTCAAAAAATGCCATTTTATGCTAATTATGGTTATTATCTAAAGCTTGATTTATTAGATACATTAAAGGATGAAAATCTAATAGTTGAAGAACTTACAAAATAATTATCATAGCTCCAAAAAACTTTGAAGCTCCATTTATAAGCAACTCAAGATTCTTAGAAAGCATCTTCAAACAAATTTAGAAAAATATTTCCTACTTTTCAAGTTGGAGATAAAGTATGGCTTTTTTTATCAAAATAAAAAGACCAATCGGTCTTATAATAACTTAGCCTATTGAAGATTGTACCATTTTGTATTCAAAATCAAATCAATCTAATAGCTTATCAATTGGAATTACCTACATCTATAAAGGTATATATAGTCTTTTATATTTTTTTCTTAGAAGTTTATTTAGAATCAACTATTCTAGTAAAAATACAACCATCATTGCCTTGCATTGAAATAAAAAATCATATAAAATATGAGGTAAAAAAGATCCTGAATTCTTAACAAAGAAGAGATAAGTTGGAATATTTTATTCAATGGCGTAGCTACAATATTAAGAAGTATATATAAAAATTAAGAAAAAATCTAATTAATACATTATAGAAGTTACAAGAATTTTATTGGTGCTATCCATAAAAATCTATCCTATTTTAAGATGACTTTTTTATAAAGCTACTCCTAAAATGTTGTATATAATAAAGAGAGTATGTATTGCTTATAGTAAACTTAGATTTTAGTGTTTTTAGTTTATGATCTAATATATCAAGTTGAAAAATGTTTAGAGAGTTTTTATATCATGAATCTCAAAGTAGAGCAAGATTTAAAGCTTTTCTTATATTTGTCACTCGATCAACCATTCTAACTCTTGCAATCTTTGCAAGATCATCCTCAAGATGAACTTGGACCTTTTCAAGGAAGAAAATTCCTAAGCTACAGTCAATTCAAACAAAAAATTCCTTAAAAAGGATGCTTGAGCTTTAATCATTTTATTACAAATATGAAATCAATACTCTTTATAGAACTTAGAATTAAAAGAAAAAATAATATTATAAAAATTTAACAAGAAGATTTAAAGAATATTCTTAAAATATTCTATTAGATTTTAAAATACTTTAATAAGAGGTTTTAAATTTTTTTTAAATATTCTAATAGAAGATTTTAGAAAAAAATATAATATTTTAGAAGGTTTTAGAAGGTTCTTAAAATATTCTAAAATATTCTAAAAAGTTTTAGAAGAATTAAGAAAGTTGTCTAAGAAGCTTGTCAAGATTTATTTCATCTTCAAGCAACATAAAAACTTCTTGAAAAGCTTCCTAAGATTGCTTTATTTTTAAGAAATATAAAAAATTATCAAAAAGATTCTTGATAAGTACCTAATATATATTGGAGTCTAGGCTGAGGAGATCCTTAGTCTCGACAATACATTTCTTGGTGCTTTAGCTCATCTCTTTTAGTGTTGTATTCATCTTGTTTAATGAAGTTCTTGTTAGTTTTTTTGTTGAAACTCTATTGTTCAATTTCTTTTTTGGTCTTTTATATAATGTATCCATGACATAAAGTGTGAAGAAACTCTAATTTATAAATTAAAAGAAAATTCTTCTAATTTGCTTAGATATTGGTCATTTTTTTTTTTCAACTTCAAATCAAAATTTTAGCTTTAATATCTTGCTATTGAATAATTAAATATGTCTTAATATTTACAAAAAATATAAAATATCAATCAACTATTAGCTAGTAAAGAAATTATTATAATTTAATGTACAGATGTTTAGGATATGAAATTTGAATATTCAAAAATTTAATACACTCTTGTGTCACTCAATAAATGTAGATATTTATTCAAAATCAATATAATATATAAAATTGAAATGGTTTTTACTAAAGAAAAGAAGACTAAAAAGTCTGAAAATAAGACTAAGGTTTAAAAAGGCATTAACAAAAGTAAAGAATGCTTCACTCTTACCTCTATATATACTATGATCAATTTTTTCTCCCATATCTTAAATTCAATTTGATTCAATTTTAACTTAAATTGAAATTAAATATTAACCAATATGAGCACTTAATTCATAAGTATAAAAAATCAAATAAATAATAAATAATAAATAAACAAAAATAAAAATAAATAAATAATATAATAATTATAATTAATCCAACCAAGCATAACAAGTCAAATTTATAATTTTTATGATTTCTTAAATATTATAGTCTAATTAATTAATTTCCTTATAAGATTTATTTGATCAAGCTTAAATTCTAAAAATTATAAATAAAAAATAAATTAAATTAAATTAAATTAGAATTGATAAATATAGTTGAGTGAAGAGTTTAAAATAACCACAATAAAAGCTGAAGATAAAAAGTAAAATTTATAAACTAGAATTAAAAATAAAAGGTAAAAATAAAAAATTAAGGTTGATTTTTTATCTTTTAAAGATAAAGATGGATGAAAAGATAAAACTTTACCATTAATTATAGGAATGAGGAAAAATTTCTTAAAAATTATTAAATAATATTAATTAATGATAATAAGAAAAATAAGAATTAATATAGTAGATTAGGTACTAAAAGAATATGATTAGAGAATGATTAGAAAGGAAAACAATAACATACCTTGAATATGTCAAATTGTAGGCAGCCACCTTAGCCACTCAAAAATTCACCAAAAACTCCTTTAGACTCCAATGCATCTAAATTTTTAGTGTAATCAAGGTTCGCTCTAGCATGCTTCTAACTTTTTAAATCTTATAGAAATCCAACTTGAAATGCTTGAGATATGGTTTTTTCCAAATAGAGCCACTTGAGCTACCTTGGCAACAGATCTTTTTTATTTAAAAATTCACTAAAAATCGGTTAAAGATACAAAGTTAAAAACTCAAAAAAATATTCAAATTACACTTATCAAGGCTTTTTTTCAAAAAAAAAGAGATTCAATGATAAAACATTAGTAGGTATTAAGCTATGTTTTTCAAAGTTAATTGTTCTAAACTGATGAGGCAATAGATCCATCCTCACTTTAAAAATCATCAAAATGTTTTTATAATTTAGAAGTTAAAGACTCAAATTTCTTAATAAATTAGACTTTAAATTTCATTCATAATAGTAAGTCACATTAAATTTGAATTAGAGGTCACCGAGTTACAAATTTTTGAAGTTGATGCTTCTATGCTGCCAAAGACAATAGACCTTCTATCACTTGGAAATTCGCCAAAAATTCGTCCAAGCTTCAAATTTCTCATAGCTTATGTTGTTGAAAAGCTGGTAATTAGAAAAAGATGAGTATCAAATATTACTCAAATCATAAAAAACTAAGTGACTAAGAGGAAAAAAAATACCGAGGTGGTGACAAGGTAGAAGAAAATTCCTTCAATTAAAAGCCTAGAAATAATTTGGTAGGTCTACGCCTTACAAAAGGGAGAAGAGAGAGGGAGATTGGCCACCCGAGCCCTCTTAACCAGGTGGGAGGAGGCCCAAACGTGGCGGTCACATCTCCACCATCCAAATCAAAAAACTCCTAATCAAGATCAAAGGTCCACAATCACTCTAAACTTAAATCCAATTTTTAAGGCTGAAAATGCCTATAACTCAAAAATTAACACCTTTTTGGAAAATCTAACAAAACCAACATTTCTAAAACACATTTTTATTCTCAGGTTGGCTATCTTTAAGCCAAAATCCAAATTCTAAATCATAAAAATTAATTAATTTGCTAATTTAGTTACAAGTTTCAACTATAATTTTAATTTTAATTAGTCTACTTAGAGATAAATAAGGATTCTTGCCATCAAAGCCATTATGATCACCATTATTCAATTTGAACTCCCTTAAACACAAATTCCAAGCAAATCTAAGATCCAATTTTAATTTGGCCTTGAATTAATACACTTGTGATTTATTTATTTTTTCTCCAATTTTCAACTCTAAATAGTGATTAAAATCACTAAGACAGGAAATTTGACCACAACAATTAGCTCACCTCCATCTTCTAGAAGTCATCATTAATTTAACAATTTGACTTTATATTATTAATCCATTTAAATTGTGGCATGAAATTTAAGCTTAATTTTTTTTTAAATTAAATAAAAAGTTACAGGAATTAGACTTAAGGAATTTTCTAACCATAGTCAAATTAGGAATTAGCCTTAGTATTGAAATCTAAGATTGTGCATTAATTCAAGATATAATTTTTAGTACTTAAAAGAAAAATTCTATTAAATTTCTAATTTTAGTAATAAAAAGAATTTAGACCAAATCAAGAAAAAAAATCATAGATCTTCTAAGATTACTATTTTAGAATTTTTAATAATCATTAAATCTAATAATTAAAATTATCTACCTAATTGATAACCTAAAAATACAAATAAAATCATAATTATTTAAAAAAACTAATTTAGATCTATAAATTAATTATATTAGTAATAAAATTAGTAAAAATATGTTAAAAATCACAAAAATGATTATAATTAATCATTAAAGTTATTAATTGTGCTTACATATACTATCTAATTAAGACCTCTAATACATGTATATCTTATAAGATAAGTTTTCTATATGTATGCCACATAGCTAGCTTCTTCTATAAGCTACCAATACATATGACACATGGTTAATTTGATGGCTGAATATTCAATCTATTAATCAACCATAAATACGTATAAAATCAAATTTGCATCTAAAACTTTTAAAAAGCTTTGCTATAAGATAATATCAAATCTACCTAAATTTATCTTCTATTTAGCACTTTTTACTTAAGTAAATATATATATTTGTGATATTATTTCTTTTTTTAGGAACGAGTTCTATAAAATATGGCAATCATATGTTGAAAAAATCTAAAACGCAACAAATTGTGTTTATCAAATATTCTAATCTTTATTTTTTATAAAGGTTGATAAGTCTTTTTAGCTATTAATGAAGTCTCATATTAGGATAAGAAAACCACTATAATATTTGATTATTATTAATTCTTTGTAAATCCCTTCAAATAATACATTTGGAATATTGTCAGAGGTGGTTCATATCTCTAATAATATTACCAAGGATTAGAAGTCTCTTTCAAGATTGTGATATCAAATATATTATATTTGACTATTTATTTGAAGAAAAACATGTCGTTCTTGAGGGTCTTTATTTTTATTGCATCATCTCTAAGGTTGTAACAATTTCAATGTTTTATTTGATAATTCAATAAATAAAAAAAAATGAATTGAATTTGTTGGTTTTTAATCCTCCATCTCAGTAGCACTACAAATATACAAAAATTACAAAAAAAGATAGAAGATAGAATGTAATCTTTTATAAATCATATTTTTTTTATAAAAAAAATTTATTATTTTTATCTTCATTTTAATAGATGTTGTTGATAAAAAGCAACAACCTTATTTGTTGCATTTACAAGATTCTTAGCTTGCTTCTATGTGCATTTATTAATATCATATCTACACCAATAAATAAGATATTTCAATACATTTTCGCATCTCCTTAACTCTAAGACTTCTTTAATCTTATATTCTTGATTATTATCTACTTCTCTAAAAAAAAATGGCATTTGCTATTTTTTTGATATATTTATTGTCTTGTATGGTTCTAGAAGAGATATATAGAATGCATGAAAGATCTTTAGAGATTGTGGTAAGCATAATTAATAAATAAATTGATTGATTTATTCACATATAAGAAATGATTCAAATCTATGATAATCGAATTTATTACAAAGATAAATAGTCTTGATATTTCAATGAAGTAATCATATCTTATCACCAATATGAAATTGACATTATTCCTTGCAATAGGCATCCGTATTGATCTTTTGTTATTCTTGAGCTTTTTTTAGTTGTATCTTTATTGTTGCATATAGCCTTAAAAATTTATCAAGTATTTTGCCTTAGGATTATTAATTTTTAAAAAGTCAAAAATATCAAATCATAGATGATAACTATAATTGACAAAAAATAGATATTTTTTAAATAGAAGAATGTATCATATTATTACAAGTAAACTTTGATAATGTGTCATGGACATACACGTGTAAATCAATAATTACTTATATAATTTAGATAATAATAGGTAAAAGTAGGTCAACTCTATAATATCTTCTATAGAAGCTTCTTAGAAGCTTTATAGACACTACTTTGACTTTATAGGTGTCTTTAATTGACTTTTTAGATTAAAAACATGCTCAATAAGTTGGCCATGTGCTACACATGTTGATAGCTTGAAGAATAAGCTAACTATGTAGCTCTCACATAGAAAACTTACCTTATAAGCTAAGACATGTGTCCTACAAAGTCAACACATATTAGTGGTCATATAGAACATTGTCATATAGCTCCTAGTTAAATAGTATATATAGAGGCAAGAGTGAAGTCATCTTCACTCTTGTCAACTCCTTTCTTGCTTCTAGTCTAATTTCAAGAGTCTCAAGTTTTCTTATCTTTTGGCAATAAGCCATTTTAATTTCTTTTTAATATACTCACTTCCTTATTTCTATTTTTTCACTTTTTCGTTGACACGGATTTTATTGGTTTATACATCATCTTCTACTTCATGTCCTTGACATAATGGCAATAGAGTTGTCTAATCATCTTATTGGTAGTTGATAATACATTTCAAATACTACTCCAAAACTTGATTCATCTGCTCTATTTATCCATCAATTTGAAGATAAAAAATTGAATATACTTTTATATCTATCCTTAAAATCTTTAAAAAATTCTTCAAAATTTTGATACAAATTGAGTCTATCTATCCAATATAATATTTTTTGGCAACCTATAATAGCAATAAATATTATTATAGAAAAATTAAGATATTTTTTTATATATAGTAGAATTTTTATATAATACAAAATATATTTTTTTAATGAATTGATCTATTATTTTAAATATAAAGTCATAAGAACTTCAAATTGAAAGATTTATGATAAAATCTATAGAAATAAAATATTGTGATTATTTTAAAATAAAAAAATGGCTAAAAAAATCTATAAAATTGATGACAAGGATTTTTTGATCTTATACAAATGTCACGTAATTGCACAAAGTTTTTTATTACTTTTTATATTTGAGGCCACCAAAAGTTTTTAGATATTACCTCTAAAGTATTATTATATCTAAAATAATTAGTTGTTGGAAATTATAATGAGCTTAAATAACATGTAATTTTATTTTATTTTTTAGAATATATAAGTAATTTTTATAATAGAATAAATTATTCTCAAACTTAAACTTGGATGTATCATGAGAGTTTAAAATTTTATTTTTAATATCATGAAAAAGAAGATCATAGGATATATTTGATTGAATTTGCTTGAAAAAGATTGAATCAATAGTTAATGTTGATTTTGTTGCTTAGATATGAAAATACTTTAGCTTCAAGAAAATTATTCTTTGTTGGTCAAAAGTTATATTTTCTTCTTTTGATGTAAGATAAGAATGTCTAAAAAAACATATCTAACAATCTTATTACTTTTTTGGCCAATATATGATCTTAAAATCAAATCTTGATAAAGACATGCTTTAACGGATTTGAAGATAATTCAAAATACCTGTTGATATGAAATATTAAAGGTTCTTGTGATCCATATATACAATAATTGGATTAAAATCACCTTCTAGATAATAATTTTATTTGTAAATAAATCCATAATTATAAGAAGGTCTTTATTGTGAATCTCATAATTAATCTCAACCACTAAAATATTTTTAGAATAGAAAGCTATTGGATGGAGTTTTTTATTTATTTCTATTTATAAAAATACCACTCTTAAAATAAAGTTTGATTTATATGTTTTTATAAAGAATGCACTTAAAAAATCAATGCAGTACAAAATTAGAAATGATATAAAATTTGATTTAAAAGCTTCAAAAGATACCTTAGCTTCTTTATTCCACTCAAGTTTGTCTTTACATGTAAGATGTATGAGAAGAGCCACAACCTAAAAAAACTTCTCAATAAAGATCCAATAATAATTGGTGAATGTTAAAAAATATTGGACATCTCTTATTATTTTTGAGACCTTACAATCTATAATAATCTTAATCTTTTTAGAATCTATCATAAGGTCATCATTTGAAACTAGTTATCCTAAAAAATCAACTTAAGTAATATAAAATACTCATTTTTTTATCTTAGCATATAGTCCTACATCTCCAAGTTTTTGTAGTATACAATAAATATGAAATTTATGTTCTTTTTTATTCTTAGAATAAATTAAAATATTATCTAGATAATAAATAAAAAAATCACTAAAAAAATCTTAAACAAAATTATTTATTAGATGTTGAAAAGAAATTGGTGTATTTGTAAGTCCAAAAGGCATGACATTATATTCAAAATATCCATATCTAGTTTAAAATATAGTCTTCTATTTATCTCTTTTTTTAATACGTATTAGATTTTATATTCCTTGTAGATCTATTTTTGTATAGAAATTTGCTTAATTGAGTTAATTCAAAAGTCTTAAAATTAAAAAAATTTATATATCTATTTTTAAAAGTGATCTTATTGAGGTCTTGATAGTCCACACACATCTGTAATGATCTATCTTTCTTCTTTATAAATAATATAGGAGAATTTGTTGAAGATTTTAAATAGCAAATGAAGTTTTTAGCTAATTTTTTGTTAATATATTTCTTAATTGCAACCAACTTATTTTGCAATAAGCTATAGATTAATATAAATGGCAGTTGAGTTCCTTCTTGAAGATCAATTAAATAATTATATAAATGATGCTCTAGAAGGATATCTACTTTTTTTTCTTAAAAATATCTTGATAATCTTGATATTGACTTGAAATACCAATTATAATCTTTCTACCATTAGAAATGGATGTAGCATATTTAATAAAAGGTGATTATTTTTTTGTAGCATATATAAAAGCTCTTGTATATACCATTAAGGTTTTGGTTGTATTAGACTTTTGGATTTGTATTTGACTAATAGAAACTTAAATTAAACTATAAGAAAAATCAAGGTTATTGTCACGGACATAGAAATACAGACTCGAGATCTAACAAGAAGTTCAAGAAGAACTGGCAAGAACTAGATTAATTAGATGAATACAAGAACAACACCAGAGAGGTGAGCTAGAGCTCCAAGAGATGTACTGTCGAGACTGAAGAACTCTTCAGCCTCGATTCTAATATATACTCCTATTTAGGAAGCTTCTCAAGCAACTTCTACTAACTAAGAAGCTTCTAGAAGGTTCCAAAGATTTGCTTCTAGAAGGTTCTAGAAACTTATCTCTAGAAGGTTCTAAGGACTATGTCCCTAACATCTTCTACCAACTAAGAAGCTTCTAGAAGGTTCTAGAGACTTGCTTCTAAAAGGTTCTAGAAACTTGTCTCTAGAAGGTTCTAAAGATTATGTTCCTAACATCACCCCCTCCTTTAGCTTCGAGGTCTCTGAGAAGCAATGTTGTTAATCAGTACCAACGCAAGAAAATGAAGATCTGTCGCATAACGTCTGCTATGAACTCCAACTGTTGTTTACGAGGCAAGTGGTTCATCGGCCCTTAAAGCCAATGGTAGTAGCACACTCCTTCAACTTCTGACCAAGCATGAACTTCCGTGTCCTCATTGTGAAATTGTCCTACAAACTTGCCTTTTGGCTGACCATCGTAAGCAGGCTCGGACTCAAATACAATCACTAGTGATCGGTTACTTGGTACCCTCCGTCGTCGTCATGGTGTAGGCAGTTCTTCATCTCGGGGTCGCCTTCGTGAGCTAGTCGGTTGAGATAATCTGACTGGCATAGTATCTATCTCTTGGCTATCTATATCAGAAGACCAAACTATGGCTACTGAAAAAATTCTATTTTATCTTGGAGAAAATAACTACATCAACTACGAATTTTGGTGGTGCTCTTCCTCTTTCTTATATTCTTGGGTGAACAAGCTTCAGAAGGAAGCTATCGTCGAACCGGCTTAGATTTATGAGGATGTTGTTGATGAAACTCTTGTACCTTTTGCGGCGCATTGGCGAGATTTTTAGCTCACTCCCACGTTTCCTCATTAATATGATAGCCGCACCAATGAACAAGATACTCCAACTTGTCCCACCTTCGCCGTGAATCCAGCATCTTTTCAACCTCGTATTCCTCATGGTTCTCGATCTCAATACTAGGTGGCGGACATTGCACTCTTCTAAAAAAAGACGACTCTCAATAAGGCTCCAACAGAGAAACATGAAAGACTGGATGTACCTTCATAGAAGCCGATAATTCCAGACGGTACGCCATTGGATTGATTTGCTTCTGGATGATAAATGGTCCCAATCTTTGATAGTCCAACTTATGACATGGTCGCTTGGTCTTGATATTCCGTCGAAGAAGCCATGTTTTATCTCCAATTTTGAAAGTAGGTGCTTGATTCCGAAATCTATCTGCAGACGCCTTGTAGGATTCTTGAGCAGATTGTAATTGAAGCTTCAACGTATTTTGAAGCTCTGATAGTTGTTTCGTAAATCTTTCAGCTGTTGGATTGTTATTTGTTGATGAACTCAATAAATCAAGATTCGGATGATATCCATAGTTGAAAAAGAATGGTGTGTATTGAGTCGACGCATGGAGGGTGTTATTATATGTAAACTCGGCTAGCGACAGATATGTGGTCCAATCGTCTTGCTGATAATTGATGCTGCATCGTAAGTA
This sequence comes from Physcomitrium patens, assembly GCF_059467195.1. Lineage (NCBI taxonomy): Eukaryota > Viridiplantae > Streptophyta > Bryopsida > Funariales > Funariaceae > Physcomitrium > Physcomitrium patens. Next base: position 16,712,022 of record NC_143418.1, read on the forward strand.
TTGTTCCAAGACTTGGTTCATCCGTTCCATTTGGCCGTCAATTTGAGGATGAAAAGTCGAAGAAAGCTTGATATCCACCTTCAGTATCTCAAAGAGAGATCTCCAAAACTTTGATACAAACTGGGTTCCTCGATCTGATACGATATCATCTGGTAGTCTATGATATCGATACACATTATCAAGAAAGACCCTTGGTGTGACTTCATTGGACGATGTCTTCTTGCAAGGAACAAAGTGCACCATCTTTGTAAGCCGATCTACTACGACAAAGATGATGTCAAATGAATTCGATGATGGTAGGTCCGTGATGAAGTCCATGGAAACTGAAGACCATGGTCGACGTGAAATCGACAATGCTTGTAGGAGTCCATAAGGGCGATGCCGAGGATTCTTAGATCTTGAACAGATGTTGCAGGAGAGGACAAAATCTTTCACATCCTTCCACATTTGGGGCCACCAAAAATCTCAAGAAATAAGCTCCAAGGTCTTGTTGAATCCAAAATATCTCGCAGCTGGAAAATCGTGGCAAGATTGAAGAACTTGGAGTCGTGCTAGTCCTTTTGGGATATATAACCGTTCCTCAAAGTATAAAAGATCTCCCTCCATCTTAAACTTGTCATCATTAGCACATTGCTTAATATCAATGGCTACTGAATCTTCAATGGTCATGGCACGTACCTGATTCAGGAACTCAGCATCAATTGGCACAATAGTAGCGCAAAGCTGAAATTGCTCTAGCTTCAATAATGTCGTACATTGTTGATGAAATATTGCTTCTCCAGCCTTTGGTACAAGATACGATCTCCTCGATAAGACATCAGATAGTCCTTGCTGCTTTCCAGGTCGATAAGTGATAACAAAATCGAACCTAGATAGCAACATACTCCATCGAGCTTGACGTCGATTTAGAACTCGAGCCGACATGAAATACTCCAAATTCTTGTGATCTATATATACGGTCACTGGGTGTGCAACTCTTTCAAGAAAGTGACGCCATTCTTAAAAAGAATCCACTATAGCTAGAAGTTTCTTATCGTGGATCTCATAATTGATTTCAGCAACAGAGAACTTTCGAAAATAGAATGCAACCGAATGGAGCTTCTTGTCTTCTCCCATTTATGAAAGTATAGCTCCCAAAGCAAAATCCGAAGCATCAGTTTCTAAATAAAAGGCCTTTGTAAAGTCTGGATGTACCAAGTTTGGAGCCATAGTAAATACGGTCTTTAGGTCTTGAAACGCCTTCTCCGCTAGAGGTCCCCATTCCAGCTTATCCTTGCATGTCAACCGAGTGAGAGGAGCAGCAACTTGAGAGTAATTCTTGATGAAGATCTTATAGAAGTTGGCAAAACTAAGAAAGCATTCTACGTCTCTAACCGTCTTTGGAACCTCCTAGGACACGATTGCTTCCACCTTCTTGGGGTCCATCTTCAAGCCTTCCGTAGTCGCAAGAAATTCCAGAAACTCCATCTCTATTTAGTAAAATAAATACTTCTCCAACTTGGCATATAGTCCTCACTCTGTCAAGGACAAGAACTCGATGAAAGCTAAAGAGTAAGTGAGACTTTTCTCAAAGAAATAGGACAAAATAGAAATATGTATATTAAGAAAGAAATTAGAATGGCTATTGCCAAAATACAAGAAAACTAGAGACCCTTGAAACTAGACTAGAAGCAAGAAAGGAGTTGACAAGAGTGAAGAGGGCTTCACTCTTGCCTCTATATATACTATCTAACTAGAAGCCACATGGCGATGTTCTATAAGACCTCCAATATATGTTGACTTTCTAGGCCACATGCCTTTGCTTGCAAGGCAAGTTTTCTATGGATGGACCACATAGTTAGCTTATTCTTTAAGCTTCCAACATGTGTGGCACATGGCTAACTTGTTGACCAAGTTTCTAGCCTAAAAGTCAACTATAGACTCCTATAAAGTCAAAGCAGCGTCTATGAAGCTTCTAAGAAGCTTCTCTAGAAGATATTACACAATTAACCTACTTTTATCTACTTTTACATACTTTTATCTATTCATATAGGTAATTATATGTATGTCCGTGACATTACCCTCCCTTCTAGGGACGAGTTCCACGAGGAGCGGTGATTATATATTGAGAAAATCTAATATGCGACGAATTGTATTTGCTACATACTCTGATCTTTGTTCTCTTCGAAGATAGTTGATGGGTCCTCTTAGCCATCGATAGTGTCCCATTCCAGGGCGAGAAGACCACCCTATTATTTGATCACTGTTGAGGCCTTCATAACTTCCTTCAAATAATACATTTGAAACACCATCAGGAGTCGTTCCTATCTCCAATAATATCACCAAACATCGAGAATCTCTTCCAAGGTCGTGATACCAAATGCGTTGTATCTCACCATCTATTCGAGGAAGAACATGTCGTTCTTGAGGATCTTCATCTCGGTTGCGTCGTCTTGAAGGTTGTGACAATCGCAATGTCTCATCCGGTAAGTCAGCAAACGAAGGTTCTTGAGTTGAATCCGCTGGTTGTTGGCTCTCCATCTAATTAGCGTCACAAATGCAAAGAAGTTACAAACAAGGATAGGAAATTGAATGTTATCTTGCCTCAATCTTGTCTCTTTTATAAGAGAGGTTTTCATCTTGGTTTTGATGGATGTCGTTGATGAAAAACTTTGACTTTAACTGATGCATTTGCTAGATTCCTGGATGGCTCCCATGTGCGCTCACTAATATCATATCCGCGCCAATGAACAAGATATTCCAGCTTATTTCGGCGCCGCCTTGAGTCTAATATCTCTTCCACCTCAAATTCTTCATTATTATCTACTTCTATAGGAGGCGGTGGCATTTGTCTTCTTCCTTGTATATCCACTGTCTTATATGGTTCAAGAAGAGACACGTGGAATACATGATGGATCTTCATTGACTCCGGTAGATGTAACCGATATGCAACTGGGTTGATCTGTTCAAAAACAAAAAAGGGGCCAAGCCTACGATAGTCCAATTTGTCACAAGGTCGAGTGGTCTTGATATTGCGACGAAGTAGCCATACCTTATCACCCACGTTGAGTTGTGGTTGCTCTTTACGATATACATCTGCATTTATCTTTTGTCGTTCTTGAGCTTTCTTCAACTGCACCTTCATTATTGCATGTAACTCTGACAACCGATTTGCCATATCTTCTGCTGCAGGATTATCAACTTTTGAAAAATCAAAAGTATCAAGTCGTGGATGATAGCCATAATTGGCAAAGAAAGGTGTTTGTTGCGTGGAAGAATGTACTGTATTATTATAAGTAAACTCTGCCAATGGCAGAAGGATTGTCCAATCATCTTGTTGGTAGTTGATGGTACACCTTAAATACTGTTCCAAGACTTGGTTTACGCGCTCTGTTTGTCCATCAGTTTGAGGATGGAAAGCTGAAGATAGCTTTACGTCCACTTTTAAAATCTTGAAAAGAGTCCTCCAGAATCTCGACACAAATTGAGTTCCCCTATCCGATATGATATCTTTAGGTAATCCATGATAGCGATAGATATTATCAATGAAAAGCTTAGCTGTTTCTTCACCTGTGATAGATTTTGTACATGGCATAAAATGTGCCATCTTGGTGAAACGATCTACTATCACAAATATAGAATCATAAGATCTTGAGTTTGGAAGATCTGTGATGAAATCCATAGAAACAGAAGACCATGGTTGTTCTGGTATAGGTAATGGCTGAAGAAGTCCGTAAGGTCGATGTCGAGGAATTTTTGATCTTGAACAAATATCACATGATTGTACAAAGTCTTTGACTGACTTCCACATTTGTGGCCACCAAAAATCTCTTGATATGAGTTCCAGAGTCTTATTATATCCAAAGTGACCTACTGCTGGAAAGTCATGACGTGCTTGAAGAACACGCAAACGTGCTTTTCCTTCTGGAACATATAGGCGTCCTTCAAAATATAATAGATTATTCTTAAACTCGAACTTAGAAGGATCATGAGACTTGGAAGAATTATTCTCGATATCATAAACAAGAGGGTCTGAGGACATATTGGACTGGATTTGGTTGAGAAAAGTTGAATCAACAGTCAGTGTTGATTTCACTGCTCGGAGATGAAATTGCTCCGGTTTCAAGAGGACCGTTCTTTGTTGCTCAAAAGCTGCATCTCCTTCTTTTGGTGCAAAATAAGAACGTCTAGACAGGGCATCGGACAAACCTTGTTGTTTTCCTGGCCGATAAGTGATAATGAAGTCGAATCTTGACAAAGACATACTCCAACGAGCTTGACGACGATTCAACACGCGTGCTGACATGAAATACTCGAGGTTCTTGTGATCTGTATACACAGTGACTGGACTAGAAGCACCTTCTAGATAATGACGCCATTCTTGAAAAGAATCCACGATTGCAAGAAGTTCTTTATCGTGGATCTCATAATTGATCTCGGCTGCTGAGAATTTTCTTGAATGAAAAGCTATCGGATGAAGTTTGTCATCTGTTCCCATTTGTGATAAAACTGCACCCAAGACAAAATCCGATGCGTCTGTTTCCATAAAAAATACCTTGGAAAAGTCAACACGATATAAGACTGGTACAGAGACAAACGATGTCTTCAAGGCTTCAAATGCTGCTTCCGCTTCTTGATTCCATTGGAATTTATCTTTACTAGTCAAGCGTGTAAGTGGAGCTGCAACTCGTGAGAAGTCTTTGATGAAGATCCGATAGTAATTGGCAAATCCCAAGAAACATTGGACATCTCTTACAGTCTTTGGAATCTTCCAATCCATGATTGTTTGGACTTTCTTAGAATCCATCATAAGACCATCATTTGAAATGATGTATCCTAAAAAGTCAACTTGAGTAGTGTGAAATACACACTTTTCTATCTTGGCGTACAATCTTGCATCTCTAAGTTTTTGCAATACTTGACGAACATGTATTTCATGTTCTTCAACATTCTTAGAATAAATCAGGATATCGTCTAGGTAGCAGACGACAAAATTGTCTAAGAATTCACGAAATACATCATTCATGAGATGTTGAAAAGCAGCTGGTGCATTCGTGAGTCCAAAAGGCATGACATTGTATTCAAAGTGTCCGTACCTGGTTCGAAACGCAGTCTTCCATTCATCTCCTTCTTTGATCCGTACTAGATTATATGCTCCTCTTAGATCTATTTTTGTATAGATCTTAGCTTGATTTAACTGGTCAAGGAGTCCTGATATCAAAGGTAATGGATACCTGTTCTTGATTGTGATCTTGTTGAGTCCTCGATAGTCAACACACATTCGTAAAGATCCATCTTTTTTCTTTACGAATAAAATTGGAGCTCCTGCTGGAGATTTTGAGTGGCGTATGAAATTCTTCGCTAAATTCTCGTCAATATATGTCTTGAGTTCAGCCAACTCATCTTGCGATAAACTGTAAATTGGTCCAAATGGTGGCTGAGTTCCTTCCTTGAGATCGATTGAACAATCGTATGGGCGATGCTCAGGAAGAATATCTGCATTCTTTTTCTCAAAAACGTCTTGATAATCTTGATATTGACTTGGAATGCCACTTGAAGTCTTTACGCTTTCAGAAATAGGTGCAACATAAATAGCAAAAGTTGATCCTTCTTTTGCTGCGTGTATAAATGCTTTTGCACCTATAAGTGCGGGTTTTACTATACTAGACTCATGGTTTTTTACTTGATTAATAGAACTGTTACTAATGCTCCGAGGAAAATCAAGTTTACGAGAAATCCAATCTATTCGAGGATTATACTTTTCTAACCATGATAAGCCTAAAATTATTGGATTAGAGGGAGATCTAATTATATTAAAAATTACGCAACTACTATGACCATTTATTACTACATCTACAGGAAGTGTTTCGTGAGTTACATCTCTAGAAGACAACGGACGACCATCTATGACTTCTACGTGTACAGGTTTAGTTTTTTGTATTAATGATATTCTATGACATCTAGCAAATTCTTCATCTAAAAAACAAGCTGAGGCTCCTGAATCTATCAAGGCAGAGGCTTTGTAATTATTAGGTCCTAAACACACATCTATTATAAAACAAGGAGATGGTTCTGAGGAGAGGATAGGACCTTCATTAGAAGTTGTACAAGATTCCAGCCGCACGGTCCCTATTGTAGCTGGACGTACTCGTTTTCCGACATACTGTCTTCTTTGACAGCCGTACTCCTCATTTTGTAGTTACGTCGCTTCTTTGGACAATGTTGAGCAGTGTGCTTAGGTTCTCCACAATATAAGCACAATCCTTCTTGTCGACGACGAGACTTTTCTTGCTCAGTAAGAGGTTTGAAACGTACCGCATCAATTTGCATATCCTCTACTTCTGAAGGTATGTGTTGAGGAGACGTCGGTGTTGCCATTGAATTGTAGTAACGTTGAGGCCTACTTGTGTGACTCTCGGATCGAAATTCAAAAAGTCGATTGTCGCACTTCACAGCAAAGTCAATTGCTTGACTCAATGTTTGAGGATCAGGTAAATTAAGCATCAATTTCTTTACCTCATATTGTAATCCGTAGAGAAATTGACTCACAAGTGCGGCATCATCCCACTTGATATCAGTTGCAAGTTGTCGAAATTGCGAAGCATATAATGTTACTGATCGATTACCTTGTCGCAAAATATGGATCTTGTTGGTTGCAACACGAATTGCATCATGTTCTCCAAACATGGATCGAAACTCCGCCAAAAAAGCCTCCAGATTATCCAATATTGGATCTCGTCGTTCAAGAAAAGATGAAAACCATGACAATGCTGAACCTGAAAGAAGTGTACCAATGAATCTAACTTGTGACCCTGGAGTTGGATAGCTCTGGGGTTGAAGTTCAATCACTAATTGGACCTGATTGATGAATCCTCGAAACTTGGATCTGGTACCATCAAACTTCTCGGGCAAGGCCACTCTCGGTTCTCTAACACTCGAAGGGTGTTCCATTCTGGGAGAAGGGACATGGTTTGGTGCAGATATTGAAGCAGCCCCAATCATCTCTATATCTTCACTTCCTACCATTCTTGTTGCTCCTTGTGGTGGTAAATTGAGTTGATGCATCGCAAGCATTAACTCCCTCAATTGTTCTTGCATCTGTGCCATTGCACTCTTCATTTCAACAAGCTCTGCCATAGTAGCACTTAGAAAAGAGAAGATGTCTAATAACGCTCAAAACAAATAGAAGAGAGGAATTGATAACAAAGAAAATACTAAGAACAATATCAGTTTAAAAGAGGGTAATCCGCAACTTCTAATGCGCTTATGTCTTATCAAGAAAAAGGGGTAATCCACTCTTAATCAAGAAAAGACAAAGCTCTCATATTGTAAGTGTACTCTTGTCAATCTGTCAAGGACAAGAACTCGATGAAAGCTAAAGAGTAAGTGAGACTTTTCTCAAAGAAATAGGACAAAATAGAAATATGTATATTAAGAAAGAAATTAGAATGGCTATTGCCAAAATACAAGAAAACTAGAGACCCTTGAAACTAGACTAGAAGCAAGAAAGGAGTTGACAAGAGTGAAGAGGGCTTCACTCTTGCCTCTATATATACTATCTAACTAGAAGCCACATGGCGATGTTCTATAAGACCTCCAATATATGTTGACTTTCTAGGCCACATGCCTTTGCTTGCAAGGCAAGTTTTCTATGGATGGACCACATAGTTAGCTTATTCTTTAAGCTTCCAACATGTGTGGCACATGGCTAACTTGTTGACCAAGTTTCTAGCCTAAAAGTCAACTATAGACTCCTATAAAGTCAAAGCAGCGTCTATGAAGCTTCTAAGAAGCTTCTCTAGAAGATATTACACAATTAACCTACTTTTATCTACTTTTACATACTTTTATCTATTCATATAGGTAATTATATGTATGTCCGTGACACACTCGTATAGTTTCTCCAAAACCAAACGAACGTGCTTTTCATGCTCTTCCTTATTTTTGGAGAATATCAAAATATCATCCAAATAGATGACAATAAAATTGTCAAGGTGCTCTCAAAAAATATCATTCATCATATGTTGAAAGATCGCTGGAGTATTGGTAAGACCAAAGGGCATGACATTATACTCAAAATGGCCATATCTTGTACGGAACGCTATCTTCCACTCATCTCCTTCCTTGATTCGTACGAGGTTGTAAGCTCCCCTTAGATCAATTTTTGTAAAGATTCTTGCACGTCTAAGTTGTTCTAAGAGACTAGAAATCAAGGGTAACAAATGACGATTCTTCTTTGTTATCTTGTTGAGGCCTCGATAGTCCACACACATCTGCAACGAGCCATCTTTCTTCTTCACAAATAAGATGGATGCTTCAGTTGATGATTTTGAATGACGAATGAAGTTCTTGGCTAGATTCTCATCGATGTACTTTTGCAATTCCGCCAACTTCATCTGTGATAGATTGTAGATTGGGCCAAAAGGCGGTTGTGCTCCTTCCTGCAAGTCTATGGCGCAATCACATGATCGGTGTTCTAGTAGCATGTCGGCATCTTTCTTTTGAAACACGTCTTTAAAATCCTTATATTGCTCAAGTATACTTGTTGTCGAGATCTTCTTCTCGGTAGTTGGAGCCGCATAAATGACAAACGGTGTGCCTTCCTTCGACGATCTTATAAACGCTCTTGCTCTAATGAATAAGGATTTCTCTATTCGGGGTTTTTTACTAGGCTTGCTCTTGAGTGGTTTTGTGGGAAAGGTCATCTTCTGCAACCTCCAATGTACGGATGGGTTATGCTTTTCCAACCAAAAAAGACCAAGAATAACAGGATTTGATGGGGTTCTAATAATATTGAAAATAATATGACTACTATGGCCCTTAAACATCACTTCTATAGATTTTGATTCATGGGTGACACTACCAGACAATAAAGGTTGTCTATCTATGACCTCAACGTGAATAGGTTTGGATTTTTGTACTAAAGGGATCTTATGACACTTCACAAATTCTTTGTCTAAGAAACAAGCAGATGCTCCTGAATCTAATAATGCTAAGGTTCTCAGTTTCTGAGGGCCAATAAGTAAAAGGATTGTAAAGCAAAGGACAGGTTGAGCGGAAAGAAAGGAACGTGGTTGTTGTTGCGATATTTTACTATCCAGCCGCACAGTTCTTATTGTAGCTGGGCATCTTCGTTTTCCTGAACAAATGCGCCCCTAGTCTTGACAATATGTCGATTTTACTTCTTGGGGCAGTTTTCAACTTTGTGGCCTTCTTCACCGCAATACAAGCATAGATCTTCCTCCATACGCCGCTTTTTTTCTTCTAGGGTAAGGAATTTGATACGTACCACATCAATTTGCATGTCTTCTACCTCTGAATGTGTATTCACATTGCTTGCCGACATAGTTGGGACGTGACGAACCGTATGTTATCTTGAACGTTGGTCTTGGCGGCATTGGAATAGGTGATTATCGCACTTCACAGCTTGGCTAATAGCTTTGTTGAGCGTTTGTGGATCAGGAAGAGTTAACAGCAAATCCTTCACATCATCCCTTAAACCCCAATAGAATTGACTCATCAACACTTCTTCATCCCAATTGATGTCGCATGCTAATTGCCTGAAGTCCGATGCATAGATTGATGTAGAGCGCATCCCTTGTCGTAGTGACCGGATCTTTGTTGTAGCCCATCGAACCTTGTCGTGTTCACCAAATGCTTCCGCAAATGCCTCCAAAAAGGTTTCAAAGTTGTTTAGTATGGACAATCGTTTCTCAAACAAAAGAGCAAACCATGATAGAGCTTGCCCTGTAAGTAAGGTTCCAACAAGCCTAACACGTGACTCCTCCGTTAGATAGTGTTCGGGCTATAAAACTGTTATCAACCTGATTTGATTGATAAATCCTCGAAACTTGGAACGCGTACCATCGAACTTGTCCGGAAGGCTAACTCGGAGCTCCTTATATTGTAGAACTAGCGGTGCTTGTCAAACCTGAGGTAAAGTTGCTTCTCCAAGTGCAGAAGTTTGAGGTTGGTGCAACCTAGATTGTGCCATCTCAGATGCTTTATCATTATGAAGCCTTGCCATGACTCCTTCAATCTCTACAGTTCTTTGCGATAACGTAGCGAGGGCATTCATGATAGCATCCAACTTAGACTCTGAACTTTCCGTCATACTAATGTCTTGGCCTCCGACCATTCTAAGAGAAGGATAGAAATGACTCTACAAGAAGACAATATTGGTTTAGAAGAGGGTACTCCGCAACCTCTAAAATGCCTTAAGAGCTTCAAGAAAAGGAGTAATCCACTTTCTCCAAGAAGAATAAGACTTTAATATTGTAACAAAAGAAGTATCAGTTTAGAGGAGGGTAATCCGCAACCTCTAAAGTGCTAGTACACTTCCAAGCAGAGGGGTAATCCGCACTCTAACAAGGAAGAAACTAACTCTGATATCTGAGGTGAATGAAGTCTCGACAAACTGTCATGGACACAGAAATACAGACTCGAGATCTAACAAGAAATTCAAGAAGAATTGGCAAGAACTAGATTAATCAGATGAATACAAGAACAACACCAGAGAGGTGAGCTAGAGCTCCAAGAGATGTGTTGTCGAGATTGAAGAACTCTTTAGCCTTGATTCCAATATATATTCCTATTTAGGAAGCTTTTCAAGCAACTTCTACTAACTAGGAAGCTTCTAGAAGGTTCCAAAGACTTATTTCTAAAAGGTTCTAGAAACTTATCTCTAGAAGGTTCTAAGGACTATGTCCCTAACATCTTCTACCAACTAAGAAGCTTCTAGAAGGTTCTAGAAACTTGTCTCTAGAAGGTTCTAAAAACTTGTTTCTAGAAGGTTCTAAAGATTATGTCCCTAATAGTTATAAAAAATCTAATCTATTTAAGGATTATATTTTTTTAGCAACAATAATCTTAAAATAACTAAATTGAAGGAAGATCTTATATTATTAAATATTACTATGATGACTATTAATTATAACATCTAAAATAATAATATTATGAATAACATCTCAAAAAGATAACAAATAACTATCTATAATTTCTACGTGTAAAAATTTGATTTTCTTGACTAAAAATATTTCTTGTTTTTTGATAAAATCTTTGTTTATAAAATAGATTGAAGCTCTTAAATCTAACAAAGCGAAGACTTTGCGATTTTTTGGTTCTAAATAAATTTCTATTATGAAGTAAGGTGAGTGGTCTAAGGATAGAATAAGACCTTTATTAGGTGTTGCATAAGATCTTAATTACATTGTCTCTATTGTAGCTAAAAAAAATTATTTTTTGATATATCATCTTTTTTGGCAACCATGTTTCTTATTTTGTAGTTACATTACATCTTTAGATAATTTTAAGTAATATATTTAGATTCTCTATAATATAAGCACAAACCTTCTTGATGATGTTGAGTCTTTTTTTATGTAGTAAAAGATTTGAAACATATCATGTCAATTTCTTTAGCTTCTAGTCTCAATAAATAAACTTTAGTGAACTTAGAAGTTATTGCCATGACTTGATTTATACTTCTCTAATCAAATCTTTATTCTTAATATCTTTCAAAGAGTCAATTATCACATATAATGGCTTAAGCCATAAATTGCTCTAATGAATTTGAACTTTGCATTGTAAATAATAAATCTTTCATATTATCTTTTAATCCATACCAAAATTAATTAATAAGGGCTTTATTATTCCAATTTACATTTTAAGTCAGGTTTTAGAATTTAACAACATATATGGTAATTGAACAATGTCCTAATAAGTGTTATTTTATTTAGAAATACACTAGGTACTTAATAATGGAAGATAAAGTTGTATTTTATAAATATTTAAAAAATCTTAATAGGTTTCATCCATACAAGAAGAATGCAATTCGAATTTTAATTCAAAAGTGCTTAAAGCTAATAAAAAGTGCTCAAAAATAGTCTTTTTAGTAATCTCAACTATATATAGATTCCAATTGCCTCAAGTTACAACTTTTATTATTAGGCAATTTTGATTTTTTTTTTGCAAGCTCTAACTCTAATTAATAAACTTTGGCAAGCTATAACTTTTAATGTGATTATTGATTTGATGCAAAATTTTGCATACAAATGCCACTATGAGTCTTTTATATGCTTTAAAAAATTCAATCCAATCCAACTTATAAGTTGTGAAAAAAAAATCCAAAAACCACTTCGCTACCAACTCTAATGTCACTTCGCTACCAACTCAAAAGTTGATATAGATGTTCTAGTAACGATTTCTATGTTTCAAATTATTAACTTTAATTCAAAATAGATATGTAACTTGATCTTTAAGTCTTTCAATACCATGCCAAGTTTTACCTTGATCCAACTAGTAGATCTTCAGATATCATAAAAAACCTATATAACTTCAAACTACCAACTTCTGTTATTGTCTTGTACCAAAACCTATGTATCTTCCAATTGCACTATTAGATTAATATAAAATTTTACACACACTTAGCACATCCAATCAATCAAGTACTTCCAAATTTTGAACTATACATGTAATATCAATTTCATAAACTAGTTAAAAGTACTTGTCCTAATTATATTGCATAAATTTCAAGTCACTGATACAAACCCTGATTTTGAATAAAAAATTACAAAGTCATTTCAAATCCTATGAAAATAAGCTTTATACCTTTAGAATAAGCTTCAAGCTAATTCACAAACCTCTAATTATTAATCTTCGAATAAATTCCTACTTTAACCTAGGCGGCCATTTTAGTAGCTAGAAGTCTTATTTTGACCTTGTCTTAAAAATGGTCGACCTCTAAGTATCAATCTAACTTATCTTAGGAATTTTTTAGCTTGATCCTATCCTTAAATTAACCTTAGTATCAACCATACTAATTATTTATCACTTCTATCATATTTTTACCAAATCATGGTCTTTCTAAGGTACTAAAAGAAATTTTGTAATCTAAAAGGTAAAATTACTAACCAATCTTTAATCTACTAACTATTTAGATAAGAAAATAAACTAAGAGGCTTTTATAAAAGCCATATTTAAATATCTTGAATTACCATTGAACCAAGATGATTAAATATTAATTAAAATTTTATTTATGATTATATTATTATCATATAATTGTACAACAATATAGAAAAGCTATTATATTATATATATTCTTACTTAAGAATGTATTAGATACTTAGTTATAGAAGGTAATTAGAAATGCAACAAAAAAAATCCTACCAAATATAATAGAATCTTAAATAAATTTTAAGTAATTCTTAACATTCCTAATCAAACTTTATTCAATCCAAAAAACATTAAAAGAAGTTCTAAATAAAACATAAAGAAGTCATAAATTAATTTCAAAGAAAAATGATAAAAAAATCCTAAAAAAATCTAAAAAATAAATTTTAAAGAAATGACAATAATTTTTAAAAAATACTAAATAAATCTTAATTAATTATTAATTAAATATTAATTATCACCTTAATAAATTTTAATCAAATTTTAGGTCGAATTCCAATTAAATTCTAATTAAATCCCTAGTGAATCTTAATTAAATCCCTAGTGAATCTTAATAAAATCCTAAGTCGAATCATATTCAGCTATACAAGCTAAAAAAATTACCAAAATAAAAAATCTTTATTATTCAACACAAAACAACATCATCCAAAAAAATATTATTTTTGAGAGCAAATCTAATATAATTTCTTTCAACATTAGTTTGAAAAAAAAATTATTAAATATTTACTTTATGAAAGCTTTATAAAGTTAAGAATGTTTTGGATGACTCTATTTTTATGGAATAAATAAATGTTACATTTTGATTGATTTTATGCATTTTATAGTAGTTTATAGATGAATTTTTTTTGAATTTTTGAGTATAATTTTATTAAATGTATGTTAAGATATTAAACTTTATAAGATGGTTCTAGCAAATATCATTTAAATTCAAGTACATTAGGGTCTCAAAATTAAATTTCAAGTATTAATAAAACTTTCTATGATTTTGAGCAATATACTAATTAGATTGAAATGACTTTTTTATGTGCTAATATTTGACTTAATTTCCAATATTCATATATATATATATATATATATATATATAGTAAATAAAAAATAAAAAAGAATACTATTAATAATAGAAGTTTGACATTAAGGTTGAAAAATAATGACAATAAATAATTAAGCAGATTAGGAAATTCTTTTTATAATTTTTGACTTTGATTCACTTCAAATTTTGTGTGCTTGTTTTCAACTAATAGATTGATAAATGTTAGAATATCAAATCGAGACCAATAATTAAATTATTAATAATTGAGATTTTATATCTTTTTTAAATTTACTTAAAGTTTAATTATGATTTTAGAATTTTATTAGAATTTAAATAAAAAAAAATTAGAATTTTTAAAATTATATAAAATATAATAAATTTCATTTAATATTTATTTATTTATTTATTATTAATATTTCTTTAGGATTTAATTAGGATTATTAAAGATTATTTAAGATTCATTTGGAATTAATCAAAGTATGATAATATGTTTTTTGGATTTTTTCAAAAATTGATATGATGTATTTAATATAATTGAAAGTTTTTTTAGATTTTCTTAAAATTAAAAAAATATTTTTTAAAAAAATTTATATTTTTTTGGATTATAAATCTAACTCAAAGATAAAATCAAATTCTTCCTCAAACAAATGCCTAATACATTCACAAGATATTTTTTAAATAATAAAAAATTTCTTTTAAAATGATTTAAAAACTATCACATTTATGTCTTATGCAAGAATCACAATACTATATTGCATTATAAAAGGTAAATATATATATATATATATATAGGTCATTGAAACAATTTTTTTTATAATAAGTCAATACTTTATTGGTCTTTTTTTTATCTTCAAAAGTATCTTTATATAATGTTGCATACTATCTATAAGTTAAAAATGACTTTTTGATTGAATTCTTCCTATGCATCTTTTATTTTTTTCCTACAAAATTAATATTTTAAATGACTATATTGATTGAACATATAAAAAATAGTTGAAATACTTTTAAAAGTGTTATATCGAATTGAGGTCTAAAGACTATCATGGCTATTGCAATAATTGCAAGTCAAGTTCTTTAAAATATTTTTTATCTATATAAAGTATGCTTTGGATTATTATCTTATTAAAAAATCACATTACTAGTACCTAGGTTGTAACAATTTAGATTCTTCATTAGCTCTTTGTGCAAAATCAAGCACTAAAATTTTTCATCTATATTTTCTTTATTTTAGGTGAAATAGCCAATACCTTAAGTAGTCATGTAATTTTGTATCATAAACAAATCACTACCATGCTTAAAAATATTATGTTGTAATAAAAATATTAAGTGAAAGAATACATACAGGTCAATAATATAGAAGGATTTTATTGAAAATTTTTAAAAAATTAATATAGATATAATATGTAGAAAAAAGAGTTATACAAAATTTCATAGTAATCTTATTTTTTTATTGAAAAAAAAATTATTCACTTTTTAAGGCCATAAGTAAAGTAAGAAATTATAAATTAGACATAAAACTTTAATAAATAGACTTAGATGAAAGAAAAGGATGATTTTTAGAAAAATTTATCAAAAATAAGTTAAAGCTTTATTTTGAGTAATTTGAATTTTATTGACTTTGCAAAAATAATAAAAAAAATAGGATTCGATTTTATAGGTATTTGTTTTTTCAAAATAAACTATAACTCATATTTTGAAAAAAATTGTAAGTTTTGTAATATATCTATTAGTGAAAATTTTGGATTTATGAAGATAATTGTATTAAATATGAATTTTTATTTTAGACTCTATTAAAAGTCAAATTATTTTTTTTGTAATTCAAGTTAGTTAAAATATAATAAACTAGAGGTTTGAGGTTTAATAAGGGTTTCTAAGATTGACAACAATTTGTCTCTTGGATTGAGGTAATAAGTAATGGATTAATAGTTGACATGAATACTAAGATCTAAAAAAAAAAAAAAAAAAAAAAAAAAAAAAAAAAAAAAAAAAAAATTAAGACAAAGATCTTGAAACTAAAATTTCAACATTGAAGTTGAAGGAAGAAGTTTAACCCTTTAGTAATTTATTTAGTTTTTTTCTCAATTGATAAATAATTATTTTTTAATTATTTATATTATTTTTTAACTAGATACTTGAAATTGTATAAATTTTTAAGCAAATTAGTTGTTAATGTCATGAAATATATAATTACTTAGATTAAAATAATTAAATAGAAATAAATAGAAGTAAGTAAATTTAATAATACCTTATGAAAAAGCTTTTTAAAAGCTTTATAGACGTAGATTTTACTTTATACATATTTATAGATAATCAATAGGTTAAAAACTTGGCAAACAAGTTGACTACATGTCCAACATGTTGATGGCTTATAATAAAAGTTGGCCATATATCACACATGTAAGAAATTTATCTTGTAAGTTAGACATGTGTTGGAAGTTTTATAGAATGTTGTCACATTACTTTTAGTTAGATAGTATATATGGAAGTAAGAGTAAAGCATTTATCACTCTTATCATTCAATATATAGCTAAAATGCATTGTTGTTAGTTAAGATCAATATTTATTTTATTAGTTGAATTAGCATCTTCTCATTTATTGAATTCTTTTGTTACAACCTCTATAATGTTGATAATTAATCTAAAAAATTTAATAAATAGATTTTTTTAATACTATGATGGTTGTTTTTAATAACAACTTCATTCTAACTTAACTATATATCAAAAAAATTCATTGTAAGTTCCACCAATAGAACTTAATTGGTGAAATTATTAGAAGTATGATTTTAAGCTATTTAAATATTAAAATACAAAAATTAGAGATTTTTTTTAATTATTTAGGTATTTATTAGAATTTTTGTATATTTATAATTTATAAGAGTCTTATTAGAATATATATATATATATATATATATATATATATATAATTATAGAGTCTTATTAAGTCTTAGATGTACTTATATTAGTTAAAATATTATATATTTTTATTATAAAATATTTATGTTTATTTATTGAGACTCTACGAGGATAAATTTTTTCTTCAATCTAAATTACAATGTAGCCTAAATTAAAAGTTCTTTGTAATTGGTGGTGTGAAGTAGAAGATGCAATAAAAAAAATTAAAAAAAAAAAAAATAACTGTACAAAATAAGTGCAATCAAATAATTGCATACAACAAAAGAAGTCTATAGTCTATTTATTGAGTTTTTATCTAATAAAAAATAAAATTAAATATTAAAAAGTATATTTTTAGATAAATAATTTTATTATCTTTTTAATAAAATAAAAATATATATATATATAAATCCAAATTAATATGAATAAGGTATGAAAGTTTAAAGATAAAAAGTGAATAATTAAAAAGTTAAGTGAAAATAATTTATTTCAAAGATGATTTGCTTATAGATCAAGGATTTGAGCCTCACCAAGGCTCACATGTGGTATATATGGATTGTTAAGAGAGGCCACAAGGCCTTAGTCTTATCCTTCTAATTCTATTCAAGATGCTACAATCCATGTAGGACTTATGCACTTCCTTTTTTACAAGGACTAGACAAGCTGATAACCACTATTTTCTATTGGTAAAACTCATAATTTTACATTTTTTTCTTCATCATAGAATTTAAAAACATCCGAATAGCCTAGGAACCTTATAAGATCTTCAAATCTTATTCTATTTTTTCATAATGGCTCCCAAGGTGGTAAAACTCAATTATACGAAAATCTTTAAAATCTTCTCTAAAAATTCCTAAATAATTATAAATAAATCCTAAATAAATTATAAAATATCTTATGATATTTTTATAATATTAATTTTCATTTGAAGCTATATTTTCTTAATCTAATTATTTTTGAAAAATAATAAAATCAACTTAAATCCACTAAAAATTCTATTTTTTATATAATTAATTAAAAGACGTGAAATTCTTTTTTGTGCTTCTTCTAACTATTAATTAATCATTGATAGGATTTTTATAAGTAATATATGTAGATAGGAGGCCAATAAAGAAAATAGTCTTAATAACCAATCTTTAATACTTAATAATAAGTAGAAATACTAAACCAACTAAGATAATTGCCTCTAAGACTTATTAAGACTCTATTTTTATAATATTTCTTCTAATAAGACTTATGTAACTTATAAATACTTAAATAGTCAAAAAGACTCTCTAATCTTAATATTTTTATAATAAAATAAATTTAAATTATTTTTTTAACCAATTCATCAATTAAGATGCATTGGCAAAATTGACAAATTCATATTTATATTGGCCTTTTATTTACATGTATTAACTATAAAAAAATTATAAATTTTATTAAATATTTTAATAAAGTATAAAAAAGAATCTCATGCCATTTTAATTATTTATATAAAAAATAAAATTTTTGATTGATTTAAATTGATTTTATTATTATATAAAATCACCAAGATAAAAAATAGTTATAGTTTGATTTTAGCATTACAAAAAAAATTATAGGAATTTTTAGAATTATCTAAATTTTATTTTACTAAGTAAAATTTAATACACTTTTTAGCTTTAATTATTTTAATTTAATCAAAAAAATTTAAATATGAAAATATTTGATATTTTTTATTATTTTAATATTATTTAAAATAATTAATTATTATTATTTGAAGATTGAAACTTTCATCTACGTAATATTTTTAAGATGGAATTTATGTGAACTAAATATTCAAGTTTCTATTGTCTTAAATTTGTAGATTGCTTACATTTTTTTAATTTGAGTTACTTTTAGAATGTATTAAATCCATATATGTCTTTCTATTTATTTTTTATTCTAGACCTATATATATTTTCTTTAAATATATTTTTAATCATAATATTACCTTATTTTTTATTTTTTTATTGAAAAGATAAAAATATTTAATTACTTTTGTCTTTTATTCTAAATTATTTATGTTTGGCTTGTATTAAAGAAAAAAATCTTTGATGTTATTTAGCATATTTAAAAAAATAATCATATCAAATAGATAGATTTTTAACAACTATTATAATTATTTCTTTCTTTTTTATCACTAAATTTGTCACTTATACCTCTAACTTCTAGTCTACTCTAGAATTTAGACTTATATGAAAATATGGTTCTTAGGTTTTTTTTAACTTGTATGGTTCAATTCTAAAGAATGTTTTATATATCCTACCACCTATAAGATTATTTTTTAAAAATTTTATGTTAATTATTTTAATATAAGTAAAAAAAAATTAAACAAATTTTAGGCCTTTAATGAGGTTAGAATTCTAAATAACTTTTGGAATGAAGATTGAATTTTGGTTTAAAGATGGACATAAATTTGATAGATTATTATATGGTAACAAAAGAAAAAAATATATTTATTTTATTCTATAAAAAATTTAAAAAGTATTTCATTATAAATATTTTATTATTAGAAAAAAAAATTATTGTGCGAATTATATATAAAATCTAATAGGTAGAAATTTTCTTCCAAAAATCACAAAATAATAAGACTATTTGATAAGAATTAAATATTTGTATATATTTATATTTTATTAATTTATAATATTTTTAAATTAAATATATATAAATAATCCCAAATTATTCTTTAAAAATACTTAAAATAATAATTTATTTGAAGTAATATTTATTAAATAAGAATAATTAACATAACTTTGTCTTTCTAATATTAAGAATAATTTCTAATAATTTCTTATATTTAATTGCACTAATATGTCTATTATATCAATATATTTGACATTCCAAGAAATCTCTTTTTTTACTTTTTCTTTAAAATTTTCAAAAAATCAATTCAAATCATTGAATTATATTGAAGTCAATTCTATTCTTTGTTATTATTTACTCATCTTAGATTCTTTTATATTAATTGTAATATCCATCATTCTATTCTAAATTGTATACTAACTTATGTAATAAAACTTTAGCTATGACTATAATGCAAAGATATTATATATAAATAAATAAATAAATAATCCTTTAGTTGCTATATACATTCTATTTTTATTTTTATTTTTATTTTTTTGCAATTGAGAATATATTTAGGTAGATAATTTAAAATTAAAAAAAATCAAGTAATTTAGAGTTGCTATTTTTTTTAATTATTATACTACAATCAATTTTTTTAATAATTTAATTATAATTAATATAAAATAATTACTACAAAAATTTATATGATATGTGTCATGGACATATATATGTTTATATTTATATTTATATTTACTTGAATTAAAGGATTTAAATAAAAATAAGTAGAAGTAAATAAATTTGATAATATCTTATGAAGAAGCTTCTTAGAAGCTCTCTACATGTGGATTTGACTTTATACATATATTTACAGGTGTTTTGTAGGTTGAAAACTTGGCCAATAAGTTGGCTACATGTCATATATCTTGGTGATTTGTGGTACGAGTTGGCTATGTAGCACACGTATAAGAAACGTGTCTTCTAAGTTAAACATGTGTCTCACAAGCTCGACACATATTGAAGGTTTTATAGAATGTCACCACATAGCTCCTAATTAGATAATATATGTGGAAACAAGAGTGTAGTCTTCATCACTCTTGTCAATGTCTTTCATATTCTTAGTTTTGCTTCAAGAGTCTATAGTCTTCTTGTCTTTTGTAATAGCCATTATAGTTTCATTATTATATTTTCTTTGCATGGCTATTTACTTTTTCCTAGTAATGCAATAGTGTATTGTCATTTTGGTTGTTTGTAATTCATGTCCTTAACGACATAACAATTGTCTAAATTTCTCATTGAACAACTTAATGACTCTTTGTAAATTTAATATTATATTATTTATTTCTTAATTAATTCATTTCAGATTCTATATTTTACTTTAATGAGCCATGCTCCCAGAGCATTCTTTAATATCACATGAAGTAGTTTTGAAATCTTATAAAATATTTTTTTTATAAAAAAAGATTAAAAATGTATATAATTATTCTACAATAATATTTGATCTTTTGAGATTAATTTATTAAATACTCAAAAAAGTAAGCCATTTCTTATTCTTCTTTAAGATATTTTTTTGAAAATAATATCATTATTTTATTGTTATTTTAATTCTAAGATTAATCTCTTTAGCCATATACTTGTTCTAAAATCTTTTAATAAGCAATTGCCAACATAATTTTAAATATTATATTATATTAAGTAATTTTATTTTTATATATAATAATAATTTAATATTATATTATATTAAAATTATTAATCTTCATCAATTTATTTAATATAATAATTATTATTTCTATAAGATATAAATATCTATAAAATTAATATTGATTTATATTTAGGAAAAAATATAAAATTGATCCATGTTTTTACTAAAACAACCCATCTGTACTAACCATCATCAAAAAAACATTCTCCACTTTTGGATTTGTATTAATTAAAAAAAAATGAAAAAATGGTTAGATTCACAACAATGATAATGAGTAGTTTGATTTAGTAAATGCATGGATCAATTTAACAATTTTTTATATATTTTTTTATTTATTTCTATTAATTTTTTTAAACGAAATAAAAAAATAATAATCATAGTTGTCAAACTTTAATAAATGGATGAAGAAACATGATTAGGTGCTTATTATGTTTCTAAAACATCTAATTCTATCACAAAAGCTGAAATCATTTTTTTATTTTTTATAAAAAAATAATATAATTATTAAAATATTTAAAAATCAGAAAAATGATTGATAATATTGATGCATTAAATAATTAGCATTATCAAAATGATAAAAAATCAAAAACAATATATATATATATATATATATATTATAATAATATACACTCTTAAAATTCTAAAAACTAAGGCATTAGAATTAGAGGCAACAACTATATATATATATATATATATATATACACACATATTTTTATATTTAGTTTTGATTATTCAAATATTTGAACCAATCAAAATCTGTTATGAGTTGAAATTATAATGAAAGTATTTTGTGGAAATGAACTGAAATAAAAGAAAATTCAAATATGCAAGAAGAAAACCCTTATAATATTTTTAGAATTAAATTTCAAAAATTCAAAAAATATCTTGTTTATCAATATATCTTTGAGATAATATAAACTAAATAAATGAACAATCCTTTTTTATGTTCCTACAACACAGATGTAATATAGTAATCAAAAATCAATGCACATATTATCAAATCAATCTAATAGTGTAACATGGAAAATTTTCAATTTATAAATTTATAAATTTAAAAATTTCGATTGTAGGAATTCTGAAAACCTTCACAACAAATTTAAAAAACAAAAAACAAAACAATCAAAACAAACAAACAATCTTACTTTTTTCAACTTTAATAATACAAACCAATGATTTGTACAATCCTAACACAAAAATCATTCATTAAATTTTTTCCAACCTCGTAGACTATTCAAGAAATTAGAAAAACTCAACCCACACGCTAATTCTATCGAATTGGAGATGTTTAACTCTGATCAGCATTTAATTACGTCCTAGTCTCGTCAAACAATGCCTCTAACGTTCATCCTCTTGTTCATCCACATAACAATGGCGTTCATCCGTCACACATGAGCATTTGTTTTTATTCCCGAGGGCACTGACATTTGCGGCTGTGATTAGACCCTCTAATTACTAATTAATTATGACTAATTTTAGGCGGAAGCCAAGACAGAATAGGGAGGAAGCTTCGCTATGAAAACGGTGAGTCGGACTCTGCCAGCGAGTCGAGGGGATCTTTTAGGGTTTAGAAATTGACTTGCAAACTTGTTGCACGGCGAGGTCGCAGTTGCTGATTTTGTGATTTGCTCGATCGAGTTTGCTGCATTGTGTGAAGTTTTATTGCTGGATTGTGCCAGATTGCAGCCATGACGGCCGCATCTAAGTTACCGGCTCACGTCGCCGCGCAAGCGAACAAGGCTAGTCCCAACCTTGTGAAAGAGATCTTCTATGGCATCGGCCTTGGGATTTTCGGTGAGTGATCCTGAGTGGCCTAGATCCCGATGTTGGTTTTCTTCTCGTGTTTTTCAATTGTGGTTTTCGATTGAGGAACTTGTTGGGTTTTTGCTGCTTTCTGTAGTCTGTTTTTCTTCTTCTGAGGATATGGATCTGCGGGGTTAGGGTTAAGGTTTCCATCTTTGAGGAGCTTTATGATTTCCCACTTCTTTTTTTCTTTCTCTGGCAGTAGTAATGAGCAGGATTTTTTTTTTTTTTTTTTTTTTTTTTTTTTTTTTTTTTTTTTTTTTTTTTTCTCTTTCTTTCTTTCTGTTCCTTCATTTGCAAAAAAAGTGTATCCGGAATTTTTATGGTTTCAATGGTCGTGGCAAATGCCTTGAGGCATCCTCCACTTTCTTTTTTTTTTCTTTTTTTTGTTTCCTTGCTCTCGATGGAGGTTACATTTGAAAAACCTATAAGCATGTTTTTTTTCTTTCTTTATATTTATTTTTCCTTGATTAAGGTATGATATTTGGATCAAATGCTTCATTTGCTAATTTTAAGGCTCAGGTGGGCAGACACTCGTGAATAACTTGTGTTACTCAGCAGTCTCAATTTCGGATTTGGTGTTTTGCTGCTCTTATAGTGATTTGATTTGGATGATCTCTTGGTTTCTGGCTCATTTACGGGCCTATACCTTTATTTTTGTAATTGATGTTCCCTGTCGAAGCACTTCCTGATCGATGGAGGATGATAAATATTTTTTGCACAGTGCTTGTTAATCGTGTAGATCTTGATCTGTTTCCTTGTGTGAGCGTCTTTATCGTTTGCCCAGGAATTGATGTTCTGCTGGGTTTTTGTGCTCTATAACAGGTGGCTCATTTTGGAAGATTCACCATTTGAATGAGCGCCGCAAGACCGAAGAATTCTATGCCAGATTGGAGGCAGGAGAAATTACCGTGAATGCAGAGTAAACGTTACAGCAATGTGTAAGGAGTACTTCTCGTGTTCATTTTTTGCCGACGTCTCTAGTTCATGAGGAGGGTCTAGTTATGCTTATATTTCTAAGCATGGTAATTGTCACAGGAAATCATTGGTTTTTCATTTATGTGACGGATTATTCGAAATTGGCATTTTCACTCATTGGAGCTCTTCGAGATGTTTTGTTTAATCATCAATCCACTCTCCTTTTGAAATCATTCTTCATCGGCCGGTCGTGAAAGAATTTTAGCAGGTAGTGATAATCTTAAATGATTGGTTTTTACAATCAGAAACCTGGAATTGTTGCAGAATTGCAAGGGGTTGACAAGCATTCATCAGCGTTGCGGAAGTAGTTGTGCGCTTGGAGGTGTGTCGAGCATGCCACATTGACCATGACACAATGAATTGCTTGGAATACAGACCTAAGTATGTCATGCTTTGCAACGTTTTTTTGGACCTGTAATTCGGGGCAATTATGGATTATAGGAATCTGATAAGTTCTCGTGACTGGATACGGAATCAAAGAGAAATTTTGCATTCGTAGCTGATCTCATATCCTTGTTTTCTGATAAATTTTGAATGGTTTAGTACCACATGAATAATGTCCTTGAGTATATAAACTAAGGCCGACGGCTGAGCTGGTTCAGTAATCCTTCGAAGTCTTATCAAAACTTTTGA
Organism: Physcomitrium patens; assembly: GCF_059467195.1. NCBI lineage: Eukaryota > Viridiplantae > Streptophyta > Bryopsida > Funariales > Funariaceae > Physcomitrium > Physcomitrium patens. The sequence goes on from NC_143418.1 coordinate 16,736,548, forward strand.
TTTCTAAATGATTTGTGTGAGTGGTTTGATACCTTAGCACTGTGGTCAGTTGTGTTATGTGAAGGAATTCAACTGTTAAGACAACGTTGTGTGACTATCCACGCATAACAAATGTTGAGGAATTCCGGCATCATGTGATACAGATCTGCAGGTGCAATTCGTTCAGCAGTGAAAACTATCTTCTGAAAACTAGAGCTGAAAACATGTCCTCTTGTCCACATGTAGTTACTACCGATCAATCTCCTTGGCGGTCAGTTTGATTCTTGCATCCACTGTTGCTAATGTTGTGCACGGATGTCGCATCGGGATTGTAGTACATTCACTTGCTACCTCAACTTGATCCAAATGCATTGATTGTCGTACTTCGTTGTACTGGGATATCTTGTGAGATTACAAAGATGAGACAGTTTCAGAGGTGGCCGAAAGAAGGAACGACTTTATAAGTTTGGGAGGCATTTCTCTTATGGCTGTGAGAAAGGTCGCGCGATGTTGTGTTGCGTGTTGTGCTCTGGTCGCCTGGCTAAAGAAGAATTCGAAGCTCAGGCGTTGGCACATTGCTTTGACTGTATGCATCACAACTCCATGCACAATTTGCAGCACAAGTTGGCACGGAAGTAAATGTAGCATAATCAATCCGATGCAGCATGATTTCCCTAACACGAGTACATGAACATTTGGGCTATGTCAAACCAAATAACTTTTCCGAAAAAAGCATGCGCAACAATAAAACTGCTTCGTTTTGCACCCGAACTCTCACAAGGTTGTTTCGATCCGAGTATCTCCGTTTCAACTAAAGGACCGCTTCAATATGTAGATGCTTTCCAGTAAACTATTTGTTAAGAAGTAATAAAATACCGAACCAGAGTTGTCACACTCAGTTCAGAAAGTTAAACAAAAAACCAAAAGTTCATGATCTCCCTAACACAAGTACATGAACATTATGGCTATGTTATCCTGCAACAAGCCAAAGGGTTTGGTAGCTACGTCACGGTCTAAACAATAGGAATGAATTCCATTCTGCCGTTCGGGGGGTGACAGAAGAACGGTGGAGGGATTGGCATTGAATCTGCGACAAATGTCTCACAACAGTCCCTAAAGAGAGAACACCATATATTTAAACTCTAGGGCCCTCGCTCAGATATTCTTCTGTCCACTGCACGAAGACATGAATAAAATAAACCATATACGTTCCAAAAACGCCGAGATGCAACTTGGGTCCGATTCAGATGGAGTGGGTGCATGTTCCTCTGGGGCTCTCATTTGGATAGACTCTATGGCGTGCTGCAGGTACTCTATTCAGAACCATCGAAGAAAAAACCCCTAAAACAACAAAGGAAAACAACGACAGTATGGAATTCTCTGGCCCACCCACTTTTTTGTCTGCAACTGTTTTGCTTCAGGGACTCGTTGCAAGTAAGATTCATGGAGCTTGTCTGGAGGAGGGGGAGGACAGCAAAGGCTTTATCAGTTAATCTCGTGTCTACCTGTGTCTCCATGTGTTGGGTTCAGGATTGCTGAGCGTTTTGGACCATTCCCATCACACAGACAACAACATTCATTGTATAAATATCACAGGACAAGCACATCCAGGGCTAAGCCGTACTGCAGTTTAAGAATATGGCCCGATGGATCGATCAGTAGGGGAAGATATCACAACACTACTTGAGAAGAACAGGAAGTGGAAAAAAGGAACAACGAAGATAGACTTACAAATGTTGCAAATTTTACGATTCTTTTTTTCTTTTTCTCTCCAAAGAACACTTTCAATGAAATGAATAATATAGAATGTTTTGTGTGCTTGCTGATGATCATGAGAGGACGTGTCAATGGTTGTACAAGGATAGACTCGACAAAGCCTGACAGAAGAGAAGAAGCAACTAGAAGAAGAAGAAGAAGAAGGGTCAGTGCCATGGCAATACTAACTTTCAGAGAACCCAACAAAAACAGATGGATTTATTTTACTTCATTCATTTATATATATATATATATATATATTTATGTATACCCACATGTTCAAATTTTCAGCACGGGGAGAGTAAGAACGAAAAAAGTGAAAGGAAAGAGAAAAAAACAGCTCGAAAAGGGACTCATCAGGTGTTTTTTTTTCTCAAAGATGATTGAATGGCTAAACATAAACAAGGTTCCCCTGAGTTGGATGAAAATTTAACGAATGACATGTATTTTTTACATCCAGGAAAGAAAGACCTTCCAGTGTGGCCCTAGTCCAACTGCCAGTGGTGGGTCGAGAGCCCTAGATCAGGCTTGGAATTAGTGCGGTGGGGCAGAGTGAAGCATCCGAAAAGGAGGATTTTATTTCTCTTTTGTATTTTCCTATTCCTTATTTCCTTCTTAATGTTTCCCTGGAATTCCCCTGTCTTTCACATGGAGGCCTGTCTGCAAGCTTGGAGGTGGGGGGCAGCTTGATTTGGGCTGCGCAGCCTGGCTGGGGAAGAGTTCGTCTGTCTGCATGGGGGAGCAGGCAGGCTCTGCACATAACCAGGCAAGGGCAGGGCTTCCTTTCTGAGGAGCCTCAGGCTTCTCATGATGGGCTCCTTCAGAAAGAGCCATTGCTCCTCCTCTCACTTCCTTTTCTCTTGTTCCTTTCTTTTCTTTGCTTTGCTTCTTTCTCTTCTTTCTTTCTGTTTTTTGGGTGCCCAGCCCGGACACTCTCCTCCTTAGTCGTCCCACCTGTGAGTGTGAACCCGTCTAATTCATAATACCCCCGCCCAGCTCCTGCCGTGGTCTGGCTCCATTAGGGCTTGACTGTGTGTGTGTGTGTGTGTGTGCGTGCGGGGGCGCATGGAGAAGATGGCAAGGATTTTAGGGTTTTGGCGTGAATGGTTGAAGTGGGGGGGGAGGGGGGGGGGGACTTTTGTGTACCGGTGTTTAAAGCTGGGCATGCAAGCCAGCAGCAGACGGGAGAACAATTTTCTGGGTGGATCTACTGGCAATCAAATCTGATTCTTGTTTCAACGGCACGCTTTTTATACAAAGAGACATACCACCCTTCAATTCTTAAAATTAATGACAGGAGGATAGATCAACAGCATAGGACTTCACAATTTACAATGAATTGAGGCCATTTAAGGATGTACTCCATGGGAATTCTTTATAACTACAACAATATCAATAATAAAGGATAAGGACACACACCATTTTAAATCCAGTGTAGAAAAGAAGTTGGAGAACAGACGACGTTTTTTTCAAAAGTTGTCTTGTTAGAAGATAAAACCCACGCTAACCGTATTCACGTGATAAAATACGGAACCATTTTCCACACACTCACACATAAATATATATACATATATAATGAAGTGAATGAATGTGAGTGATGCATCCTCCTAGTGCCAATTATAAAACAGGTGGAAACATGGAGTGGCTTGGAAGCAAAGCCATCACCACTCATTCGAACCCCTTACAAAACATTTAAAACAAAAAAGAAAAGGTTCAGCTCTCCTCCCATTGGATTGGACTCAGCTTGAAAAGCCAATCTCCTTTTGTCAGTTGATTAGTCCTTTGCTAACCAGGGTTAGTCAGGGATTTTAGCCCTAATCATCAGCACATCCCCAAGAGAAGACCACCGAAAAGGAAGAAGAGACAGACAGACTCAGAGGGAGGGAGGGGTCACTGAAGAAGTGTCAGTGGGTCACGACCCCTGGCTTTACTCTGCGCACACCAAAAGCCAACTCCAGCGTGGAGCCCCTGCCACATCATCACCACGCTGGCTTCCACGTCAGCGAGCATTGTTCCACGGGACTCCACCTTTGACCGAGGGAATTGCCATGCGTGCCATAAAATAAACTCCCCTGTTTCTCCCCCCTTTCTCCCTCCCCCATGCCAGTCCATGATTTGACAAATGATCTGATTGGTGGGAATTTGAAAGTTTGTTATGTGAGGGATTACATTGCAACCACATATTCAAGAATTGTGTGTGAAATTAGGTGAGTGATTAAGCAAATTGGTAAGTTGCTTAGAGAGATTGGTAATAAAAATGATGTGGTTCCCTGCATGGCACAGTGTGTCTAGCTAAACTGGATCTCATCTGGGTTTCCTATCAGGGAAGTGTTCTTGGGGGTGGTTAATTATAATCATCATCATGTTCAAAAAAAAATTTGAATGAACATGTGACTTGCAAGAAATGAAAGACCTACACAACATGAACTCTCCTTACATGTAATGTGCTTTGAATATTGTAGTTTATTTTCTTATCAATTTCTTTATTAGAAACATTGATTTTTGTGCGGCAGTTTTTTTGTTTTAAGATAGATGTAAATTGAGATTTCAAAGTACAAAAATATCATGATTAAATAATTGAAAACTAGGTTAAGAAAAGTGAATACTATGTTTTCACAGAATTGGTTCATGAACTACCAAAGTATTGGTCTCTTGTATTTCTGAAAGCCAAACAACACGAAATCAATTAATCCTCAATATGAAAATTTTGGGTTTTGTATCATTCAATTTTTAACATGCTTATTTTAATTGATCCATGAATTCAATACTCATGTGTGATAAAACCTAGACATTTTTAACACAAACAATTTTTTAACTGTTGTTTTTCAATGCAAGTAAACACAAAGCTAAGTCAATGTGTAAAGTTTTAAGGATTGTGATATTCCATGCTTGAATACAAACATACATACATTCTATATATATATATATATATATATATATCTCTATATATATATATATATATATATATATCTCTATATATATATATATATATATATATATCTCTATATATATATATATATATATCTATATATATACAGCCACACATAAAACCATCTTAGAATGTATATTTTATAATCAAAATTTCTATTGGTTCCACAATACAATTTTATGGTTTTTCATCAAAGATAATTGGAGGTGAGATTTAAAATAAAAACCCAAAGCACAACCCACTACATATGTCCATACCTCTGTGGATGGTAGAAGAGTTAAACAAGTTTCCAACCAATTTATATTTATTTCCAAAATTAAACATTAAAAAAAACATTTTAAAGAACAACAGTTCATGGAATGATTGAATTTTTCAGATTTAGGAAATGGAATAGTTTAATCGTGGCAATACTACTTGTGTGTATGTATTGTTTCACCCTTTTAGTGTCTATTTCTTTGTCCTTGTAACTTAATAGTTATAATTCGATTTGATTATTGAAGCAAATCAGGGGGTGCAAGTGGCAAAACTAAAAATGTGGAAGTATCCTCCACCCTGGTATCAAAGACTGGTCCCCTTAAAAAGTCCATTTCAAAAGTATATTTGCCATTGAACAAGACAGGCTCAACGAACTTGCGCAATGCCCCTTTCCGGGAGCGACAAATGGCAACATCGTAAGCATCCCCCATGTCACTATCGTTGTGAAGGCGGCTGATAGAGGCATCAGAACCTTTTTCGCGGCCTTTTCGACGAGAGAGGTACGGGCGTAGCGCTTCTCCCACTATGAACCCCCATTCGAATATCAATGGAAGTTGCGGTGTGATATATTTGGCGTTGCTGATTTTTGCAGCAGCTATGGGCACCGCTGGCCAAGAGTTTGTGAATCTCCGACAGCCTTCCGAGTCTACAATTCCACTTGGTTCTGCTCCTCTCCTGCCCTCCATTGTGGCTAATTGCTGAGCCAGTTGGCGCACGATTTCCAAGAGTATTGCCCGCACGGGAGCTTGCGATTGTTATGTGCATGATCACCAACGTTTGTTTTGTTGCCACCCAGCAAGTTGAGCGCCTGGTCGAGTGGAGCTGGCTTGTTTGGTTCGTTCAAAGCAGACTCGCAGCAAATTTCTGGTGGTTCCTACTGCCAGTGACCAAGACCAGTGGGTGTGACAGGATGGTGGATTAACCGCATTATAGTGGAGGTGAGTTGCAGTAGCAGTGGCGGAGTCATGGGCCTGTCGGGGTTTGAGGTGAGGATATGTTCTGACAATGGAGTTCCAGTTCTGAACGAGGTCAGGGAGTGTTGGTCCGACGGCATAAATGTACTTGTGTTGAGGCGTGGAGGAGTAATATTGGGGGAGGGGGGGGGGGTGTGTGTGTGTGTGTGAGGGAGGAATGATCAATCCGTAGTCATGCAAACCGGATCCTGAAAAAGAGGCAGTCTTGGCTTCAGTCACAGAGGGCGATTGTGGTGTTTATTGTATGGTCGTTGAGGCGGGTTCACCTGACACAGGATTTGGCTGTGCCTTGATGGATATGGTAAACGTCGAGACCAGTTGATGTTGGAAGTTAACTTAGTAATATTTTTTACTCAGTTGCGGTGGCAGCGGTGTGATGGTCAAGGGTATTCATAGCAAGTAGGTGGATGGTCCACAGGGGCGTGATTTCGTTTTAACCATTGTCCGCAGTGATTGTCGTCTGATGCTTCGGGGTATGTCTGGTAATGTCCATGAGCTATTGTGGAGTCCGCGCTTTAAGTTCCCGCACATGACCACAATCTCGCTCTGACACCCGCTGCGAAGAACGCAGGAGCGTCTCAGGAGCTCATCATAGTCGAAAATCGCTGGTTGACCACTCCGAGTCTCGCACCCTCAGTGGATGTACTGAAGTGTGTCAATTTTGGAGGTGCAACTCAGTAAAGTCGCTCAGGCCGTCCAGGTCGTGTTGACTCTGTTGTCAACATGTGCAAGTGCCGCTCCGTGAATTCGCTGATGTAGCACCTTATTTCTAGAAAGTCAGAGTGGTGAATTGCACGACACCACACTTCGCTCTGCGTGCAGGTGCTGGTTGATAGGACAGGTCCAAGACAGTTCAGCATAAACGTCTGTGAGGTCTCAAGGTGCGTGAAGGTGTCTGTGTCTGGATCAATCGCAGAAAAGTACAGCGAATCTTTATCTGTGGCCCGAAGGTGCTGAGCGCACTCAAATCACAGACGAATTTGCTTTGAATGCCTTGTTACTGCAGCAACTCGTCGGTAGTTAGTTGTCAACATTCTACTGTTCTCTATAAGTAGCTCCACTTGTACTCTTTCATTCGCGGTGTCCCAGCACTTCGACACTTTGTCGATGCTCGCGTACTGAGACCGCCATTTGATGAGCCGTGCACCATTGTTGCATTCTGAGCACAAGGAGTGCCATCAAGTCAAGTGCTGCGAAGTTGGTGAGTACCGCAAGCTACGACGCTAGACCATAGTCTGACGTGATTGTGTCGTCAGTTGGTCTTCGCATGCACCTGGACTCCACATCTCCAGTTGGTTCCTCGAATGTTACACGCACAGGGATGCATTCTAACTCTAGTTCGCCGCGCCGATTCGCGCAACTCCGAATCGAAAGCATTTCTTTACGTCCTCATTGTAGCAATAGCTGAACATGTTGAGTCGTTATTTATGTCCCGTTTTTCCGATTCGAATGAGTCCATCATGTGCTTCTCCTCTGAAGCAAGTATATTGCCGTGATATACTTTGTTGCAAGATAGACCACGATTACAGCGCGTGTTCTCGCATTGTGTCTTTGAATAGATTTGGTACTTGTATAGCGTATGTCAGGGGTCCATATGGCTGCCTTCATAAGACTACACTTTCTTTAGAAATTCTCTTGGTAAAGGTTACCGACCCATTGGTCCCATGTGAATCAGCGAGAACACCGCTGACAACGCGGTATTCCATATTTGATTGTCTTATGTCCATTCTTAGTGGCGATTGCGAAATGTGATGAGCCCATTTCGAGTAATACGTCACTTTGTGATTCTGGAGCATGTGTTCCAACGAATACCTCCGACTTGACTCTGCTTGCGATCGAGTACGTATGATGCGGGCATCTTTCCTTGTAGATGCTGCGGATAGCGCAAATCCATCTCGGAGCCAAACTAGGAAAATTTATAAATATAACTTTCGTTTCGTGCAGAGCCCACATTCTGGATCTGAACAGTACTACTGTAAGACTTTCTACTCATGAGTGAGACTGGCTCCTTCAGACTACAGCTTATCTGAGGTCGCCATCTAGATTTGAAACTTCTCGAATAGAATTTGGACTGATCGCTCTTCTTATTTATTTGGATGTGCAGCAACTGATTCTGATTGCCAGCCTCGGTGGTTACTCCACATGAGCACCTTCTGATCCGCAGAAGAGTACGTGCTGTAGAAGGTCCGAGTGATTGGTGGGGAGACCTCCGCCCCCCAGCAGTTGCATGAGCATGATTTTAGTGCTCCGGCTGCAAAAAAACCACCTAATCTCCCAAAAACTTATCTCACCATGCTGAACATGCATTATTGCGCGGTCGTATGGATCAAGTAGTTCTCTTCACATGACAAGAATTGTAGATTGGAGAAGAACGCAGTTTGATCCTGCTAGGTAGGGAGGGGACTAGTCTATAAGATTCGTTCTTTGTTTATGTTTTCTGATCTTGACTGTTCAGGAAAATCGTAGACGACTCACCGATCCCCATTTCTGCTTCTAGTTAGAACACCTTCAAAGATTTCAGCACAAATATTCAAGGTTTCCAGCAGTGATACTCAGGCAGGTGAGAGATTATAAATATAAATGGCGGGGTCCGGCATGTCTCCGTGCGCGGCTTGCAAGTTGCTAAGACGAAGATGTACTCGTGATTGTGTGTTTGCGCCATATTTTCCTCCCGACGAGCCTCAGAAGTTCGCAAATGTCCACAAGGTTTTTGGTGCGGCCAATGTGAATAAGATGCTTCAGGTATGACGCTAATGCAGTCAAAATCCTTCCCTTCTCGTTCTTGCTTGTTTTCTGTCGACACTTACATCTTACATGTAATCGATGTCAGGCGTCTCTGGGACCTGTACCAGAATCTTTCAAATACGTCAATCTTGATGTACTCGACTGGAGTATTTGAGAAGAAGTACACACAAGCGGATATTAGCCAGCCTGAAGATTAACAGCCAGATCACCGCATATTTCCTTTGTTTTAAACTCATTCTGAATTTTCGAGGGTTTAAGATTCGAAAGGCATTCAGTAAATTCTTCATTATTTTCAGAGTCCTGATTTGCATAAATTGTTGTTTTCCTCGAAACCAGGAGCTGCCTGTGGAGGCGCGAGGAGATGCTGTAAGTTCCATGGTTTATGAAGCTGATGCACGCGTTCGAGATCCTGTTTATGGTTGCGTTGGAGCTATCTCCTCTCTTCAACAGCAAGTGGCACATTTACAAACCCAACTGGCAGTGGCCAACGCAGAGATCGTGTGCATGCGCATTCACAATACTGAGTCTAGTTCCGATTGTGGCACTCCGCATCACATGCAAGGCTCCTACCAGCAGGGCTTGTCACCTCCGTTGCAGCCGCAGTCGCCTGAACTTCACCATTACCACAAACCCACGGCCTACTACCACCGCATGGACAACTCGGAGCTTGCGGAGCTTCTATGGACATGACTTGGTTCTACTTTCCTGACTAGTCGATCAATATTTTCGGACCTTTTTGTGGGATGTTGTACTTATACCTCGGATCTCTTCCTCGTGCAAGCATTTTCGCCGTATTCGTAACCTGATACCAACTGGAATTCTGCTGTGTTAGTTTCACCGTTTTGTTCACTTTCGGTACCTCGCCCGAACTACGTCGCGACTTGTAGAGAAACTTGTCCCGGTTCAGTGGCGGTGAAGATGACGATCAATCATCATCATCATCATCTTTCTTGTACATGTACTTTGTGTGTAAAAGAGCTACAGGGCATACGATTCTTTTTCCCTTTAGACTTCAGCTGTGAACTTCGGCTTCCATCCCCATGCCTCTGTCTCCGGAAGATTATCACGAGCTTGCAGCTTGTTGTATGAGACCCTCCAGAGAGACGTGCATGGAGTGATTACTTAGTTTTTCTGGGTATGGTGTAGCTTTGATTAGTGTGAACTGCGAAAATGTTTACCAATAGCCCCTTGTATTTGTTTTATTCTATAAATATTAACTACATTCATTGTTGGCCCGTATTTTTTTATAATTACGCTACGGAATGCGGAAAGCTATGCTTAAAATACCTTCAGGCTTCACCCACCGAAGCTGTGGCAGCACGTCAGTTTATCATATTAAGAGAATGTCTGATGCAGTGCTCGGTGCAGCTGAAGTTAAAGCCCAACGCAATGAACATTCTACGAACTTTGAGTATGTTCATTGCGAGGTGACTTAAATGACAATTTACTTGCGATTTCTGCATAATCCTAAAACCCTAAGTTTGAATCTCCGGTTACTCACAAAATTTAGCAGTCTACAGTCCACACGCGGAATAGAATCTTGGATAAACTAATTCAACAAATTGAATGCATCTATGCGTTAGAACGAAATGTCTCGAACAAGTATAGCTTTCTGTTTCAGAAGCGTGCAAGGGGGTTTGGCCAGTTATTGTCAACATTCGGAACTTTGACCATTGTAACATCTGAGATCAGGTAAGACTCAAAATTGAATGTGAACACATTTGAAGAGCGAGCTTGTAGCACTGGAACAGTTAGAAATCTTAGTTGATGCTCCTCAAGGAGCCCTAAAAAATGCGATAACTTGCAAGAGATTAACAACATCCACATTCCCAGAATGTGGAGCCGGGTCGCTTCAAACCACTTCCCAAAATGCTCCAGCTTAGTCTGAAAGCAATTTAGGGTCAGGCCTAAGTTGGGAGTGGATCCCTGTATTGTGAACTGCCCTCGTGACACCGATCATCTCTAAAACGCGTCCAAGCACAAAACTTCACTACCACTCTAGAAAATGATTTTGATCGAAAAAGAAAACAACATAATCTTCTCAAAATTGAAACATTGTTTTCCAAAATCCAACAGCATCTTGAAATGCATAGGCATAATCTCACCAATACCATGGTTTTTACAGCTAGTAAGATGAAACTATTAATACTCCAAGGATCATTTAAAAAATCTAAGTTTGCTGAAGTGGATAAATAACGAAGCTGAGATTCTGGTTTTCGATGCCGCTTTCAATTGCACCTTGGTGTCTGTTACATTGTAAATCAACTCGCAACCTCCCAATTTGTGCGTTTGCTCTAGTGGGAACAAGGAGTCTTTGAGAGAAACTCAAAAATCGTATTTTGAGGGAGCGTTGGCAGGTTGACCACACAAGAGGCTAGCAGCACTACCACTTCCTGAATCCCCAGACACTGCATCCACGGGGGCAAATAGCAACCGCTCCAAGATTAATTTCTTCCTTCTGACAACCTTCATCGTGTGGACGTTAGCGTCAGGGACACTTGGAATCTGCATGAAAAAAGGATCATTAACAGATGAAATTTTCAAAACACATAAATACAGGACCGTATCAAAGTTTGAATGCAGTCCATACCAACGAAGTCGACTATGAGCAGTGTAAATCTGAAAATATTTGTCGATTAGAAACTAATCGCCCATCACTTCTAGTGGTAAAATGCAAGATAGGTGTGAAGCTAGCTACTACATTCTACAGTAAGAAGCAGAAAAAATGAAATATACTTGAGTGTTTATAGAAGCCAGCTTGTGCACACGGAGGAAGCCCACGATTTCCTGATAATCCGTCAGCATTCCAGCCATCTCCTTATCCTCATCTGCATCAAGCAAGTCTTCACTGTTGGTATGAACATGACCAACTAAACCTCGCAGCTATCAACCAAACATACAGAGAATAGACACAGTATAAGCCCTCAATATCTCTGTTACTTAAAGTGAAAATACTTGTTCCCTAAACTGCAAATATTAGAACATTGCTCACCAAGGGCAGATTCCACAGACAGCAGAATATCTGCAAAATGTTGCCATCGAATAGCCATCGTCGGTCTCAACAAAGATGCAGGAAACGTGATAACTGCAACTGAATTACTGGTCCGAACGATTCCTTTAAGGGAATGCAAAAACGCTAATAACTCCCAATCCTGTACAATAGAAAACTCAACGGTGATTGAATGACTCAATTATAAGAAGTTTTTGGAGGGTGAAACTGAAGAGGAAACATAACAGAATGAGACATGAAGCAACCAAAATGTCACGACAGACGGATTAAGATTGCAGACCGTGCAAGACTGTACACACTGTGGAGCACAGAGAGATTGCAACGCCAAACGCCCCACTGTCTGCACCTCTCCAGCTGGCCTGCTCGGTACAGCACACAATCAAGCAACAATCAGGGATAAAAACACATATCAACTCCACGCTGCCAAGTCAGACTTGGCAGTACATAAGGCAACACTGCATCTCCAACCTGCAATAAACTCATTTGAAATGCTCAACTTAACAGACATCACAGATAAACTCTTCCGTGTAAGACTTGATTTTTCATTGACAAGAAATCAAACCTGGCCAGTTTTGCAGCGAACTCCTTGCACTGGTCGAGAAGGTCCCCAAGATGTGCACCCGAAGCCAGTGATTCGCACTTGGATCCAATCAACAGAGAACGCTCCAAAGGCTTCCGCATATCAAAATCATTGCAAAACTCGTAAGATCCAACTGCACCAAAAATAGAAAACCATGTTTAAGTTATCCTAGAATGTTGACCTCCCATAACAATGAAAATCTAAGTAAAGCACACTTCTTACAATAAAGTGTAAAATTGATGATTAAACAAACAAGCGTCAAGTGCGGGCGTTCCATCATGTTGGTGGCTTACCTGCGGAGGAATGACTAAAGGATGAGGAAGATGAGGCCCAAGAGGAAGCAGTAAGTTCTTGTTGCCGTAAGCGGCGCTCTTCCAAGGCTTTCTGCTCACTCAAATAGCGCCTATACTGCCATGCAATCCGCAACTCATCCTGCAAGGGCATTTTATGTAAAACTTTTGATAGACATGGTAGGCGTAAAACATAAGAAAAACTAGGTATATGATTTCAAGTCGGCCAGTCTACGAACTACGAACTGAACTTGTTTCCGATCCCTAAATGTGATGACCTTCAACTCCGAAAATATAGTAAATAGAAATGAAAGGAAGTATGAAAAGAACGTCCATAACTCCCACTCCACAATACGTCTCGAATATTTTTGGTATTGTAACGATGTCCTCTTAAGGGGAACTGAAAGAAAGAGCACAATACCTGTCCGCTGCTATCCTTCGGCCCCATCGGCCGGCTCTTGCTTTCTCTTGCACTGGCTATGGCTGGCAATGTCCCAAGAAAAGCTTGCGGAGATGGGAGAGGACTGGCAAAAAACAAAGGTTGAGAATGCACGAGGCCTTGAGCCATGAAGTAACGTAACAACAGCATGTGATGAGGCGCTTCATTGTCCTCCATGATCATAACTAAACTCCCGACTGGAATTCCACCACCTATAATCTGTGGGTACATGTTAAGGTAATCTCTGAAATAGAATTTGACAAGTATCTTCAATCATCACATAAATAAAAGCAAAAACAAGAGCACCAAGGCTCACTACGTGGAGGCCATCAGACAATTAGCTACAAAACTAAGGCATGTTTGACAGCACCTAATACCGCAGGCATTGAGGCTGATATGGGGACCACTCAATAACTTTAAAGTTGAAACGTAAGGGCAGCTAGAAATAGGATATGATCGAGGTCATCAAGCCCTGAGGACACGAGCGAAACGCCATGAGATCCAGGTTTGACGCCTTTGGCTTGTATGTAACCTCCTGCTCCGGATGAACCACTTCCTGCAGCACCCTTCCTCACGAAACTCCTCCCCGCTTTCATCTCCATTGACTATGTGATTGTTAGTATCAGACAACCTCGCTTACACCAAACACGTCTGGATCAAGCACGGTATCCGTCCAACCATTATCAGCCCTTGCAAAACTTGAATGCAACATACAGAGTAAAACTGAATCCCATGACATCACTTGTGGTTACATCCAATTACTTCCCAGTCCAGAATTATGCAAAACAAATAAATGAAAAAATAAAAACTTAAGATTCGCCAACTATCAGGCAAAATCATTAGAATCCTTAAACCCTAAACCCCTAAGACCACTGAGTATCAAAAATTAGGTTCTAAGACTAGATGACAAACTCAACCCCACCAATGTCCCCAACCCACGCAAACACACCATTAAGGACAAACATCTCACACAAGCAGTGTGCTCGAAGATTCAGTTCTCAAGGACTTAACTACATCAGTGTCACAATCTGCGATAACCTTCCAACAAACCTCCAGCGCTCACAACCAACCAATTCCTTCTTGTTACCTAAGAAACCCTATCAACCATCCAAAATCTTCCAAGCACCTCATTGATACAGAATTCGAACGGTCCATGGCGAGGGTCTTTGCGAGAGGTGAAGAAGCGCGGGTGACAACAATGCCATCGCCAAACCAGTTGCACGATTGATCAAGAAAAATTGTTTCCAGGAATCTAACCTCCGCAAGCGTCTCGAGCTACAATCAACGATCCAAGGCCAAAATGAGGCGAGCTCCCGCTCGATTCAAGCCGCCTGTTCCAGGAAACTGATGAGAATTTTGGTGCAGTAGCTCTCCGAAACCCGAGTCTCGACCCTGGTATCACGTCATGGACACGGAGCCAGATCGTCAATATGGAAATTGTAGCGGCATGAATTGGGGAGCGATGCGACGCGGGGCTGATTCCTAAGAGCCTTCTTCGCTGCACATACACACACACAAACACACTGTCGCATCTCGCCCTTGTCCCGCTTATGGATGAATAGTCTCATTCTGTGGTACTAGATGCTTTCCATCTATAGTTTTCATATATGACTCCTTTCCATACTTTCTGGATGATCATATCTATTCCACTTCATGATCAGGTTCCATGAGATTGCTTATCAAACTTTTGAATGATGACAGCATAAAAAATGCCTCCCTCATGTCTGCTCAGTGGAATACCTACAACCATATTAACACTTTGCAGAATGTGTATCTACAATATAAAACAGCTTTCTGATTTGTTGAACATGGAAATGAGGGAACATGGGTGAACAAGGGAATGGATGGATGGCAATGCCAAAGATTGTGGTGCCCAACATCATGGGTTTTTGCTTTTGTGTGTGTGTGTGTATATATACAGTGGTGTCTGGTTGGGAGAAAAATGCTTAGGAAAAAAAAATGGATAAGAACACTGTCTCACCTTTTTTTTGTGTTTGCCCAAGTTTTTCATGAATTAGTAAGAGAAAAGTTTAGTTAGGGTCAATGCTCAATTACTAGCAAGTACCAACACAACACATGATGCATCTCATTAATAGCAACTTTTTGCTCTTATATGCAAGTGCCACTGTCTCTGGTCTACATGGCAAAACTATGGATACTGACACCATTAGTTGGATATGCAATGTTCTAGGCTGCAAGTGTGTGCCATTCCAAAGTGTGGTGAATGGTGCCATGTTTGGATATGAGAAAAGCTTTTCCTTGTCCCAAAGGGTTTCTCTTATCCATACACCACTCTATATATATATATACATATATATTGAACTACCTAATTTACTAAATTAACCCACCCAAACATTTACTATGTTGATCTACCATCTTAACCACCATTGAAAAATTCTCTACTATCTAATCCACATTGGTCAAAAACCAATAAAAAAAAAAAATGGTTAGATCCTTAACCGATGATGATGGATGGGTTGATTTAGTAAATGCAGAGATCAATTTAAGAATTATATATATATATATATATATATATGATTTTGCTAATGCCATCACAATATGCCATCCACCACATGCCATCTAAATGAGCTTTGGAAGAATATTTATGTAGTGAAAAAATAAAGCTAAGAATACACTATTCACTATTAAATATTTTATTTATTAAATATTTATTAATTTTAAAAAGTTCTTATTGTCACATCCACTAGCAAATTAAAAGAAGATAAAATTAACATGATTTTTCATACCAAGTGAAAATTTTCTCACACCTCCATTCTATTACTTTCACAAATTTACTGAGTAAAAGCTGTAAACAATTTTTGATGCAAATGTTTAGACTGCACCATCGATAAAATAATATCAGTATGGTAAGATGCATTTTATTGATGCATTTACACCTATTCTTAAAAGTGTTGACTGAAACAGAATGGCTGAGACTAAAATTTAATGGTTAAAATAAAATCATGCTTAATTATTATTAATACTATTCAAATTTAACATTATTTTATACAACTTTTATTACTATAATATTTTTCCTGTCAAATGATATATGATAGATTTGAAATTGGACTTATTACATCCTTTTACATTACTCTTTAAAAGGCTGTAATGAGTCCGATTTCAAGTTTTGGATGATTTAAAAGAAATTACACTTCAAACAATTATATATTACAAAGTATTATTTAAAAGACAACAAGAGCAATACATTAAATTGTTGCAACTAATTTCTCAAGAACTTTAAAATATAATTTCTTAAGTTCCAACCCTAAGATTTTTTTCATGATAAATTGTATGTGAATAATACACACACACACACACACATATCTATATCTATATATATGCACAATATTAAAAATAAAATAAATTGCTAGAATATCATTTATGAAGTTTCATGTGATGTAGTTAATTTTTATAAGAAGAAAAGGTTGTGATGCATTTTTTTATATTATACCATCAAAACTTATTATTATACATATTCCTTGTCTTCAGTAGTTGTAGTATAATTCATTCAATGTTATATATATATATATATATATATATATATATTACTTTGGCATATTTGATAGTAATTGTAAATATGAATATATATATATATATATATATATATACAGACAGATGTCTGTGAATAAATCCATTTTTAATATATGATTTATTGTTATTATCATTTTTTAGTTCTGTTTTTTGTATACCTGGGATGCATTGATTCATAATTGTTGTAAACTTGCATATGTTATATATGTTATAATTGTTGTAGTTTGTTCCATGTTTGTTGCTTTCTTCATATCATTTAAAATGTATTCTAAAACTAACCAACAATCTTATTTAATTGGTCAATAAATGAACAAATGAGTTAATATTGCTTCTAAGTCAAAAAGTAGGTTCCAAAAAAACCCCAAGCTTTAAATTTATGTGTAGTTCCATTTGCATTCTGTTGGTGAGAAATGATTTTTTAATCTATATTTTTTTAAAAGACGAATTCAAGTTGTACAATGTGGGGAAACTGCAGAAGGTGATAGAAACATGCATTGGTGTTTTGAGTACCATCTCAAATTTGGTAACGTTGAGAGAATAGAAAAAAGAAATCCTACGAACGATGAATGTATTAATTCATCAACGTATAATCCCATCCATCGACTTGGGAAGCCTCCTAAAGTTTCATCCACATTCATCCGAAGTACCAGCCTGTGGAGAAATGTAGGCGTGAGCAGTGAACGGTGGTCTTTTCATGGTCACCCACTTTATTTCCTCCATGAGCTTGCAGCAATTAATACAGCAAAAGAACTATTAATATTCTACATTTTTAATACGTAATTATTCATGGATGAATACCGGTGCAGAAAATGGATGAATGTTACAAATAACTGAATATACTGGAACATATGCACCGGCTGAAATAATGGGGAACCTATCCTCCAACCTGTCGACGATCATTGACGAATATTGTTCGACGATCTCGAACGAAAGCTGACGAAGCTGAACGAAGTAGCTCGAGAAGGAACGAAAAAAGGATGGTCGGAAGGGCGGAGGCTGAGGGCGCATCTCCTCCGCCGACCTGATTGATACCTTCGGTGATTTCGCAACATGTTACTCGCGGATCCGATCGCGAAGGAAGCTCGAGGTATTGACAGTGCTGAAATTGCGACGGCCGTGAGGATTTAGCTGTCTTTACTAGTAATTTGGATGGTTGTTACTTGGAGGAAGCGAGCGAGCTCTGTACGTCGAATGAAAAAGCATAGCTATGGAGGAGGGAGACCTAGTCGCCATTGCGGACTTCTATTCGATTGCATTCGGATTGAGGAGGACGGTTAATTAGTTCGACGAGCGGCAGATCTGAAGTTGTCGCCAGGTAACAAACCAAATGGGAGCGTAGAGCCAAAGCGCGGAGCTTATTGAGGCCTTGGCTTTGCTTCGCTTCGAAACATATTAGTTGATTGATAGTTTGGCAGCGGGGCGAGGTTGGTGCGGGAGTTTGTGATTTTAGCGAAGCGCGTTCAAGGTTTGTTAAGGTGGCCATAGATCACGACGCGGCTTAAGGTTGCACTGCCGAGGAGGTATTGTGGAGAGTGAGTATTTGTAGTGGTGGCGAAGCAAGGTTTGGTGGGTTTTTTAGGGGTAGAAGTGGAATTGATCATTGCACATGCAGCAACCTGTTCTTTGAGGTGATTTTTGGAGTGGAATCAATTTTGAAGCGTGGCATTTCTATGCTTCCAACCGCATGTTAGGCTTTTGTCATCAAGTTATTGATCCTGAAGGCTCCCTTTAAATTCCGCATCCCATGCGTCTACCTGAATGTATTGTTGTGGACTTACGTAATCCCTCAGGAAAAGGATTCTGGTGAATTTTCTATGGAGATTTCGTTTAAAGTCATCCTAATTCAAGAGACTTTTCATGGAGGCTTCAATTCCAGTGCAATTCTGTGAAGATTCATGCCATTAACAGGAGTCCATTAGCAGGACTTAGACGGCGAGGCTGTTGCTCCAATCTGGGCGTTTTGAAGTAACCTTGTGACGAGGTTCAGGCGTATTTATGGTGCATCGGTATTGATCTTATTTAGTTCCCGACGTCCTTCAGACTTGGAAAACACACACACACACACACATGCTCTGTTACTTTGCATATTTCTACCTTAGGGGTAGGTGTCAAAAGTTTCAGCAACAGAGCAACAGAAAGCTCAACTAAGCAACAATGGTGGCTGTGCAAGAATAGTATCCTTTGAAGTTTTATATTGAGTTATGCACGAATATGGGCTTTCATAATGTCAAAGCCTCTTCAGAATGAAATCCATCGTGACTAAACAAGTTTAATCTCCTTTCCCAGATACTAGGATTATAGTAGTAGCTGTGATGATTCTTTATGAAGTTGCTCATTCCTTGACCTTCTTTTTCAGCCGTATTGTGCTTCCCTTCACAGTGGAAGAGGTATGTGTCATACTTTCGAATTCTTGTAGCTCACCTTTATCTATTAGCACAAACTTTACATTTTGCATCACATTGATTTTTTCTGTGTCTTATTGTGATGCTGAGTTTAGGAGAAAAATCAAGATGCGGTCACCTACTTTCATTCCCAACCCACGATTCACATTTGTTTTGTTTTGTTTTGTTTTTTGTTTTTGTTTTTCAGTATAAAATCGCTCAGCTGTATATGGTAGCTAAGTTCAGTGCTAGTGAATCATCCGGAGGCGATGGAGACGGTGTTGAAGTGCTGAAAAACGAGCCTTATGAAGATAAGGATACTCGTGGCCAGTATACGAAAAAAATATATCATTTAGCCAAGTTAGTAGCCTTAACCCTTTTCAAGACTCTTCTTTTCTGTATATCCACGGGTAATACAGTGCTTCTGTTTCTCGTTCTGAAGGTAACGAGGTTTTAGAGATTCAAAAGAGGATCAATATGTAAGATGTCAATGTGCATGCGATTGGTGTTGTTGTACCCGAAGACTTTGTATTGCACATTTCAAGGGACTTAATTTTATTCTAGCGATGATAACATAAACCTTCGGGGCTATTAACGATTGAGTGTTCTGTGCGAGTGCAGCAAATTGCCAAGTTGGCTTGTAAGTCTGGTGCCCAAAAAGGCTTTGATGCTTGAGGAAGAGGCTTGGAATGCTTACCCTAGATGCACTACTGGTTTGTTGCTGCGCCTCACCATAATGTGGTATTCAAGTCTAAATTTTATTTAGGAAAGACATGGTGCTCTCATTGTGTTTTGGATTTTGGATTTTTTAATTTTTTATTCTGTAAGGGAAAGGTTTCTTTCGTGTACTTGAATTCGTAATTTCTTACGAAATGGCTTTTTGATGTGGCGTGGTGGTACCGAATCTCCTTGTGAACACTAGTCTTGAAGGTTAGTGACTGAAGTTTTTCGTTGACTTTGTGAAGTCCAAAGTTTATCTTGAGTCAGGATTATAGATTCAACATCCTTTAGTGGATGTGCTTTTGGTTTGTTTGCATCAAATATTGAATTGTCTGGTAAGTGTGTGAATCTAAAATCGCTACCGGTTGTACTGAATGCTGGTGAGTCCGGGTCGTTGGGTTGCTGTCTGAATTGCAGTGCCCATATTTTAACAAGCTCCAACTGATATTGGAAACCACTCATATAGCCGATAGAGGCACAACTGATAACGTAAGTGAAGTTCTGGTTCTCTTTTTTGCTTTTTATGGCTTTTTCACCTTTACGTTTGTCGCAAGAAGAGAAAAGAAGTGGTTCAGAATATGGTACCTGAGTTCGTCGATTTAGGCAGATACCTGGATTGTTGCTGTTGTTTCCGTAGAGAAATAAACAATTGTTTAGGTTTTCGATTTTGGATTCTCATTGCACCCAGGCCTTCAAACTTTGAGTGATGACATACGTCGCAACGATATCAGCACGAGTTGAGGAATGCACTCATTCATTGCCCTTGAATGGTTCTCGATTTACTTTACCGTGTGGGATTTACAGGCTCTGGGCTTGGATCCTAAAATCGTCAAGAAGCGGCAAGTCGAGTTTATTGACATAGCCATGGATCCCGTGGAGAATTATGTTGAGTCTGAAGACCCAATGATGTTCAAGTCTCAAAAAACTGGAAGGGGCCCTCTTAAAGAAGGCTGGCAGGTAGGTTCATCTTCTACTGATAATTATATCATTCAGGATATTACACAGAGAGAAGATATTACGTAGTTCTTGCTATTTGGAAATGAAGAATATTTCGCAAAGTTTTACTGTTGTATTCTCAAAGCAAGTCTGAGGTTATGCATTCTGATCTTGTATCTACATTTGCAGAAAACATGTGAACCAGTCATGTGTGCATACAAATGTGTGACAGTGGATGTGCCCTACTGGGGGTTTGGTTCGCGGCTTGAAAAATTCATTTCTAAGGTATCTCGTCGTGCATTTTTTAGATGGCATTGATATCTTCCTCAATTTTCTTTTAAGAATTCCTTATTGTCACTTCAAACTGTGGCATCATGTGGTCTCGTTTTGTTTGCAAGTTAGGAGTAGGTCAGGTAATGTTAGTACTCTAGATGGCGGATTTCATAGCGCTTACTTCCTTTTGATTGTACAGTTATCATAGTTTTCACTTCATTAGCCTAATGGAGTGATTGGCTTACGTAAGATGCATAAGCTGAAAATGTTTTCATACCATGGTTCCTTTTATATCATTCGTAGCTTCTGGGTGCTTTTGTATAAATTCTCACATCTTTTGCCTATCAGAAGCGTTGTACCACTGTTCCTTCTGCAAGAGCTTAGGGTTCTCCAGTCACTGCTTCACCATGCTACATATTTGCACCATTAATAAGCTCATTGCACTTGTCACTGAAATGCTGTGGAGTTGTGTCACAGAATGCCCAAAGAAAAATTCTGCTGGAAGGTCATCGGAAATGTTTCTGCTGGCTTGACGAGTGGCATGGATTAACGATGGAAGATGTTCGCCGCATGGAAGATGAGACTACGGAGGCTCTAGCAAAAGTAAGGTTTTTGAGGAGTGTCAGTAAGTGAGTGTGTTTTGTGAAGCAATTGAAGGAATTTTTTGCTCAAGGGTATCGTATGTAATACCACATCCTGCTTGTTAGAATTCTCCTTGGGATTCATGTAATTGCTGTACAATTGATTGCTTCAACTGATTATATGACTGTGAATCAGGCCCGTGCTCTCGTTTTGAATAATATTGTGACCCAAGAGAACGGAGCCACAGAACCGGAAACCCATGTGGAAGCTGAGACCGAAACAGCAGTGGTAGACCATCTTTGTCCACATTTTCACTCAATCATTTATTATCTAAGAATAGCAGGACGTCGATGTTTTATGCAATGCCATGGACATTCATATTTGGTTACGACGCGAACTTGTTGCTGAAGCAGTTGTTTTGAGTGGATCTTGCTGAAAGTAGTCATTTTGCACTAGATCTTTGTTCTTTGGGGACTAACACCTCGTATTGTGGAAGCAGAAAACGGATGATCATGATAAGGTGGTGGCTTCTCGGGTTTCATCGATCTCAAGAACTAGAGATGGTACTGGGAGCCCTCGTCTCATGAGACGGCCAAGTCTAGTTGGCCCATCGGTTGCTGTGGGCTTCACAACTTTGTCAGCTTCTGATGTAAGTGATCTTAACTATCGTAATACTAGTGGCTGGCAAGCGTTGTCATGGCAGATTTTCTATTTCACCTGTTATTTAAACCCACTTTGCCTGTTGTTGTATTAAGCTTCGTTACGTGCTGTCTAGCGAAAATACTGATGAAATAATATGAGGTGGTTTTTGTTGCTGTTTATCTAGGTTGGGGAGGGAGATGATTTTCATGCACCTAACACTGTACCCCCACTGCCGTCTCCAACATGGAAAACAACCTCAATTCGAAACTCTAGTCCTGCTACTTTCGAGAAAGTTACACTTGATCATGGTGGTGGGTCATCCGAGTCTTTCTCCTCGTTGAGAGATGATTCTAACTGGGAGTCAACTTCCAGTGGACAAGACGAGGATAATGAGGTGGCAGCCTGTGTCGCTGTGCTGGACCGAGCTATAGCATGGGCAAAGGCTAGATCTGCAAAGCTGGCTACGCATCCATCGCGGCCAGCCAAGGGTTCGGTTGCTCCGATTGGCTCTCCTGTCGCTGGTGTTCCTGAAGGCCAAGGAACTATGATAAATTTGGAGAAACTAACGGATGCTGTGACAATCATTGACAAAACTATGTCTGCAGTCAAGCGACGTCCAAACATATAGCCAAAGTTGAGCCGAAGTTGACAGCCTCGTTGCCACCATTATAATTGCATTATTGATTTGCAACGAAGATTGCAGGGTTTTCGATACCAAGTTCGGATATTATTGTTTGGAGAGGGCGGATTGAGGGTCTTCCAAATGCTGGCAGTGTTGAAAACGGAAGAAAGGGCGTGTTATGCATTCTGTGAAGACACCCATCCCTCCCATTGTAAGTTCATCGAAGTGGACAAATGTCCTTCAACTGCTTAATGTTATCCATTTAGTCACATTCTTGTATGTAGCAAGGTTATTTCGGGGTTCCAACTCAATTTTATTGTTATGTGGCTTCTCTCTCATGTCAAGCAGTCCTTGATGACTTAAGATTAGCGTCAATGTACTAGTTAGTTGAAGAAATTTGTGCCACCCGAGTATCTTTAAGTATGGGCCCTGCGTGTATGTGGTCATCGATGAAGCACATTGAGGTGCTGTTGTAGCTCTTAATAGTTCACAACTTCTCTAAGTTTACAAATTCTGTTGAATGATACATTTTTTTTTTTGACAGAGCTTTGTGAACTTTCGACAAAAGTTCATTTATTTAAGGAGTAGGCGAATTAACGCAATGTTTCCTAACTGTATTTATTGCCTGTTGTATTGTTTCCTCATTAGAATGGAATGTTTCCAATGTAAACATACTACTTTGGATCAGGAGAATGTAATACTTTTCACTAATTAAATGTACATTTGTATTTAAACCCTTTACTTGCACTATTAATGGAGATCTCTCGTAAAAAGTGTGTCAAACAATGAATATAATATTTTCATACATTCTTGTGGTTAGAATTAACGATCATGAAATGAATATTTCAAGACTTTGTACATCAGTTGCAGATGTAATATATATTCTTGTTCCAGTTTTACATATTACTAGGGTGGATTTAATATGTGGTATATAACTTGGTTGTAAAATTAACTGATTCCATACATTTAATATAATTTTTTGTTTGTATTCAACATAACTTATGAATAATTCCACCTAGTAAAATTAGTGTAGATATTGATGTTTTAAACAATCATACTTGATCCAAAATAAGTAAATGAATAATATGTATAATGTAGTATATCAATTCCTAGTTTTTGTTTTATAAAACAAATTTTGACAAAAGATTGCAATGCATATGGAATTGTTATGCCACAAAAATAAAAATCATAGTTTGATTTAATTTTTAAAATCAGTATTTGTGATTTAAAAATAAACATTTTAAAAAACATTTGTTTTAACTCGGAGATTTTGTACCTTGGGTCACAAGATAGATGTTCTGAACATACTTTAATGTTTATATTGGATTTAGAAGAGAGATAGATAGAGAAGTATAAATAGGATGTTGTTTATTTGTTTAAATTGTGGAAGCAATGTTTTACGCAGCATTCCATTCATGAAAAAACAAAAGCAATTCAAATATTAATCCATGCTAAATTAAAGCCAAATCTGTATTTTATTTATTAATTTGTTTATACATGTATATTTGATATATATTTTTTTTATTTTGAAAAAAAAATATATGTATATATATATATATATCACTTACGAAGAAGTCTTTGAAAAAATCAATACTATACTTTTCCACTTTTTCAATGACAACTTTTGCTCCAGCACACACGAAGAAATCAAAAGGTGTCAAGAATTCGCACCCATGGAAACGTTCATCCACAGAAAATAGATGAATTCGTTCGTTCATTAACCCGACGAGAAGCTCACTTCCAAACTGATACACATCCATCGTATGTAACGACCAAAAAGGTAAAATACAAATTAGTACGAATATTTATACGTAAACATATACTGCCAAGAGAAGGAAGGTTCGACCGTATTCCGGAGGTGTATGCAACAAATTCTTCTGGGGGTGGGTGGGTAGGTGCGGAGTTCCCCATCCCACTCCGGAGGCTCGAGATCGGTGTGCGGAGCTGTGTTTTTGGCTATTCCCCTTCGATTTGGTGTCATCTCATCGAACCAGCCACGTGATATACCTTGCTTTCAACTCCATCACCTGGTTTGCTCTCCCGCAAAACCCGCCATTGCTTGCTTGCTTGCCACTTGCTGCTGCTGCTGCTTCTGCTCGGCTTGGACCCAGACCACGCAGCAGAAGAAGAAGAAGAAGAATAAGTAGCTCGGTGTGTGGTGTCAAAATCCTATCGCCTCTAACCTACGCGAATATGAAGAATGAGGAATAGCGGCTGCTGATTCTGAGGTTTCCTCTGCTTTCGAGCGTATCCTATACATCTTGGTCCTCATTTTTTGGGACTAGGGTTTGGGCGTGCCATCTTCCGCTCGGTATCGGAGACAAAGGTCGCTGGAGATTCTCGAGTGAGCGTGTATGAGACCGTGAAAGACTGCGACGGACGTGGGCTTTCGGAGGTGTGTGAAGCTCTGGCGGTGTCGCCGGGATAGTGTGGGGTTTTTCGTGGAGGGGCGTGGGACTAAACAGGGGTTTGGAAGTTTCATCCTCAGGGTTTTGGCTGTTTTGAAGCTGGCAGGGTTCGGATATGAGTGCGAAACGTAGTTTAGGTCATTACGTACGCGGGTTGGATCGGTGGTTGTAAGGGGTTTTGGAGGTGGAGGGTGAACCTTATCCGAGGATGTTGCTGGTGATGGACTAGGGTAGAACCTTGGAAAACTTCCGGTTAGAATCATGGGAGTGCTGTGAGTTCGATCGTGGTGGGTTGAATTAAAAGACAGGAAACGACGACTACAGAACAAGAGTTCGTGAAAGAGAGGCATCGGTGGGTGGTTCTTGAAAGCTTAGCCAGGGTGTTGCACTGGTTTTGGTAGCCAGGACCCTGAATTGGGAGTGGTACTGCTGCAATAGATGGCCTTCCAGGGCACAAAACTTAGGGTTTCTAAACGACGCTAGCAGAAGTTGTGGAAAACGGAGTGTGGTGATCACACAGATTTGCACCATCTTTTTGATACAAATCACAGTGACAAAAATAGTAAGCAATTGAAGTTGCACAAGGTCAACGCGTTTGATGAAATTTAGAAAACGCACGCACGCTACAAATCTCACCTCAGTTATGAGCTTAGCAGATACACGTGCATCTTGTACTTCCGGTTCAGCCTTTCCTTCCAAAAAGTCCTGATTTAGACTATTGTAGCTGTCCAGTATCCGGATGCTACAAACAGTACCGCGATTAGAGTCACTTGGAATCTGGGCTACATGCACTAGAAAGGCTCGAGATGCTCTTTTCTCTTCTGTACGTCTGATAAAGGCAGCATAACATCATTTGCGAACAATCGTGAAAAACCTGCCGGACTTGTTGAGTTCTGAACCTACAACTTCCACGGGGCACAATATACAGGACTGTGGAGTTGACCTCTGCCTTTATTTCCTCTGGCGGTTTGAGTGGAGCTCAAGGTGTAATTTGGAAGACGACTGTGAAGAACCTTATGTACATTGAAAGATCCGGCGATTGCATCACTTTTGGCCGCGTTGCATTACATCCCGGAAGAACCATCGCCATGGAGTGTTGGAATTCGCAATAGTGTGATGCTGAAGTGATTTTAAATGGATGCTATGGTTTCTTAGGCATCAAGAGGGACGTTGGTTGGCAATGAACGTTGGAGTTTGTTGGAAGGCTATCAGGGATTGTGGTGCTGATGTAGCCAACACCCGCATTATTTTGGATGTGTGAGGGGGAGGGGGAGAGGGAGAGGGGGTGAGAGCGAGAGAGAGCAGAAAGAGGGAAGGGGCTGGCAAATGGATTCTTTCAGGGTAATGCCTGTGTATTATGACTAACCTCGATGGCGTCCTAGTCTGAGGGAGAGGATTTGCGGTGTTGTGTTTCGTGAAGAAAGTAGGACGAGATTGGTGGTCGGCAGAAAGTGACGGTTGGGCTCCTGCCGGCAGACCTATCATGGTCTGTGGCGGGGATGGAGAGAAGTGAGCCATCCTTGGTCCCGCAATGGCTCAAAGGAGCCGGCAGTGGCGGGGCTGGCGGGGCAAGCCACTATTCGCAGGCGTCGTCTAATCATCAAGGTGGTTTTGAACTTCCGTATCGGTTTGTTCTGTTTTGTGGAATTGGTGGGCTGTGACGTGTTGCGCATGAAGGTATCGGGGCGAGGGGCATTTTGTGCATCTCGGTTGCATGTGGGCCTTTATAATGTGAATGCATTTCGTTGCATGGTGCGACATGATGAGATGTGCTTTGGTGGAGCAAGGGGGTGGTGAGGTCTTGACAGTTCTGGTTGGTATCAGGAAACGAGTAAAAGTACGAGTAGAAGAGGTTTTGGGACAGAGATTAGTGAAGCTGAGGATTGGGTAAAATACTCTGTTTGTATTGGTAGTGCAAAGAAGGGTGGGGTGGCTATGTGTTTTAACATGGGCACACTATTGGTTTGGGTGCCAACTTCCTGTGAAGAAGTAATCCTGGTTGGCGGTCCGGTCCCTGGGGTTCGTGCACATGGGGCTTGAGCACCACAGGCGACCGCAGTCTGAATAGCTAGTGAGTGTAGAAGCTGTACAGAGGCGATGGCTAAGAGTGGATGCGGTTGCTGCAGTCCGCGGAGAGGCCCACGGGCTGTCTTCGGTCGAGTTGGGTGAGTGTGAGCATCCTTGGCATTTATTGGTACTGGTTGACCCTGACCTAGAAGTGGGTGTGGTTTTTCAGATGAGAGCGGGGGAGGCTTTGCGTTGCGGCCCCGCGTTGCGTCGCCTGGGTTAACAAGTGGGGGCAGGGATGCGGAGTACGACGCGCCACGCTTCCCACCCTCTTCGTCCTCCGATCGGGCGTATTATTCAGCAATTAGACGGGGACCGGGGGGAGGAAGCAGTGGCATCAGCGACCGGTCAATACAAGAGAGGGAGAGTTTTTCACGTGGGTACACCAATTTTGGTCGCAGCAGTACGTATCGCAGTTACGATGCAGGTTTGGATCGGAGTGACAGGGACACGGTTAGGGAACGGGACTGGGATTGGGACCGAGACAGGGAGCGGGACGGGCGGGATAGGAGCAGGGTTTTGGGAGGGTTGGGAGGATCTGAGGAGAGGGAAAGAGAGCGGAGCGAGCAGCCTGAGAGTTTGTCCGCATTTCGGAGGCCCGGATTAGGTCAATTGCCAGGGGGTCGGTATGAGGCCGATTTAAGTGCACCACTTCGACGAGTGCAGTCGATGGGGTCGGCAGCTCGAGCGCTTGAGAACGGGGAGAAGAAAGCTGCGGAGGCGGGGAGCCTTCGGACAGCTCCCCCTTCGAATAGCAGTGGGTTGACGAGCAGCATGCAGAAAGCAGCATTTGAGCGTAACTTTCCTTCTCTTGGTGCTCAAGAGAGGGGCGGTGGCGTGAGCGGCATACAGTCGAACCTGGGGAACTTGGTGATTTCGAGTCCACGGCCACTATGGCAAGGTTCGTCCACACCGAGGATGGATGGAACAAGGTCGGCAGCATCCTCACCCGGTCTGCCTAATGGTGGCAGCCCTGGTAGCGGACTGGCATCTACGACCGCGGGAGGCAGCAATGGCGAAGGGTGGAGCTCTGCATTAGCCGAGGCTCCTACTGCTGTGAATGGCACGCTGGCCGGTCCTTTGAGCTCTCCTGGCACTGTGATCACTTCGCCGACGTCGGCTCTAGCGAGCATGTCAGTGTCTGGGAACCTTATGAATGCCCCGAAGATGGCAGAGGCGCTGGTCCAGATCCCTCCTCGCGTGCGCACCCCTCCACAGGTACGATATGGGCGGCGTGGCGCCGGCGTTGTTGGTTTTGTTGTGATGTGCGTGGTGTCCAATACGTAGTGTTGCTGCACAAGCATTGTGTGCAGCAGTTGAGAGGGAGCCCTGAGATGGTGAGGATGAGTCTTTTGGATGAATCGAGATGTTGCACATTTGATGCTGTTGTTGACGCTTTGTGAGATCTCTGGGCTTTTGTTTCTGGTGTGGAACAGCGAAGCGAAGAAGGTTGGACTCTTTTTGGGCTAGGTTTTGGTGCACAGAGGGTGGGTGTTTCCTGATAGAAGTCGGTAGAACAAACGATGGATTTCAATTGGTAAGTGACTTATTGATGGTGATGTAATGGTTGCAGTATTTGGTTGAGAAGGAGCGATTGGAGGAGCGTGCATTGCAGCAATCTCGGCAGTTGATTCCAATGGTTCCAAAGACTCTGGTGCGTACGTCAGTCGCAACGTTTACAAGGTTATGGCATGTGAATGTGTGGATCGCGATTGCGCAGGCAGAGGGTTGTTAGGTTTGAAGCCGTAGCATTTTACGTGAAGGAGAGATTCTTCCCACACTGTGTTGATATGGTGAGTGGGTGTGTTTTTACAGGGTCCTTCCCCTCGAGACAAGAAGGTGGAGCGGGCAGTGCATGTGATAGCTCCTCCGAACGCCTTGAAGGCAAGGCAGGGGATGGGTAGCTCCCAGCAGGTTTTGAGCTCGCCGTACCGGCCACCGGCATCTCGTCCCGAGGCTCCGAAGTTGGGGCAAGGAACAGGGAAGATTTTGACGAGAAAGGTGCCTGTGAAGGAGGCGGTTCTGGTGGTATCCCCTTCTCCAGTTACCACAGGCCTGAAAACTGAAGCTTCAGCAGTGGTGGCGACGGGTTTGGGAGCCCCTGGGTTGGGTGGAGGAAGCTCTGCAAGTGCAGTCGGGGTTTTGAACAGCGGTCCTCGTAAGCAAAAGCAACTTCTGGATCGGCGTGCCGTTCCGATTCCACCAGTTACAGCTGGTGCGAGTTCAGACGGGAGCAGCGGGGGTATACGGTCGAAAGATGGAAGTTTGTCTGGAGGTGATGAACGTCGGCCGTGTGTGCCAACTCAAAATCGTGTGGACTTTTTCAACGCTCTTCGAAAGAAAGCGGGTTTGGGTGGTACATCGAATGTTGTAGATAAATTGGACGTTGCAGCACCGAAAAGCGATGATTTGTTAAACGGTGTAGAGGTGGGGAATGGGTTGTCGGAGGAGAGCGTGCATCCGTTGGGGGACGCTGGTGAGCATTCTGTGGGAGAGTCGTACCCGTCGGAGAACGGGGAGCGACAAGAGATTGATAGCAGCGGGGATGGCGAAGGAGGTGGCTCCGACTCTGAGGTTTTTGGCACGGTGGGTAAAGAGAACGGCGGGATGATGGAGGGCACGACAGATGACACCGGTGAGGAGCAGGTGTTTGAGGAGGGTGATGGATCTCTGCAGCAGCAGTTGGCATCAGGGGATGGGCCCTCTGAGGCCGAAGAGATGTCGTTTTTGATTTCACTTGGATGGAGTCAAGCCGATGCGGAAGAAACAGATGCTTTGACGCAAGATGAGATCGATGCCTTCATTCAGAAGGTACAAACATGCTCCCCACTTCTCAAGCGTAGGTCGTTGGCTCGCT
Organism: Physcomitrium patens; assembly: GCF_059467195.1. Classification (NCBI taxonomy): domain Eukaryota; kingdom Viridiplantae; phylum Streptophyta; class Bryopsida; order Funariales; family Funariaceae; genus Physcomitrium; species Physcomitrium patens. The sequence goes on from NC_143418.1 coordinate 16,766,523, forward strand.
ACGCTCGACGCACTTGATGGTTCTGGTGATGAGTATGCTTCTGACGTCGTTATGATGGTGTGGATCCAGCGCAACGAATTGACATCTTTACCAGGCGCCGAACAGCGCTGCAGTAACAACCACCACAACCACAACCACAGCCGCAGGCGAATGGATCTCAAGAGGCGAATGGATGTCCAGGTGGGCAGCATTGGAAGCGAGACATCTTGTGTGACGACTTCCGACAGTGAGTCTGATTGATGATTGGGTGGGGGGTAGACGTTTGAGGTGATGAGGATGAGGGCGGAAGTGTGGGCGTGATGCGACAGCCACCTCCGATGTGAGAGGTGAAGTAGATAGAGACGGGCGACGAAGAGAATGTGACGGAGGCGGTGGTAGGGTGGAAGGCTGGTGGAAGTGATGTGTTTCACAGCAGTCTTGTAGGGGTGGTGGGAATGGGATGGGGCGAAGCTCAATGAAGGAGCCTCAGAGAGGCATAAGAGACTTGCAGCGGTCAATTCTTGTAGAGGAAACAGAATGTATGCACTTGTCGAGCAGTTTCTCAGTGTAATGGGTACACAGCATTAGTAGCGAATGCTGGGGAACATCGGAACTCCAGGTTTTGACCACAGATTCCAATTGGCGTGGCTGTGAGCAGATTGGCCACTGACGTCGTGTGTGTATTGAGGAACGTTTTTGGTTTGTTTCTCCTCCCTATTTTCTTTCCTGGTTAACATAAGGGTACCCCTCCCCTCCTTCCCTGGGCGTGCGTTAAGCGGCTTGGGACCTCTCTGGACACTTACCGGTGTTGGTCGATTTGTGATATGCGGTGTTGTGTGAGGTTCATTGTTATATTGATGGAGGCTTTTCCGAAGCGGTGTTGATGCTTTCCCTAGTAGTATCGTGGGCTATGGTGTGAGATTTGTCTTTTTTTGGAATCCATGTTTGTCTGTGTTGCTAATTTTTCAATGAGTATAGGTTGTTGTGCTTTGACCTGTGCGGTTATATGGCGATCATGTCTTTTTAGAGAGTTAATACAGTTTGAAATGCATGTTTAGGGTTGTCTGTAAATTTGTCTTCTTAATCTTTTAAACTTGGATAGTTTTGCATGTTCTAATTTTTTCTGAGAAGTGTTCAGGTCTTGAATTGCTTGATACTATTTACGAAGGATATTTAGATAAGGTCTAATTGTTAACGAGGTTATGTTTTTGCATTGTTGGATTTTAAAAGGACGTGATTTTGATCGCTGTCTATGTATTGATAGAGTATTGGCGATTTGATTATTCCTTGTATTGGAAGTACTCCCTATTCCACAACACTGAAGGAAGATTGTACAACACGTCAATTTTACTAAGTGCAATGTTTCATTGATTGAGAAACGCTAAATTCAACTTGAAGTATGCGATGGTATTTTAATTTGCAACTTTTAACATGGTTTCATCAGAATTAATTTCAGACTTAATAAGATATTTATTACAAGTATTGATAATGCATTTTATAAAATATTTATGGAACAAAACAATGTTTGTACCATATATATTTTAATGTTTTTATTGAAAAAATTCTATACAAGTACACTCTAATCTTCATGTCACCTAAAAATTGCTAAATGTTTTTCATTTGACTTTGTATTCTTTAAATTTAATGAATATAATAGGCTTTATTGTATTACATTCGAAAAAAATAAACCATTCAATAAAAAGCAACATTTGTTAATGCTCTTATGCAAATCAACATTATGAAATCAAAACACTTAGTGTGACATTACAATATACATAAAACTTTTAAAACTTGTTTATTTTATAAACTTGTGTATTTCAAATTGCTAACAACATACATAAAATGTAAGTGTATGCTAATTTGATGTTATCTTGTACTTTAAGAAAAGTATATTAAGAAATCTTATATTTTAAAAATACAAACATATTTGCATAATAAATATAGAAACATAAGAATAGATAATATATATATATATATATATATATACATATGGTATTATTAAAAAAATTTAATCAAAATAAAAAACTAAAGAAATATGTTAAGTGGGTGACAAGTTGTGGTGGTAGTAGCAAAAATTGTGGTGATATTAGCAATGTCTTATAAATGTATATAATATTTTAATAAAAAGCACATGACATAATTTTTTTTAATATAATATTATACTATAAAATAACTAACAATTATAAAGACTTACTTATTTTATGTATTTATTTATTTTTCTATTGTTTGACTTTATAAAACAAATAAATATAAAAAGATGAAATTTGAAATAATTTAAATTTGTTTTTTAGATAACATGTTATAGTTTAATATACAATTTTATTTTGTATGACTTAGAATTTTAATTTATATATATATATATATATATATATATAAATTTTTTAATATATTAATAATTAGATTGACTTTAGGTTTTTATTTTAGAAGTTATGACATATTTAAATTTATAATCTTGATTATGCCTAATTTAGGTTGTATGTAGTCCTAATAAGTAGTACCTGAAATGATATTTAAGGTATGTCAACTCCAATATTTAATTAAAGACCCACTTTTTTGTATGAAAATCCTTATACATGTCCCTCAAGTTTGTGATTTTTTTTAAACTTCCACAATCTTGATGGACTTACAACTTGTTTAAGAGCCACACTATCTCTAGAGTACATGACATGGACTCTTGCAAATATACTAGATTCCATGCAATGAAAACATCTATTGGCTTTAGTAGTATAATCAACAAATTTAGTGATTTCCTTCTTTATGAGTACAAATAAGCTAAAGTGTTCAATGATTCAATATTCTTCAATGTTCACATTTACAATGTCTAAATTAAGTTGAGTCTACCTTTTACTTTGTAGGAAATCAATACATAATAAGAAGTCTTTTATTTATTTTTAATATATGGTACAATTGAGATGAAAAATTATTCTTTAGGAAATAAGAATACAAAAATTATTAAAAGACTTTTATTTTCTTATTTAGAGGAAGTAGAGTTGTAAAGAAAAAGTAGTCATGGTAATATCTACTTTTGCAATAAGCCACATGTCCAAATATCTACTATTAATGAATCCATTTGATCATGATGATATCAACCTAATCAATAATTCAACTTTGTAGAGACAAGTAATCTCTTCAGTTCTTGTAGTTACAAGGTAGACATGTTATTGACAAAGAAGACTTGGTGGAAGAAAGAAAGAAAATATCAAGGATATTTTTATATGTGCTTTACTAGAAGGGTTGCATGTGAAGATACCAAATGATCATTGGCAATGTAGAATGATAAAGCATGTAAGTTGGATATGACTCAAAATAAAGAACATGTGAATGATGTGCTCTTATGGACTTGCACCCATATAACATAAGAAAACTATTATGTGCAATAAAGGTCCTATTGTAAATACTCTTTTAGATTTGTTATGTTTTTAATGAAAAATTATTTAATCAACCTAACTTTTAGTAAATTGATCCTCTTTCTATATTCTACATATTCTTCTCAATTGTGAAGATTTTATTTCTTTTATAATTGGTAGAATTTATGCTATGGCAATTAAATCTACAAATATCATTATAAAAATGTAAAATATAAGAGGTAGATAAATTTATTAAAAAAATAGATTTATTTAATTTTTTTTGATATTTTTTCTTAATTTTTAATATTCATATAAAATTCTAAATTTATTAGCTTCTTTTTTTATTTTTTTAGATAGTGAATGGTCTTATTTTGGTTTTTTATAAGGTTTTAAGAGAATAATCATCAAAGATGTTTCTATTTATGTATTGTAAGTATGCATTAAATATACTTTATACAATATAATTTAATATATGAGGTATAATATTTTAAAATTATTTTATATTATTTTTATATTATATTGATGGATATGCATATTATAAAAAGAATAAGAAAAAAGTATAAAAGTAAAATATATAAACATAGATATTATATTATCAAGGACAAAAACTCAAAAAAAATAGATAAATAAGTGAGAATCTCTCAAAGAAATATGACAAAATAGAAATAGAAAAGTATGTATATTAAAAAAGAAATTGGAATGGCTATTGTCAAAAGATAAGGAAACTAGAGACTCTTGAAACTAAACTAGAAACAAGAAAGGAGTTGACAAGAGTGAAGAAGGCTTCACTCTTACCTTTATATATACTATCTACCCAAGATCTATGTGGCAACATTTATAGGACCTCCAAAAATATATTGCCTTTGCATGGCACGTATCTTAACTTGCAAGGGAAGTTTTTTATATGGACATCAAATAGTTAGCTTGTTCCGTAAGCTATCAATACATGTGGTACATGGTTAGTTTGTTGACTAAGTTTCTAACCTGCTAATCAATTATAGATACATATAAAATCAAAACAACATCTAAGAAGCTTTTAGGAAGCTTTTCTAGAAGGTATTATGAAATTAATCTACTTCTACTTGCTTCTATCCATTCATATTACCTAAATAACAATTACAGTAGATATATATCCATGACATTATCTCTTCTTTTAGGGATGAGTTCCACAAGGAGTGGTGATGACATGTTGAGAAAGTGTAAGATGCGATGAATTGCATTTGCCATGTACTTTGATCTTTGTTTCTTTTGAAGGTAGTTGATAGGTCCTCCCAGCCATCGGTAATGTTTTATTCAAGGGTAGAAAGACGACCCTGTGATTTAATCATTGTTGAAACCTTTATAACTTCTTTCAAACAAAACATTTGAAACACCATCAAGAGTCATGCTTACCTCGAATTAAATCACCAAACATTGAGAGTTTCTTCTTAAGTTGTGATATCAAATGCGTTGTATCTTACCATCTATTTAAAGAAAAATATATCATTCTTGAAGGTCTTCATCTCTTTTACGTCATCTTGAAGGATGTAACAATCACAATGTCTTGTCTGATAAGTTATCAAATGATGGCTCTTGAGTTGAATCTGCTAGCTGTTGATTCTTTATCTTTTTAAAGATGTTGATGTACAGTGAATTTGCTTTAAAAAAGCTCTATATTTTTGATTATCACTAATTAATAAATTAAGCCTCAAAATTAAAAAAAAAAACCAAGTTTATATGTAAAATTGTTCCTTTAGAGATAGTCACATCAATTCATAAGTCCTAAGTATCAAAGATCACCAAAAATGTTATAAAAATATAATAAAACCTTGTATATCTTTAAAATGATTTTTTTTTGAACTTCAAGAGCTCATATCTCACCATTGGATTATTTATACAAATCAAAATTTTACCTGAAGTATTGATGTACTTTTAAAAACTACCACAACAAATTTTAATTACAACTTCATTACAGATCTTGAGATATTGTCAAAATCCTAATATTAGCTTCAAATCCTTGCTTATATACATTAGTGTGCAAATTTCTTCATATCTCACAAATTAAGTACTTAAATACCATAAATTTTTAATATATAGCTTTTTAATCCAATAACACGTAGTTTTAGAAATTGTGAGCAAAAATTTCATCGAAAAATTCAAGATATGGCTCCAACCATTACTATCAACAAAATGACTCACTTACTACCTTTGAATTATATGTTCTATCTTCAATGCTCTATAACTTCTTTATACTAAGTCCAAATTTAAAAATTCTTTCACAAAAGATGTAGATCTTAAAATCACACTTATAATTATATCTTTTTATTTTTAAAATCTATCATAAAATGCCTTATATTTTCAAAAGAAAATTAACATATTTAAAAAAATTATCTTAATTTCAAATGGATATAACTTCATCATTCTTTCTCTAAATCTTCTAAAATTATACAAAAATTGTAGTCCAAATCCTAAACATTATAATTCTTACTTTTGACTCTCAAATGTCTCTTTTAAAGTTGCCAAAATCCTTGTTATGGTTGCAGACAGCCTATTGAATGCCTAATGGATACGGTCCTTCAACAATAGGAGTGAAGATCTTTACCTTTTGCCTTCATCCATCCATACCTTGCTTTCATTCCTCCAAATAAGTTTTTTAGAGGTTTGAATCTTCATCTTTGAGCCCCAATCTTTTCCTTAAATTTTATACTAAATATCTAAATCTTATATAATTTAAACACTATAATCAACATAAATAAACCTCAAAATAAATTTCCTTATATCAACTCTCTTTAAATTAATCTACTAATTACTTTAATATACATCAATTCTTATAAACATATTATATGTTTTAATTAATTTTTATATACTATAAACAATTATAATACAATAACACCACAATTATACAAAGATTATAAATAAGAATAGAAGGTAGAATGAAATCTTTTCTAAATTGTGTTTCTTTTGTAGCAAAAGTTTGCTATTCTTTATCTTGATTTTGATAGATACCATTGATAACAAACTTTGATCTTCTGTGTTGCATTTGTAAGATATTTTATTAACTCCTTTGTGTATTTTCTAATATCATAACCACACTATTAAATAAGATATTTTAACCTATGTCAGCACTACCTTGAATCTAAGACTTCTTCCACCTCAAATTCTTGATTATTATCTACTTCTATAGAAGGTGGTGGTATTTGTTTTCTTCTCGAGATATTCACTATCTTATATGATTCTAAAAGAAACACATTAAATATGGGATGGATTTCATAGACTTTTATAGATGTAATCTATAAGCGATTAGATTGATTTGTTCACAAATAAGAAATGGTCTAAGTCTATGATAATCCAACTTGTTATAAGGACAAATAATTTTAATATTACAATGAAGTAACCATACTTTATCACCAATATAGAAATGAGGTTGTTCCTTCTAATAAGCAACCAAGTTACTCTTTTGTTGTTCTTGAGCCTCTTTTAGTTGCATCTTTATTGTTATATGTGATAAAATAAATGTTAGACAAATAAAAGATATTACCTAATGTAAGTTGCTAATAGTTAAAGGACAGCAAAAGATAATCGAAAAGTTACAAAGGTGGTGGCTAGGGTTTATAGTAGTGGCTAAGTTAAGTGGCAGCTAGAATTTGGAGTAATAGCTAGGTTAAGTAGAATCTAGGATTTAGTTGGATGAAGTAAGAATGAATGAATATGAAGTTGAACAACAATAGATGTAAACTCTATCTATAAGTAAAGGATGTTGGAAGTGAGAGGTATTTTATTCCATACTTCTCTTGTGTCTAACCTTACTGATTTCTATTTACTTGTGTCTTACTTATTGTATTTTTTCAATAGGTTATAAGCCCATAGACACTTGATTGAGCTTTTCAAGTAAGTTGAAGTTATTTTCTCGTTGTTGATCTTGTGTGGAATAGATCTTATAGTGTTTGCTAATGTTAGGATTTGTATGATCTAATCTTGTATTTTGGCTTGTAGAAGTTTTGATTTGGGCCTTATAGATCCCTAACATTTATTTGAAGGTTCTTAATTCTTAGGATTGAATGATTAAGACCTTATACAAAGACCTTAATAGTGTCTCTGGTGTTGTGGAAGTTTTAGTGAGAAAGTGAATTTTATGAATTAGAAAACTTGATAGTGAGGCTGATTGGAGTCCACATACTTGTTAGAAGCTTTGAAATTTGAGTTGGGAGTGTTTAAAGTGAAGAAGCACTCATTTGTTCACAAGAGGGCATTCTGAGATTTTACTAATACAAAATTATTTTGGTGATTTTAAGCACATAGAGACTTCTTTTTTTGATATTTTTTGATAGACCTATTCTTAGACATGGCTTCTAGTAAGAGTAAAGATTTGAGAGTGATTAAAAAATTTAAAGGTGATAATTTCTACCATTGGAAGATAAAAATGGAACTTTTGTTGGTGTCTTTGGACCTTTGAGACATTGTAGATGAAAGTGAATAGCCTCCAAGCATGCATGCTGATGCTAAAGAAAAGAAAAACTTTATAAGACGTGAAAAGAAGGCTTTTGACATGATTGCCATGAATTTAGATAAAGCGAATTTTTTTCACATCATCTCTTGCAAATGACCAATAGATACATAGAAGATCCTTTGCAACATATATGAAAGCAAGAACTTGTCCAATATCATCTTTACAAGGAAGAAATTCTTCACTTGAAAGATGGAAGAAGGTGATGACATCATGGGTCATGTCAATAAGGTAAAGGCCTTTGTTAATCAACTTGCAATTATTGACAAGCCTTTAGAAGGGAGTGATATTGTCATGACCTTGCTTATGAACCTTCTCGAGTCCTACAACTACCTCATTATCGCATTGGAGTCCATCAAACTAAAAGAGCTCACAATGGATTATGTGACGGCAAGACTTGCTCATGAAGTATCCAAGAAGAAAGAAAGAAAAGCCTCAAAGTGAAGATTCGGCTCTCTTTTTAAGTCAAGGCAAAGAAATTTATTTTAACCAACGTGGCAATGTAAGAACTTCCTTCATTTGTAGAAAACTAAGTCATTTTGCTAGAAATTGCTTTAAGTCTAAGAAAGGAGATAATTAAGTGTAAATAATGCTTGTGATGAATATGGAGGTGATGATTATGCAGGTGATAATTATGCATTTATGGCAAGTGAAGGTACTTCCATGGCTGCCATGTCCAAGTAAATTATTGTTTCGGGTACTACCAAGTCCATGACTCTATATAAAAGTTCATTTGATACTTAAAAAGAAATTTTAGCAATAAATATACTCATAGGAGACAATGACTTAATATAAGCTATTAGAAGGGGCTCTATTGTAGTAGAGATTTTTGTGAAAGGCCAAATTAAGAAGATTAGATTGAAGGACGTCTTACATATGCCAAAGATGAAGAAAAATCTCCTCTCGATGAGTAAACTTGTTTCACATGGTTGTAAAGTACAATTTGATAAGAATGGATGTTTTGTGAAGACATTGAAAGGAGATGATGTTGCAAAGGGCTTTAGAGATGGCAACCTCTACTTCATCAAGTGTAAGAAGATGAATAGAGTTGAAATGGCAGCATTTGCTGAATTTCCTCAAGATCATGACAAGTTTGGCATTTGGCATCAATGCCTTTGTCATTTGAATGCCAAGAGCATGAAAGAGCTCCAATCCATAGTAAGTCGCATAGATCTTAGTCATATAAGCCACAATTCTATGACACTTGCTTGTGAAGGTTGTATTTAAGGTAAACAATAAAGGGCTATATTTCCAAGTAGAGTTACAATACATACAATCAAGTTATTGGAGATGATCTATTTTGATACTTTTAGACCTATGAGGATGCCATTAATAGGAGTTGGAAGGTACTTTATCACATTTATTGATGATTTTTTAAGAAAGGTGTGGATTTTCATCTTCAAAGCAAAGAATGAGTCTTTCACAAGGTTTAAAGAATTTAAGGCACTTGTGGAGAAGGAATGTAAGTGCAAAATGAAGATATTGTGTATAGACAATGGAGGTGAATATATGTCAAAAAAATTCAATGATTTCTTGAAGATATATGGTATTACAAAACAAACCTCCACTCTTTATAGTCCACAACAAAATAGAGTTGCTGAAAGAACAAATCGAACCATTGTGGAGATGACAAGAAATATGCTTCATGCTCAATACCTTAGACATGAGTTTTGAGTAGAAGTAGTGGCAAATATAATGTACACAAGAAATAGATGTCCTACAAGTGCACTTTCATCAATGACTCCGGAAGAAGCTTAATGTGGGATAAAACCTTATATTTTATACATGAGGGCCTTTGGATGCATAGTATATGCAAAGACACGAGATTGTATGAGATCAAAATTTGATACAAAAGGTAAAAAATGTGTGTTTGTTGGATATTATAAAAGTATAAAGGCTTATAGGCTCATAAATTTGGAGACCAAAAATATCATCAACAGTTGTGATGTTGAATTTTTGGAGCATAAGAGTGCTTGTGAGTACTTGGAGATATGTCCAAGTGGGAGTAATAGTGTGTTTGTGGACACATCTTCAAATTTAGCAAAGAAGGAAGAAGACGAAGACAATGATGGTTGTAAAGGTGAAAATGAAGATGAAGAGACAAAGAAGGTAGTGTCACGGCCATAATCATGTAAGCTAATAATTACATATAGAAATAGGTAGAAGTAAGTAAAAGTAGATAAAAGTAAGTTAATTCTATAATATTTAATATAGAAGCTTCCTAGAAACTTCCTAGATGCTGCTTTGACTTCATAGGTGTCTTTAATTGACTTTTTGGATTAGAAACGTGGTCAACAAGTTGGCCATGTGCCACACATGTTGTTAGCTTGAAGATCAAGCTAACTATGTGGCCCACACGTAGAAAAACTTGCCTTGTAAGTCAAGGCATGTGTCCTACAAAGTCAACACATATTGGAGGTCCTATAGAACGTTGCCACGTAGCCCCTAGTTAGATAGTATATATAGAGACAAGAGTGAAGGCTTCTTCACTCTTGTCAACTCCTTTCTTGCTTCTAGTCCAGGTTCAAGAGTCTTTAGTTTCTTGTCTTGTGGCAATAGCTATTCCAGTTTCCTTTTAATATACCTACTTGTTTATATTTTGACTTATTATATCAAGATAGCCTTTTGGTGTATATTTTCCCTCATCGAGTCTTTGTCCTTGACAGATTGACAAGAGTACACTTACAATATCAGAGCTTTGTTTTTTCTTGAGTAAGAGTAGATTACCCCTTCCTCTTGACAAGACATAAGCGTATTAGAAGTTTGCGGATTATCCACTTCTAAACTGATATTGTTCTTAGTATCTTCTTTGTTATTAAGTCTTTCTTTTCTTTTGTCTTGAGCAATATCAAACAAATTTTTCTTCTTAGTGTCATTATGGCAGAGCTTGTTGAAATGAAGAGTGCAATGGCACAAATGCAAGAGCAAATGAGGGAGTTAATGCTTGCGATGCATCAACTCAATTCACCAACACAGGAAAGAACAAAAATAGCAGAAAGTAGAGATATAGAGATGATCGGAGCTGCTTCAACATCTACAACAAATCACGTTCTTTCTCCAATTGTACAACACCCTATAAGCACTAGAGAACCAAGAATTGCCTTACCTGAGAAATTTGATGGTACGAGATCAAAGTTTCGAGGATTCATCAATCAAGTACAATTGGCAATTGAACTTCAACCGCAAAGCTATCCAACTCCAGGATCACAAGTCAGGTTTATTGGCACTCTACTTTCTGGTTCTGCATTATCGTGGTTTTCGTCTTTTCTTGAACAACGAAATCCAATATTGGACAATTTGGAAGCTTTTTTGGCGGAGTTTCGATCTATGTATGGTGAACACGATGCAACTCGTGTTGCAACAAATAAGATCCAAATTCTGCGACAAGAAAATCGCTCAGTAACAGTATATGCTTCACAATTTCGACAACTTACAATTGACATCAAGTGGGATGATGCTGCACTCATCAGTCAATTTCTTTATGGATTGAAATACGAAGTAAAGAAATTGATGCTCAACTTACTTGATCCTCAAACTTTGAGTCAAGCAATCGATTTTGCGATAAAATGTGATAATCGACTTTTCGAATTTCGATCCGAGAATCATTCACGGGAACCTCAACGTTATTACTCAATGGCAACATCAACATCTTTGCCAAACGTACATTCAGAAGTAGAAGACATGCAAATTGACGCGGTACGTTTTAAACCCCTAACTGAGCAAGAAAAGATTCGTCGTCGTCAAGAAGGATTATGTTTATATTACGGAGAACCTAAGCACACTGCTCAACATTGTCCAAAGAAACGACGCAACTATAAAATGAGGGGTACGACGGTCAAAGAAGACAACATGTCGGAAAACGGATTCGTCCAGCTACAATAGGGACCGTGCAGCTGGAACCTTGTACAATTCCTAATGAAGGTCCTATCCTCTCCTCAGAACCCTCTCCTTGTTTTATAATAGACTTATGTTTAGGACCTAAGAATTACAAAGCCTCTGCTTTATTAGATTCGGGAGCCTCAGCATGTTTTTTAGATGAACAATTTGTTAAAAGTCGTAAAATACCCTTTGTACAGAAACCTAAACCAGTACATGTAGAAGTCATAGATGGTCATCCCTTGTCTTCTGGAGATGTCACTCATGAAACTCATCCTATAAAAGTAACAATAGACGGTCATGATAGCTACATAGCTTTTAACATAATTAAATCCCCGTCCAATCCAGTTATTTTAGGTTTATCCTGGCTAGAAAAATATAACCCTCGAATAGATTGGAATTCGCGTAAACTTGACTTTTCCCAAAGCGTTATTAATAGTTCTACCAACCAAGTAAAAAATTATAAGTCTAGTATAGTAAAACCCGTACTGATAGGTGCAAAAGCATTTATACACGCAGCAAAAGAAGGATCAACTTTTGCTATTTATGCTGCACCTATTTCTGAAAACGTAAAGACTTCAATTGGCATTCCAAGTCAATATCAGGAGTATCAAGACGTTTTTGAGAAAAAGAATACAGATATTCTTCCTGAGCATCGTCCATATGATTGTTCAATCCACCTCAAGGAAGGAACTCAGCCACCATTTGGACCAATTTACAGTTTATCGCAAGATGAGATGGCTGAACTCAAGACATATATTGATGAGAATTTAGCGAAGAATTTCATATGCCATTCAAAATCTCCAGTAGGAGCTCCAATTCTATTCGTAAAGAAAAAAGATGGATCTTTACGAATGTGTGTTGATTATCGAGGACTCAACAAGATCACAATCAAGAACAAGTATCCATTACCTTCGATATCAGGACTCCTTGACCAGTTGAATCAAGCTAAGATCTATACAAAAATAGATCTAAGAGGAGCATATAATCTAGTACGGATCAAAGAAGGAGATGAATGGAAGACTGCGTTTCGAACCAGGTATGGACATTTCGAATATAATGTCATGCCCTTTGGACTCACGAATGCACTAGCTGCTTTTCAACATCTCATGAATGATGTATTTCGTGAATTCTTAGACAATTTTATCGTCTGCTATCTAGACGATATCCTGATCTATTCTAAGAACGTCGAAGAACATGAAATAGATGTTCGTCAAGTATTACAAAAACTTAGAGATGCAGGATTGTACGCCAAGATGGAAAAGTGTGTATTTCACACTACTCAAGTTGACTTTTTAGGATACATCATTTCAAATGATGGTCTCATGATGGATTCTAAGAAAGTCCAAACAATCATGGATTGGAAGATTCCAAGGACAGTAAGAGATGTCCAATGTTTCTTGAGATTTGCCAATTACTATCGGATCTTCATCAAAGATTTCTCACGAGTTGCAGCTCCACTTACACGCTTGATTAGTAAAGATAAATTCCAATGGAATCAAGAAGCGGAAGTAGTATTTGAAGCCTTGAAGACATCGTTTGTCTCTGCACCAGTCTTATATCGTGTTGATTTTTTCAAGGCATTTTTTATGGAAACAGATGCATCAGATTTTGCCTTGGGTGCAGTTTTATCACAAATGGGAACAGATGACAAACTTCATCCGATAGCTTTTCATTCAAGAAAATTCTCAGCAGCCGAGATCAATTATGAGATCCACGATAAAGAACTTCTTGCGATCGTGGATTCTTTTCAAGAATGACATCATTATCTAGAAGGCGCTTCTAGTCCAGTCACTGTGTATACAGATCACAAGAACCTCGAGTATTTCATGTCAGCACACGTGTTGAATCGTCGTCAAGCTTGTTGGAGTATGTCTTTGTCAAGATTCGAGTTCATTATCACTTATCGATCAGGAAAACAACAAGATTTGTCTGATGCCCTATCTAGACGTTCTTATTTTGCACCAAAAGAAGGAGATGCAGCTTTTCAGCAACAAAGAACGGTCCTCTTGAAATCGGAGCAATTTCATCTCCGAGCAATGAAATCAACATTGACTGTTGATTCAACTTTTTTCAAGCAAATCCAGTCCAGTATGCCCTCAGTCCCTCTTGTTTATGATATCCAGAATAATTCTTCCAAGTCTCATGATCCTTCTAAGTTCGAGTTCAAGAATAATCTATTATATTTTGAAGGACGCCTATATGTTCCTGAAGGAGAAGCACGTTTACATGTTCTTCAAGCACGTCATGACTTTCCAGCAGCAGGGCACTTTGGATATAATAAGACTTTGGAACTCATATCAAGAGATTTTTGGTGGCCACAAATGTGGAAGTCAGTCAAAGACTTTGTACAATCATGTGATATTTGTTCAAGATCAAAAATTCCTCGTCATCGACCTTACGGACTTCTTCAGCCATTACCTATACCAGAACAACCATGGTCTTCTGTTTCTATGGATTTCATCATAGATCTTCCAAGCTCAAGATCTTATGATTCTATATTTGTGATAGTAGATCGTTTCACCAAGATGGCACATTTTGTACCATGTACAAAATCTATCACAGGTGAAGAAACAGCTAAGCTTTTCATTGATAATATCTATCGCTATCATGGATTACCTAAAGATATCATATCGGATAAGGGAACTCAATTTGTGTCAAGATTTTGGAGGATCCTTTTCAAGATTTTAAAAGTAGACATAAAGCTATCTTCGGCTTTCTATCCTCAAACTGATGGACAAACAGTGCGCGTAAACCAAGTCTTGGAGCAATATTTAAGGTGTACTATCAACTACCAACAAGATGATTGGACAACCCTTCTGCCATTGGCAGAGTTTGCTTATAATAATACGGTACATTCTTCCATGCAAAAAACACCTTTCTTTGCCAATTATGGCTATCATCCACGACTTGATACTTTTGATTTTTCAAAAGTTGATAATCCTGCAGCAGAAGATATGGCAAATCGGTTGTCAGAGTTACATGCAATAATGAAGACGCAATTGAAGGAAGCTCAAGAACGACAAAAGATAAACGCAGATCTATATTGTAAGGAGCAACCACAAATCAACGTGGGTGATAAGGTATGGCTACTTCGTCGCAATATCAAGACTACTCGACCTTGTGACAAGTTGGACTATCGTAGGCTTGGCCCCTTTTCTATTTCTGAACAGATCAACCCAGTTGCATATCGGTTACATCTACCGGAGTCAATGAAGATCCATCTTGTATTCCACGTGTCTCTTCTTGAACCATATAAGACAGTGGATATACAAGGAAGAAGACAAATGCCACCGCCTCCTATAGAAGTAGATAATAATGAAGAATTTGAGGTGGAAGAAATATTAGACTCAAGGCGGCGCCGAAATAAGCTGGAATATCTTGTTCATTGGCACAGATATGATATTAGTGAACGCACATGAGAGCCATCCAGGAATCTAAGAAATGCATCAGCTAAAGTCAAAGTTTTTCATCAACGACATGCATCAAAACTAAGATGAAAATCTCTCTTATAAAAGAGACAAGATTGAGGCAAGATAACATTCAATTTCCTATCCTTGTTTGTAACTTCTTTACATTTGTGACGCTAATTAGATGGAGAGCCAACGACCAGCAGATTCAACTCAAGAACCTTTGTTGGCTGACCTGCCGGACGAGACATTACGATTGTCACAACCTTCAAGATGACGCAATCGAGATAAACATCTTCAAGAACGACATGTTCTTCCTCGAATAGATGGTGAGATACAACGCGTTTGGTATCACGATTTGGGAAGGGACTCCCGATGTTTGGTGATTTTGCTAGAGGTAGGAACAACTCCTGATGGTGTTCCAAATATTCTATTCGAAGGAAGTTACGAAGGCCTCAACAATGATCAAATAACTGGGTGGTCTTCCCGCCCTGGTATGGGACACTATCGATGGTTGAGAGGCCCTATCAATCATCTTCGAAGAGAACAGAGATGAGAGTATGTGGCGAATACAATTCGTCGCATCATAGATTTCCTCAACATATGATGACCGCTCCTCGTGGAACTCGTCTCTAGAAGGGGGGGTAATGTCACGGCCATAATCATGTAAGCTAATAATTACATATAGAAATAGGTAGAAGTAAGTAAAAGTAGATAAAAGTAAGTTAATTCTATAATATTTAATATAGAAGCTTCCTAGAAACTTCCTAGACGCTACTTTGACTTCATAGGTGTCTTTAATTGACTTTTTGGATTAGAAACGTGGTCAACAAGTTGGCCATGTGCCACACATGTTGTTAGCTTGAAGATCAAGCTAACTATGTGGCCCACACGTAGAAAAACTTGCCTTGTAAGTCAAGGCATGTATCCTACAAAGTCAACACATATTGGAGGTCCTATAGAACGTTGCCACGTAGCCCCTAGTTAGATAGTATATATAGAGACAAGAGTGAAGGCTTCTTCACTCTTGTCAACTCCTTTCTTGCTTTTAGTCCAGGTTCAAGAGTCTTTAGTTTCTTGTCTTGTGGCAATAGCCATTCCAGTTTCCTTTTAATATACCTATTTGTTTATATTTTGACTTATTATATCGAGATAGCCTTTTGGTGTATATTTTCCCTCATCGAGTCTTTGTCCTTGACAGGTAGAAAACAAGGCCTTTAAAAATGCTAAGATCAGCAATGAAGAGTATAAAGATGATGATGATGGTGATGAAAATTATCAATCTTTGAATGAAAAAAGACTATCTACAAAAGAAAAGAAGATTGGAGGAGATCATAGAATGGACTCAAGCAATCACCAAGGATATGGTACCAATACATTGATCCATTCTTTGTGAATGAGGGATTTGTGAGAAGCAATGCTGATCATTCTATGTATATGATGCAATCAAAAGTCTTCTTTCTGATTGTTATTCTTTATATTGATGATTTAATCATCTTAACCAATACCTTGAAAAAGATGGATTGGTTGAAGGCAATGCTAGCAAAAGAATTTGAGATGAGTGATTAGGGAGAGCTCCACTATTGCTTAAGAATGGAATTTGTGAGAGGTCGAGCTAAGAAGTTCATTATATTGTGGCAAAAGAAGTATATTGAAGAAGTATTGAAATGATTCAACATAGAGGAGTGCAAGCCTATTGGAACACCAATGTAGGCGAATATGAAGTTGATGAAGTTCACGGATGAGGAGTTTACTGAAGTTGAAGATGAAATGAAAGATGTTCTATACAAGGCAATTGTAGGCTCATTTATGTATGCAATGGTTAGCACAAGGATGGATCTTGCATATGTAGTGAGTATTGTGAGTCAATACATGTGAAAGGTTGGACCAATCCATTGGGCAACCATTAAGAAGATCTTGAGGTACTTAAAATATATTTTGAACTTCAAATTGTGCCTTGGAGGTGATAATATTGTATTGCATGGTTATTGTAATGCGGATTGGGTTGGAGATGCAAATGATAGAAGGTCAACAACAAGATATGTATTCTTTGTTGGAATGGGAGAAATTTCATAGAATTGTAAGAGACAATTAATAATTGCAAGGTCTACAATGGAAGCGGAGTACATGGTAGCAAGTCATGGTGCAATGGAGGCAATATGGCTAAAACAAGTTTTAAAAGACATTGGACTTGTACAAATGGAAGCAACTCCAATGAAGTGTGACAATCAAAGATGCCTTGCCTTTGCTAAGAATCCAAAATATCATTCAAGGACAAATCACATTGACATTCAACATCACTTTATATGAGAAAAGATTGAAATGAGAGTGATTGACATAAAGTATTAAGCAACGGAAGACATGCTTGTTGATTTGCTTACAAAAGTATTGGTAAAGGATAGAAATTACAAATTAACAAAGGCATTAGATTTAGAAGCCTTTAATCAATAGCAAAGTAAGAGTATTAAAATAAATATTAGACAAATAAAAGATATTACATAATATAAATTGCTAATAGTTAAAAGATAGCAAAAGGTAATAAGAAAGTTATCAAGGTGGCATCTAGGATTTATAGTGGTAGTTAGGTTAATGGAATCTAGGATTTAGTTGAATGAAGTAAGGATGAATGAGAATGAAGTTAAACAATAATGGATGTAAACTCTACTTATAAGTAAAGAGTGTTGGAAGTGAGAGGTATTTCATTTCATACTTCTCTTATATCTAACCTTGCTGATTTCTATTTATTTGTGTCTTGCTTATTATATTTCTTCAATTGTATGTAGGTCAGATTAATGATCTACAAAATCTTCTATTATAGGATTATCAAGTTTTATAAAGTCAAAAATATTAAGTTATAGATAATATCCATAATTAGTAAAGAAAGGTGTTTGTTATATAGAGAAATATGTTGTGTTATTACAAGAAAATTTTACCAATGGCAAAAGAATTGTCTAATCATCTTATTGGTATTTGATGGTAGAATTCAAATACTATTTTAAAACTTAATTTACATACTCTATCTATCCTTCAATTTGAAGATAGAATTTGAAGATAGAATTTGAAGATAATTTAATATCTACTTTTAGAATCTTAAAAAATATTCTCTAAAATCTTGATACAAATTAAGTTCTTCTATCCAATATAATATCCTTAGGTAATCCATGATAGCTATGTATGTTTTTAAGGAAAAACTTGGCTATTTCTTCACCTATGATAGTTTTTGTATATAATACAAAATGTGCCATCTTGATGAAATAATCTACTTGTTTTAGTTTTATCCCTTGAGGTAATATAGTTTTTTTTTTCTAGACTCAGAATTGAAATAGGTGAAAGAGCTTTCGCAGAATGTTTGTCCATGAGAAGATCTTTTAATGGATAAGATGTCTTCTAGAACTGCACAAAGAACAGAATTGGTGTAGACTGAGGCGAGACCTCGATGGTTAGGACGTCATTGGGTTGGATAGATGGATCAGGTGTCATCATCCATAAGATGCCTGTTACAAGAACTGGATTTGACTTCCTCATAATTGGGTTGAATTGGTCCTTTGCAACTGGTTCATCCAAGTGTTGAATTAATTCTTTGTCCTTTTGCTGGCTCCTAGTAAGTACTGCTTGGACACATTTGACTCAATTTATTGAGAAATCTTAGAAACCTTGATTATTATCCTTGATCTTATTTTATAGCTGGATTTATTGATTATGGTTGTTGAAATTGAATAGAGCATTATACTGTTGATATGTATGTCCTGACTGCTTACAATTTCCACAAACTAGAGTATATTCATCACTTGCTCTTAGATTAGGATATTTACTAGCATAATGATCAATCTGCCTGCAATAATAATAATGAAGTGGTCTTCTTCCACCTCCATCAAGCATATTGGATGTCTCCACTAGTA
This sequence comes from Physcomitrium patens, assembly GCF_059467195.1. Classification (NCBI taxonomy): domain Eukaryota; kingdom Viridiplantae; phylum Streptophyta; class Bryopsida; order Funariales; family Funariaceae; genus Physcomitrium; species Physcomitrium patens. The sequence goes on from NC_143418.1 coordinate 16,785,517, forward strand.
TATATTGGCTGAGCTTATTCCAAGTTGAACTGATAAATGATCCCAGTTGTCCTGTTGGTATAAAAGAAACTGGAATTGATTGCGATGATAGAGAATATTTTTGATATCGTAGTTGTTCCTTCACATAATTATGGGACTTTGATGCAAAATCCGGATTATAATTTGGACCTTGAAAGTTATTAAAGGCTCAATTTTACCTATTTAAACGAGTCTCGTTTCAGCCAAATATATTTTTCATTTGAACTTGATTGACATTCCACTAAGTGAGTGGGATCATGGTTTGATTACCAAATTGTTGTTTCTTTTTTCAATTCCAACAATTAGCTGCCAAGTGCTTTCCTCCATAGAATGTACATTGCACCATCATTTGTCGAAGAGAGGAGCATTCTGTCACCAAATGACCTTGGCCCTTAGAATTAGTGTACCATACAATGGGCCTAGTATTGGTAGGTTTTTGCCTCTTTTCTTTATCCTTTGTCATATTGATTGCCATTTCTTCCATTTTTTTAATCAAATTTATTAAGATTTCATTAGAATCCTTCAAAGCTGATACTATTGGCAACTCTGTCGTAGTCAATGGTTGTTGTTGATAAGAGAAGTATGGAGACTATGATATTACCATGCTTGGTGGTATACTTTACAACGGGGTGACATTAACTATTCGTTGTGTATTGACATTTGAATTGATCCCTGTATCGAACATTCTTAGATAATTAATCACTGCTCCATTCCATATCGAGATTTGATAACCTCCTTGAATTGAAATCATAGCAGCTCCCATAGGTAAAAATTGATCATAATGATATTTCTTCTAAACCTTAGCTCGATTAAAAGATGCTATTACCATATTTGGTTGAACCTCTTTTACAAACATTTTTAGTTTGGATGGATGCAATCCATTGATTAATATGGATAATATAAAAGCCTCTGACATTTGATGATTTGGCCACTTGTGAAGTATATCTGCCATACGGCCATAGTACAATTCCACTGTCTCTTTTGGACTCATTTTGCTATTCATTAATCTTTCTCGAAGTCAATCCTCTAAATCAATTGGATGAAAATGGATTCAAAATGCATTCTTCAATACTTCCCAATTAAGAAATTGATCCACGGTTTGGTGGTTATACCATTCAAATGTTTTATCTTTTAAGGTTGTTGGTAGCGATTACAACCAAATATCTTCAATTTTGCCATTATTAGCTACACATACGGTCAGGAATTGAGACAAGTGTTGATCTGGATCTGCATTTAGCAAGTTCCTAAAAGTAGGTAATGGAGCCATGCTACTTGTGCAATCGCCGACATCACCCATTTGGACTACTATTAGAACTACTAGACTATTTGTTATCATTGAAGAAGACAATGTGCCGCTTAATCTCTTATTAAAATTACCACTACCTTCTCCAAACTTTCCAACCTCAATTTTCTATTTTTATCCCTGAATAAGTTTATTAGTTGAGTTGGAGGTGAAAATCATAGATTTTGAAATATGCTGAATTGGCCTTTATTGGCAAGCAATTTATGTCATTCTATGGAACCAATTTTGACAGAATCAACAGATTTTGCTATTGGAAAGATATCCAATACAGTACCCAATTCTTCTGATTTTCTTCTACTTGCAGTTAACGAATTTAAGAGATATACTGAGCTATTGACAAAATTTTTTGCGAGTACTTTTGGTGATTTTTTTAATGGTATATATGTCTAAAATATTAGAGGTCGGTAAGCTTTTGGGTATGCTTGGATATGCCAATAGGCATGCAACTATGGCTTAATCCAACTTTGTCGATGCTTCTTTTCTAACTTGCATTATTGTTTATTTTGTAACCATTCTCTGCCTTGTACTCTCCTTTGTCTTTTTTTTGACTAATGTATTTTTTTTACTGCAATGTTCTCATTCTTAATAACTAAAATCTTTCATTATATACTACTAAATTTGCTTCTTATCTTCCATATAACTACACAATTTTCTTCACTTTTGAATCAATTTCAATTTTATAACATCTTTGCACAATATCTAAAACTATTCATTCGGCCATTAATTCCTAACATTCAATACTATTATCGTTCTCTGACAACGGTGCCAAAAATGTGGTTATCATTTTACTTATTTTACAGATTCTTTTCAGAATAAATCCATAGAGGGGGATTCAAATATAGAAAAAGACTATTGCATGAGCTTACACGTTAAGGTGACACAATTAACCGTAATCCAAACTACTAAAACACCAAGAAACACTACAATGCTTTCTCCCAATATTAATACTCCTTTATCAACTAATAACAACAATGTGCAATCCTACATTTTCAAAAGACTACTCAAAACACATAAATTCCATCCAACACCAGAAATAACAAACTTCACTCCAACCAATTTGGATTTGTACAATTTTTGTAATTATAGAATTCCTCTGTCAAAACACATACAACTCTCAATAAACAACAATCATAATCTTCTATCTATGAACAATCTCCCACAAAATCTGATAACAAACTCCCAATATCTTCTCATAATAATTCAATTACAAAGTACTCCAATTACATAATCAATAACTCATAAATCAATCTTTGATTTATTCCACAGATTTAATTCTGAGTATTCAAAAACTATCCTTTATTTTTCAACAACAAAAAAACAAAGAGGTAGCACTAAGCTTTTCCTAGTTCATGACTATTATATTCTGGCACTTATAATATCTTCTTCAAGTTACTTATGCTTTACTTCTGAAATTCTAGATTCTAATCGTCATTCCCTACTTAACCATTTTTCACAACTAATTCAATCACCCATCTTATTGAATTGACTATACTAGGAATGATTAATCTACTTTATCAATATCTTATAAAAACAAATTTCTATCCCTTCTACATACCTATAAATATATGTTTAATTTCATTAGACTTATGTCTTTCTACTTGATCAATTATACTCTTAGTCATATTTTAAAAAAATCAAGACTATAAGAAATATAATCTATTTTTAGATTATAATTTTTTAGCCATGTTAAATCTAAAATAATTATATTAATAAGAGATTTAATAATATTAAATATTACAAAGCTATTATGATTATTAATTGTTATTTCTATAGGAAGAATTAAATGAGTAATATTTTTTGAAGATAATGAACGACCATCTTTGACTTTCACATGAACATATTTAGTTTTTTTTACTAAAAATATATTATATCTTTTAGCAAATTCTTCATCTAAGAAACATGGTGAGGCTCTTAAATCTAACAAGATGGAGGATTTGTGATATTTATGTCTTAAAATAATATTTATTGTAAAAAAAAGAGAGGGTTCTAAAGAAAAAATGGGACCTTTACTAGGTGTTGTATAGGATTCTAGCTATATAGTCCATATTGTAGCTGGACAAACTCGTTTTCCAACATACTATCTTTTTTGATGGCCGTTATCATACTGTAATTGATTATAGTATGTAAATATTAGTTAGAACATATAATATGTTTATAAGCCTTGATATATATTAAAATAGTTAATAGATTAATTTAAAGAAAGTAGATATAAGAAATTTTATTTTAAATTTTATCTATTTTGATTATAACATTTAAAAAAATTATTGGATTTAAATATTTAGTATGAAGCCTCGAGAGGAGATTAGAGCCTAAAGATTAAAATCTAAATCAATAAGAGGCTTATTGGGAGGAATGAAAGAAAGGCATGGTCAAAAGAAGGCAAGGAATAGGGATCTTTATTCCTATTGGTTGAAGGCTATGTCCAATGGGCTTCAAAGAGGTTGCCCGAGGCCTTATTAGGGATTAGGATTTCTTTTTCAAGGTCATTCGAGCTTTGGAGGCTAAGATCAACAAGTTTAGGTTTATGGATACGGATTAGGTATAAATTTTATGTGATTTGGAGTTTTTATGAAGGAGTTATTAGTACTCAAAGTTAAGGTGTCAATTTTGTACCTATTTTCACTCTTTGGGACATAACATACGATTGCAAAGAGCAACAAAGGATCACCGATTAGATAAGAGAGAGAACTTTTTTGGCTACACTTTTTATATATTGTTTAATGAATTTGGAATTTGGATGAAGAAGTTATAGAGAGTTGAAGTCAGCACATCCAAATCAAAGGTAGTAAATAAGTGATTTTATTTATAGTAATGGTTGGAGCCATATCTTGAGTTTTTGGACAAATTTTTAGCTCAAAATTTTTAGAGAAGATAGATTATTGTATTAAAAAGCTATACATATAAATTTTATAGCATTTAAATACTTAATTTGTGAGATATGAAGAAAATTACATATAGGTATATAAAAACTAGGGTTGGAAGCTATTGTTAGGATTTTAGTGATATCTTAAGATCCACAACAAATTCATAGTTGAAATTTGTTGTAGTAGTTTTAAAATTACATTAGTACTTCATGTAAAATTTGAGTGTGTTTGAATAGTCCAATTGGAAGATATACCTGGTTTTCTTCTGCTCATCTTAGAGATATATCAATACCAAAGGAATGGTGGAAAAAAGACAAAATGAAGGAGAAGGATGATGACAGCAAAGCCAAAGCTGAAGCTATTATGTTGGAAGTATTGGATACTCGGATAACTATGAATAAAGGAGAAGAGATTGGCGAAGTATTTGCTCTTAAATGTGATCCTATGATTAATGATGGCTACAAAAAAGAGTAAGAAATTGGCTCTAGTGAGACTCAAGAAAAGAAAGTAGAAGAAATAGAAGAATTTTTCAATGGAAAAATGAAAAATGAGGTTTTCATAATGTTTGTTGGAATGAATATAAGTAATACAGGGATTATTATGGATACAACATGTATCCAAAATGAAGGTGAATTTGAATATAGAAGAGCATAAGGCTTAACAAAATAAGCCCAGACCATCCAAATTCAAGAATGCATGGTTGGAGAAATAATAAATGAAAAGATGGTTCACAAGGATATAAAGCTACTTATTTATATAAATAACTATAATTTTGAGTGTGGTTAAGAAAAGAAGGTAGATTATTATTATTTATTTTGGACAAAAGTGAAGCTTGGAAAGCTTGAAGATATGATTTTAGCTTTGATTGTTCATAACTCTCAAAAAAATCATGTCTAGGAGATTTTTTGACAAGAAAAAATAGACCATTGATATCAGCCAAAAATAGATATTGAGAGTTTCAAATAATATGAAAGATATATGAATAGATATTTCTAATGGTACTTTAGACTACTAATATAATACATAAAAGAAATTTTCTTGAAGATAATTTGAATCATACATAGTTGCAACAATGCAACATAATGAAACATATATATTTTGTAAGTTGGATGGTAGGATATTGAAGATATCTATAGTTGGAAAGCGGATCAAGGAATTTAAAAGAAAAGATGGAAAATTTATTCTAAGTAATCTTTCAGATTTTGAAACACTATATTTAGACCAAGAAGAAGATGTAAAAAAAAAATGAAGATGAAGAAAACAAAGATGGTAAAATTGACACATACCAAAGGATATGCAAGTTTGGAAGAAGTAGATATTGTATTATAAATGCTTTTAGTATGTAAAAATTAATTAAAACATATTATATATTAATAAATCTAGATGTTTATTAGAGTGGTTAGTAGATTAAATTAAAAAGAGTTGGTATAAGAAACTTAACTTTGTTTTTTTTACTTGTTTTGATTTTGGCATTAAAAAAAAATACAAGGCCTAAATATTTAGTATAAAGCCTTGGAAAAAGGTGGAAGCCTAAGAATGAAAATCAAAACTAGTAGGAGGCTAATTGAGAGAGATGAAAGCAAGGCATGGTCGGATGAAGGCAAGAAGTGGAGAACTTCAACCCTATTGGTCGAATACCATGCCCAATGGGCTTTGAGAAGGCTACCTGCAACCTTACTAAGGATTTCGATGACTTCAAAGAAGGCATTTGGGAATTAAAAGACAAGATTGTAAAGTTTAGGATTTGGATTACAATTTTTGTGCAAAAATTAGAGGATTTGGAGTTAGGGAGAAGAAGTTATAGCTGTTTGAAGTTAAGATGTTAATTTAAGATATACTGTTATTCTTTTGAAGATATGAGGAGTTATACAATAGCTTTTGAAGATTGAAAGGTGCGGCTAGAACATCGATTTTAAGACCTATATCTTTTATGAAAGAATTTTTGCTTTTAAAGTTCATGTGAAGGAGTTATAGAGAGTTGAAGGCAGTTCTTTCAAATCAAAGGCTATGAGTGAGTGGTTTTGTTCAAAGTAATGGTTGGAGCCATAATTTGAGTTTTCAAATGAATTTTTAGCTTAAAATTTTTGGAAAATGTGAAATTTTTTATTGAAAAGCTTTACATAAAATTTTTGTGGTATTTGAGCTTATATTTTGTAAGATATAAAGAAAATTATATACAGATGTATAAAAAAAAGGGTTTGAAGGGACTGTTAAGGTTTTTAAGATATCCCAAGATCCGCAACAAATTTGTAGTTGAAATTTGTTGTAAAAGTTAATAAAAATATATTAGTACCTCATGTAAAATTTGAATTTATTTGGATGGTTGGATTAAGAGATATGACACGATGAAGTTTGAAATTTTTTCTACATAAGGTCATACAAGGTTTTAGAGGATTTTATCATATTTTGGGTATTGTTGGTTATTTAAGGCTTATGTATTTGGTGTAATTGCTCAAAAAGAGAAAATTTATATATAAACTTAGGACTTTTCTTATTTTGAAGCTTGATTGAATAACTAGTGATAACCAGAAGCCCAATATTTTCTTGAGGCAAATTCTCTCTATCGTGACACCATACTCATTCTCCAAAAAATTCAAACTTGTGAATGAACATTTTTGGAGAATACTCATTCATTTTGTAGTTGCATCACTTTTTTGGGTAATATTGAGTAGTGTGCTTATGTTCTCCATAATACAAGCACAATTCTTTTTGACGACAACAAGTCTTTTCTTACTCAATAAGAAGCTTAAAACTTATCACATTAATTTTCATATCATCTACTTTTGAATGTATAAGTTGAGAAGATGTTGGCATTATCATTGATTTATAATAATGTTAAGGTGTACTTATGCAATTCTTAGATCAAAATTCAAAAAGTCAATTATCAAATCTTATAACAAAGTCAATTGCTTGACTCAATGTTTGAGGATTATGTGAGTTGAGCATCAATTTTTTTATCTAATATTGAAATCTATAGAAAAATTAGCTGATAAGTGTAACATCATCCTACTTAATATTAATTACAAGTTGTTGAAACTATGAAGTATATAACATTATTGATTAATTATCTTGTTGCCAAATATTGAACTTATTGGTTGCAATACAAATTTTATCATGTTCTCCATACATAGAGCAAAATTTTGCTAAAAAAACTTCTAGATTATTCTATATTGGATCTTGTCATTTAAGAAAAAATAAAAATCATGATAATATTGAATCTAAAAGAAGTGTATTAATGAATATAACTTGCAATCCTAGAGTTGGATAGCTTTGGAGTCGAAGTTCAATCACAAGTTGTACTTGATTGATAAATTTTCAAAATTTAGATCTTATACCATCAAACTTCTTAGATAGTACAATCTTTGGTTTTTTAATATTGGAAGGATGTTCTACCATAAGAGAAGGGATATGATTTGGTGTAGATGTTGAAGTAGCTTTAATTATTTCTATATCATTGCTCCCTGCCATTCTTGTTGCTTCTTGTGGTGGTAAATTGAGTTGATGCATTGCAAGCATTAACTCTCAATTATTCTTATATTTGTCCCATTGCACTCTTTATTTCAAGAAGCTCTACCATAATAATAATTAAAAAAAAAAAAGATATTTAGTATTACTCAAAAAAAATATAAGAAGAGACTTAAAAATAAAAAAAAACTATTAAGTATAATATCAATTTAGAAGAAGGTAATCCGCAACTCCTGATATACTTAAGTCTTATTAAAAGTGTAAGTCATCAAATTGATTCATTAGTTGTTTTAGGATAAAGAAATGCATTTAGAGTGTTTAAAACCATAATACATAGTGAATAGTATAGAAATATTTAAACAAATATAAAATTAGAATATTAGTTGTAAAAATAGTCTTAGTAAGTTTTGAAGGTAATTATTTTTATTGGTTTATTATTTTTATTTATTATTGAGTATCAAGGATTATTTATTAATATAAATATTTAAATTGGTCTTTTATCTATATGTATTACTTATAAAAAAAAACTATAAATATTAGTTAGTAGTTAAAAGAAGTATGAAAAAGAACCTCATATCTTTTTACTTAGTTATATAGAAAGTAGGATTTAGAGTAGATTTAAATTGATTTTATTACTATAAAAAATCTTTAAAATAGAAAAATATAATATTAAACTGATATTAGTATTATAAAACCACTATGGTAATTTTTAGAACTTATTTAGAATTTATTTAGAATTTTTTAGGAATTTTTAGAATAATTTCTAAGACTTTGGTAAAAATAAATTTTATCACTTTGGGAGCCATTATGAAGTAATGGAGCAAGATTTGAAGGCCTCACAAGGTTTTTAAGCTAATTGGATATTTTTAAACACCATGGTGAAGTCAAAAATATAAAAATATTGGTTTTAATATTGAGTTGTAGTATCTTGAAGGTAGTTAAGAGGATAAGACTAAGGCCTCATGGCTTCTCTTAGATATCCATATATACTACATGTGAGCCTTGGTGAGGTTCAAGTATTTGATTTATAAGTAAGTTACCTTTGAGATAAAATATTTTTACTTTTTTTTATTTAATTACTTGTTATTTTTAAATCTTTATAATTTATTCATAATAACTTAAATTTATATTTTTCTTTTACCATTGAAAAGATAAAAAAAATTATCTTTTTAAAAATATATTTTTTAATTTTATTATTTATTTTTTATTGAATAAAAACTCAATGAATAGACTAGACTAAGTTTTGTATTGTGTAATTGCTTGATTTCATTTATTTCAATTGTTTTATTTTATTCTTCTTTTATTCTTAATAATTTTTTCTCCACTTCATACCACCAATTATAAGCAACTTTTAATTGAGGCCCTATTGTAACTTTGATTAAGGGATGAATTTTACATCCACAAAGAAAAAAAGATAATCCACTCCTAATCATGAAAAGACAAAGCTCTAATATTGTAAGTGCACTCTTGTCAATTTATTAATGACCAATATTAATTTCAAATTTTATGACATATCTACAAAACTAAAGATCTTATAGTAAAAACGTTTATAAAAATTATAATTTATCTTTGTAGTCATAGATATAACAAAATTGGTTGGTAATCTTGAATAAGAAATAAATAAGATCAAATAAAATAATGTCTTTATACCAATATTTAAAAAGTTTAAATTTTTTTAAGCAACTCACATATTTGTTAATTATTAAAAAGTAGCAAAGGTATAATCTAAATAATGTGTTGATTTTAACATCAGTTGGCATGAAAAAGGTTTATAAGTTATTTTTTTAATAGTATCTTCTTCAATTAGACTACAATGACCCTGATATAATGTGGAGTCCAATAGCTATTAATGCTATACATCACTAATAAATTACTTACAAAGATAATACTACATATAATCAAACAACATTTTTTCTTATTGATATGCTAGAATTCCATCTAAAGTTAATCTACTTGCTTGTACTAGTATTTTGTATTCATCAAAAGATATATGATGAAAAATAGTCAATAATATTTTATGTTCCAAATTTTAGTTCTATGCCTCAAATTTTGGTGGTTAAGTAATAAATAGATCTCAAAGTTTAAGAAGTCAATGCAAGATTATTAATCTACTAATTTAGAAGAATGCATTAATAAGTGGGAAGTATGAAGTCATTAGTTTTGTTATTTTGGATAATTATAAATATTATCACTTTTAAAAGTCTAATCATTGTTTCATATACTGAATATCTTCAAATTGGTTCTTTGAGACTCTCTATAATCTTTGATATGATGCTAGGAGCCTATTTTGTATCGTAGTCATTGAAATTTGTAAAATGCTCTATAACGTGTTGAAAATTTGTAATTATAAGCTTATATATCTTATGACCTAATGTTCCTTAGGTTGGCTTTTAGACTTGCAAATAGAGTTATTTGCTAGCTTTATTTGCATATTTAAGTCTTTGATTATTTCTTTTGATAAATAGTTGTTGTTAGGTTGTTGTTTTAGAAGGTATCAATTGTGGTATTGGTAAAGGAATATTTTTTGTTAATTTTTTTTTTCTACTTTTTTTTTTGCTTTATCAATTTTTATTTTATTTATTTTTTATTTTTACTTGTTTCTTTTATTTAGTTTCTTTGCTTTTGTATTCAAATTTTTTCTCTTCTTCTAATTTTTTTTTTCTCTTGCTCATATATTATTTGTAATTGTTGCCAAAACCATGTTTATTATTATTTTTTTTAATCCTTAAATTGGTGATTTTTAAGTTGATTTTTCTTGGATAGGAACTCCTTAATATCAACTTTTTTTTAAACCAATTGTTTTTGGATTTGGACATTAGATGAGTTTTTGGTAAAAATTTAAGTAAAAAATTATCTATTATTGTAGTACTTTGAAACATCCAATGTCAAAAAAAAAAATGCATATACTCAATAATTTAATTTTTGCTAAATTTAACAATGATGAAGTCACATACCTTATGATTTCAGCAAGCTAGAAGTCATCAAAATTGGAGCAACAAGTACATCAAGATAGCAAGTTGTGGATGGGCATAAATTTTGTAGTAATCTTGAACATTTTCAATTTAGACGCATTTAAAGTATATTAGAAGCATCTTTTATACTGATTCCAATTTAGAGGCATTTAAAGTGTATTGATATATGGTAGTTGTATATATATGGTCTACAAGGTGTTAAAAGATAAATTTCAAATTATGTCAATGTTTGATTTTGATGCTGATGTTTATTTGTTTGCAATTATATATTTTAAGATTCTTTTGAAAAAAGAACCATTTTATGATGTTTGTGGAATAGAAGATTTATTAGGAAAAATAGCAAAAAAGAGAAAGACCAAACTTATCTTCAAGTTGTGATGACTTAGTTGAACTTATCAAAGAAAATTAGAGGTTGAATCTTTTATATCAATCAAAATTTTTAAATATTTGTGAAAGATCAAATTTAGTAAAGATTTTTTTTTAATTGGAATCAGTGTAGAAAATGCACTATATTCTAGAACATTAAACATAACCATTATTATAACATGAAATTTCAAAAATTTAATATAAAATTACCAATGGTAAGATTTATATTAAAAACTATAGAAAGTATGTATTGGTTTATTTAGATTAATTTTATTTTATATTTTTATAAACTCTTTTATATTATAGTGATGCTTAGATATGTATTTGTGAATATAAGTTAATAAAACTAGATTAAAAAATATATATATATAATATATATATATATATAATATTTTTATTCTTTTGATATATCAAAATTAATTTTTTTATTACAGAATAATTTATCTAGAAAAGAAATATTTGATAGAATTTGGTATTCATCACAAATAAGACAATTATGTGCAAATAAAGTGAAAAAATTGTATTTTATTGAATGGGTGGAATTGAATAGGCCATAATAGCAAAGTTTATATTAAATGATGTGGGATATATGTACAAAGGCTTATGCTTTGTTGAGTGCATTGAAAGTTGTGGTGATTGCTATACAACTTCTTGCATTATTTTTAAAAAATTTAATATTAAATCAAAACAAAAGGATGTAATAGAAGCTCAAGAAATGTTAAAATCATTCTTCATTGAGGACAAAACTATCTTGGTTTTTAATAATTTGATAAAACAAATTTGATGTGAAGATGTTGTATATATAGTTGAAATATTTGTTAGTATTGGTAGCACATTGGCTCCAACAACTTAAGATTTAAAAGCAATAGAACATTGTATTCAAGAAATTTTTAAAATTAATATTAAAAATTTTGATGAAGAAACTAGTTTGAAGTTATCTATCATTTATTCTTGTAGCTAAAAAAATCTATCTAATAAACTTATTGAGATTGACAAAAACATTATAAAATCTTGCAATTGCCTACTATTCAGTTAAAAAGTTATAGAAGTATTTTAAAGAGATAAAAAAAAGATTGAAATATTGGGAGCATATTCTATGAAAGTTTTAAAAAAATATTGGATAGAGATAAAAATAACACTGACTACAAGATTTGAAAAATATTAAAAGTAAGCTTTGAAAATTTAAAAGTTGAAGAAAAGAATATATTTTTTGACATATGTTTTTTTTGTAATAATATGTATCTATAAGGCATGTTAAAAGAAAGAGCATTGCAAATATAGGCCAAAAACCACAAAAATATGTTTAAATAAGATACAAAATTTGTATTGGATATATTTAATTATCAATCATTGGTAAAAATAGGAAAAAATAGAATTATAAGAATATATGATCAACCAAAAGAAATGGATAGGAATATTGCAAAAAAAAAAAAAAAATAGAATAAAAATATATAAAAATATAAAAATTGAATATAGATTTATTTTGTGGATTATCAAATAAGGTAATTTTAATAAAATATTATCTGAATGGCATGTCGAAAATAAATAATAATAAACCAGAATCATCATTTAAAAGTTGGAGTTTTTTATTTTTATACTATGTAATTTTTATTGTATTTTCAGATGTATATTCATGTAAAATTATTATGTAAATAAATTAATCTTATTTTGTATTTAGGTTTGGATGTACATTAAGTGCAACACCAATGTAGAAATTCTAATCTCTTTGTATATTTAGATGTTACTAGTATATAATTGGAGGGATAATTTTAAAATAATATTAGCAAAATAAATATTAGTAAAATAAATATTAGTAAAATAAGAAGTTTTTTTTTTTCATCATTTCAATTTTAAAGTTAATATACTTTTACTTTTATACCAAATATTTTAATAAGAATATTGATCATATTTTTTGTATTGGTAAAATATTATCTTAATTTAAGAGATTAAATTCTTTGTGATTAAAAAAAAATATATTGAAAAAAATCCAAATTCATTCTCTAAGACTGTTATATTATTAGAACTTGATTTAAAAAGATGTTCAAGCTTAATCATGATATCAAATAAATTAAAATATAAATTTTTTTTGAAGATAATTAATTTAAAATATTATATAAGATCATTATCAATATCAATAGAAAGTATTTTTTTTTTTTTTTTTTTAAATAAAAAACCTTAATACTAAAGGATGTTTAAGCTTGACAACATTGCCAAATGAATAAGGCAACCTTATATCTTTTACTGCCTTTAATGTAAGAAGGTGCTCAAATTTGACATTATTTCTCAATGAATTGGAAAAAATCATATTTTTTACTACCTTTGATATAAGTTGGTACAAATGCTTGATAACACTACTAAAAGAATTGGATAATCTCACATCTTTGACTACTTTTAATATAATTTAATTCTTAAGCTTAACATCATTATCAAATAAATTAGTCAACTTCAAATCTTTGACTATCTTAAAAATAAGTGAGTGCTTAATATTGACATCATGGCCAAATCAATTAAGCAACCTTATAACTTTGACAACCTTAAGAATAAATAAATAATCAAGCTTAATATCATTGCCAAATGAATTAAAAAACCTCTCATCTTTGATTATTTTAAAAATAGATAATTATTCAAGTTTAATATGACTCCTAGATAAATTAGGTAATTTCACATCTTTGACTATTTTAAAAATAAGTGAATGCTCAAAGTTATTATTATTGCCAAATGAATTCAAAAATATCACATCTTTCACTATCTTTAATATAAAGTCTTATCATTGGCAATTCAATGTTAAAATCATTTTTAATCAAGAATAAATATTTTTTGATATTTTAATTATTGATTAAAAATGATTTTAATATTTATTTTCATAACTTTTAGATTCAATCTTTAATATAAAGTCTTACCATTGACAATAGTTTTGTTTTTTTATTAAGAATGATTTTACATTTCTTGAGCTTCTTTTACATCATTTTAATTTGATTTGATTTTAAAATATTCTAAAATAATACAAAAAATTATATAACAATTACCACAACTTTCAATACACTCAACAAAGCATAAGCCCTTGTATATGTACTCCATAAAATTTAATATAGACTTTGCTATTATAGTCTTATTAATTCCATCTATTCAATAAGATATAATGTCTTTACTTTATTTTTATATAATTATCTTATTTTTCATAAATATTGTCATAGATACACCATATAGGAAATCAAATAAGAAGTTGAATGGAAGAATTTTAACTAGAAAGCTAATAAAAACTTGATTAAAGCAGATAAGTATAAGATCAACACTAAAAAAGATGAGCTAGAGCTCCAAAGAATGTATTGTTAAGATTAAGGATCTTCTCAGCCTTAACTCCAATATATACTAGGTATTAGAAAGCTTCTTAAGAATTTTTTATGTTATTTGAAGTTGAAGCAACCTTAAAAAGCTTTTCAAGAAATTTTCATATTGCTTAAAGATAAAAGAATTATAATAATATTCTTAAACAACTTCTTTAATCTTCTTAGAACTTTATAGAATCTAATAGAATATTCTAAAAATAATCCTAAAATTTTCTTATTAGATATCTACAACATCATGTCCACTTTTAATTCCATTTTCTACAAAGAATATTGGTTTTATATCTACTTTCTTTGATATATACATCTTAGTATTAATTTTATAAAAAAGTCATTTTAAAATAGATATAGATTTTTGAAGATAGAATTGATGAAACTCCTCTATCTTTTGTAGTATATTAATTAGATTTTCTAGAGGTTCCCATGTACACTTATTAATATTGTAGCCGTGCTAATGAATAAAATATTTTAACTTGCCTCTATTTCATCAAGAATCAAGGATCTTTTCTACTTCATATTCCACATGATTATCTATTTCAATGCAAGGTAGTAATGGATATATTCTTCTTGAAAAAGTTGATTCTAAATATACCTCTAAAAGAAAAACATAAAAGATTGCATGTACCTTCATAGATGTAGATAGTTCCAACCGATAAGTAACTGGATTGATTTGCTTTTGAATACAAAATGGCCCTAGTCTTTAGTAGTCCAACTCATTACAAGGTCAATCAGTCTTGATAGTTAGTCAAAAAAGCCATATTTTATTTTTAACTTGAAAAATAGGAGATATTTTTTTAAATTTGTTTGAAGATGTTTTATAAGAATCTTAAATTATTTGTAAATAGAGCTTCAAAGTTGTTTAGAGCTATGATAATTATTTTAAAAGATTGTCAATTATAGGATTTTTATCTTTTAATGTATCTAATAAATTAAGCTTTGAATGATAACCATAATTAGAATAAAATGATATTTACTAAGTTGAAATATGAAATATATTATCATAAATAAAATTTACTTTAGATAAATATAAGATCCAATCATCTTATTGATAATTGATGGTACATCACAAATACTGCTTCAAAACTTAATTAACTCATTATATTTGACGATTTATTTGAAGACAAAAGGCAAAAGAAAGTTTGATATCTATCTTCAATATCTTAAAAAAAGTTTTTCAAAATTTTGATATAAATTGAGATCTTTAATCAAAAATGATGTCATCAAGTAAGCTATGATGTCAATATATATTATCAAGAAAGAATCTTAAAGTTTCTTCTCTAGAAATTATTTTTTTACATAGGACAAAATGTGCCATCTTTGTAAGCCAATCCATAACAACGTAGATAGTATCAAATATAGTTGATGGTAGCAAATTGGTTATAATGAGGTATAGATAAGATATTTGTATTGTTTATACATAGAAATAGGTAGTTGAAGACATGTTTGAGAAGTTTTTAGAAGTTTCTAGAATTCATAATAGATTAATGGTTTATATAAAATCCACCATGGAAAATTCTAGAAAGAGCTTAAGGCAATTATATAGGTAATATCCACCATTAAGAATATTCTAAAAAATTCCAAGATGGTTGGATAAAGTATAAATAGTATTAGGTAGGGCTATTTGAATATCCAATTAAGTATGGCTTTGATGCCTTTTTTCTAGTAAAGTTTGATTTTATACTTTTTTGTTTAATTCTATTCTATTCTCTTTTGTTCTATTCTATCTTTCATATTCCATTATATTTAGTTTTGTTTTATTCTATATTATCCTTCTTTGTAATGGGATTTATATTCCTATAGTTTGAAAGGATCTTAGAGCTTAGAGATAATCCAATCCCATTTTATTAGAATCAGAGCAAATGTTCATCTATTCTTTGGTAGTATATTGATAGCCACAATGTAATTGGAGGTAAATTGTTGTGGTTACATTAGTTATTTTTTTGAGGCTACTACGAGCTACTTTTAAGAAATCAGCTAATTTAATAAAGAAATTACAACATAGAAGATATGGCAAAGTAACTCCAAATAGAAACTCAGATTTAACACCTTCTAGGCTAGATAGCTATTTTATAAGGACAAATAGAAATTTCTAAGACAAGAGACTCAACAACTGCTAGGTTGAAATTAAGTAAGCTTGATATATACTCTGGGACTTCAAGATAAGAAGATGTATATCAATGGTTCTTTAATGTGCAACAATACTTCTAACTATCTGAAAAAAATACCATCAAAGAAATTATATATAAAGCCAACTACTTGAGAGATGCAATTGCCATTTGGTGGCAACATTGAATTAAAAGTTATAGAGATCAAGGTGGATTTTTTGACAAGAAGGACTTAGAGACCAAATTTAAAAGTCAATTTAAGTCCATGAATGCAGAAAAGATAGTATGTAATCAATTGGCTAATCTTATATAATCCAAGTCAGTGCAATGTTATATCTCTCAATTCAAGTTCCTATATCTTGAAATTAATAATATTTCAAAAGTAGAGATGATAGATCAATTTATACAAGGGTTGAAACCAAAGATTTAGCAAGAGGTAGAATTAATAAATCTACAAATATTTGAAGAGGCAATTAGGATTATAAAGAGAGTTGATACTATAGATTTCAAAAACCATAGAGCATGACCAATAGCACAAAGTCCTATGCCACTATCCAATACTATGGCATAACAATCAACACCAATGGAGATACATATCCTGTAAGAAATCTTGAGGTTGAGTGACACCTATGATTTATGAAAGAATTTCAAGATAACAAAGCTTAGATATGATATTATTCTTGGTATGCCATAGCTAGAGGTAGAAAATAAGGTAGTTAATTGATTAACAAGGACAATTTCTTTCAAAGATAGTTGACACAAGGTGATTCTTTATACCTTCACATTAAGTAAAGTAAAAAAATGATTTGTAGATAAAAACTTACTTATAGGAATGATCTTTATAAAGAAGCAAATACAACATAAGCAACTTGTAAATATAGTGGTTCCAAATCTTGCGTCAATAGTGAAAAAGAACAAGCAAAGTAATTCATATATTATTGTGAAATAATACGATTAACAAATGAAAGAGAGAAAAAAATATTATATTATTAGAGATATTATTTTAAAATATTAGAAAAAATTATCTTAAAAATAGAGATAATAGTCAATAAGATAGTAAAATTAAAGAGTGTTAATGTTGTCTTTTTACAAAATAGGCTTCTATTTACTTAATAGAACTATAAATAAAGCAAAATAAAGTAGATTGAAAAATTAAATAATATAGGTATGTATAAGAATAAATTAAAAGTAAATTTTAGCAAAATTTACCTCAAGCTAAGAATTGATACCTAAAGAGGACCAATTGTCAATCTGGATCAAAATCAGACCCTAAGATATAAAATTATACTCCTAAAATGATTCTAAGGATCTTTAATAGATTAGAGAGTGGAATTTGAGAGAAAAAAATTTTAAAAAAATTAGGCATTAGTTTTATGTCAATTGAATCAATATTAAGTTTTTGAGAGATTTTTAAAATTAATAATATTTTTGGTTGGTTTAGATATTGAGGAATAAAGATATGTTTACAAATTTGAAGGTTTCTCGAGTTTTTTAGTATGTAAAGGTGAATTTTGAAAAATATTTTGGTATTCTAATTATTAGTGTGTGTTTAAATTTTGAAGTCAATCAAACAATTAGATTGAAGTGTGTAAATGTCTTTATAGGTTGAAGAATTAGAAATTGAAGTTTGAAAATTAATGAATAATTTTAAGATCTCTAGAAATCTATTAATTGGAACAAAGTAAAAAGTTTCTTGTGTAGATACTAGACTTGATTTTCAATAGTCTAGGTGAAATTTGAAAGCAATTCAATGGTTCAAGAATGGTGCTAGAAATTTTGCATTCAGATTAAAATAAAAGGTTTTTTAATACTTGATTGGATTATCTTATATTTTATTTAATTAATAAGTGCAATTGATTTCATCTTTTTGGTACTTATTTTTAACTAAAATTTTAAAAAGTATTCAAATTTTGAATTAATATCAACAGCTTAATTATTAATTGTTGAGGATCCAAATTGCTATAGGATTTAATTTAGGATTTATCTACGATTTGATTAGGACTTAGGATTTAGTCTAAGATTTGATTAGGATTAGGATTTGATTAGGATTGGATTTAGAACTTATTTAGAGTTTAAGGTTTCAATAGAATTTCATTTAGATTTGACCTAAGATTTG
Organism: Physcomitrium patens; assembly: GCF_059467195.1. Taxonomy (NCBI): domain Eukaryota; kingdom Viridiplantae; phylum Streptophyta; class Bryopsida; order Funariales; family Funariaceae; genus Physcomitrium; species Physcomitrium patens. The sequence goes on from NC_143418.1 coordinate 16,804,070, forward strand.
ATTAAGATTCAATTAAGGTTTTAATTAGTATTTAAAATAGGGTTTGATCTAAGATTTAATTAGAGTTTTAATTAGAATTATATTATGATTTTTATTTTTAATTTTTTTCAAAGATTCTTTTTTATTTTTTTAAATATTTTTCTTTCTTTAAAAGTTTATTTTTATATTTTTAAAAAAATTCTTGTTATTTTTCTTTGAAATTTGTTTAGAACTTCTTTGTGTTTCTTTTATAACTTCTTTTAAATTTATTTTAGACTAGTTAAATTTTGATTTGGATTATTAAAGTCTACTTAAGGTTATTTAAGATTTTATTAAATTTGGTAGGATTATTCTTGCATTCCTACTTACTTTCTACAATTAAGCGCTTGATATATTTTTAGATAAGAATATAGGTTGTTGTAATAGAAAGTAGAATAATATGCAAAAATAAAGTGAAATATTATGAGAATTTTAATTTTAATTAAAAAATAAAATAAAAATAAAAATAAAATAAAATACTTATATAATTTTTTTGAATTTATAGTTTAATTTTAGTAATTAAATACAAAAGTTATGGGATTTATTAGTAAAATTTTTAGAGGGGCTTTGGAATCAAAGGTATAGTATTTTGACTCTTAGACCATTTTATGTGGATAGATAAGATAAGCGTCAGAGGACTTCATTTCTATTGATTAAAAGACATGTCTAATGGGCTTCGAGATGTTAACTAAGATGACAATGAAGTTTGGAACCACTTTAGGGCAATCCATTCAAGACAAGGCAGTCCATTCAAGGAAAGACGACCTATTTGAAGTGTAGATGTAAGATATAAAAAGCTGTATTTTAGGCTAGAATTTGGATAAAAAAAAGGTATAATTTGGAGTGGTAATGAAAGATTTATGGTTATTTGAAGTTAAGGTGTGTTTTTGGTACCTATTATTATTCTTTTAAGCATATAGAGAGTTATAGGAAAGCTTTGAAGAAAAAAAAGTGAGATTAGAAAATTGGCTTAAAGAGCTACATTTTATGTAAAAACAATGATACATTCTAATGTAGATCAAAGGAGAAAGAATTGTTGGAAGTTAGTGTTAAAAACTAAGATTTGTAAGTGAGTTTTTTTTAATGGAGGTTTTGGTTTTTGCCATATCTTGAATTATAGACGAATTTTTGGCTAAACATTTCCTCAAATGTAAATGATTATATTAAAAAGTTGCATATGAAAAATTCATAATATTTAAGCTTTGGATTTTTGAGATATAAAGGAATTAGTGCATAGATGCCTAGAAATTGACATGTTTAGTACTCGCTAGAGATTAGGTGATATCCTAAGTCTTGTAATGAATTTATGATTGATTTTTTATCTAAATATAGTCAAAGATACAAGTTAATTTGTGAAAAAAAATTTATCCAACTGGATGATTAGATTAGAAGTTATTGAATGATACATATGCAAAAAAAATCTCCATAGGAGTAGAAGTGATTTTAGGATATCTAGTCACATCTTGGATACTCTTGTGCATTGTAGACTTGTATATTTGATGTAATTATCTTCTTGAAGACAAGCTATAAATCATATTTGTATTTTATAATCTTGCAACTTGTTTGAACATTTAGATATAGTCAAAGGTCCAATGCTGTCTTGAGGCAACTCTCTCTACTACAACAATGTAATATGACATAATTTATAAATCTGATGTAAAAGATTGACGTAGAAGGTATTGAAGTTGTTTATTTATTTATTTATTTATTTATTTATTTATTTAATGGATAAAGAGAGCAAGAGTTTTGAAGGAGCTATAGAAGGAACTTTGAGTGGAGCCTCTAATGGAGTTTCTACTAAAAGACAAGGTATGTATATGGATCCAATCATTGTAAGCATGTTTCAAGTTTTTGCATTATCTATGCAACAACAACAAAGCAATAATCACAAGGAAGCTTTTGCAACCAAAACATTATAAGCAGTAATTAACAAAGTTGATCAATTTGATGAGAGAGACATCTCAAAGTATCTAAGATGTTGTGTACAAGAAATAGAATTAAATCAGGTCTTTGAAAAGAAAATGATTGAACTATTTGGACTTGCCATAATACTAGAGATATGAAAACATGTTATATCAATTATGAAGCATTATAGAAATTCATAGGAGATATTTTTACATGCATTAAATGACAAATATTTCTTCAAGGATTTTGATCATGTTACTAAGAAATTATTTTAGAATGGATTGAATGGCCTAATAAGAATTTATAAATCACAAAGATATTAAAAGAGTTTGAAAGGTAATATTCAATTACCAATTATCAAAGGTGAAGAAGTTGACATTAGAGCCAAAGAAGGTTGAGTTATTTTTTTAAGCAACCAATAGAAAATCACATGAAAAAATAGAATTGCTAATTGAAGACAAAAAAAAAATGAAAGATTCCAAATGAAATAAAAAAGTATTGAAGATGCTGTGGATTTTCTTGTAAAAAGAAAGAAGAAGAAAGATATGGTTAATATTTCAATATATAGATGATGAACCTCCTTCAGAGAATATAAGGTTCTTGATTACAAGTAGGTTATAAGAAGCACAATATTATCCAAATGAAGTCAAATATAAAAAGATAGCCAAAGACTAAGTACAAATTTTAGACTAATTTCTTTCTTATATGAAGATACATTCAATTCCTAATTCAAATCTTAAATCCAAATCTTGTTTTACTAAAATATCTATAATTAACTTATTATTAATTTAATTCTAAGAAAAATTTAGCTTGTTGAACTTAACTTAAGCTAAAAACTTCAAATTTTCAAAGTCCATAAATAAAATCTTGAGAAAATGAGAGCCAAACTAAGGAAAAAAAAATTAGCCATTTACTGTAGCTGCTTGCAAAAGTCTTATCATGATTGGAAAGCATCTCTAAAAACTTTTTCTTCTCCACCTTAGTCAAAAAAACACCCCTTCCAATCTTTGACTTGCCTAAAGACTCCTTAATAAACTTCTGACTAATCTTTCTTGTCTCCTTCAATCTCGGCTCCATAATAATTTATTTGATATATTCTTTGGTACCTTGAGACAATTGAGTTGTCAGGGGCTTCATCTTCTTAGCCATGGTCTTATATTTAGTATGTACTATAGCCTCTTATAATATCACATCACTATCAATTTTTCCAAGCCTCTTAGAAAACTCAAAAATCTCCTCATATATTTGTCTTGAGTAAAGCTCTACAACAACATTAGTTCCATGTCCATTCATATATAAAGCCAAATCCTCTAAAACTTTTACATGATCATCTTTAAATCATTTTTCTTCAATAACATCCAAAATACACTCACCACTTGAAATCACACCCAACTGTTTTAAATTTTTTTCATATTTCTTTACTCAACTCTTGTATATATATATATATATGATCCAATTTTTTAACTCTTTGAAACTTCAAATCCCTCAAAGTTATCAAATCCAAAAATCCACATTCAAAACTATTTACATTGAGAAGTGTATAGATAAAAGATTCACTTGCATTCATGTACCTTCATGCTACACGAGTGTTCTTTAAAACTCTAAAAATTCTTCATTGAACTTCAAAAGAACTTCTCTCAATTGATCTTTTTATTTTGTTCATGATCCAATCTTACTGTAAGAAATTATACCGACCTTTTTTCATCATAGTCCTTACTTCTTACATAATGAGAGCCATCATCTAAAATTTTGGTCTCCATCTTCGTAGTTGTGATATTATATTGTCCTAAAATCACTAAATAAAAAGCAGAGTTTTGCACAAAGAAATTTTGCTACACCTTCACATCTCCAATCCTTCTCCTAATTCTCAAATATGTTCCATATAAATCACTTCACTCATTATTGGTGGCCCTCGACACCCATCTATGATTAATATCAATGGGTCACTTTTTCATTTTATAAATCTTTCTTGATATAAACTTGATCTCCAATCTATGATCAATAAGTGCCAAGGTGTGCTCTTTCACGTCTCCAAGTCTTGTTTGAGCCTATGTGGTAGCTCTAGCTCAAAGAGGATGTACAAATTGAGTACTCATCCTCTCACCCTCAAACCTCCTATGAAGAATACAATTAAACATATTTACTTCACTTATATCTATTCCATACTCTACTACTTTGCTGCTTCTTACTCTTCCTTGATCTTTGCCTCTACCATAGCCTTAAGTAATCACTTTTTTTTTTTTTTAAGTAGAATTTCTTCAAAATTAAATACACACAGTTGGAAAAAGACTTGTTCTATTTTTTGGTTCTCTTCCTTGGTCAAATAGGAGTCTAATGCCTTTACTATAATTCCTTTTGCTGTCATTTGCCTCTTTCTCTTAATAACATCAATAATAAGATCATAGAAGTCTTTCATTGTAATGCTAAGTGCCTTCCTTAAGGTAAACTCAATTTTTGCATCAACAATCCACTCTTCTAAAATTTCCTTCATATTAATAGAGCTTTTAATATCCAATTAAAGCTTATATGAAGAACTCTTATCTTTAGATTTATTTGAGCCTTTTTTTTTTTGTCTTTTGTTCCACTTTCTTGAGTTCCAAGTCGACTCTTTAGTTGAAATGAACATATTGCTTGTGCTTGTGGATATGAAGATCCTTCTCTTCTTAGAGTAGACTCTCTAATCCTTAATAGTCTCTTCTTATTGGAGAACTCTACCACATCTTCTTGAGAAGACTTACTCTTCTTTTCTTCCACAATGGCATCTTAGTCCTCCAAATCCTTATTATTGTTTAAGAAGGCTTTGATGCTAATAGCATCAATTAGATTATTTCAACCCGTTGCTTTCCTAATGGCTTTTGTTTCTCTAAGTATAGCCTCTATTGGTAGCTTCAAAGTAAGTATTGAGCTCCCAGTTCCTACCTCAATGAGATAAGACTCAGCCTCTTTTATATGAAATCTATTTGTTTTTCCCACATAGTCTTCTACAAGCTTCTTCATACTTCCTCTTCTCAAATTGAGTTCCAAAGATTACCCCATAGCAATGAATTTCACTCTACCTTCTTTAAAGAAGATAATTCTCTTTTTTAAGTCTTCATCATAATTAGAGCAATTTTTCTTTTCATACTCAGAACTATCACAATACATGCATTTCTTAACAAATTTCTTTGATTCCTTGGATGCATGCAAAGGTATAGCTCATTTGTTCTTTTTCAACTCATTCATCTCATGAAGATAATTCTGTCATGCTTTTAACCAATTCTTTAAGATTATCTTTGAGAAGAGTCTTATATGTTTCTTGGATTGAAGTAGATGTCATCAAACTTAATAGAATAATTGGCATCATACATAGTAAAGCTTCATGCCTCAAAGTCCATGTTTTTTTCTTCATCCACTATTGCTTAGTCACTAATAGCTTTGCATCCTCTATTCTCTCTCAATCATTAATTAAACCTCTTTTAGTAGACTTTTCAATCAAGAGCACATAGAGCATATCCTCTAGTACTTCATTTGCTGCTTGCAAGAAGAGCTTCATCTTCCTTATATCCAATAAAAGTCTCTTTGAAGATGAGAGTTGAGAAAATTTTCTCTCAAACTCTCTAAGTAATTCATTGAGGGCCATGGACCTCCCTAATTGTTGCTCAATTCACTCTAAAAATGATCTATTGGTAAATTTATTAGAATCTTCATCATAAAATTCATTTATAATCACTTCAAACTTCTAAATTGCTTCTATGAAAATCCTTCACTCTCTTTCTAATTTCAAGAATGCATGCCAATTCAAAACTAAGAATATAGTGACTCTCAGAGACTTGATTTACCTCCATCTTTTTTATATATGCTTTGAGAAACTTAGTGATGTCTCTTCCATCAAACCTCTTATGGTTATCAACCATGTTTTGCAATGGCTTGGTCACATCTTTCTCACTTTCTTATATCTTTTGTTGTCTCTCCATAAACATACTCAAAGCTAAGAACAAATCATTGGCAATTGATCCTCCATTGCCACTTGTACCGGCCCCTTCAAAATTTTCTATCATCTTTGAATGTCAAAAAACCTCTCCTTCTATCTTTCTACTCTTGAACTTTTTTTCATGCTCCAAGCTTGCATCCAAGCTCCATAACTCTATTATGCTCTACTTATACTTCCAATTTTTTCAAGAATACTTTCAATAAAACACAAAATTTATGTCAAGAGGGCAAGTCTCTTCAAAAAAATACAGCATCCTTGATTGCAAGTAGATTGTAAAAAGCACAATATTGTCCAAATGAAGTCAAATTTAAAAAGATAGTCAAAGGCTAAGTAAAAATTTTAGACTATTTTTTTTTTTTTATTTTAAGATGCATCCAATTCCTAATTCAAATCTTAAATTCAAATTTCATCTTACTAAATTTGTATACCTTCCTTCTTATAAGGACTATAAGTTTGATGGGAGGGATATTACTATAATTGACTTATTACTAATTCAATTTAAGTAAGGTTTAGCTTGTTGAACTTAACTCAAGCTACAAACTTTAAATTTTCAAATTCCATAAATAAAATATTGAAAAAATGAGGGCCAAACTAAGGAGAAAAAAAAATTAGCTACTTATTGCAGCCATTGCCCTTAAAACCCTTATCTACAAATTAGCTTGGATCTCTCTTGTTACGCCTCTTCTTCTTAAGTGCTAGGGCTTGTTGAAAAACTAAAAATGAGATCTAGCTTCTTCCAAAAAAAAAACAAAAAACAAAAAAAAACAAAAACAAAAACAAATCCAATAAATGGCATAAAAAATACCAAACTAGTCTTGAATTTTGCTGCCTGAAAATTCCAGCAAACCCCCTCCCACAAATTCATGTGAATCTCCTTCATGATAGCTCTTCTTTTAACATGAAGTAGCTTGTTAAAAAGCCAACACTAAGATCCAAAATTTTCCAAAATTGAAAAATTAAAAAATTAAAAAAAAAATCCAATAAATGGCATAAAAAATACCAAATCAGTCTTGAATCTTGCTGCCCAAAAACTCCACTAACCTCCTCCTCACAGAGTTGCTTGGATCTCCCTCTTTATAGCTTCATTTCTTGTGTGCTATAGCTTGTTAAAAAGCTTACATTGTAATATAACGTCCTTCTAAATTCAGAATAAAAAAATAAAAATTCCATAAGTGGCCTTCGAAACTCCAAACCAGGCTTGAATCTTGCCCCTCAAAAACTCCAATGACTCCCCTTCTCACAAATTTGCTTGATTCTCCCTCTTCATAGCTCCATTTTTTGCATTCTATAGCTTGTTGAAAAGCTAACAATACAATCTAATTTCTTCAAAATTTTAAAATAAAAAAATAAAAATTCCATAAATGGCCTTCAAAACTCCAAACTAAGCTTAAATCTTATTCCTCTCCAAAATTTCCAGTGGCTCCCTTTTTTCCTCATTTTGATCTCTAACTTCCCTCCTCTTCTCTCTCAAAAAAATTAAAATCCTTGATGCTAAAAATTCCTATCCTTAATCCTTTCTCTATATCCATCTTGAACCACTATAAAGTCATGTGAATGTAAAATTTACTCTTCAATCCAACTTACAAGATGGCCTCAATTAAGAGTTGCTTGTAATTGGTGGTATGAATTAAAAAAAGAAAATATTAAGAATAAAATAAGAAAAAACAAAAAATAATTGAAATAAATAAAATCAAGCAATTTTACAATCTAAAACTTAATCTAATCTATTCACTAAGTTTTTATTCAATAAAAAATAAAACATATTTTTAAAAGTTAATTTTTTTATCTTTGTAATGTTATAAAAAATATATAGATTTGAATTAATATGAGTAAATTATGAGGGTTTAAAAATAATAAGTAAATAAATAAAAAATTAAGTAAAAATATTTTACTTCAAGGATAACTTGTTTATAGATTAAAGGTTCAAATTTCATCAAGGCTTACATATAGTGTACAAGGGTGTCTAAGAGAAGCCACAAGGCCTTAGTCTTATCCTCCTAATTACTTTCAAGGTGCTACAATCCATTAGGAACTTGTATACCTCCCTTCTTATGAGGACTACACTAGCTGCTGGTCCTCCTATTTTCTACTGATAAATCTAATATTTTTGTAATTTTAACTTCACCATGGTATTTTAAAAAAAATCAATTTAGCCTTAAAACCTTGTTTTTCCTTCAAATCTTGCTCCATTTCTTCATAATAGCTCCCAAAGTAATAAAACTTATTTTTACCAAAGTCTTAAAAATTACTCTAAAAATTCTAAATAAATTCTAAAAATTCCTATAATAATTTTATAATACTGATATCAATTTAAGGCTATAATTTCCTATCATGAAGATTTTTTTAGTAATAAAATAAATTTAATTCTACTATAAATCATGCTTTCTATATAAATAATTAAAAAGATATGAGATTCTTTTTCATGCTTCTTTTAGCTATTAATGAATATTTGTAGTTTTTTATAAGTAATACATATATATATAAGGCCAATATAAATATTTATCTTAATAAATAATCCTTAATACTCAATAATAAATAAAAATACTAAATCAATTAAGATAATTACTTCCAAGTCTTACTAAAATTCCATTTCTACAAGTAACATTTTAATTTTCTATTTGTCTAAATATTTCTATACTATCCACTATATATTGAGATTTTAAGCACTTTAAATACATCTTTTTTCTTAAAATAACTAATGAATTAATTTAGTGACTTACAAGCTGGATATCATCCTAAAAGACAATATCCTTAAGCTTGAATAATCCATTTAAGATAAAAATTTCATATTCTAAATTCTATTAAAATTTATAAATATATTAGTATTATATTCTTCCCTCCCCTCCTTCCATAAGTAAATTTGATTACCTTCTAAATATCTTTGATGTACTTTAATTAAATGTATCATGATACCAAGAATAATATAAGTACTTAAAATTTAAGTGCATACAATACGACCAACAATGCCTGTTATTTAATCTCTAGCATCTATATCCAAAAAAGATGATATGGGAGTTGAAAAAATTATATGTGATATGCAAGATCTTCAAATCAAATTAGCAAGACTTGAAGAAAAGACTTCTATAATTAATTAGAAAGCTACTTTTAAACAAAGGTATGTACAAAGATATATTTGATAGAATAATATTTCTGATACTAGGAAGGATTGCAATGAATTTGATAATATGGTGCAATGAGCAGTTATTTTTTGAAAAGATGGAAAGGTGATATTAAAAGATATAGGAGACCTCTTTAAAACCAATTTTGGCAAAGAAGATATGAGAGTATTAATTGAAGACTATTTAATAGAATATAGAGTAGCAACACAAGAAAAAGCAAGTTGTGGTACTAGAATAGATGATGATTTTGATGGAAGTATAGAAACAAGTGAATTTTGGACTTTAGCCATTTCTACAATGTAAAAAAAAAAAAAAAAAAAAAAAAAAAAAAATACCTTAGAAAGTGTTATTGAGAACTATAGTTGTAATACAAGATGCAATACGTTAGAAAGTTCTTGCAAAAGTTCTTTTAGTTCATACATATATTGCTAAGAGCCAATATAAAGCCTTAATGGAAGAAAAGTTAAAAATGAAACTTTGATGATATAAGAGAAGAAAATTCTTTTAAGAAGAAAACTCAAGGAGACAAAGCTTATGAGGCAACTTCCTAAGAATTATCTACAAAAGGTGCTTCAATAATATTGGAAGAAAAAACAAAGGAGACAAAACATAAAGATAAATCAATAGCTTATAAACTACTTTCTAATATTAAAGCAGTAACTGATTTAAAGAGAGTATTGGAAGAATGTGTATTAAATGCTAAAGTTTAATTTACATTAAGAGAGATTTTAAAAATTGCAAAGAAGGTGTTTCATGATGTTATTATTGATAGTATTAAAAGGAAGAGACAATTAATGGATGAAGCTAGAATGAATCATGCTATTGATGTAAGAATATATAAAGATAAAGAAGAGGTTGATAATTATCATAAGAAATCAATAAATAAATAAATAAATAGTTATAATTAACGAGTATATTTTGAAGATTATAATAATAAAGAAATCGAAGCTTCAAGCCATTATATTCAAAGGCATTGGACAGTATGAAGCATATATAAATAATACAAGCAGCTAATAACAAACGAAGTGAATTATATGGAGTTTATGTAGATGTTAAAAACTAGATTGAAGATATTACAATAGAATAATATTTCTTTGTTCAAGATACAACATTGTATCCAATGATTTTAAGACAATCTTATATTATGGTGACTTAAATGAAAACAAAAGTTTTTTTATAATAGTTCAATTTATATAGTAAAGATCAAAAGAAAGTGATACAATTTTTGAATATACTTCTTAATCATGAATAAAATTAAGATAGATTCAAGAAGAAGCCATTGCCAATAGTTATTGAAGAATATAAGGATTTTAAAGAAGTACCACTATAAAACAAGATTATGGAGGTACAAAAGCGAAGGTACTTTTAAAAGATATATGTGCCTTGATGCAAGTTTTATTGGTATTTTTAAAAATAAAAGTATTATGTATAAGAAAGTTGAAGATTTAAAATATATATATATATATATATATATATATATATATATATATATATATATATATTGAAAGAAAATTATGTAACTTAAGGACATTAAAAGATGATGAGAGGATTTTAGGTATTTATAAAGAAAATGGATTGGAAGATTCTTTGAAATTAATTATATCTATTGAATTAAGAGATGATCATAAGATTGTGAAAATCCATTCAAGAGAGGTTTATAATATACTTAAATCTTTTAAAGCATCAAAAGTGATTATTAAAACTAAATATTAAATAGTAGATAAGAAGATAAGAAGATAAAATCTATTATCGATCCTTTACTAAAAGATTTTATAGAAAAAATAGAAGAAGCATCAAAGAAAGGAAGTTTAAGAGATCTAAAGAATATTAGACATCAATTTACAAAAGAGACTTTTGAAGAATTGAAGATTAGTTGTGATGGTTCTTTATTATTAATAAAAATTGAATATTTTAAAAAAATACTTACAAAATAAGGTAAATCATTTGCCTTTGGACCTCATAAAATAAGATGTGTAGATTCTAATATTATTACTTCTATAGTAATCTTCATGCTACCACATGTGCGTTGGAACTTAGGATTAATTTTCATGCCAAAAATACATTTATCAAAATTAATGGAGCTATTTAAAAAAAAAATACAAATGAAGATTTTGGAGCCTTCTTTTGCTCTATATTCTAGTTTTTGGTTTATAGGACCTAAGAAAAATAGATCATTATATTTTATCCAAGATATACAACCAGTAAGTATAGTAACTATTAGAATTACAGATATAGGACCTTTAGTAGGAAAATTTGTAGAAGCATTTGCAGGAAGGGTAATTTATTCAATAGATGATTTATATTTGGACTATAATCAATTTCAACTTGTATATAGAAGTAGAGATTTAGAAATAATGAGAATACCACTTAGACTATTTAAAATGTATACTCTTCCACAAGATGCCACTAATTCAGTTGTACATATGATGAATGGAATAAATAAGATATTGAGATACTTCATTCCTAAAAAAAATATGTATTTTTTAGATGATAATCCTATCAAATAATATAAATAAGGAAAAAAAAAGATAAGACTTTAGAGGAAAGGGGATATTGTAAGTATGTTATTGATCACATACAAGATTGTGAAAAGATTTTAACTCTACTTGAAGAAGTTTATCTTAAAATTTTGAGAGAAAAATCTATATTTGAAATATAATAAGTTATTATTATTAGCTATTTATATAGATTTTATGGGAAGAAATCGGATCCAAGCAAAGTTGATACAATTAGAAAGATGAAAGATACATATGATTCTTAAACAAAAGTATGTAGGTTTTTAACAGCTTACATATTTTATTGTATATAGATTCTTCATTATAGTCATATAGTGGATCCATTATATGAATTATTATGCAAGGATTATCAATTTAAATGGAAAAAAAATATATTGAAGTAATACAAAAGCTAAAGATATTATTAATGATACTTCTAATTTTAAGAAGAATTGATTATGACTGTAATAGGTAAGTAATACTTATAATAGATACTAATCTTATTGCTATTGGATGGACTATGGAAAAAAATGATTCAAATAGAAATAAGTTTGTAATTCAATTTAGAACTAAAGTTTTAAGTACTTATCAAGGTGCATATTTTCAAGTCAAAAGAGAACTATAAGAACTTGTTTCCGCTATGAAAGCTAAAAAAGATTATTTAATTAGTACAACAATAGTAATTGAAAGAGATTCCTTACCATTACTTAGGATGATTATTAATTGTTCAACACTAGCTATTGCAATGTTAAGATGGATTATTTATATAAAATCATTAAATCTAAAATTTAGACATGTTGCTAAAAAGGACAATTTGAATAAGAAAATTGGTCTATAGAAAAATTTTAAAAAATAAGAAAAAAAAAATATATAGATTTTTACTTAGAGAAGGATTTTTATAGAAGGGACTAAAGAAAGGAATTGGGATGTCACAACAAGTGATAAGAAATAAAAAAAGAGCAACTAAAACTACTAAAAGGATTTCATGATAATTTATGGACATGCCATAGGAAAATTTGGGCTATTTTTGCTAAACTCAAAGAAAAATATTAGTAAAAAAATATGTATTGATATGTGCATTTATTTGTGGAATCATGTAAAACTTATCAAATATATTCTAACATATGATATTGAGATGGTCTACATCCAACATATTGTTTGGCTATTCACTTTAAATGGATTGTTGATTTGGTCATTATGCTAATTGTGTTATGGCAAATGAAATATTTGGTCTTAACTCGTAAAGATTTATCAAACTAAGTAGAAGGTAGAGTATTGAGAATAAAGTCTATAGAGAGAATTTATAGATTTTTACTTAAAGATGTTATTTGCTGCTATGGATGTGTAAGAAGGATCAGTACAGATCATAGAGAATTAAATGCACAAGAAGCTCATGATTTCTTTGAAAGATGTGGAATTAAGTCATCATTGAATATTACTTAATATCGTGAAGGAAATATAAAAAGTGAATATGGTCATTCACCAATGATAAGAACATTAGTTAAAGCTTATAACAAGAAGGTTAAACAATGGCCCTGACTTTTGCTATTTGCATTGTGGGCTTATTGAAAAACTCATAGTTTGATAATAGAATATATGGCCTAAATTTATAGATATTCAAAAAAAAATAGAAATAAATATAAAAGAGCTTATTGAAGACATAATTTTTTAAGACAAGAAGATGAATTTAACTTGGATAGCAAAAATGATGAAGAAGATTTAAATAAAGGCGTGGAGAATATAATATGAGTCAAACAAGATTTAGATTATTTGATATATACCAGAGGATGTACAAGTTCAGAAGGGATGGATATCATATAGTAACACAATTATATGGTGAAAAATAAAAATATAGATGTTATTATAAAAGAACCTAGTAGAAAGATGTAATAGAAAAATAAAGATAAATAATAGGAAGGTAATAAAAGATTTAGTCTTAATATTACTTTTTAAAGAAGGGCCTTTTATTTACTTTGTAGGAGCATAAATGCCTCAAATTAAAATAATTATATATTTAAAAAAAAACTATTAGTAGATTTATATAAAAACTACCTCAAATTATCAAATATTGATATTCAAAGAGGACTAGTTGTCAACTTGGATCAAAATCAAACCCCAAGGAACACAATCATGTATCTACAATAATTTTGGAGGTTCTTTGGAATATCAAAGAATAAGATTTGAGAGAAAACTTCCAAAGAGATTTTTGGGCATTGATTTTATGTCAATCAAGTTAATATTCAATTTTTGAGGACTTTTCAAAGTTAGTAATATTTTTGATTGAATTAGAATTAAAAAAATTAATTTATATTTTAAAAATTAAAGTTATTTTGAGTTTTGTGGTGTGTGTATAGGTGAATTTTGGATAGTATGTTGGTGTTCTAGTTGCTAATATGTGTCCAAATTTTGAAGTCAATCAAACATTTAGATCAAAGAGTGAAGGTTTTTATGGGTTGAAGTCTTAGAAATTAGAATCTAAGGATCAGTGAGTATTTTTAAGATCTTTGGCAATCTATTGATTGGATCAAAATAAAAAATTTCTTATATAGATACTAGACTTGATTTTCAACAATCTAGATAAAATTTAGAAGATTGAAGTAGAAAGTTACTTAACATTTGATTGGATTATCTTGCATTTCATTCAATTGATAAGTACAATTGATTTCATCTTTTTTGTGCTTGTTTTTAACTAAGATATTAAGAATTATGTAAATTTTGAAATAATATCAACAGCTTAATCATTAGTTATTGAGGTTCCAAATTGTTATAGGATTTGATTTAGGATTTTTCCACAATTTGATTAGGATTTAGAATTTAATTTAGGATTTAATTAGGATTAGGATTTGCTTAAGATTTGATTTAGAACTTGTCTAGGATTTAGGATTTCATTAGAATTTGAATTAAGATTTGATTAAGGTTCAATTAGGATTTCAATTAGAATTTAATTTAGATTTTGACCTAAGGTTTGGTTAAGATTTAATTAGGATTTTAATTAAGATTATATTAAGATTTTTATTTTTAGTATTTTTAAAAGATTATTATTATTTCTTTAAAAGTTTATTATTATATTTTTTTAAGATTTCTTGTTATTTTTCTTTGGAATTATTTGGAACTTCTTTGTATTTCTTTTATAACTTCTTTTAAATTTATTTTGGATTAATCAAAGTTTAATTAGGATTATTAAAGTCTATTTAAGGTTATTTAAGATTTTGTTAGACTTCATAGGATTATTTTTGCATTCCTACTTAACTTCTACAGTTAGGAGTTTGGTATGTTCTCAAGTAGGAATACATGTATTATGACAATGCAAGCTCAAAAGGATAGAGTGCAATTACTTTGCACTTCATCAAGAGCAACTAGTAATTGTACATACTCCAAAAGTGTAGTAATACTATTTGTTGGAGAAGTCAGTGGCTGTTTGAATTGACCATCAGCCCTTGCTACACAATTTACATCTGAAATATATAAAATTATGACATCATTGTTAAAAAAAACAATTACAACTCTTCAATATTTAGCTTGAATATAAGCAAGGGTGATAACACACTTTCTTAGACACCTTGTTGCATAGACTAAAATTGAAGCTCAAATCGAAGAACAAGGTATAAATTGCTACCATTAATAGTATCATTTCAAATTTAACTAGAGGAGCAGAATAAAAAAAAATTATGCATTAAGTTGCTTATTTCAAGATGATTATTAAGTGATTGAAGGTGAAGAATATACAATATTAAGATTATTGTCTTAGTGGTGACTTACTCTATTTCAAGAAGCTGATTTATGTAACTCATGATGCTATACCAAATGTGCATACTTCAAGAGTGACATGACATTCCAATATTTGAAGATCTAGAGCATGAAAAGACTCTAAAATAGTTTTCAAAGACATAGTTTTGGATAGGTTTGGATTGTGATGTTCAAACATTTGTGCATTCTTATGGCTCATGCCAATGTAAAAAAGCATACAATATACCATCTCCTAGACTATTGCATCCAATTCTACTATCTACAATACAAAAAGTAGGTGATTATGGATCTTATTATGTATTTGCTGTAGATGCCTCATAATCACACTACAATTGTTGTTTTTATCGATTGACTTTTGAAGCAACTTTACTTGGCTGAGATGTGCTTTGATATTGATGTCCCAGCATTTGTATGACTCTTCTTCAATATTATCTTTTATCACCATGGATTATATCATGTCATCATTTTAGATTGAGTTCCATGCTTCATAGGAAGTTTTTAGTAGGCTTTGTTCAAGCTATTGAGCACACAATTTTCTATGTCCATGGGCCTCCATCATCAAACAAATGAACAAACAGAGCATGCAAATTGAACCTTAGAGGATATTCTATAAGTATTTTGGTGGTTCTTCATAATAATGGAGATGAATATTGCATGTCCTTAGATTTTGCTCACAATGATAGTATTTAATAAAGTATCATTCATTCACCATTCTTTCTTAAAATTAATCAACATTTAATTATGCCAACAATTTTCTATTGTCCCATTGATACCAACAACTTAATAACAAAGGTGTTTATACAATAGCTTACAATGATATTATAAGAGGCATGGCATTGCCTCTTTATTGCAAAAAATTGACAAAAGCAATATGTGGATAATCATTGACAACAAAAGACCTTTTGAAAAGGTGGCCAATTATTACTCTCTAATGTCAACTTTTTACTTGTTACATCAACCTAAATCTGTAAATTAGCACCTGGATGGCTTAGACCTTTCCACATTTCTATAGTGATTTTTAATATTCCATACTACCTCCAGCTTCCACTATATATTTGGATCCATCTAAACTTGTATATTTTACAATTCAAAGAATTTCATATTGAACCAAGGCACTTTTTGATTTGACACCAAACACCACTACTACCAATGATTGTGATTGATGACTAGCAAGAGTATGAAGTAGATAACATTTTAGAGTATTGTTACTTTTGTCATGGCAGTAGACATCTATAACTTCAATACAAAGTCCTTTGAAAAGGTTATTCCATTTATGATATAACGTGAGAACTTGTACAGAATCTCATCCATTGTCAAGAAATAATTTGAAAATACCATTAGAAGCAAAATAAGGACGTTTTGTATTAGTGGAAGAAGATTAACTATAATGGAATATGGATAAGATATTTATATTATTGATACATAAAGATAGGTAGTTGAATCTATGTTTGAGAAGTTTTTAGGAGTTTTTAGAATTTAAGCTAGGTTGATGGTCTACATGGGATCTACCATGGAACATTCTAAAAAGAGCTTAAGGTAGTTATTTAGATAGAATTTATAATTATGAACATTCTAAAAAATTCTAAGATAATTAGATAAAATATAAATAGTATTAGCTAGGGTCATTTGGATATCCAATCACATATAGCTTTAGTCTCTTTTTTTTAATAATATTTGGTTTTATATTTTTCTATTCAATTCTATTCTATTCTCTTTTACTTTGTTCTACCTTTCTTATTCTATTTTATTTAGTTTTGTTTTGATCTATGTTGTCTTATATTGTGATAGAATTTATATTGCTATTAATTTGGAAGGATCTTAGATCTTAAAGATAATTCAATTCTATTTCATTAGTGATAAAATCTATTGTTATTAAAAACAATAGTCACTTCAAGATTGATAGTGGCTGTAGAAGTTTATAAAGACCATATCAAGAATTCTTGAATCTTGAACAAATATCACACAAGAAGATAAAATCCTTCATGATTTTTAATATTTGAGGCCATTAAAAATCTCAAGAAATAAGCTCAAATATTTTATTAAATCCAAAATGTCCTAGAATTAAAAAAATTGTGATAAGATTGAAGAATACGAAATTGCATTGGTCCTTTTAGAATATATAAAAAACCTTCAAAATAAAAAATATCTTCTATAAACTTAAACTTGTCATTATCAAAGCATTATTTGATATTATGAACTAATAAGTCTTTAGCTAACGTTGACTAAATTTATTTAAAAAAAATTGAAACAACAAAAATAACTTTATGAATAGCATACAAATAAAATTATTCTAGCTTCAAAAGAATATTGATATATTATTCATCAAATACTACTTCTTCAACCTTTGGAGTAAGATATAATCTCTTTGATAAAGTGTCAAATAGTCTTTAATATTTTTCTTATTGATATAAAATCACAAAGTCAAAATTAAATAATGATATATTCCAATGAACTTGGTAGTAATTCAAAATTCAAGCTCACATGAAATACTCCAAATTTTTGTAATCTATATATATAATTAATAAGATATATATTACTTTATAATAAGTAATGATATTTTTAGAAAGAATATATAATTACAAGAAGCTATTTATTATAAATCTCATCATTGATCCCTGCAACTAAAAACTTTCTAGAATAGAATGCAATAAGGTGGAGCTTTCTATCTTTTTCCCATTTGTGGTAGCACAACTCCTAAGCTAAAGTTGTAAGTATTAGTTTCCAAATAGAAGGCCTTTATGAAATCTAGATATAATAAAATTAGAGTTGTAATAAAAGCTACCTTCAAATCTTGAAAAGTCCTTTGTACTTAAGATCTCGATTTCAATTTATCTTTGAATGTCAACCAAGTAAGAAAAGTAAAAATTTAGAAGTAATTCTTGATAAATATTTAATAAAAATTAACAAATCCAAAAAAATATTGTACATTTTATATTGTCTTTGGAATTATTTACTCTATTATAGCTTGAAATTTCTTTGGATCCATCTATAGGCTTTCATTGAATGTAATATATCCAAAAAAATCTTCTTTTGATTGATAAAATATATTTTTTTTTAAATTTGGAATATAATCCTATATCTTGTAACTTTTGAAAGACTAATTACATATATTTTTCATTTTCTTTAGGACTCTTGGATTACATTAAGATATCATCAAGATACCAAATAACAAACTTATCCAAAAAAATTTAAAAATATCATTCAGCAAATATTAGAATATAACTAAAATATTTGTCAATCTAAAATACATGACATCATATCCAAAATATCTGTATCTTGTTTAATATATTATCTTCTATTTATCTCCTTTCTCAATCCATACCAAATTATATGCTCTATAGAAATCTATTTTGGTATAGATCTTAGCTTAATCAAGTTGCTCCAAAAGCCTTAATATCAACAGTAATAGATAATAATTCTTCACCATTATTTTGTTGAGGTCATGATAATCAACATACATTTGTAAAGATCCATCGTTTTTCTTTATAAAAAATATTAGTATACTTGTTGGAGATTTGAAATATTGAATAAAAAATTTTATAAGATTTTTATCAATATAATCTTTTAATATCAAAAGCTTGTTCTGTAATAGATTGAAAATTGAATCAAATAGTAGTTGAGTTCTTTCTTGAGCATCAATGGCATAATCATATGGTTGATACTTTTGCAATATGTCAATAGTTTCCTTTTCAAAGACATCTTGAAATTCTTTATATTGCTTTGAGATAGCAGTTAGTAAGCTTACTTCTTCATAAGTTGAAATTGCATAAATAACAAATGGAATTTCTTTCTTAGCCATCTTCATAAAAGCCTTTGCTTCTAAAAATAAGGACTTTGTTGTTGATGACTTCTTAATAGGTTTTGCCCAAAAAGATTCTATAGGAAATTCAACCTTATAATATATCCAATTTATAGATAGATTATATCTTCTTAATCAAAAAATTCCTAAAATTATAAGATTGGATGGAATTCTAATAATATTGAATATTATTTTCTTACTATAGCCCTCAAATGATATTTCTAGTAGTATGGTTTCATGAATAATATTATCTAAAGATAAAAGTTTACCATCTATTATTTCTATATATATAATTTTTGACTTTTTTACTAGAAAAATTTTATGAAGTTTAAAAAATTCTTCATCTAAAAGCAAGCAAATATTCTTAAATCTAATAAAGAATTTGTTTGAATTTTTTATAGGCCAAAAAATAAAGATATATATTAAAACAATAAGCAAGTTGGACAGAGAAAGGGACCTTAATGAATTTGATATATTGAAATTTGTAGCTATTACAAATATACATATTTATTTTAATATTTACCTATATGATTAAATAGAAATAGTTAATAATAAATTTATTTCATAATATTTTTAAAAAAAACTTCCTAAAAGCTTATTAGACTCTATTTTGACTTTACATGTGTTTGTAATTGATTGATAGGTTAAAATCTTGGTCAATAAGTTCACTACATGTTAATAGTTTATAAAAAAAGCTAACTATGTAGCACATATATTGAAAAATTACCTTGTAAGTTAAGATACATGTCTTATAAAGTCAACATGTTTTGGAGGTCCTATAGGATATTGTCATATATATCTTAGTTAAGAATATATATGGAGACAAGAGCGAAGCCTTCTTCACTCTTGTCAATGCCTTTTTAGTCTTTAGTGATTTTCAAGACTTTTTAATCTTCTTGTCTTTGGTAATAGCTATTATAGTTTAATACTATATCATCTTTGAGTGATATTTTAGTATTTTTAAGTGTTATTTAAAGTATATTGAGATTTTCCTTCTTTGAGATTCATATCCTTGACAATTTAACAAGAGCCCTAATTTATTATTTGTCTTGTTTTAAAAGTGAGTGATTATCCTACTTTTATTGTTGTATTTTGAAGGTTGTGGATTATCCACCTTTAAACAATCTATTTATTTTTGTAACACTGATTTTTTTTTCTTAAAGAGAATAGATTATCCTTCTTTACAGAGATTTTTATTTGACATTAAAAATTATAGATTATCTTTTCCTAATTTAACTTGTAGATTTTTTAAGTTATTTAAACTAAAAGAAAAAATTATGGATGTTACACTTGAAAAAAATTAGAATAGATTTACAACTATAGCACATCTCTACAAACTTATCAATACTTTTTGGATCAAAATTTCATGCATCACCAATGCCAATCAAGAAAATACTAATCCTACACCTATAAAAAAGATTCAAAGTCAATATTAAAAAATCATGTAGTTGAAGGAAACAAGTAGATTGACCTAACAACCAAATTTGAGAATTTTTGCTTCTACAAGTACAATACGGACAAAGATCAGAATATCCAAGTTTAATACAATAAGATCAAAATTTTAAGGATTTTTACAATAAATCAAGATCTACCTAAAATTGCATCCATTCTAGTATCTTGATGGATTTACTCAAGCTAGATTTATAAGCATATTTCTATCTATAACTGCTCTCTCTTGATTTGCATCTTTGATGGAAAAGAATTTATCGCTCTTTCATGATTTGAATTCATTTTTAGAAGTGTTTACGATCACATTTGAATCAACGGCTAGTAGATTCAACTCAAGAGCCATCATTTGTTGACTTACCGGATAAGACATTGTGATTGTTACATCCTTCAAGATGACGTAAAAGAGATGAAGACCTTCAAGAATGATATATTTTTCTTTAAATAGATGGTAAGATACAACGCATTTGATATCACAACTTAAGAAGAAACTCTCAATGTTTGGTGATTTAATTCGAGGTAAGCATGACTCTTGATGGTGTTTCAAATGTTTTGTTTGAAAGAAGTTATAAAGGTTTCAACAATGATTAAATCACAGGGTCGTCTTTCTACCCTTGAATAAAACATTACCGATGGCTGGGAGGACCTATCAACTACCTTCAAAAGAAACAAAGATCAAAGTACATGGCAAATGCAATTCATCGCATCTTACACTTTCTCAACATGTCATCACCACTCCTTGTGGAACTCATCCCTAAAAGAAGAGATAATGTCATGGATATATATCTACTGTAATTGTTATTTAGGTAATATGAATGGATAGAAGCAAGTAGAAGTAGATTAATTTCATAATACCTTCTAGAAAAGCTTCCTAAAAGCTTCTTAGATGTTGTTTTGATTTTATATGTATCTATAATTGATTAGCAGGTTAGAAACTTAGTCAACAAACTAACCATGTACCACATGTATTGATAGCTTACGGAACAAGCTAACTATTTGATGTCCATATAAAAAACTTCCCTTGCAAGTTAAGATACGTGCCATGCAAAGGCAATATATTTTTGGAGGTCCTATAAATGTTGCCACATAGATCTTGGGTAGATAGTATATATAAAGGTAAGAGTGAAGCCTTCTTCACTCTTGTCAACTCCTTTCTTGTTTCTAGTTTAGTTTCAAGAGTCTCTAGTTTCCTTATCTTTTGACAATAGCCATTCCAATTTCTTTTTTAATATACATACTTTTCTATTTCTATTTTGTCATATTTCTTTGAGAGATTCTCACTTATTTATCTATTTTTTTTGAGTTTTTGTCCTTGATAATATAATATCTATGTTTATATATTTTACTTTTATACTTTTTTCTTATTCTTTTTATAATATGCATATCCATCAATATAATATAAAAATAATATAAAATAATTTTAAAATATTATACCTCATATATTAAATTATATTGTATAAAGTATATTTAATGCATACTTACAATACATAAATAGAAACATCTTTGATGATTATTCTCTTAAAACCTTATAAAAAACCAAAATAAGACCATTCACTATCTAAAAAAATAAAAAAAGAAGCTAATAAATTTAGAATTTTATATGAATATTAAAAATTAAGAAAAAATATCAAAAAAAATTAAATAAATCTATTTTTTTAATAAATTTATCTACCTCTTATATTTTACATTTTTATAATGATATTTGTAGATTTAATTGCCATAGCATAAATTCTACCAATTATAAAAGAAATAAAATCTTCACAATTGAGAAGAATATGTAGAATATAGAAAGAGGATCAATTTACTAAAAGTTAGGTTGATTAAATAATTTTTCATTAAAAACATAACAAATCTAAAAGAGTATTTACAATAGGACCTTTATTGCACATAATAGTTTTCTTATGTTATATGGGTGCAAGTCCATAAGAGCACATCATTCACATGTTCTTTATTTTGAGTCATATCCAACTTACATGCTTTATCATTCTACATTGCCAATGATCATTTGGTATCTTCACATGCAACCCTTCTAGTAAAGCACATATAAAAATATCCTTGATATTTTCTTTCTTTCTTCCACCAAGTCTTCTTTGTCAATAACATGTCTACCTTGTAACTACAAGAACTGAAGAGATTACTTGTCTCTACAAAGTTGAATTATTGATTAGGTTGATATCATCATGATCAAATGGATTCATTAATAGTAGATATTTGGACATGTGGCTTATTGCAAAAGTAGATATTACCATGACTACTTTTTCTTTACAACTCTACTTCCTCTAAATAAGAAAATAAAAGTCTTTTAATAATTTTTGTATTCTTATTTCCTAAAGAATAATTTTTCATCTCAATTGTACCATATATTAAAAATAAATAAAAGACTTCTTATTATGTATTGATTTCCTACAAAGTAAAAGGTAGACTCAACTTAATTTAGACATTGTAAATGTGAACATTGAAGAATATTGAATCATTGAACACTTTAGCTTATTTGTACTCATAAAGAAGGAAATCACTAAATTTGTTGATTATACTACTAAAGCCAATAGATGTTTTCATTGCATGGAATCTAGTATATTTGCAAGAGTCCATGTCATGTACTCTAGAGATAGTGTGGCTCTTAAACAAGTTGTAAGTCCATCAAGATTGTGGAAGTTTAAAAAAAATCACAAACTTGAGGGACATGTATAAGGATTTTCATACAAAAAAGTGGGTCTTTAATTAAATATTGGAGTTGACATACCTTAAATATCATTTCAGGTACTACTTATTAGGACTACATACAACCTAAATTAGGCATAATCAAGATTATAAATTTAAATATGTCATAACTTCTAAAATAAAAACCTAAAGTCAATCTAATTATTAATATATTAAAAAATTTATATATATATATATATATATATATATATATATATATATAAATTAAAATTCTAAGTCATACAAAATAAAATTGTATATTAAACTATAACATGTTATCTAAAAAACAAATTTAAATTATTTCAAATTTCATCTTTTTATATTTATTTGTTTTATAAAGTCAAACAATAGAAAAATAAATAAATACATAAAATAAGTAAGTCTTTATAATTGTTAGTTATTTTATAGTATAATATTATATTAAAAAAAATTATGTCATGTGCTTTTTATTAAAATATTATATACATTTATAAGACATTGCTAATATCACCACAATTTTTGCTACTACCACCACAACTTGTCACCCACTTAACATATTTCTTTAGTTTTTTATTTTGATTAAATTTTTTTAATAATACCATATGTATATATATATATATATATATATATATATTATCTATTCTTATGTTTCTATATTTATTATGCAAATATGTTTGTATTTTTAAAATATAAGATTTCTTAATATACTTTTCTTAAAGTACAAGATAACATCAAATTAGCATACACTTACATTTTATGTATGTTGTTAGCAATTTGAAATACACAAGTTTATAAAATAAACAAGTTTTAAAAGTTTTATGTATATTGTAATGTCACACTAAGTGTTTTGATTTCATAATGTTGATTTGCATAAGAGCATTAACAAATGTTGCTTTTTATTGAATGGTTTATTTTTTTCGAATGTAATACAATAAAGCCTATTATATTCATTAAATTTAAAGAATACAAAGTCAAATGAAAAACATTTAGCAATTTTTAGGTGACATGAAGATTAGAGTGTACTTGTATAGAATTTTTTCAATAAAAACATTAAAATATATATGGTACAAACATTGTTTTGTTCCATAAATATTTTATAAAATGCATTATCAATACTTGTAATAAATATCTTATTAAGTCTGAAATTAATTCTGATGAAACCATGTTAAAAGTTGCAAATTAAAATACCATCGCATACTTCAAGTTGAATTTAGCGTTTCTCAATCAATGAAACATTGCACTTAGTAAAATTGACGTGTTGTACAATCTTCCTTCAGTGTTGTGGAATAGGGAGTACTTCCAATACAAGGAATAATCAAATCGCCAATACTCTATCAATACATAGACAGCGATCAAAATCACGTCCTTTTAAAATCCAACAATGCAAAAACATAACCTCGTTAACAATTAGACCTTATCTAAATATCCTTCGTAAATAGTATCAAGCAATTCAAGACCTGAACACTTCTCAGAAAAAATTAGAACATGCAAAACTATCCAAGTTTAAAAGATTAAGAAGACAAATTTACAGACAACCCTAAACATGCATTTCAAACTGTATTAACTCTCTAAAAAGACATGATCGCCATATAACCGCACAGGTCAAAGCACAACAACCTATACTCATTGAAAAATTAGCAACACAGACAAACATGGATTCCAAAAAAAGACAAATCTCACACCATAGCCCACGATACTACTAGGGAAAGCATCAACACCGCTTCGGAAAAGCCTCCATCAATATAACAATGAACCTCACACAACACCGCATATCACAAATCGACCAACACCGGTAAGTGTCCAGAGAGGTCCCAAGCCGCTTAACGCACGCCCAGGGAAGGAGGGGAGGGGTACCCTTATGTTAACCAGGAAAGAAAATAGGGAGGAGAAACAAACCAAAAACGTTCCTCAATACACACACGACGTCAGTGGCCAATCTGCTCACAGCCACGCCAATTGGAATCTGTGGTCAAAACCTGGAGTTCCGATGTTCCCCAGCATTCGCTACTAATGCTGTGTACCCATTACACTGAGAAACTGCTCGACAAGTGCATACATTCTGTTTCCTCTACAAGAATTGACCGCTGCAAGTCTCTTATGCCTCTCTGAGGCTCCTTCATTGAGCTTCGCCCCATCCCATTCCCACCACCCCTACAAGACTGCTGTGAAACACATCACTTCCACCAGCCTTCCACCCTACCACCGCCTCCGTCACATTCTCTTCGTCGCCCGTCTCTATCTACTTCACCTCTCACATCGGAGGTGGCTGTCGCATCACGCCCACACTTCCGCCCTCATCCTCATCACCTCAAACGTCTACCCCCCACCCAATCATCAATCAGACTCACTGTCGGAAGTCGTCACACAAGATGTCTCGCTTCCAATGCTGCCCACCTGGACATCCATTCGCCTCTTGAGATCCATTCGCCTGCGGCTGTGGTTGTGGTTGTGGTGGTTGTTACTGCAGCGCTGTTCGGCGCCTGGTAAAGATGTCAATTCGTTGCGCTGGATCCACACCATCATAACGACGTCAGAAGCATACTCATCACCAGAACCATCAAGTGCGTCGAGCGTAGCGAGCCAACGACCTACGCTTGAGAAGTGGGGAGCATGTTTGTACCTTCTGAATGAAGGCATCGATCTCATCTTGCGTCAAAGCATCTGTTTCTTCCGCATCGGCTTGACTCCATCCAAGTGAAATCAAAAACGACATCTCTTCGGCCTCAGAGGGCCCATCCCCTGATGCCAACTGCTGCTGCAGAGATCCATCACCCTCCTCAAACACCTGCTCCTCACCGGTGTCATCTGTCGTGCCCTCCATCATCCCGCCGTTCTCTTTACCCACCGTGCCAAAAACCTCAGAGTCGGAGCCACCTCCTTCGCCATCCCCGCTGCTATCAATCTCTTGTCGCTCCCCGTTCTCCGACGGGTACGACTCTCCCACAGAATGCTCACCAGCGTCCCCCAACGGATGCACGCTCTCCTCCGACAACCCATTCCCCACCTCTACACCGTTTAACAAATCATCGCTTTTCGGTGCTGCAACGTCCAATTTATCTACAACATTCGATGTACCACCCAAACCCGCTTTCTTTCGAAGAGCGTTGAAAAAGTCCACACGATTTTGAGTTGGCACACACGGCCGACGTTCATCACCTCCAGACAAACTTCCATCTTTCGACCGTATACCCCCGCTGCTCCCGTCTGAACTCGCACCAGCTGTAACTGGTGGAATCGGAACGGCACGCCGATCCAGAAGTTGCTTTTGCTTACGAGGACCGCTGTTCAAAACCCCGACTGCACTTGCAGAGCTTCCTCCACCCAACCCAGGGGCTCCCAAACCCGTCGCCACCACTGCTGAAGCTTCAGTTTTCAGGCCTGTGGTAACTGGAGAAGGGGATACCACCAGAACCGCCTCCTTCACAGGCACCTTTCTCGTCAAAATCTTCCCTGTTCCTTGCCCCAACTTCGGAGCCTCGGGACGAGATGCCGGTGGCCGGTACGGCGAGCTCAAAACCTGCTGGGAGCTACCCATCCCCTGCCTTGCCTTCAAGGCGTTCGGAGGAGCTATCACATGCACTGCCCGCTCCACCTTCTTGTCTCGAGGGGAAGGACCCTGTAAAAACACACCCACTCACCATATCAACACAGTGTGGGAAGAATCTCTCCTTCACGTAAAATGCTACGGCTTCAAACCTAACAACCCTCTGCCTGCGCAATCGCGATCCACACATTCACATGCCATAACCTTGTAAACGTTGCGACTGACGTACGCACCAGAGTCTTTGGAACCATTGGAATCAACTGCCGAGATTGCTGCAATGCACGCTCCTCCAATCGCTCCTTCTCAACCAAATACTGCAACCATTACATCACCATCAATAAGTCACTTACCAATTGAAATCCATCGTTTGTTCTACCGACTTCTATCAGGAAACACCCACCCTCTGTGCACCAAAACCTAGCCCAAAAAGAGTCCAACCTTCTTCGCTTCGCTGTTCCACACCAGAAACAAAAGCCCAGAGATCTCACAAAGCGTCAACAACAGCATCAAATGTGCAACATCTCGATTCATCCAAAAGACTCATCCTCACCATCTCAGGGCTCCCTCTCAACTGCTGCACACAATGCTTGTGCAGCAACACTACGTATTGGACACCACGCACATCACAACAAAACCAACAACGCCGGCGCCACGCCGCCCATATCGTACCTGTGGAGGGGTGCGCACGCGAGGAGGGATCTGGACCAGCGCCTCTGCCATCTTCGGGGCATTCATAAGGTTCCCAGACACTGACATGCTCGCTAGAGCCGACGTCGGCGAAGTGATCACAGTGCCAGGAGAGCTCAAAGGACCGGCCAGCGTGCCATTCACAGCAGTAGGAGCCTCGGCTAATGCAGAGCTCCACCCTTCGCCATTGCTGCCTCCCGCGGTCGTAGATGCCAGTCCGCTACCAGGGCTGCCACCATTAGGCAGACCGGGTGAGGATGCTGCCGACCTTGTTCCATCCATCCTCGGTGTGGACGAACCTTGCCATAGTGGCCGTGGACTCGAAATCACCAAGTTCCCCAGGTTCGACTGTATGCCGCTCACGCCACCGCCCCTCTCTTGAGCACCAAGAGAAGGAAAGTTACGCTCAAATGCTGCTTTCTGCATGCTGCTCGTCAACCCACTGCTATTCGAAGGGGGAGCTGTCCGAAGGCTCCCCGCCTCCGCAGCTTTCTTCTCCCCGTTCTCAAGCGCTCGAGCTGCCGACCCCATCGACTGCACTCGTCGAAGTGGTGCACTTAAATCGGCCTCATACCGACCCCCTGGCAATTGACCTAATCCGGGCCTCCGAAATGCGGACAAACTCTCAGGCTGCTCGCTCCGCTCTCTTTCCCTCTCCTCAGATCCTCCCAACCCTCCCAAAACCCTGCTCCTATCCCGCCCGTCCCGCTCCCTGTCTCGGTCCCAATCCCAGTCCCGTTCCCTAACCGTGTCCCTGTCACTCCGATCCAAACCTGCATCGTAACTGCGATACGTACTGCTGCGACCAAAATTGGTGTACCCACGTGAAAAACTCTCCCTCTCTTGTATTGACCGGTCGCTGATGCCACTGCTTCCTCCCCCCGGTCCCCGTCTAATTGCTGAATAATACGCCCGATCGGAGGACGAAGAGGGTGGGAAGCGTGGCGCGTCGTACTCCGCATCCCTGCCCCCACTTGTTAACCCAGGCGACGCAACGCGGGGCCGCAACGCAAAGCCTCCCCCGCTCTCATCTGAAAAACCACACCCACTTCTAGGTCAGGGTCAACCAGTACCAATAAATGCCAAGGATGCTCACACTCACCCAACTCGACCGAAGACAGCCCGTGGGCCTCTCCGCGGACTGCAGCAACCGCATCCACTCTTAGCCATCGCCTCTGTACAGCTTCTACACTCACTAGCTATTCAGACTGCGGTCGCCTGTGGTGCTCAAGCCCCATGTGCACGAACCCCAGGGACCGGACCGCCAACCAGGATTACTTCTTCACAGGAAGTTGGCACCCAAACCAATAGTGTGCCCATGTTAAAACACATAGCCACCCCACCCTTCTTTGCACTACCAATACAAACAGAGTATTTTACCCAATCCTCAGCTTCACTAATCTCTGTCCCAAAACCTCTTCTACTCGTACTTTTACTCGTTTCCTGATACCAACCAGAACTGTCAAGACCTCACCACCCCCTTGCTCCACCAAAGCACATCTCATCATGTCGCACCATGCAACGAAATGCATTCACATTATAAAGGCCCACATGCAACCGAGATGCACAAAATGCCCCTCGCCCCGATACCTTCATGCGCAACACGTCACAGCCCACCAATTCCACAAAACAGAACAAACCGATACGGAAGTTCAAAACCACCTTGATGATTAGACGACGCCTGCGAATAGTGGCTTGCCCCGCCAGCCCCGCCACTGCCGGCTCCTTTGAGCCATTGCGGGACCAAGGATGGCTCACTTCTCTCCATCCCCGCCACAGACCATGATAGGTCTGCCGGCAGGAGCCCAACCGTCACTTTCTGCCGACCACCAATCTCGTCCTACTTTCTTCACGAAACACAACACCGCAAATCCTCTCCCTCAGACTAGGACGCCATCGAGGTTAGTCATAATACACAGGCATTACCCTGAAAGAATCCATTTGCCAGCCCCTTCCCTCTTTCTGCTCTCTCTCGCTCTCACCCCCTCTCCCTCTCCCCCTCCCCCTCACACATCCAAAATAATGCGGGTGTTGGCTACATCAGCACCACAATCCCTGATAGCCTTCCAACAAACTCCAACGTTCATTGCCAACCAACGTCCCTCTTGATGCCTAAGAAACCATAGCATCCATTTAAAATCACTTCAGCATCACACTATTGCGAATTCCAACACTCCATGGCGATGGTTCTTCCGGGATGTAATGCAACGCGGCCAAAAGTGATGCAATCGCCGGATCTTTCAATGTACATAAGGTTCTTCACAGTCGTCTTCCAAATTACACCTTGAGCTCCACTCAAACCGCCAGAGGAAATCTAAATGCAAGTTGGACACATTCCTGTATGGCACGCTGTGTCCCTTGCCAATCCTGCTAGTATGTTTGCAGTCCAATGGGACGGTTATGCAAATCCCAGCAGATGTTTTCGTACACCAAATGCAAGGTACTCTAACTGCGATAGTTCGTCTCATTTATAGAATCGACAGTTCTGGAAAGGAATCTCCAAGCAAGGGATTTTGGAGCAAGACATACCGTTTTTCTCCAGCTTCACGGAAGCTAAGCTAAGTGCCGACCACTGCCTGCCTACATTCAACTAATTCTGCGCTTGGACATCGAAGCATGCAAATATCCGCCAATTTCCCGCCCTTACTTTCTGCTTTGCCTATGTGAGGACTACTATGGACAAGCCGCAAATTTCTCCTGTTACTATGTCATGTATGCCATGTCTGTACTACTTTTCTTTGCAAACCCTAACTCTTTGACACGAAGACGCCTGCCCCTGACCCAAACTAGGATTCCGACCACAAAAACCTTTCTAATGCCCTGGTTTAATTTTCAGCACTACTATCATGCGACTTTTTTCCGTCATCTTCATCGTCTTCGTCGCCGTATTTGCGTTTTCCAATCCACCAAATGCGATATCGTACTCACGATGCCTTCATCACCACCCAGCAGATAGTACTGAGAGATTTTTCCCACTCCATCGCAAACTGAGTAACTGATAGGGCTCGTCCTCCACCTCCTAAAACCCCCACAAGCACCAGCCCAACCCCAAGGGTACGATGCCCTAAACCATGAGCCTAACCCGTCTCTACTTCCCACCCAGTTCAGAAACGGCAAAACCCCGGGTAGCCAAACCTCCGAACCCCCGCTCCTCCAAGGTCTCCACAAAACCCTCGCACTTACTTTTCCGCTCCCGCAGCACGTACACGCATTCCGCGCACCTCCAGAAGCCCACGCCTTATAGCTCACACAGCCTTTAAATGCGACTCATGCTAGCAATCTCTTCAACTGAGCTCTGCTCCGCTCAAATACTCCAATCCTTGCAACAAGGAATCAAATCCAACCCTAGACCCAGGAATAAAAATGGATAAAACCTCGAAATCCTTACGCTGCACGAATATCCTGCGTCTGTGTAATAATATGACACCAACACGAAAAACTACACAAAGGAGGAGTGGTTTCGAGGGAGAGGGAGAGAAGCAGCACCTACGAGTGATACAATCTTTTTGCGAAGGAGAGAGCACCGAAGTAATGCGGGGCACATTGTGTGGGAGAATAAGGCGGACGGGATGCACGAGGGAGGAGCTTGAGGAAGAAACAGAAAGAGGTGATTAGGAAAAAGGAAAGCCTGGTGGTTCGGTGACGAAGAACGAAGAACGAAGAAGAACGACACACCAAGCAAACTGCCGCCGAGTAGGAGGGTGGGAATGGAAGCTGGACTCGCGTTGAACGAAAGTAGGACGAAGGCAACGCATCGAACGAGATCCGTTGGACAATATCACGACGAAACGTTTCACCGTCAGTGTTCTGGCCCTGACCATCTTCGTAAATTCTCCTCCTCGTCTGTGGCGGGAGTCCAGTTGTCCACTCTGGTTCCGTTGCCTACGTGGATAGGGACAACCACCATTTCTTTTTCTTCGCTTTATCTTTACTTTCACTTTTCTTTTACCCTTGCAAATTTGTGGGTTGTTTCGTTTCGGATTGGCTTGTGTTGAAATTAAATAAACACCTTTAAGAGCTCATACATTATTTTATTATTATTATTATTATTTACACATAAATAATTGTACAGTTGTTTTGATAATTAAAAACTTTCATAGGTATTTTTTACATTTGATTGATACGATTCATGATATTACTTATTCATTACTTGTGTAGTACTTTGTGTGTTTAAAAAATTACATCAAAATTTACAGAATCAAATTAAATTAGACGGAAAAAGGATTGGCAGCATCACTCGAAAGCATTTCCATTGGACTGTTTAGACACTGAAAAGGGAAGGCAACGACGCACCCAACTCATGAGCTTATGTGGCACGTCCGGGATATCATTGTCTTCATGAGCATTGAGTGACGAGCATGATCTCGGAGACTCGATAGGAATGTTGATGTTGTGGCGATGGATTCCACTTCGTTGATGGTTTGAACATGGCTGTTTTGATCAGCCTGATAAGCGAAGGAGAGTGAGTAATCCTTGCAGTATTGCTATCTAGGCTTGTAGTTCAGTGCTGCTTTGCGGATGATTTAGTTGCATATTTGGCTTCAACAAGTTCATACATGGATAATGCTTCAACAAAATTATGATAGCAAATTATCGAAGGATGTAGCAGAGTAATCTGCACTGCAGTATCGCCTATTTGTCCACTGTCCAGCAAATTTTGTAGGTAACATCTGAGATTCATTATGAAGCAGGTGTCCTGCGTAGACCACGTCCTAACCACCACTCACATATGTAACAGTTCGTCAATCGTCTGCAGTCTCATCTTGTTTGACCGTGTTTGTTTTGCTTTCAGACGCGGATATCCTTCAATGGCGCAGACTTTATTTTAATCCGGGAGTGCTACCTCCGTTTAAACAGGATGAGGTGCGGCGCTATTATGAGGTATTGAGACAGCCTATTGATCGGGAAAATTGTCCAGACGAAATGGGGAAATCAGTGGATAAAATGCCGCCCCCCGCTAACTTCTCTACGTCAAATTCAGCTATGTCCTCTCAGCGGAACGATCTCGCAAGCCGACAACCTCCAGTGGTGTCGGAAGCTCTTCCTCTTAGCATCCACTACACTGAAAAGGTCAATTGATTCTATAGAACGTCTTCCTAAAATATCTCTTCCGTAGGATGCTGTAACTTCAACCACATAGATACCTCTAAAGTTGGAACTGCATTCTTGGATGCGCCACTGGAAATTTGTCTACATCTTGCAATTATAATAAAATTTAAAAGGTAAGGCCCTGAAGTTTATAGGTCTGTACAATCTGGCAGTTCGAACTCCTTGGTAACGGGTTGTGCCAGAAGCGAGGGCCGGGAAGGAATCAGTTTCTCTCCAGTAGAGCTCCTGCAGCTGTAGAGCTTCTCAATGCAGAAGGCGCCTCCAAATTCAATGTAGACGGGGTGAGAAAGATTCGATTTCACTGCTACCTGTGGATGTCTCTTACAATCGATACACATATTTTCATTCACAGCTTTCATGCGAATGCCACAGCCTGAACTCCTCCCCGAGTTGATGTTTGTCTTGGAGTGATTGGACAAACTAGGGTTTGACGGACAACGCGATTCTCCGAGAAGGGGAACCGATGCCGAAAGAAATTATTGCAGTGGTGAGGCCCAGAAATATATTTCTAAAAAAACAGGAAGGAAAATATGGCCGAACAGATCAACAGAGCATTCTCCCAGACGAGATGGAGATGAACCTCGAGGTGAAGGTATTCGATTTCGCTCCACCGGAGACAGATGTGTTGAAGACTGGGAAAGACACAGGGGTAGTGTATAGCGGGAAGACCAAGGCTACTGTGAAGCAAGATGTGCAGGGACTGTACTGCTTTCAAACTCAGGGCAATCAGCTGGAGCATTTGTTCACGCAGATGGGCACCTACATGTTCCACTTCTCCCTGGTGAGCTCAAAATACAAAGAGGTACCTCCAGCAGTAGTGCGTATTAACGTGGCGCCCTCGAACACTGACATGTGCGATGCACGCTGCTTAGAACAGCCCAAAAGGAAGCGCAGAAGACCACGTGAAGACACGTCTGAAGCCACAATACAGGAGTACACACACTTAGACTGCTAATATTTTTTTGTTCCACACACGAGTCTGAATTAGCGTATTTTTCAAGTCAAAACTATAGTATTGATGTAGTGAGCGTCTTTGTTATGTGCAGTGGTTCTTTAGACGTGGCACCCATTGATGATGGGCTCGAGGATGATTTTGAAGAGCCTCCTCATATAGTGAACACAAAAATCCATGTCACGACCCTCGATGTGATTGTTTCAGTAAGTCTCGAGACTCAACTCAAAAACATTGCGGTTAACGCAGAGTGGTGACTCTACGATGATGAGTTTGAACCCATCCAATGCCTTTTCTCACCTTGAATACAGGTGAACGGGTTTTTTGCGATTGCGGTATTTTTGGGATTAGCACTCAGCCCCCCGTTGCCTCAGTTTCAGGCAGCTACAACACTTGCGCCAGCCAGATTGGAGTGCTGGCCACAAATTAACGCTTACCGCTCCGTGTTCTTGTGGGAAATTACCTCGTTTGGCTTCTTTCTCTTCTCCACTCTTGTGGCTCATGGTTTCAAGCTCTACATTGTTCTTGGTATGCCCATATCCTCGATACTTGAACGCACCTGCTGATGGTTAAGCGACGTATACATGTGATGCCAATTGCAATGTTGCGGTTGTAATGCACTAACAAAAGCATGGTTCAACGCGGTCAGATATAACCAGACAGTTAATGGCTACTAAACTACACATTTGGTGTTGCTATGAAAAACTCTTCTGTGCAGAGAATGGAAAAGACAGAGAGAACTCGAACTATGCTTCAGTGAGCCAGAGATTTCTCCAGTATGGAATCTTGTCGTGCAGCCTGGGATCAATTCTAGGCGCCATAGCTCTGATAGTGTCGATGGTGATTCTGATCGAAGTTAGATTAGGTGCCCTTTTTTGCGGAAATCCATGGGCTGTTTTTACCACAGTGCCCTTCGTTCTCTTGGCAGTCACAGGATGCGCCATTTTCATTGTTTCTGTATTTTATCAAGCGACGAAGGATTCTGATACGTCATAAGTCATACCAAAGACTCTGCAAAAGTCAGAAGAGCCATCAGAGATTCCATTTGCTTAGTACACACACTGAAGTCCCATGACATTGAGATTGTATTCAGAACTGTAAAAACTACATACCAACTTCACCTTTTGATAAATGTGCTCTCAGCACTGAACTTAAACTAACTGGTACATTTCCGAAGTTTCCCACCCAATCCAAAACAACTCTAACAGCATAAATACCCACTTGATGTTCACGCCTAGATGTTGGAAGGAGATATACTATCTAATTACAGCTCACAACCCTTGGGATATTCCCCAAAGAAAGAACCCCGAGTTCCTGCCTTTGACTGGTAAACCAGGTCCTGAACTCATGGAACTTATCAGCCTTGATGGATTCTCGAATAGCCTTAAAAAACTCCAGATAGTGGTACGTGTTATGTCTGCAAATAACAAGCACATGTAAGATGAGGGAACGACATTCAAATTCCGGCCTCCAACCTGATCTATTGTTTGAGAAAGAATAGAAGTAGAGCCTGCAGACATACTGATTAAGAAACCTGGACCGGTTGTAGACTTTAGGTACATATAAGAAGGGAGCGAGCACTCACATCTCCAATAAAGTTTGAGCCAGAGTCTCATTGGAATTGAGTAATTGGTTGATGTAAACTTTAGTATGTCTTTTGCAAGTATAGCATTTGCAGCCAGTCACCAGTGGGGTTTCGTCAATCCTGCCACCACTACCATGGAGGTGTTACTCACTCTTAATCTGGGTAATCCAATCAACCAGGAAGGCAAATGAAATATTTACGTCCAGAAAGACTGGTTGAACAACTATCCCATTTGCAGCCTAAACTAACGAGACACTGTCAACACCAATGTAAAACAACAAATTCAAGTACCCGTAGGTAGCAGATCGAAGGTTGACTTTTGCCAAACTGAAACCACTTGCGACCCCATGGTCAGGAGTTGGTTGCATATCTCTGTCAGCATTTCTTAATGGAACCTCCATCTTAAGGGGGAAAGTCATTGCGAGACACTCCTTCGTTAACATATAAGGATATCTAGTGCCCATCAAGGTTAATCCTCACGCCACATAATGGAATATTTTCACTATCCTGAATATCATAGAAAGGCAAGTTTTTCTGAATCCATTAAAAGATTACTGGCGACAGCCAGCAACAACATCCAGTGTATCTATCACTACAGCTTCAATTGTAACACTACTCGGAAGTCCTCGCAGTACGAGCAATTCATGGTGATCAAGAATTCTTACCTATCACTTTTGAACGCGAAACATGTTTCCTTGAACTTTGAACTACATTCTTCAAGAGGGGGAATGATTTAGATTTTTAAAAAAAACACAAAAAAAAAACAAAATGAAAACTAAAAGGTCACCAATGACCGTATCAAGGATACGTGCTGTCAAGTAAATCAATTCCAGCCCCTACAGCTTGCAGTACCTCCTCTGGATACGTCACAATGCCATCAAAAGATAAGCAATAAAAGAGCTTAAAATTGATCACGACGAAGAATTATTACATGGTACAAGCATAACAACTGAAGTGAATGACTTGTAACTAGCCCGTGGTCTACTTTATTTCTACATTATACAACTCTATGTACGTCGGTGTCATTCTCTGTAGTCGAAGGGAGATACATACCTGGTGAACCAAGCCCACATACATGGCGAAGTTTATCGTTGGGTAATTTGGCCTGTTATGCAGCAGATACTGCGACGCTTCAGTACAAGCTTCAGAAGACAAAGCACTTGAAAAGTTTATTAACACACAACAAAGCATGAAACAGCGAGTTTGAAGTAGCATACAATCGCTACTTCTAGGTGAAAACCACGTTGTGCGACGTCTTCACCCAGTCCGAAGCCCGCCAAAGAAAATCCTGGACACCGACACCAAATGACTATACATCATTGAATTGCATTAGCATAGTTCCGTTTCCTAGGGGAGTTTTGTAATTAATCATATGCTAAAAAAGTGAGGAACTGCGCAAAAACATTATCCGGAACAAAACCATTTGACCATACTGTAAACATTTAACACAATTATTTGTTCTAAAACTCACAATAGCACATGCCGGACTATGAAACAAAAGAGTTAAAGCTCTGTCTGATGGTTTTAAACAAAGATGAATCACATGAGATTGCTGGAAACACTTCACTAGCACGTTGAATCCATCGTGCGAATTACGGTCACAATTAAGAACAATCAGTCACAGGTGGAACAGTACCCGCTACGTTGCGAGTGGCTGCCTGTTCTGCAGACCGGGCCCTTTCCTCAAGACTGCCCGCTCCAACCACAACACCTAAGCACCTATTCCCATGCTCTGCCTAGAGCCAACGCTAGCGAGTCATATTTTGAAAGAACAAATCGTGTTCCAATTGATATATTAATATGCATCAATAAGTCGACATTGCATGCACTATTGTTAATTGAGATGCCAACAATAAAGCTACATATTTGAGTTTCCTTACAAAAAAAGCAGTAATATGGGATAAGAAATTGCAATGAAACTCCTTAACATACACGTATAACAATGCACGGTCGGGAAATAAATACACCAAGTAAAATTTATGAAGGTTCGGAAGGCAGGAAGAAAAAAAAAAAAAAAAAAAAAAAAAAAAGGGGGGGGGGAAAAAGTGCATCTGTCAATCCTGAATCATCAAAAAAGTCCTTGATTTCACTCAAGGAACGTGAGAGAAGAGAGTGGGCATACATGTTGTAATGAGAGGCAGTGGTCCAGCCACTGTGACGTGTGATCCACTGACTCGCGATTACGCTTCTCTGGTACCCAGTGAGGAACCTCGTCGGGAAGGCTGACCCATAAGTCGGGTTTGCAAGCGTTCACAACTTCCATGTATTTTTCAAGACCCACCTGACTAACAGCACATTAGCACAACTTGCAGAGAGGAAAAGTCTACTTAATAGAGTTCACCCGATCATAGAGTCAAAATGCCATAGTACACAATCTATGCAAATCAAATGTGGGACAGTTAAACGATCCCACCCTACATGGTTCGACACGCCATAATTCCCTTCAATCAAACGAACTGTTCTGAATACCAAGCATTTCAACAAAATACGAGCACAGATCCTAATCAACGAGTGGCATGACCTCCCTAAAAGTTAAATAATTAATGCCGTAATATTAACTCGTCAGTGTAGGGTACGTACTATGCGCCGACCAGAAGAAGTCTCAAAAGAAGCACCCAGATTGGAAGCTTCTTCCCCGGCTATTTCATTCCCAAGGCTGTCTCTCGCCACAGCAACCATCGCAAACCCAGTCAAACTGGCTAGCTTGTGTACACCTCCTGCCTTCGCCACGACAGCTGCCAGTGGATCCTCCAGGCTGTTTCACCAACATTGTGAGCACGTAAACCCACTTCTATGCAGAAAATTAATTGTACATGTGTCTAATGATGATTATTATGCTGAAATAATGGAGGCACCACAAGTTTAGCAACAGTCAGTATTTCAAAAGACCTCACAACGTTTGCACTTCTCGAGTACCAAGGAACTGATCTCCCAATTCTAGACACGAAACGAAAATTTCGGAGCGTTGTTTTGCAAAAACAAATGTAACCCAAAGTACTAACAAGAGCAATTCGAGCTCCCATAGTTGTCGGTATCGTTTAGGTATTCGCAATCAGCTAACTCCTGAAGGAGCAAGCTAACGAAATTGAGATGTATGCGACTTCCACAACTCAGATAGAAGGCATATATATATATATATATATATATACGGATTGACTCTTAAATATATTTCCTTTCTAACGTAGAAAAACTAAACTGTTAGTATTGTTTTGAAACAGTCCAACCTAAAGATTATCAGTTTTGCAAACCCAGGTATGAAAAAAAAAGAAGTGGAGGACGATCTTCCCAACAAAGGCTTGGACTGGCCTCTGGTTTAACAGGCCTTTAAACTACCACGTTATCTACAGCCTCGTGAACTTGAGCCCCCGCAAATCTCTACGATTGAAGATTCTAGCGATGCAACTACTCCGGGAAATCCTAATTATCTGCGCTGAACAATTAAAGCACCTAAAAGTGCACCATCGAAATGTTGACTATGCCTAAGTGATTATAATAGTGCTCCCTCCCGAATTCTGAAACCCACTTCCGCGTCATCATTCGAGAAAATTTGTGTCGACCATCACGCACAAAAACCTCACAAACTGGCAACCCAGAAGAAAAGGAAAGTATAGAGAAACACTCTTTCTCTCTCCGTTGCCATGACTGCACTTAACCTCCCCATTCCCTACCCCAACTCCACAACCTCAGAATCCAGCATACTTACAAATGCATCGGGGTGAACTGACACGCCCTCGAGTCAGGATGCAAATCCATCAGCATTTCGGGGGGGATAACCACCGGCAACCCCCTCCGCGTGATCATCAACAGACTGGGCGTCTCAAACTCCAGACCCGACGCCAATCGCAACGACCCAACTCTGCCATGCCCACTGCAAGCCCGCACCGTGAACTCCATGACTCCCGATATTCCTGCTCGCCCCTCACCAGCCCCGAAACCACACACTCACTGTCACGCCATCCCGCTTGCACGCTGCTACGACCTCCCTGTATGCCAGATCCTGCGACTGCGAGCGCATATGCGGCATAGTCCGAGAGCGCGAGAATGAGCACAAGAATCTGCACATTCTTGGCACACCCACGGAACGGAATCCCCTCGAGCACAAGTAGGCGAAGAGTTCGGCGTGCCCCGCAGCTCTCCATTCAGGGTGCCGCGACGCTCGAGCCTTTTGAAGTGCGGGCCCATTCGAAGTGCGGGACCTGGCCTCATGCGCCCGGCTTTTCATCAACGCGGTTTCGAAATTTCTGCATGAATCCTCGAGCTCCGCATCATTCCTGCTATCCCAGCATCCCTCGTGTCGGTGCCCTCCGCCTCCCTCCCGCATATAGGATTTGCTCCCCCGCTTCCTTCAGGGCCGCTTCCTCCCCCCTTTCTTTCTTTCTGTCTGTCTCCTCCCCTTTTTCTTTGCTTTTCCATTTCTTTGTTTTTGGGTCGTGATAAGAGTTTCCTTGCAAATGTAAAAATGCCGACAATATCATGCATGTGAATGGCATGTTTTATTTTTTTGTATTTTACTTTTCAACAAGGTCGTACGATAAATTTTAGATTAGTTTTATGAAATGATAAACAACATTATGCAACTATAGTAAATAATACATGAATATGAGGCTCTTGCCCTATTATGCCAGGATAAAACATATTATTTGATAAATTTAATTAATAAATAAATTCATTGGTTATAATGGTATATGATGATAGATAATGATATAGAAAAGATAATAAAAAATGATATAAGTATATATTTTAAGTATTTACAATAATGATAAATCAATAAATAAAGTACATTTATATGTGTACTTATAAAAGAAATATATCATATTATGAATTTTTATATAATATATATATATATATATATATACACATATTAAAGCAATGGTATTTGTTTATTTAAATGCATCTATTTAAAAGATAATGTATGTATTCATCTACCATGTATTCCTCTACTTGTTTAAATCAACAACTATTTAAAATAAGATATTTTATAATTAAAAGGACAAATAATTAAAAGTATTGTTTATTTTCAAACAATGACATTGGAGAATAGCATAATTGACTTAAAACCAATTAATAAAAAAATTACAAATAAAGCCCAATAAAAAATAGATTCATAGCAATTCATTTTATTGATATATATATATATATATATATATATATTTCTAAAACTTTAGAGATTACATTATATAAAATTAGATATTAAAGAGTTATTGTTGATCCATGTTATTAACAAGTGCTTATGCCACAACCATGTTGTTAACAAGTGCTTATGTTAGAGTTTAATTACTATTCATCTTTTACATGCTTTAGAGCTTGTGTGAGCTTCTTCTTCTTCTTCTTTGCACAAAATCTCATCTTATTGTGAACAATTGGAACACTTGTACATCCCTCAAGCAAAAATATACCATATAATTGTTAATTCCACAACTTGAACATGTAATAAATTTGCTTTATTTAATGCACAAATTTCTCAAAGTTCTTTAGCACCTCTATATTCTCCAATTCCTTTAAATCAATCCTAATAGCAAATATATATAGTGTATTATTGTTTCTTTTTTTGATTCACCAATTACAAACTCGAGGCCTTATTTATTTTAATGATGAAAACTACAAATTCAACATTATCATTCATGTTTGATAGTAATAAAAGTTAGAGAAAAAGGTTCTACTTTGACAAAGGTCGCATTATAAAAAAAGACATTTTTATTGTGACATTTATTTGTTCTTCAACAACATTGTTGTCAACCATAATTTAAATTTACTACCACAAAATCTCATGTACACACAACAATTATGCATAGAGAAGTTTATTATTGACATAGATTATTATTTGTATTATAATAAAAAATATTAAGGTATTACAATAACACAATATGAGACATTAAATAAATCTAAAAAAAAAAAGACTTTGTATAGAAATCCAACATCAAGTGTGTATGCCTCTTGTATTCTTAATCATTCATTTCCAACAACATTACTACTTTGGTATACCATATTATTTGGTTTCAAATAAAATACATATTTGTTTACATTTGGATTTAAAACTATATGTTAGGTCTAAATGATTGTTAAACTATATATGTTGGGTTTAAATGACTGTTGTTCATGTTTTTATTAAAGTCCATCTCTGCAAATGCATAATTGTTTTTATGCATTGATTACACATTGTGAAAGAATATATGAAGATAGAAAAATAAAAATAAAAATAAAAACGTGCATGAGGTAATCTAATGAAAATAAATGAGTTAACTTACAAAAATCTTCTTTAGCTCTACATGCTTGAGAGGGTTTTAATTTTTATAATTTTTTTAATATTCAAATACCTGAGAGAATTTTAAAATATTCAACTCCTCAACTCCGGTGCACATTGTGAAGTAAACATTGATACATAATCGAGCCCAAAGAGACAACATTTTGGTTGAAAGCTCAATCCTGAAAGTTTGACAGAAAAAATAAAAGACAAAAAGAAGAGAAGAATCTCTCTTGTATAAAACCTAATTGGGTCCTTGCTTTCGAAGCTGCTTAATTATTCAGTAAAATTATAACTCATGAAATTACACGCACACTACAATCAATGATGATGCAAATTAGTGATAAATATGTTCTGAAGCTGCGGAAGCTGACAATTTAGTAATCATACATCCTTGCCCATTTGATTAAGTTTACAACATATTCAGAAAAACATCCTTTCAAAATGTACCCATATAAATGATGCTCACAACCTCCTCGACAGTTCTCCCTGGCCTTTTTAAAGGATGACGTACAAATATTTACACAAATTATGAAGTACTCTATATTCAATAAATTCTTACACTACAGAGGCCCTTCACTGAAGCGTGACATGCTTCACAGACCAATCTCCATCCCCAGTGCGGTGTATTTCCGACTTGAAGTGTTCCTCCTTAGCGCCCCGCTTAATCTTGAGAAGCAATTCGAAGTCCGCAGACTCGTCACTAAGCTGCAACAGATATGAAAGGCAAGACACTCCACTAGTTAATTCCTACATCATGAGAATAGTATGCAAAGGCGATCGAACAAACTGACGGCAGCAAGCCAACCATCGACTGGCTATTGCTTGGCAGCGTCCCTATTCAGGTGGGCAACAATCCTTGAGGAATGAAAACACATTCAAGGCACAAAAAGGAACTCCGTTGTAGACACATCTAAAAGGAAAACAGTCAAAGTTCTAAAGATTTAATGCAATTTAAATAGCAAAATTGTTTAAATAAATAAATAAATAAATAAAACACAGACCTCTGCGTCTGCAGACACGATTTCGCTGAGCTCATATGATGCGAGAGAATTTGATCCCTGTTGCAACATCTTCATCGCATGCTCAGCTGCCTCCTGCACGACTAGGTCGTCTGTTGGCCAACTCTGCTTGCCACTAGGAGGGGCACTGATACCCCTGCCGGTGGAATGGGGACCTCCTGCA
The DNA here is from genome assembly GCF_059467195.1 of Physcomitrium patens. Classification (NCBI taxonomy): domain Eukaryota; kingdom Viridiplantae; phylum Streptophyta; class Bryopsida; order Funariales; family Funariaceae; genus Physcomitrium; species Physcomitrium patens. The sequence continues at coordinate 16,846,551 of NC_143418.1, forward strand.
CAGTAACAAAAACCCCAAGTCACAAAATTAGAAACAGTACTCATACTCCTTCAACGGTCCCCAAATAGTCCAAAAACTCTTCAGAAATAGACCACCCTATCCTTCACACTAATAAGAAGCTCAGTTATGTGTTGAAAGAAATGACCAGATATGTATCCATTTGATCGAGTTACAGAATAGAGCGAGTTCGACAATCTGCTTCAAAGAACGAACTATGGAGACTAGGAAAAGAGGGGGGAGAGCACAGCATATCAACCTGTTCTGACACCCAAATCAGCGGAGGTTACCCCAGCATCTTTGAGCTTGAACTCTTCCAACTTCTTGAAGTTTTGCCATGGCTTCACCCACACCTTGGCCTCGTACAGCTTGATGCTGCTGCCCTCCTCTACTTCGATGACCAGGTAATACATAGAGCCCGCCACCACCTGCATGTGGCAGGACACTACCTTGGAGAAGGTGAGCTTCTCCAGGCTATTCTGGAGAATCGGCACAGGACATAAAGGGAATGCAGTTAGTAAGATGAGCACAACAAGATACACAATAATGTACGTCTCCACTAACAGAGGCGTCGTGAGTTATCACTTGAAGGATGTGCACCAATGAAGCATCTGTACACTGCATCTCCCACAATTTCTAAGAGGCGGACGAACCAAAGAAATCTCTTCTGGTTGCATCGCAATTTCTTACAGAAGCAGAACATCGTGATGCGACCTGAGGTTGCAGTTTCAAACCACACAAAGACAAAATTTCACTATGCAAAATTCCAACTCAATAAAACATATCACCGTAAATTAAAACCCTCAAGGATTTCCCCAGTACCACGAAAGCATGGAAGTTGGCAAGTCTATACATGGATTCGACCACGAGAAATCCTAAGCAACTTCTCAAACGACGTCTGCCATCATAACCAACGCAACCACGCAACACCGACACCTGCATAATAGAACCACAAACCTCGCGGTCATTGTGCTCAGCAACGGCGAATTTTGCCGCCTCATCGATCTCCAGATTATTGCTGTTCTGGAGATCGACCTCCTGCTTTCCTCCTGACAACATGGTTACCGACTTCGAATTCTGGAAATGCACAGAGCACCGCAAAGACTTGCAAAGCGCTCTCTCTCAACTTGTGGCGGCTCTTCCCGCAATGTAAAACACACAGACTCTCAAACGGATGCGCTCTGCGCGTGACACCGAAATCTGGTAGAGAAGGTAGAATGGCGGAAAAGCAGATACGATGCCCCGAACTCCAAATCGTCGCGTTTCAAAGGCGGATGGTTACTCTTCGTAGAATCGATTCTGGACATGATCGATCTCCTGCCCCTGTTGCCCGTGTGAAAAGGATTCCCCAAGTTCGGTGACACGTGGTTCGCGCAGATACATCGGCGGATGTCTTGTGGGAAGCATTGCCGTCGACCGAATAGTGTGCTTTGGAGAAGTCGTGGGTTCCTATTGGCGGGTTGGATTCAGCTCTTCCCCAGAAATTTGAATTTGCGATGCACCTGTCACCCAATCCACGTTCCGATCGTTGCTTACGGGGCACGTCAGCATACGCTGAACGGAATCAGAGAAGCCTCAAAATAGATGAACCAGCAGCCACCTTTCATATGATGGATGAAACGAGGGTAATTGCAGACATTCATCCTTGTGTAATGTCTGCCCAAATCCAACGGTTTCGTTAATCAAATTATTCAAGTTGACATTAATTCAGATTCATGGTTGTCGGAGGTCAGAGTTTTTTGGCGATCCGTAACATTGGTTTGCTTGGTATTTCAATTAGAAGAAAACATCCTCAATAGTAATTGGACTTGTCCACCGCATAAAACATCCTCAAGTGTAATTGGACTTATCCTACAATAAATATTAACTCTTTTCCTTTTCTATTTCTATATTTTCACTACAAGATGTTTTAGTTTTATAGCATCACACTGCAACTAACATTGAAGTGTGAGCTATTGAAATTGTTAACTTGTATGATCATCGACATCAATTAGTTAACAAAAAAGAAGAATCAAATGTTTTTATAGCTTACAAGATGGAAATTTGTAGTGACAGTGACAAAAGTAGGAAAATTTACTCCATTTCCATCGTTGTAACGTTAATGTTTTATTATTATTATTATTATACATTGATAATGACCTTCTACAAAGCCATCAACGAAATACTTTTAGCAAGTTGTAGCTTTCAAGTCTTGGAAATTTTCATTACCTTCAATCCACAATCCTTTCTCATCCTTTCCGAGGGAGAAGGTTTTCTTTGCTTTGACACCACCTCATTATAAGCATTGACATAACCCCTAGTCATCCTGTCATCCATGCTCAATCTTCCCATGCCTTCACTCACATCCCAAAGTATCCACGGCCACTGTTTCTTTTCCAACCAATCATATTCTCCCATTTTGTATTATTTTTTCCTGCTTTTCCGCTGTGAGTTTGACGACTGCTCCTATACCTCGCAAAATAAAATGTACACACGGTTACAAAACTCATCCATCTTATTAAAGCTTGGAAATAGATGAATCGAAGTCCCAGCTCTTTCCCATTCATCCTCGCAACTTCATCGCCGAAGTCCAGATTTGGGTACAGACAGACAAGGCATCTAGTAGTTAACATGATTGCAAGATGTCTCTGAGCTCGACGGAGAACACGTAGTTAGAGCTTCGGTATAATTGCTTCTGGACATGACCATGGAATCGATCATCAATGGAACAGGGCTTCAGCATTTGACGAGGCCATTCATTCAAACAAAGTAGGGTAAAATAATAATAAAGATAAAAAAAACCATGCCGTCTATTCCGAGATAATTATGGAGTTTTTCCAGGATTAAAACAAGGCCTTTACAAAGTATGTACTACTGTAGCAGTTCTTCCTGGTCTTGCAAGAAAGACATACACAACTACAAACTGTTCAACTACGAAGTGCTCCCCGTGCAGCAGAGAGGGGTCTCAGGGGGATTATTGTCGCCGCAGAATGGACTTGCTTCAACTTGAAGTGTTCGAGTCTGAAGCCCCAGCCAATCTTCAGGGAGAGCCCAATCGAAGTGCGCAGACTCATTCTTAAGCTGTAAAAAACAGAAAAGAAAAAAGAAAAAAGAAGGGGAAAACGATTAGTTACTTCCAAGAACAATCGACACGAGCGATTAAGTTACAAAGGACGAATAGTGAGTCAAAGAAACGCGATTTAGATTTTGAGTCTTTGCACGGAAGTCAGAAGAGCTTAGCGTACCGTCTTTAGGCTTGAACTCCTCCAACTTCTTAGAGGCACCCCCGGGCTTCACCCACACCTTCGCCTCGTATTGCTTGGGCTGGCTGCCCTGTTCTACCTCAAGCACAAAGTGATACATGAGGCCCGACACCACCTGCTTGTGGCAGGAGATCACCTTAGATAAATTCATCTTCTCCAAGCTATTCTGTTGGAAAGAGAAACACAGGTCACACATTAAGAGCCGTAACAGATAGAGGAATTCAATCGCCCAATATGGAACATAGTACGGAAAGACATCGAAAGATATCATCTCGAATTCGAAAAATTCGTCTAGAGAAGAAGGGACAGAGCCAGAGATATCATCGAAAGACATAGAATTCGTTGTACATATCTTAGGTCACGCTTGAAAAATGTGTCGTTAACATTCAAACAGGACGTCGAGTGTAATCGCGTCTTAGATCCAACTGATACAAACCTTGACTCTACAAACAACACGATTCAAAGACCAGGAAACCCTCTTCCCAAATTAAGTGCTGCTCATACAACCCCAATTCCAAGTTCACAGACCTGGCGGTTGTTGTGCTCAGAAACGGCGAAATTTGCCAACTCATCAATCTCCAAGCTGTTGGTGTCCTGGACATCGACCTCCTTCTTTCCTCCCAACATGGTTGCAGAATAGAAGCTCTGAAAAAGCGGCAACAACAGCAACACGCGATCGCTGCGCCACAAAGAACCGAAGATGCAGTGGCTCTTGCTCCAAAACAGATACACAAGCTCTCAAATTGATAGGATCCTCACGTGAGACTATGGTTTGATACTGGAAATTGAACGGCGTGAGCCAGATATGAAGTCCCAGATATTGATTGCCACGTTTCGCATGGCCGCGATTCCTCTCTCTCTCGGTTGTCCCAAGATGTCCACCGGAGGAATCTGCGAGATGCCCTTTTGTCTCGCGTAGCGTGTGAAAAGAGACTCTGGCTCCATTTTATCCTTCTCTGTCCAAGACCAACGCAGAAGCTTCAACTGAAAATTGGTCAATTATTAATTAATACTACAGTGACAGAGCACCATCAAGCATCAAGCTGTAAATGGATGAAAATCGAATGAAGTGCAGTCGAGACGATTCGTCGTTTAGGAACGAACTTCGTCCGACGATTTCGTGGAAAAAGTGACGACGCCATCGGATGGTTCGGCACCGCCCGTCCGAATAACAAGCATCTGTCAGGAGGAGCATGCCCTGATCCAGTTGGGGGTCTCGATCGGTGACACGTACATACTTATTGCCACGTGTATCACGAGTGCACACTACGCTGTTGTATTTTGTACAGTATCAAATGCGTACAACAGAATCATTTCAAAGGCATTTTGTGAATTGAATTTGCGGCCCACTTGTTGCGCAAATCTGGATCCCTGTTGGATAGGAGATCTGGATATTGAGATTTGGATTGGGACCTGTGAACAGAGTCTCTTCCTACACTCCAGTTTCGTTTGGGGACCAGAGCCTTGACTGAATATGTTTGTAGGCATTTTCCTTAGTCACCACTCATTACCGTAACAATTGTTTGGCTGTAGACTTTTTTTTTATTTTTATTTTTATTTTTTTAATCTTTTTATTGTATTTTTTATACTAAGATCCAATCCATAGGAGCTTTTACAATATTCTGTTAGATTATTTAGCAAATAGAAGGGCAGTTTGCCCCTCTGCTAATGAATGAACAAGTACAAATTAGAGTGGTAAGGGCAGTGTAGCTTAGGTGGATTAACCACATGTACATGAAAAAAATCCAATTCATAGGATAAACAATTCTATTTTATTTTATTTTTTTTATTTTTTATTTTTTTTTTGAAACATAAGGGGGTAGACCCTTTTGCTGATTAAGATAGATTGTCTTACATGAACCTCTAGGCTTCCAGTATGTGATGTGGAGATTTAGATTCTAAATTTTATAATTCATTGAACATTGTCAAATTTTATAAAGGATTTTTGTTATTATCGTAAGAGTGCATAGGTAACAAATGTCATTGACTACATTGATTATTTTTTTCTCCATGCATTAACAACTATACTTCTATGTCAAATAAGTCATATCAAAGCAAATTATTTTTTAGTTCTGGTTTTATTTCATAGGATTTGCTATTTCTTGATGAAATTAGGTTGTATCACTCTATACCATTTAAGAACTTGAATTGGAGTAGTAGGGATTCTGTTCATAAACAACTTCTTACATATTTTTTTTTCTTGTAATTTCCTAAAGTGGATTGACTTTTTTAAGAAAACTAATTAGAACCAAAGTTTAAGCATTGTGATTTGTCAAAGAAAATCTAGTTTGTATATTACTCTTTTTGGAGGACTTGATATCCTATCATCCTATATAAGTACATTTTTATGTAATTAATATGGTTTTGTGCTATATAAATATAAAAATTATTCAATAAATTAAATTTAGGAACTACCTTAAGGATATATATGGCTTTGCTAAGAAAGTAGATGTTTTAGATTTGGTTGAAATATTTTGTAAAGAAACTCCTATCTATTCCCTTAGCCTTTTCTTTTAGAGTTTGGAATAAATATAAGAGCCATTTGTCAATTTATATACGCTATAGTCTAATTTAATTATTTTAAAAAAAATCTTAGAGTCTAAAAGTATAATGTTAAATTCTTTAAAGATACACATCATATAATTTATGTGATTTGTTAAATTTTAACTTTGAAGAATTTAATAATGTCAAGCAATAATCAAATAGACAATTAGAGCTTATAAATAATAAAAAGTCTAAGGAAAATTATTACTTATACATATAGAATCTTGATTTTATCTAGCATTTTAAGTATTATATATTATAGAATCACTAATAGTATGTAGGCATTAAGAAGTTTTTAGATGATAAAACATATAGTAAATAAATAATTAAAAATAATCACTATATTTATAAGTAACATTCTATAAAATAATGGCATGAAATGTGAAAATTATATGTGATATTATTTCATATAATATGGAGGACATAATGTCATTAATATATATATATTAATAATTAAGACAATAAGAGAAATTAGGTAAAAATAAAAATAATTAAATTTGATAATATCTTATAAAGAAGCTTCTTAAAAGCTTTGTAGATACAAATTCGACTTTATAAGTATTTGTAGATGATTTGTAGATTGAAAACTTGGCCAATAAGTTGGCCATGTGTTATACATGGTGACCACTTGTTTTCCAAATTGACTTCATATTTCATATGTTGGCTCCTTGTGGTACAAGTTGGCTATATAGCATACATGTGGAAAACTTATCTTATAATTTAGACATATGTCCTACAAGTTGGATGTGTATCAGATGACTCATAAAATATTATTACATAATTTTTCAGTTAGATAATATATATAGAGGCAAGAATAAGACTTTTGTCATTCTTATCAATGTCTTTTTTTTATTCTTGTCTTAGCTCAAGAATCTCTAGTGTCTTTGTATTTGATAATAGCAATTCTAGTTTCTATTTTATATCTATCTTTGAATTATCTACTTTTTCTTTTTGATTATCACAAGAATATATTTTTTCTTTAGAATTTTTGTATAATACATATTCTTGATAGTTTAAAAAGAATACTATTTTATTAATTTTATTTTGTTTTAAAAGTTAGTAGACTATCTTACTTCTTATGGTTTTATTTTAAAGATTATATACTATCTACCTTATATATATATATATATATATATAAATATATATTTAAAGACAGTGAACTATCTATCTTTGTAGAAATTTTGATGTGATATCAGAGGTTGTAAATTATCTTTTTCTGATTTAACTTGTAGGTTTTTAAAAGTTTTTATTTATTTATTTTTATTTTTAATAAATATAGAAGAAAAATAAATTATAGATGCTATATTTCATAGAAGTAAGAATAAAATTTTAATTATTATATATCTTCACAAGCTTGTCAAAAATCTTAAGGCAAAAATTTCACATATTACCAATGTGTATTATGGAAGTATAATTTCTACACTTGTGAAAGAAGTCTATAATGAAGTCTAATGTCTATAGCAAAAAATTGTATAGTTGAAAGAAGCAAGCAAATCAACCTTATAAGTAAATCCAAAAAGCTTTGCTATTGTAAATATGAAGGATGCAAAGATTAATATGGAAGAGAAGTTTGATGGAATAATATGAAAACTTTAAGGATTCTTACAATAAGTCAAACTCTATTTAAGATTACATCTTTTTTAATACTCTCATAGATTTACTTAAGCTGAACATATAGTTGCACTTATATCTAAAAGTCTTTTCTTTTTGTTTGTACCTTTGATAGAAAAAGATTTAATATTTTTATATAATCTAAATTTAATATTCAAAGTATTTTTGGCCAAATTTAAAGATAGTAATAAAGAAAGTATTAAAAAATGAATATTCTATTTTTACAAAAAATATCATGTTTTCTTTTCATAACCTTCATTTTCTTTTACAATAGATTCATTAAGCCTTTGCCTTGCTGGATTTAAGAGATTCAACTTTTTTTTTTAGATGAAGATTTTGTTGAAAGATATAATATACTCTTAATAAAAAAAATAAAGTATATACATGTAAAACTCATAGATGGTCATCTTTTATCTTCTTAAAATATAATCCATAAAACTATTCTTATAGAAGTAATAAAAAAATAGTCATAATAATTTAGTGATATTTAATATTATTAAATCTCTTTTTAATCCAATTATTTTAGATTTATCATGGCTAAAAAAATATAATCCTTAAGTAGACTAGTTTTTTTGTAATATTGATTTTTTTATTATATAATCCAAGCTTTTACTAATTAAGTAAAACGTCATAAATTTTATACAACCAAATTCTTATTTGTAGGTACAAGAGCTTTTATGCATGTTGTAAAAGAAAAGCCATATTTTGTTATTTATGCCACATCTATTTTTAATATTTAAAAGACTTCAAGTGGCATTCTAAACCAATTTAATGATTATGAAGACATATTTTTTTTTTTTTTTTTTTTTTTTTTTAAATACAAATATTCTTTCATAGCATTGTCATTTTTCAATTGATCTTTAAGAAGGAATTTAGTTGCCATTTAGACCAATCTATAACTTATCACAAAATAAGTTGGCTTTATTTATGGAATATATTAATAAAAATTTAGCTAGAAACTTTATATACTATTAAAAATCTTTAGGAAGTATGTCTATTTTATTTATAAAGAAAAAAGATGGATTATGATAATTTTATGTAAATTAAAAAAATTTAATAAGATTTTTATAAAAATTAGATACCTTCTATACTTAATTCTAAAACTTTTTGATTAATTAAATCAAACAAAGATTTAAATGAAAAAAAAATTTTAAAAAATATATAACTTAATATATATAAAAAAATGAGATAAATGAAAGACTACATTTGGAATCAAGTATGGATATTTTAAATATAATATCATGCCTTTTAGACTCACAATTATGCCAAGTACTTTTTAACATCTAATAAATGATTTTTTTTAAAGATTTTTTAGATGATTTTGTTATTTATTATCTAAATGGTATTTAATCTATTTTTAGAATACTAAAAAGCATAAACTTCATATTTTTTGCATATTAAAAAATTAAAAGATGCATGACTATATATCAAGTTAGAAAAGATCATATTACTTATAATTTAAGTTAATCTCTTAGGATATATCATTTCAAAGAATAGAATTGTGATAGATTTTAAGAAATTTTATATTATAATTAATTAGAAGATTTCAAGAACAATGAGAGACATCTAATATTTATTGAGATTTGGCAATTATTATCAATTATTTATTTATTTATTTATTATTTTTTTTCAAGTTACAATTCTACTTATACATTTGACTTGTGCAAACAAATTTGAGTAGAATAAAGAAACCAAAGCAATATTTGAAGCTTTAAAGACAACTTTTATTACAATGCCAATCTTATATTATATTGACATTTTTAAGGTATTTTTAATACAAATAGATGCATTGAACTTTGCTTTAGGTGTGGTATTGTCAAAAATAGGAGCAAATATCAAACATCATTATGTAGTTTTTTATTTAAAAAATAATTTAACATCTATGATCAATGATACAATCTACAACAAAGAATTTTTTATAATTGTGAATTTGTTTAAAGAGTAGTATTGTTATATAGAAGATACTTCTAGATCAATTATTATTTATATAAATTATAAGAACCTTAAGTATTTATGTTAGTACATAATTTAAAATTATGTCAAACTTGTTAGAGTTTTTTTTTGTCAAGATTTGAATTTAATATTTCATATCAGCCAAAAAAATAATAAGTTTTTTCAAATATTATTTTTTAAATATTTTAATATTGTATCAAAAGAAAAAAAGACAGATTTTTAATGAATAACAAACAATTCTCTTGAAATTAGAATATTTTTTTTTTGAAGAATAAAATGAATATTAATTATTAAATTAATATTTTTCAAGAAAATATGTCTTTAAATCTTTTTGTGTATGATATAAAGAATAATTCTTCTAAATCTCATCTCTTTTAATTCAAGAATAACCTTTTCTTTTATAAGAAATGATTGTATGTTCCAAAAGACAAAGCACAATTATCTTGTCTTCAAGCTTGTTCCAATTTTCTAATTGAAAAATATTTTAGATACAATAAGACATTAAAATTAAATCAAATTTTCCTTGTTATTGACCTTATGGACTCCTTTAACTACTACATGTACCATAACAACCATAATCATCTATTTTTATAGATTTTATAATGGATCTTCTAATTTCAAGTCCATTTAATTCTATATTTGTCATATTAGATCATTTCACTAAAATGGCATATTTTATACCATATACAAAAAATTTCACAAGGAAAGAAATAATTAAACACTTTCTTGATAGTATTTATTGTTATCATGGATTATTAAAAAAAATAAATTAAATATGACTTATTTTATGTCTAGATTTTAGGATTTTTAAAGATAATTATAGTAAATATAGAAATATCTTCTATCTTCCATCTTTAAATTAATGAACAAATAGAATAGATAAAACAAGTATAACAATATATTCTTCTATTTAATAATAGATAAATAAAATAGATATAATATAACAATACATTCTTCTATTTAATAACCAATTTTTAATACTAATTATGATTATCATCTATAATTTGATATTTTTTATTTTCAAAGTTTAATAATCTTGTGATAAAAGATTTAAAAAATTATTTATTAGAGTTATATGTGATAATAAAGATATAATTAAGTGAAGCTCAAGAATGATAAAAAATCAATGCAGTTGTTTATTGTAAGAAACAACATCAATTCTACATTGATAATAAGATTTGGTTATTCTATTATAATATCAAGACTATTTGACCTTATGATAAGTTAGATTACTATAGACTTGAATCATTTTTTATTTATAAATAAATCAATTTAGTTGCATATTCATAGTATCTACTAGAGTCTATAAATATCCATCATGTATTTCATATTTTTATTCTTTAGCTATACAAGATAGTGAATATATTGGAAAAAAGGCAGATGCCACTTCTTTTTATAAAAGTATATAATAATCAAGAATTTAAGATAGAAGAGGTCATGAATTTAAGGTTGTGTGAAAATAGGTTAAAATATCTTACACATTTGTACAAATATGTTATTAGTGAAGGCACATGGAAACCGTCTAAGAATTTTGCAAATGCAATAAAAAAGATTGATGCTTGTTACTGACAACATCCATCCAAATCAAGATGAAGAAGTAATATTTTTTTTGCTATTAAATAAAATACGTTCAACAAAGATTACAATTTGATTTTTATCCTTGCTTGTATTTGTATTTAAATTTTGTTTTATTTATATTTAATATTAAAGAGAAAGAAAATCAACAACTAATAAATTTGATTCAAAAACTATTGTTTATTGAATTATTAAACAAGGCATTGAGATTGTCACAACTTGTAAGACATTGTAATCGAAATAAAGGCCATCAAGAATAGTATGATTTTTTATGAATAGATGGTAAGATATAACATATTTAATAACACAAACTTAAAAGAAACTCTTAATGTTTAATGATATTGTTGGAGATAGGAACTATTGTTGATGGTGCTTTATATGTTTTATTTGGAAAAAGTTATAAAAGTCTTAGCAAAGATCAAAAAACAAGGAGTTTTTTTTTTTTTTTTTTTTTTTTTTTTTTTAATACAGAGATTCTATCAATAGTTGAGAGGACCTATCAACTACCTTTAAAGGAAAAAAAGATCAAAATTTGTAATTAATATGATTTTCCACATTTTAAACTTCATCAATATAAAACCACAATTTATTATAGAATTTATTCTTCAAAGAAGTGTTAATGTCATAGACATCAATATTGGCATTAATAATTTAAAAAATAAGAAGAATTTTATAGAAATAAACATAAATAATCTTAATAATATCTTTTATAAAAGCTTCATAGATGTAGATTTGACTTTATAAATATTTGTAGGTATTGAATAGGTTGAAAACTTAGCCAATAAGTTGGCCACATGTTGCACATATTGACCACTTGTTCTACAAATTGGCTTCATATTTTACATGTTAGCCACTTGTGATATAAGTTGGACATGTGGCGCATATGTGAAAAACTTGCCTTACAATTTAGACATGTGTCATGCAAGTTAGAAATATGTTGGATGACTTATAAAATTTTGCTATATAATTCTATAGTTAGATAATATGTACAAAGGCAAAAATAAGACCTTTGTCATTCTTCTCAATACCTTTCTTGAATTCTTACTTTAGCTCAAAAATCTCTAGTGCCTTTATATTTGGCAATAGCCATTTTAATTTCTATTTTATATCTTTCTTTGAATAGTTTATTTTTTTATTTTTTTATTTTTTATTTTTTTTAAGTGTCACAAGAGTATATTTCTTCTTTAGAATTTTGTTATGATTCATATCTTTAATACATAATAGCAACAAAGACTTAAAGATAAATCACTAAAACAATAAAAAAAATTAAATAAAATAATGGATACTAAACACATGCCAAGATGTGATAAAAGAGAAATAAACTTTGATATCTTAAATATAGTTTTCAAATAATCTTACTATTATAATTCTTTAAATATTTTAGAAGTCTGTTGTTATAAAACTTTAAGCATAACTTTCAAGTTAATAAAAAATACATATATCTTAAGAGATTAAACACGTTAAAAAAATTATAATTATAATTGAATTTATTAAAAAAAAAAAAAAAAAAACCACCAAATCTTATCTTTGAAGATTGGTTTTAAAATTTTTAAAATCAAATTAAATGAAATTTTAAACATATAATATTTACTTAAAATATAATATTTTGAACTAAGAATTAAAAATTAAGACTTAAAAAAGTAAAGAACTAACAACTATTTTTATTTATATGAATCTTAGTAGAATATATGTTGTAGAAGAACAACACAACTTAAGTAAGGAGTGAAGTACAAAAAGAAAAAATGCAATAAAATAAGGACTTAACAACAATGAGAGTCTTAAAAATAGTAATACTTTTAATGATAATAGTATCAAAGAAAATTAAATAATTTTAATAGATTCATATTTTAATACTATAAAAAATAATAAAATAATGGATTATATATATATATAGGTTATAATTTATTTCTTAAGATCTACAATACTCTAATATCTATATGCTCAATGATTGCCACCAATATTGGACAAACATCCTAATGTAATTCAAGTGATTATATCCATTTAGAGGCAATTCTACTTCCATTAATATATATTTTATTCCTTGCCAAAATTCCTATGATCCTTACATTATACCTACAACATTTTTAGGAACACATCTAACTTATAATGACATTCTACTATGCACTAGCATGGTGTTAATTCTCACTTAAGCATCATTAAGAAGTATTAACCAACAACATCTTAGAAGAAGCATTGATCCACTATTAAACTAGTTTGATAAGACATTATAGAATTTATGCAAAGAAACCAAATAAAAAATAGCTAAAAATTACTTTGTATTTACAACTAACTCAATTGCAACAAAAAAAATCAAAGTAAATGTCTATAAATTAACTATCACATATAATAAAATATTAACCAAAGATAACAATTAAGAATATCTAAAATAAAAAAATACTTAATTAGATATTCTTGTTAGATCTTATATACTATAAATAGATCTAGATATTATTTAGCAACATGTCTAATTGCATAAAATACAAATCAATAAGATGTTAGATTATTGACCAAAGAAAAGATAGATCTAAATAAAAGAATATTGTCTAACTTGAAAATATAGCTCATAAAATTTCTTGTGGTTATATAAATTGAATTATTACAAGAAATAGATATTGAAAGTTTTTTCTAAAATTTACATCCAATAGATATAAGAGCAACCAATTTTAGCAATCATTGAATAAAATAAGTTTTGTTAGTCAATCTTACATCATGCCAATAATGTAATTGATTGTTAAAAAAAATCAATATTATTAACAATTATAAATTACTATGTAATTTTCTTTTAGCCTTCTAATTTCTATTTTTTTAAAATTTAAAGATATTTTTATCTATTAAACTACTAAATAATAATATAATTATAGTTCCTACCTTCAATGATATACCATCAAACCATCACAATAGTAACTATCCACATATCCCCTCTTGAAGTATCTCAATACCATATTATTTGAAAAATATACTTATTTTAGCCTTTACTTTGGAATACTTGACATTAAATCCATATTTATATGGAACCAATGTATATCAAAGTTTTTTTAAAAATAGAAGCATGTCAATTAGTATATTCTTGGTACATAACATGATGCAAGTTTGACATAAGGAGGTGCACCTTTATGTAAAGAACTCTATAAATTTTTTATTGAAGAGTCTTAATGAGTTATTAAAATTAGACCAAACGTTCACCAAAAAAAAGTAATAATAGAAATAAAGAAAAATATAAGATATTTTAAGAAGATACTATATAGAATATAAAATCTATAAATTTTTATTTATTATAGATACATATTATTTATTTTTATTTTATTTTATAATTATAAAATTAAAAATATTACTTTTTAATTTCAATATAAAGGATTTAACTACCTCTTAAATATCATACAATGTTATGATTAGATTCAATATTATAAATATCCATATAATTATACTTTTATATTTTTATATTTTCTAACAAGAAGACAAGCTTAGTGGTATCAATAAAAAATAATTAAAATTAAAATAATAAAAATAAAGAAAATTTCTACATATTATATGCAAATCTTAGACATAACAAAGTTGAAGGTGAGGCAAGAATAGATGGAGTATGCATTCTTATTAAGCCTTGTTTCTAATATTTAATTTCTTTTATAAATTTTTTTTTAGATGGTTAGATTCTATCAATAATCCTAAACAACAAATCTATTGGATGAATAGAATAGTTATTAATATTTATTTTTAGTTTGGTTTAAAAGAATTTAAGTTCAAAATAATTACCAAAGTTAAAAAATTAAAGTTAAAGAGAATATGATGAAAAAAAATTACCTATTGGTCTAAAATCAAGACATTGTTTTAAAACATTCTTAATCCAAATTTTGGCATTAAATATATATCTTAGCCCAAACCTTAGATGTCTATTCAAGGAGTATTTAATTTGGATTCTAACTCTTAAAATTATTTATCAATCTCAAACTTGGATATCTTATTCAATAGTCTTCAATCAAGACTTTGATATTGAAAACTTTTGCTGATCTAAATTGGATAATTAAAATTTTAATTAAAAAAAACTTGAGAATTATTTAATCAAACTAAAAATTAACTTTAGAAAGTTTTTTAAATACGTTGGAGGCTAAAATCAATCTAAAATCTAATAATTTAAATTTAACGTATAAGAACCTTTTAAATAATAAATATAATAGAATTATGATTAATTTTAGAAACTTTATATATGAATTAGACTTAAACTTAATATTAACTTCAAAAAATTCCAACATAATTGATTTCTATCAAATAAATAATTTGAATATAATCTTAGCTTAAACAAAATCCCACAACAACTATAATTATAAGTTAGGTTAAGATAGAATTTACTTTGATTAAAAAAATTAAAAAAAAAATAAAATTAAGACTAAAAATTATTAGTTTAAATAGGACATGGACTTGTAATAAGATTAATAATTTTCAAAGACAAGTGTGGGTTTTTTTTAGATTTATTATATACTTTTATTAATTCTAATTAATTACAATGGTGTTTTATGGTTATACAATTATATGGTAAAAGAAGAAGAAAAAGCTTATATTAAAAAATCTCAAATAAAATATTTTATCTAATTAAAATATCTTAAAAATATAGATAATAGACAAAGAAGTAGCAAAAATTAATAAATACTAATACTTCCTACTTAAAGAAGATACTTCTATTTACTTTGTAGGAACTTAAATGATCCAAATTAAAGTACATAAGATAAATAATTGATATAGGTATTTTTAAGAGAAGATTATAAATAGTTTTTTAGTAAAATTATCTCAAAATATGAAGAATTGATATCCGGAAAAGACTAGTTGTGAACCAAAGTCAAAATCAAACCCCAAGATACAAAACCATACACCTACAATGACTTTGAGGTTCCTTGACTTATTGAAGAATGGATTTGGAAGAAGACTTATTAAAGAATTTTTGAAAGTTGATTTCATACAATTTGAAGGCATATTGAGGTTTTGAAAGCTATTTAAAGTGAGAGATGTATTTAATGGATTTAGACTTTAAAAAATTAAAATAAGTCCATAAATTTGATGATTTTCAAACGGTCATAGTATACTTATAAGTAGAAATTTTTTAGTTTGTTATTGTGATTTTTTTAAATATGCATGACGAATTTAATATCAATTGAGCACTTAGATTGAAGATTTTGAGAGTTTTTGTGCAGTATGGAATTGAATATTTGAAATTTTAGAATAGTGAGGATTTTTGTGATCTTGCAACATTTATTGATTTGATTGAAGTAATAATTAGTAAAATCCATTTAGACTTAGAAATCTATACACTAATAAAAATTTTAAGAAATTGAATGGTTGAACAAAGAAATATTTTTATTGGAAGATCAACATTTTAGTTGGAAAAGGAGGGCATCCAACATCTGAAAAGTTTTGGAAGCTTTTCTTTCAATTGTTGAATTAAATTCTTTTCAAATTTTGTGTTCTTTTAAATTGTATAAGGATTGAAATTTGAGTAAAATTTCAATTAAGATCAATTATTCAATTAATATTTATTGAAGTTTTAAAATATTTATAGCAATTGATTAAAATTTATTTAAATTTTTTCTTAGAATTATTTAGGATTTGATTAGGATTTGATTAGAGTTTAGAATTTATTTAAGATTTGACAAGGATTTGGTCTAGGATTTGGTCTAGGATTTGGTTAAGATTTGGTTAGGATTTCATTAGGATTTCTTTAAGATTTGGTCTAAGATGGAAAATTTGGTTAAGATTTTGTTAGAATTATTTAAGATTATTAGATTTTTATTTGGATTTATTTAGGGCTACATTAAGATTTGATTAGGATTTATCTAAGGTTTATTTAGGATTTATTTAATATTTTTATTTTTAGTATTTAAAAAGGATTTTCTATCAAATTTTTAAATACTTTTATTTTTGTATTTTTTAGAATTTCTTTATTATTTTTTTTAAAGTTAATTTATGTCTTAATGTTTCTTTTTTAATTTTTTAAAAATTTCTTTTAGATTGGTTAAAGTTTAATTAAGTTTTTTAAAAATTACTTAGAGTTTATTTAGGATTCTATTAGATTTGATAGGATCTTGTTGTTGCATTTTCTATTTACATTCCATAGCTAGGTGCTTAATGCATTCTCAAGCAAGAAATCATATTACATGACAACAACTAATTTTTTTTATTAGTAATTATTTTATTATTTTAAATTATTTTTTTCTTATTAAATATTTAATTCTCTAAATGGACCAAGTATATACAACATATTATAAGTTCTTACTCAAAATTGAATTGTCTATTATCTAAATTCTATTGATTTAAATTATCTATTGTCTAGACCTTATTGATTTACATTTGTCTATTAACATCATGTTAGTTTGAATCTAATGCCTAATTAATCAATCTTGTTAATAATATCTAATGTATTTTTTCTTTCAATGATTATCATAAAAAAAATAGATATTTAAAGACATCCATCTTTTTTTTTTCAAATTATATTGAATAGATTATAGGAGAATTTTTGAACATGACTAAAAATTTAGAATATAAGTTTATAAAATAAAAGATGTGCCTATTAATTATGAAACAAGATGCATGGAATGACATTAAAAGCTACTTGAATTTAAAAGGTCATTTTTTATCTTAAAACTTAGTTAGATTCTATTTATATAGCAAAAACAAAAGAATAAGAGTATTTGCTTGATTAAATAGAATATACATCACTTCTAAATTCCTTCATCAAGTATACATCTTAAAATATTAAATTAAAAAAGATATAATTATTTTTAACCTTTTATTTATTTATTTTTTCTTCAAACCACTATTTCATTCAACCTCAAATTAGATACAAGTTAAATCTCAAGTACTTAGAACACAAAGCCATGAAAATAGCCACCTAAAAAGTATGAAATAGTCAAAGATTAGCTACATTTAGTAGAAAGTTTAGAAAAATTATAAAAAAATCATTGATTTTATTGCAAAGCCTAAAGATTTTAAGAAGCACAAACTAGCTTTAAAATGCATGCTAGAAGAAGTATATATCAAATATTATAAAAATCATTAAAATATCACTTATTTAATATAGAATTGAATATTTAGAATCTTTAAAATTATATATTTAGAATTAATATAGAATTAAATATTTAAAATATCACTTATTTAATATATATATATTTAAAGTTTATAATTTTATTAAGTTTAAATGATCAAAAAAAATTTATATTATAATAAAAGAAAAAAAATATTCAGGAAATAATATTAAAAATATATATTAATTTTTTACATCTTGTAATTAATTATATTTTAAATTTAATAAAAAGTAAAAAAATTCTTGAATTATTAAAAAAATACCTTTTTAGATGTGCCAATTAAAGCCTTAAGATCTTTTAACATTAAAAATCATGTCGTGATATATGTAGAAAGTAAAATTAGATTAGATAACATTACAAATTCACTTAAAAAATTTAAAATAAAATTTAATTGTATTTTTAGCTTTCAATAAATTAATTGCTATAAAAATATTAAAATTCTAAAAGCACATCATATGAAAATAAGTTCAATTATAATATTAATTGTATACTAATTTCATTTTTGTTTAGTATATTTTATTTAAGTAATTATATTGGTA
Source organism: Physcomitrium patens (assembly GCF_059467195.1). Lineage (NCBI taxonomy): Eukaryota > Viridiplantae > Streptophyta > Bryopsida > Funariales > Funariaceae > Physcomitrium > Physcomitrium patens. The sequence goes on from NC_143418.1 coordinate 16,865,079, forward strand.
CTAAAATTTAAAATTTATATAAGTAAAAACCAAAACATTGCATTTATGTATTGTTTAAAAAATATCTAAAGAATGTAGGATATTTTATGTATAAAAATAATACTCATGTAACAAACAAGTTAAAATTATTTTTCAAACTTTACTTAGTATATTTAATATTATAGAATTTATAATGCTATCAAATTGCAACATAGTATTGGTAGTTACATTGCTTAATATGTTTGATTCGCTGGTTTTGGTCTTGCAATATATTTCAGTGTAACTCTTCAACCACCTGGATTTCATTGCTTTGCACTTACTTTGGCCAAAGTTACAAACTTGAAGGAATCTTCCTTATCACCAAAACACATCTACTTACTTAAGGTTTAGAATTTAGAATTTAGTAGGTGTACAATGTATACTATCATTTGTCCAATGCATCTCTCAAACTCTGAATAACCAAAATCCTAGTCTACACAGTTGTTACTATTACAAAAACTTAATAAATAATATTCTATTATAAACAAGAATGTGCCAAAATCTAAGAAGAAAGAACTTCCAGTATCTTAATTAAGAGCTAGATAAGCCACAACTTTTGTTATATAAAATATGGAACATTCAATATTTGTCTTTCAAAAGTAGGATTTAATTTTCTATTATAATAAGACCTAATATATTCCCAAAAGCTAGAAAATTATTTCTAAGAAGAGGTTTTGTGAAGATGTTTGCCACTATCATATTAAGTGTGTTTTTTCTTGAGAATGCATTAGACACCTAGCTGTGGAAGGTAAATAGAAATGTAAGAATAATCCTACTAATCTAATAGAATCTTAAATAATCTCAAGTAGATCTTAATAATCTTGATCAAACTTTGACCAATTAAAAATAAATTTAAAAGAAGTTATAAAAGAAACACAAAGAAGTCCCAAATTAATTCTAAAAAAAAATAACAACAAATCTTAAAGAAATATAAAAATAAATCTTTATAGAAATGATAATAATCTTAAAGAAATAATAAAAATAAAAACCTTTAAAGAAAAAATAAATAATCCTAAAGAAATAATAAAAATAAAAACTTTAATATAATCCTAATTGAAAACTTAATTGAATCTTAATCAAATCTTAGGTCAAATCCTAATTAAAATCCTAATGAAATTCTAAATTTTAGAAAAATTCTAGACAAATCCTAGACTAGTTCTAAACCAAACCCTAAGCAAATACTAGACCAAATCCAAAACCAATCCTAATCAAATCCTAGATTTTAAACAAATTCTCAACAAACTTTTTAGCAAATGAAACCTCAACAATTAATAATTGAATCATTAATATTAACTCAAATTTTTCACACTTCTTAATGTCTTAATTAAGAATAAGTATAAAAAAGATGAAATCAATTGCACTTGCCAATTGAGAAAAAAACAAGATAATCCAATCACGTATTATGTCGCCTCCTACTCCAATTTAAATGCTAAACTTCTAGTGCCAATATCTCCTTCTTGAACTATTAATTTGCTTCTAAATTTCACTTAAAATGTTAAAAATCAAACCTAGTATCCATACAAAAAAAATTCACTTTAATCTAATTAATAGATTCCTAGAAAACTTAGAAATATTCATTGACCTTCAAACTCCAATTTTTGAGACCTCAACCCACAAAAATCTTCATTTACTTTGATCTAACCATTCGATTGATCTCAAAATTTTTACATACATTAATAACTAAAATACCAACACACTATCCAAAATTCACCCATACACACACAAAAAAACTCAAGAAACCTTCAAATTTGTAAATATAATTTTATTTTTCAAAAATCTAAACCAATTGAAAATATTACTAACTTTGAGAATTCTTCAAAAACTCAATATTAACTCGATTGATATAAAACTAATGCCTAAAAATCTCTCTTCAAGTATTCTCTCAAATTCCACTCTCCAATCTACCAAAGAATTCCCAAGATATCGTAGGTATATGGTTTTATGCCTCAGGATCTGATTTTGACTATGGTTGACAACCAATCCTTTCTAGATATAAATTCTTGGCTTCTTGAGGTAAATTTTGCTAAAATCTACTCTTAACTTCTTCTTACATATGCCTAAATCATTATTTTATCTCATTTACTTTAATTTGGCTCATTTATGACTCTACAAAATAAATAGAAGTTACTTCTTTAAAAATGTAGCATTAAGACTAAATCTTTTATTACCTTTCTATCATTTATCCATATTTTTCTATTACATCTTTTTTCTAGGCACTTCTAAAATAACATCCATATTTTTATTTTTCACTATATAGTTGTGTTATGACACGACACTATTATTATATTATATATATTATTGCTTGAGAATGTACTAGACACCTAGTTGTTGAAGGTAAGTCAAAATACAACAAAAATCCTACCAAGTCTAATAGAATCTTAAAAACTTTAAATAATCTTTAATAACTCTAATCAAATTTTAAAAAATCCAAAATAAATTGAAAAGAAGTTACAAAAGAAACACAAAAAAGTCCTAAATTAATTTCAAAGTAAAATAATAAATAAATCTTTAAAGAAATAATAATAATCTCAAAGAAATATTAGAAATAGAAATTTTGAAAGAAATAATAAAAAATATTTTTAAAATATTAAAAATAGAAATTTTAAATAATTATTTTTTAAAAAATAAATAAATTTTAATTTAATTCTAATTGAAGATTTAATGAATTTTAATCAAATATTATGTCAAATATTAATTAAAATCTTAATTAAAATATGAATTAAAATCTTAATAAACCTAAACCAAATCCTAGATCAAATCCTAGTCAAAATTAAACAAAATCCTGAATCCTAATCAAATGCTAAAAAAAATTCTAAATCCTACATAAATTTTAGATACTAAACCAATTCTAATCAATTCATAATCAAATCCTAAAACTTAAACTAAACTCTTGACAATCCCATAGCGGATTTAAAATTCAATAATTAATGATTAAACCATTGATTTTGACTCAAATTTTGTACACTTTGGAACAACTAAATTAACAACAAGCATAAAAAAATTTGAAGCAGATTGCACATACCAATAGCAAGAAAAGCTCTTCAAATCTCTCAATTTTTGGCCACCTTCTTTCTTGATTTCAATATTAATCTTTCAATACAAATTGCTCCACAATTTGAATTATGTATAGATATTCTAGTCATAATTGCTCTCACCAATTTTTGCTTCAATCAAACTAAGAAATATTATCAAATTGTAAAATCCTTCATTAATAATTATTAGAGACCATAACCTACAAAAATCCTCATATACTTCAATCTAACTATTCAATTGACCTCAAATTTTTCACACACATTTATAATAAATACAAAAAAAAAAAAAAAAAAAAAAAATCTCTAATTTTCATTTGTAAAAACACTACAAAACTCACAAAATCTTAAAATTTATAAACTTATATTTATTTGATAAAATTCAAATCCACTGAGTATATTTCTAAATTTAGAAATCCTCCAAAATCTTAATATTAATCTAAACAACATAAAACTAATACTTAAATTTTTTTCTGAAGTTTGTTCTCAAATTCCACTTTTTGATTTACAAAAGTAGCATAGAATCACCGTAGGTATAAAGGTTTTGTATCTTGGAGTCTGATTTCAATCTATGTTGACAACCAATCCTCTTTAAATATTTGTTTTTAGTAATTCAAGATAAGTTTTATTTTTACTTATTTTTAATTCTTTTTTAAATACGCCTATATTAATTTTTTATCTCATTTATTTTGATTTGGCTCATTTATGCCTCTACAAAGTAAATAGAAGTTTCTTCTATAAAATGTAGTATTAAGATTAAACTTTTTACTACCTTTCTATCATTTATCTTTATTTTTTTACTACATCTTTTTATTAGGATCTTTTATAATAACATCCATATTTTTATTTTTCACTATATAGTCACGTTATCATATGACAGTGCCATCTACTCCGTGGAATAATTTTCTAAATTAATTTATCTTTTCTCTATACATTGCTTAATAAAATGATGTTTTATATTTCAATGCTTTGTACGGCCACGGTGTGCTAGATTCTTAGCAATAGCAATGGTTTTTAGTTATATTTATAAATAAAAATCTTTTCCAGCTTAAGAATGTCATGATTCCTAAGTACTTTATAAAACTACAAAGTCTTCCTTGCTACAGAAGCTAAAGCTGCATACTCTCTCTCTGTTGACAAAACAAAAGCTAAAGATTGTTTCTTGTTAGATCAATTGATAATTGCCCTGCCTAATACAAATTCATAATCTCCTACTAAACAGTGCATCTCTACACAACTTACTCCATTTACATCACTACAGCCTATAAGTTGCAAATTTATTTCCTTTCTTCTTTACTGCTATACCAAATATTTTATTCCTTGCAAGTAACAAAATATATGTTTGATTCCTTGTCAATGCAAAACATATGGATGTCCCATGTATTGAGCAAAGTATCCTCAAACAAATTCAATGTCATACCTTGTACTATTTACAAGGTACAGTAATGAATCTAAAGCTTTTTTATAAAGCTTTACACCTTCAGCATGCAATAAATCATCATTCTCATGCTTAGTGATATAACTTAATATCATTGGTATAGCAACTATTTTAGCATCTTTCATCCCAAATTCCTCCAACTTTTGACAAATATACTTAATTTAAATCAAATTAATAGTATCATTTTTTTATCTTGCAAAAAATCAATATAAAAGAAATCACTATAATCACTAAGGTCTTTCATCTTGTAGCACTCTTGCAATTTATTTTTGTATTTCAAAAGGATCTCAAAGTTCTTGCCACTAATAAGTATGTCATTGATATAGATAATATACATTATAGTCCTTTAATGTATATTGTATACAAACAAGAGTATGATTTTGAACACTTCTAATTAAGATTTAATAAAGATTTATTCAAATTTTTACTCCATTCAGGTCAAAATTGCTTCAAACCATATAAAGACTTTAGCAATTACATCACCTTACATTTGTGTTCCAGATCTTCTAAAACATTTACATAAATGTCTTCTTCTTTAAGTTTGCTATTTAAATAAGATAAAATAAGATCAAGTTGTAACTTATTCCAATTAAAGATAGCGGCAATTGCAACAAGTATGCAAATTGTTACAAGGCAAGTAATTGGTACAATTTGTTTTTGGTAATCAAGACCTTTTACTTGAATAAAATCCTTTGCAACCAATCATGCTTTAAACTTTTAATAAAGCCATTACTACGAAGTTTTTTTTGATAAAAATCCATTTTTAATCCATAGCCTTCTTACTATTGGATAAAAATAAAAATCCTCATGTACCATGATTTTTCAAAGAATCAAATTTTTTCTTCATGGCATTACTCCATTTTTTACTAGAAGGTGAATATATAGCTTATTCAATAGTCTCTAATTTTGCATTTTCATCAACATACACCACATCCACTGTTTCAATTGGCAAATCATAATCTCTTCAAAAAAATTTTTTTTTTTTCAAGGTGTGTGATGTATTTTACTACCACTTATAATATTTTCTAAATCAATGCCATTTACATAAAAATTTCTTGGTAATAGAGCTTCAATGCTTGCCTCCACTTTTGATTGATAGAATTCTACTACTTCTATTGATATAGAATTTGATTCTTCAATCAATTTTCTATCAAAACTATCATGCCTATGTAATCTTGAGGATTGGAATTGAGATATTTCTACTTTATTTTGATATTAAAAATCTAAAAAATCAAGATTATTTATATAATTTATATTTTTTCCAATTTTTTCTTGAGAGATCAAAACCTCACTAAGTAACGTATCCTTGTTATTGAGAAAAATCACATCTCAACTAAAAATCATCTTTTTTTCCTTGGATGGAAAATTTTCATATTTTTTTGTTACTTTTGAATATCCAAAAAAAATATTCTTCTTTGCCTTTGCATTGAGCTTTTGACATTTTTCCTTTAATATGTAATACCAAGAAAAAAAACCAAAGTAATGAGTATTTTGAAGAAAAGATTTTTACTATGAAAAACTTCATGTGGTGTCTTACTACTAAATCTTGTAAGTGGATGGTGATTGCAAGTCCACATTACAAATTTTGCTATAAACATCCAATATTAATAGTCCAACTTGGCATTGTCAAAAAGTATTTGTACTCCTTCAAAAATAGTCAGCATCATATGCTTTGCTATGCAATAATTTCATATGTATATGCAAGAGTGATTATATGTCAAATACCTTTAGCTTTGAAGTGAGAACCAAGCCTATTATTCAAGAATTCAATGTCTTCATCAATGAAAAAAAAAAAAAAAAAAAAAAAAAATCTTCTCAATTCTTTTTTACACCTCTCATTTCCAAGTCTTATATGCAACATGTAATGCAACATGTATTTGGACCTTAGTTTGAAGAAATTCAAGGCTATAATAGCCAAAATATTCATCTCATGATTTGCTAATGCGAGTATCATAGCCTTGGAGTTTGATAGTTGCATTTTCATCAAAATTGAGGAGCTTACTCCTATCTTCTTAGATATGTACATTTGTTATACTATCTATGCATAAATAATGTCATAATTGAGATGACAATACAATCATTATTTTTGAATTAAATGATGGCTATGAAGTTGAAAGAATAATAGTAATTCTAGTATTTACTATACTATTGTTATTTGTTTTAGAGCATTTTGCATCACCTTACCAATGTCCCTTCTCTCTACAAGTCCTACAAGTACTTCTAAACTTATTTATCTTAGGTTTCTATTTTTATTATAGATGGTGCTTCTTTAAGACTTAGTTTCTTTTTGCATCCACTGCTTAAGCAGAAAATGGAGAACTAATCTTCTCTTTTCTTTGCATCTCCTCTTCAAAGAGTATAGATCATAGTACTTCTTCCATAATTTCTTCTCTTTTCTTTGATGCAATTGATTGAATAAATAGATCCAAAGATTTTGGTAATACAGTAAGTGTAAGAAATGCCATGCTCTATTTGCACATTTCACCATCAACTTCAATATATTAATTTCTAAGATCAAAAATCTCTCCAAGAAATCTCCATAGATTTTTCATCCATATATGAAAGATTATATAATTTCTTCATTAAAAATATCTCAATAATAACTCTTGAGAGCTTGTAGATCTTAGCCAATACATTTTACATCTCTTTTACAGTATTACATTTGCGTATATGAATTAATTGTGAAGACTTAATATTGAATGCAATCAATGCTTGTGCATTTGCTTGCTTGATTCTTATTTTAATTTTTCATCAATATCCATAGGACATTTTAATGTCCTATCTATATGCATGTAAAGCTTATAAATATGTATCAAGTGTTTCATAATAAATATCCATGTGCTATATTTTTTCTCATCTAATCAATCAATGCAATGATCCATTAAAGATGCTATTGCCAAATATAATTAATGCAATAGCAACAAATAATTATAAAGAAACAATTAACAAATGATCTACAAAATGCAATATTTAGGGTGTAATAGTAGTGCTAAATGTCACATATTCTATATGCCGAAAGCTGTGACTTATCCAACTCTTAACTAAGTTACTGGAAGTATTTTCTGTTTGGCTTCTAGCACATTCTTGTTCGCAATAGAATGTTATTCATCTAGTTTTCATAATATTGTATAAAGATGAATAGTATCATGGATGAATATTATTTGGATGAATATCATTGAATAAAGTCTAGATGAAATTGGATGTTTTTTATGGACGAAAACTTGGATGACTTGCTTGTTGCCTAAGCTCTATTGCAACTGGAATGCTGTTGAAGCTAAGGAGCTGCTAGAGCCCTGCTAGAGCTCTGTTGGAACTATTAGAGCTAGAGTTTAATTCTATTGATGCTCATTTTTATATAATTAAATTCTACTTATTGCTGGTGGTGAATTTTTTTTTTTTGCTCCAATATAGCTTGATACTTCTTATGAAAACTACATGAATAACATTTTGTTGCAAACAAGAATGTACTAGAAGCCAAGGAGAGAGCACTTATAGTGTCTTAGTTAAGAGTTGGATAAGTCACAACTTTTGGTATATAGAGTATGGGACATTCAACAATTACAAGTCATTGTTAAGAGATGTTTCTTGGCGTAGTTACTTATCTGATCATCCACTGCCTGCAACAAACCACCTCCTGAATATTATTGACTATGTGAAAACTAATATTATGCCTGTTTAGATTTTTTTGGAAAGAAGTTTGTGTAGCAATATACATGTGCTACTACCTACGTTGTTAGTCCTGAAATCCAAGTTAATTACATCAGCTACAAGGTCTGAAATGTGCCAACAAGCATAAGCACTGTTTTAAGAAGCATCCACAATTTTTAGTTGTGCAGCAATAAGATCTTAGTAACCTATGAATAATTAAGTTCTGACAGTTCTCACAGAACTATAAAATAGGAGAGTGGTGAAATTAGAAAAGAGAGAATAAATCACACTGAATGTACAAAATTAGGCTCGCATATGTTTCTGCAGAACAGACACAATTGCCCTCATTCCAAACCTAGATGTGATGGTTACTCCCTACTGTAAAACTGCCAGAGGAATTCCTTGGTCCAAAACAAGTATGGCAATGCTGCTTTTGTGCAGCTCCAACTTTTCCCTTGAGGATTAGAAGAGAAATTGCTTGACAGCAAGAGATTTTCTGTTTTTTTCAGCCTTTTCAATCTGTCTATTTTCTATGCAACTGAAGGTTCGTCTCATTATCAGCCATATCTCTGTATCAATAACCATAATGAATACCACTTGCCATCGATCAGACGCACTAACTAAGGATTCTGCGGTCTATTTATTCCTTTTCCATTGCAGAGAAGACAGTGCAGCAGATCTTGGCTCTCATCCAGGTAGTGGAGCAGCCATTTCACGTTGACACATGATGGAATTCTTTGTATATATCTTGGAACTAGTAGAAATATCTCGAGATTCTGAAAGTAAGCCATTTGTCATCTTCTTTTACACACATCTGTAATATCGTACAAGTACCATCACACTCGCATTCATATTGAAGTAAAGTCTAAGATTCAGCTTGCAATGCAAGATATTCACATTTCTATGGAGATCTATAATCCTAAAAATACCTAATTCCAACTACAACGGGCAGCGTGACATTTTCAAGGACTAGAGATCGTTCAGTAGATGTCACTCTGTGTTATGGTGAAGTGTCGACGATCCTACCAATGAAGTCAAAGAAAGAGTGAGCTATGTGTTTGATCGAGAGCAGCTAACTCAAATGGAAACTTTGTGCCATCACCAGATCAATTAACTTCTGCTACCCGATTACATGCGTTGTCTTCCCTGCTGAAAACATGACTTGTGGTAATTGTGTCGGTATTGACATAGTCGGAATCATATTTAAGAGATGTTCAGTGTCTCTCGCCATGAGATGTCGGCAGATTGACTCATTGTTGGCGAATGGAATGCCCGGATATTTGGTCCTTTCTGGAGGCATGCGCAACTCACCAGATTTATTCACCCATGTTGACAGCGTTGAACAAACCCGGTACATGGAGTTAGTAATCTGAAGCTGATGTTTGTTTCAATTGTATGGTTATTGGCAGTCATCACTCAAACCCAAACTGGTGGAGCAAGCTCAGGTCATCAAGACTAATGAAATTCGATGAGAGGCCGAAAAAAGCTTGCGCATCCCAAACTCACACTCTGAAGGAAAGGGCGAAGACTATTAGATAGGCCTGAAGAATCAAAGTTGGCCAGCTTCACCTCTGGGCTTCATCCTCGCCATTGTTATTTAGCAACAACGTGATAGATTCAGTCATTGAGAACTGCAAATTATTTCGGAACATCTCTTCCCCACACAAAAGAATGCTTTGAGCTTCCAACGACACTCAAAAGCTAACTTAAGATCCTCCAACTCATGCATGTATTAAATTCATTGTTCTGTGCACCATCAAAAACTTGAACTGAAACCTTCTGAAATTCGGTGACTCCCAACTCATTTTTTTTTTTTTTTTACTTTGAACATTACCCTCATAAATTAATCCTAATTTGAATCTCTCGTTCAATTGGTGATAGGGGAAGTATCTGCCTTTATAGGTATGCCGAGGTGCTGAAAGGATTTCAGTTGTAATCAACTAAAGCGTATGCTTTCACAGAGGAGCTCTGCGCCAAGTCTTTTTCAGCACCAATTGGGTCGCCGTCCCACTGCAAGGCGCAGACGAAGCTCAACGACTTTGCTAGTCATCTTTTACAACCAGAAAATCAACCTTCGTGAAGAATATGAACGGGTGAAAGTTCACTTTCTCTTCCACAGATAGGAACTTAGCCTGCCTTTCTAAATTTCATAAACAAGGTGACAAGATAATTCTTGGTGACAATGCTAATTAAGCCTTGCGCTAACTTGAAAGATCATGGGGTCAACAGAACTGACCTAGACTTCCAGAAACTCATAAACACGGGTAGGAAGGACAGAGACAATGTCTACTACGAGTGGTTTCGTGGATCCCGAAGGCGAGGAGGTAATGCCTATTGATCGGTACAACCGCAAAGCACTTTCACCGAAAGCCGGAAGGGCTGCTTCACATCGTAGGTCGTGGCAATCAATCCGGACCTCCCCATATGCTTGTCTCCATTATTTTACGTGCCTGGACTTCACCAGCATCGTGTGTTGCTCTTAGGAGGCAGTTACTGGCAGTGACGTACCTCTCCATCCATCTCCGACTCGGCATCTTCCAGCGGCACTATGTGCCAAAAGAACACCAAATTAGGTCTCTAACGTGTCATGTGACAATCTCATAAATATATATATTTTTATGTTTATATGTTTTTCTGTCACTGATTATTTACGGCGCAATCACGGAAAGTAGGCTTGATTGGAACACATCAAGGATGTCCAATCAGAAGGACACTGATCCAGATAATCTAAGTCTCGCGAGAAAGAATCGGAACAAACAAAAAGTGCTAGAAAAATACCATTCCTTGTTTCAACTCTGGCGATTCGCATGGCTATGGCCGCCAAGGTCCCACAAATCCGCTACGTGTCGAAATTGGTTTGTGGGCGTCGTGCACTCAGGAAGCGCAAGAAAGAAAGGGACATGGAACGTCACACGGAGAGAGAGAGAGAGAGAGAGAAGGAAGGAGAGAGTACTACGACGTCCCTTGAATGCTGTGGATCCTTTTGCAGGCCAGATGCACGTGATTGTGAGTACTTGTGCGAGTACCTCCGCACATGACCCACTTCGGCATATCCAGGCAGAGATTCAGAGAACTGCAGCTCACTGCCGTCCCGAAGAATTCTCGTCTCATGACATCTTGCTGCAAAATCAAATCACCCTACATTTCTGCACCCAAAACTTATTCAGTTTTGTTGTGGCTGCAATTTCTCGCATACTCTCCTTTAGCTTTCTTTGCTTCCAACAACTTTGATGATGGTGCCAGTTCCCACTTCTCTTGGTTTCATGGAAACTGGGAAGAGACTGGGTACGCGAGACCGTCCCGAACCAAAAATTGTGACGCTGAACATGGAGTTTGGACGATGGAGCTGCTAATGCAGCAGCAGCAAATTCTCGACCATGGACACATGCTCTTGTGAGCACAGGATCAAACAGGCCTGAAAATTTAGGGCTTTGGTTGACTGCATGCAAAGCACTCTCGGATTGTGTCGGTAATTTCCATCATCAAAACGGACATAATATGCGATTGGACCTGTTGTTTTGCTACTTATATTTGTCTAGTCTATTCTGAAATTGAGGAAAATGTTGTATGTGTGTGGGATACGGAGAAACTGCTTCTGATTCATACCCCCAAAAATCTATATATATATATATATATATATATATTTAATTTAACTATTTTATAGCATATTGGTTTTAAATATATATTTTTAATTTAACTATTTTATAGCATATTGGTTTTAAATATATATTTTTAGAAATAAAAATGAAAAAATACAATTATAATGTTTCAAGAAAGAAAGAAAAAAACTTATATTTCAAACATATATGTATTAGCTTTTTATTCTTTGTAATCAATACAAGTGATTAATTCAAATTTACTAATAATAATAAATTTTATAATTATTCATTATTATTTTTGGATTTCATAATATTCTAGCAATTATTCTTGGATGTTAGTAAATTTCAAAAGTTTTTGTACAAGACATGGTTGGATCAAATATATTGCAACTATATATTCTTGGATGTTAAAATTAATAATTTTTGGAAGTTTTTTAATAAAAGTATAATTTTATATTATTACTTCATTCTATTTAAAAGATTTGATAAATTATCAATATAAATTTTTAAATTGATGCTTAAAAAAAGCCAAATTATTTTTCACTTAAATAGTTGATTTAGAAAGTTTTAGTGAGTTTCTATTTCTTTTTTCTTATTTTTTCTTTTTTAAAAAAAATCTAAAATGGATAGATAAAATAAAAAAATAAAGTCTTTATTATTTTTATAATAAAATAAATATAATCTTGTAGCACAAATTGTAAATAAATGTCTTCAAATTGAATAATACGAAAGTAGGTACTAAGTATATAATAAAAATTATTATTAATAATAATATATATATGCTAAAATCTTGATATTTTAAATAAATTTTTTAATTATTTTATTTTAAATATTATAGGATGAATGTTGTATGCTTAAAGTTAATATTGCTATTTTTAAAAATAAAGTTTTAAAGTATTAACAGTATAAAAAAGAAATGATAATTTAGTTTATAATTTTTTTTAAAAACATTCAATTTTATGTAAATTATTTCTCTCTCTCTCTCTCTCTCTCTATATATATATATATATATATATATAATTTTGTATAGCAATGTAATTAGTGGCTATAAGGATATACCATTATCTTTTTACATTAAAACAATAAAAGATCTATAATGTTTAAGTTTAATTTTAATAACACTTTGCCTAATATAGATGATAGATCAGATTTGATTTTTATGCAGTACTTGTAAACATATGTTTTTATTTCAAAATGATTCTATATCAAAAAATAAAATAAAATAAAAATAAAAATATAACTAAAATAGTTAATTTTGATATTTTATTTTTTTAAATAAGTAGTTTTTCATAATATTTTTAATTAAAAAATTCTTAAATAGATTTTTAGTTATTGATTCTATTCAGAAAGGTTTATACATTTTAAAAAAGAAAACAATAATAATAATAATAATAATAATAAGAGCAATAAAAAAAACTTATCTTTAAACTTTTGAAAACTTTATCTAAACTTGACTTCAATTAAATTTTGTTATAAAATGTAAATTACATAATAATAGAAGTTGAACAAAATAAAACTTTGTTAAAAATGACAAAGTCAAGAAACTCCACTGAAATTAGTGTGAGATTGATACAATAGACATTTTTCCATCTTTGCAAACATCTAATTTTTCTACTTTTTACAAGACAAGACATAAATTTAGAAGTGATCGATAAAAGAATTTTAATATGGAGAGGTAATTTGATTTCTAATCAGATGGTTTGTTCAACAATCTGTCAATTCTCTTCTTAGTTAATTTCAACTACAAGCCTGGCAAATATATATAGAATTCTATTGCAATCAATTTATTCTAAAATAAAAACAAAAATTGCAACTTTATTGGTTTTAATATATAACAAGTTTTGATTATAAATTTTAAATCTTCTAATGTTTAAATATAAAATACATAAACGAAATATTTCAATTCAAATACATAAATATTTTAATATTTTGATTCAAATTTATTTCGATTCATATATATATATATATATATATATATAATTTTTTTAATACAAATGTAATTTAAATCAAAATATTTCTTTGAAAATAAAGTCTTGTATATTATATCATATTATTATTAATGATTATGAACATGAAAATCAATTGGATTCTTACAAGTAAACTTAAATATATATTTAGTTTCAACTAAAGATAGTATTTTACTTCACTCAAAAATTGATTTTATATTAAAAGTAGTTTAAAATAATAATAATTAAGAAAATACTATATTTGCATGAACAAAAGAATTGAAGACTGAGATAATATAGAGCCATAGATTACAAAATAGATAAGGATTTCTCAAATGTTTGTATCAAAGGATCATAAATTAAAAAATATTACTTAAAATAAATATAAGATATTTTTTCAAAATAAATATTTGAAAAGAAATGTATTCACCTAAAAATTATTTTTTTTAAAATTAAAATTTAAAATATATTTTTTATGACTATAATAATTTCATTTACAATATTGTATTTTAATTTCATTTACAATGTTGTATTTTAGTTTGGCTACAAAGTAAAAGAGAAAGAGAAAGAATATATTAGAATATAGATTTATTAAAAATATAGTATCAAATTAATTTTAAAAAATAGGTAAAATTAAGGAGGTAGTAAAAATAATTTAGTATTAATGTTGTCTTTTTGTTAAAATGGCTTCTACTTACTTTCTAGGATAATAAACAAGATAAATATATATATATATATATATATATATATATATGTTGACAAAAAAAATATTATTGTGGGCATCCTTAAGTGAAAAAAGAATAATTTTATACAAACATTACTTAAATGATCCTTGCATCAATAGCAGGAGAGAACTAATGTTGTGTTGTATCACAACTATTGGATAAATGAGAGAAAAAAGTATTATATTATAAATAAATATATATTGAAAGATACCTTATAAATATGAATAAAAAATAAGGAGGTAGTACAACTAATTAATTCTAATGTTGTTTTTCTATAAAATGACTTACATTTATTTTGTAAGATCATTAATTACAAAAAAAATAAGGCAAATTAATAAATATGGTATTAAAGATATCTCTAGATAGAAGTGAAGAATAGAAATTATCAAGAATTACTTAGATAAATCTTAGATTAATACCTATAGAAGGCAACTCATGCACCATGATCAAAACCACATTTTTAGGCACAAAACCGCACATCTACAATAGATGACAGTTTTTATTGTTGATCAAATTGTGGAATTTTAAAGCAAACTTGATGAGGTTTCTATAAATATTGGCTTTAAGAGATTTAAGTGCAAATTGAATTTGTGAGAGCTTTGCAAAGTTTAGATTGATTTTATTTCATGTTGAATAAAAAAGAAGTTATATTTGGATAAATTGTATGAGTTTTGTAGCAAATCTATAAGTGAAAATTTGTGGGTTTTAGAATATAGTTATCTTAAATATGGATTGTAAATTTAAGCTTAATTAAAATTTTAAATCAAAATTAATTGAGATTCAAGTGAATTAAGGTCTTAGAAATTAAGTTTTGAAGGTCATTTAGGGTTTCTTAGATTTTTAAAAAAAAAAAAATACCAATCAGATTAGAAATTTTCTTTTATATACTTATGGTTGACTAATGTTTTTATATCTATATAAATATTAAGAACAAGATAACGGTTCAAAAAGGAGATCTTAAAGCTAGAAGATTTACATTGAGGTTGGAGAAGAAAGACAATCAACATTCAAGCAGATTTTGAGTCATTTCTCTCAATCTATATATTAGATTTTTTTTTTTTTTTTGAAACTTTGTATGCTTTTTATTAAGTAATAAATTGAGATGTGTAAAAAAATTGAATTGATCTAGAATTATTTGTGATTTCCTTAGGATTTAATTAGGGTTTGTTTTACAAAATTTTGTAAGGTTTATTCAAAGTTGAATATAGTGTAGTAAGTTTGTTTAAGTTATTTAAGATTTTCAAAGTATTTCTAAACACCTTATAGATTTATTTATTTATTTATTTTTAAATCCAACTTTAATATAAGATCAAAACCATCTACAACAAAATGCCTAAAGCATTTCCAAGCTAATTTCACATAATACAACGTTGAGTGCAAATGAGATCAAAACTAAAACTAAACCTTGAGGCATAAAACCATGCACCTATGGCAAATGGAATCTTCTTTTGTTGATTGTAAAGTGGTTTTAGAGAGCAAAATTAATAAGAATTTCTTAGAATGTTAATTTTGAAGGATTTAAGTGCATAATAACTTTGTTAGAGCTTGGGAAACTTTGGGTTGTTTTAAGCGACTTTTTTATGTATATAATAAAAAAGAGGTTACATTTTGATAAATTGTATAAGTTTTGCATTAGATCTATAAATTAAAATTTATGTTTTTTTAAATGTAGTTGTAGTATACATAGTAAAATTAAACTAAATTAAATGATTTACTTAAGATTTGATTAAGATTTGATTAAGATTCAATTAGAATTTACTTAAGATTTCTTTAATGTTGGTTTGGATTTGGTTAAAAATTTTGAAGAATTCTTTAGGATTTCTTTAAGATTTCTTTAGTGTTGATTAGAGATTTTTTAAGGTTTAATTGGAATTGTTAAAGATTGTGTGAGGTTCATTTGGGATTGATTAGAATGTGATAAGATATTTCTAAGGATAATTATGGATGCTTAGCATTATTAAAAACTTACTTAAATTGTTCAAGAGTGCTAAAAAAAATATTTTTGAACATTTAATGCATAGTTTTTGGATAATAAAATCAAAATTCTAGATAAAATGAAAGCCTTTCACAACCAAATGCCTAATGCATTTCCAAATCGATTTTCACATAATACAACAAGAAGTAACTTCTAATAATTTCTCAAAATTTGATTCCATTTGTTACATTTTTAGAATATCCAAATTTTATTTAATTTCAAGAAGAATGAGATGATTCTGTATTAATTGTTTGAAAAGTAAAGTTGAAAAATCACAATTAAACACTTAGTTGTACTTGTTAATATGAAAATAACAACACTGAAGTTAGGATGATGTAGGATTTGAACTCAATACATTTATCAATGGTGCAAGTGTATGTCTGAAAGTATGTGTGTGCATACATGACAACATTAATCTGAAAAATTGCACACAATTTTGCAAGGTTTTCTAAAATTTACGTTGTTATTATGATTCAAAAAATATAAGATTAGAAAAAGAATAATTACTCCACAAATTTTGTTTTCTCCTTGACCTATTACCGTGCCCATGGGCTGACAGTAGCCTGTCGGTGGAGCTGCTGGGGAGAAAAACAAGACTGTTATGTAATCCTCCTCCTCCCCACAGAGTTTGTTTCAACACATCGACTTCTAAGCTTCGGCTTTGGAAAACTCATCTGTTCAGCGAGGCTAGCAAATGCTCAGTCAGGGGAACACAAAAGTGTGTACAGATTGCACAAAGGTGTTGGGGGTCTTTATCAGATGCATGGCGTTGGAATAGGAAAATATTCAACAGCAAGCAAACAAGATGGAGCTCTGTAGACAAAAAAAGGCATGGAGATCCCCATCTGTTTGATGTGACGAAAACACAAATACCAGTGAAAGAAGGGTTCGCCTGCCCTGTTCGAGAAAAGAAAGAAAGAAAGAAAGAAAACAGACAAACCTACTGCAGACGTTGAGCCAAAGGTCGAACACTGATGTCGTACATCCCAACAGAACCTCTCGGATCATAAAGACGACGGCCTCACAGAGATTCGTGACACTTGAACACAACCAGCTCAACCATGTGAAATGGGAGCTCACTTCCAGTGTTCTGAATGCTTAGTTAGAAAGACACAAGTGCGCTGGTTGAGATCTTCCAGTGATTTCCACTGAGAAGAAAGCGAAGATGCAACGAATGGAGGGTTGAGCGGAATGGCGGACGTCGATAACGTTTAATTGGAATGCCTCCTCCAATGCGAATATGTTGCAAGAAACTGTCTGTCAGTGGGAAATGCCCTCCCTTCCGCGACAAGGAAGAATGATTACCGTTAATGACATGAGTCGAGAACTTCAAAACCAAACGGTATGCAGTTCCACCCCCCTGCATTAATCTTCTGGTTCCTAAAAACGCAAGTGAGTTGCGTAGCGCGGTGTCATCACAGAGAAAAACGACAGCCTGCACCAAGAAATGAAATTCAACGTGGTGCAGCTGGAATCAGTGGACCGTTCCTCTACTCCGAACTTCGCAGTTCCACTTTTATCAGCTCAAAGTCTGATACTATCGGGATTCTAACGTGAAATCTTCGGGAGAATCATAAGAAAAGTTCATACACCTTTTTACTTTCGAAATTGAAAGGTGTAAACTTCCAAACCATACCTTTCAATGTTGCCCTGGACTTCGAGACTTCATAAGCGAAAATCAGAAGGACGAGCAATAACAACTCCGCTTCCAACCCCCGTTACGACCCCTCCATTTCCTGGGCTCCACCACACTTAGGTGCGAGCTCCGCCTAATTCTTCAATTCCAACACGCGAACCCAATCCTGCTCTGAATAATCATCCCCCATGCTTTCACGCACTGTTCCTACGCAACGCGAGCGACAGCTTCCTCCAGCTCCTGCTCCTCCTCCGCTTCGCACAGGCTCACCTGCAATCCTTCCTTACAGCTCTGGGATACTTCCGCAACTCTAATCGTCGACTTTCAGCTTTCAGGAATTGGTCTGACAAGGTGCAGGCTTCGGACACTGAAGCACATGGGGACGCTGCACAGTGGCTCCGGAGACAACGGGGCTCTTTCTTTCAAGGCTGCCTCGATCCTCCAACGTACCTGTGCTGGTGGTACACACGAGACCTGGTCACATATCATCCTGACTGCAGTGTCCGTGCTGCGGCGTTGGATCCCCCAGTCTCTCCCCTCCCTCCCTGTCCTTCCCATCCCCGCCCCGCCTCGCACCGCCTTCATTTCACAATTAGGGTTGCATCTTTGCTGTGCACAATAATCTCGGTTTCATAATCTCGACCACCTTTACCCTTAAAAGACGGCGACGGCGACGGCGACGATGAAGACGACGCAACCTTCGTCCCCGTCACAGTCCAGGTTCTCCGACGTGGCATGCCACATCTTCGTTTTTATTTTTTTCTTCTTCTGTCAAGCCGTTCATGAAGGAGTTTTTCAAGGGGTGATTTTGTATGTTGGGAGGTGGGGGTTTTTTTAGGAGATCCAAAATTGCAAGGAAAATTTATGCTTGGGAAAAATTTCACCTCTTGGCCTTTATTAATGTTTCCTAAGATGGACAATGTGTTTGTTGTTGTTGTACTATCACACAAAGTGGCCATTCTATGTACTTGTTTGTTTCTTTGGATGTGGAATGTGGTCATATTGCAAGTTAAACATATTTGCATTGAAGATGTATTTTTCAACAACTGGAGGTGTGTCAAAGAATAAATCAAATAACCACCTATCATTGAAAATATGTTTTTAAAAATAAGTTGTTTGTTTGTTTGTTTGTTTGTTTGTTTTTTTTTTTTCATTTAAAGATTCATGGTAATATATAATTGGATTGTTAATGAAAAATAGTTTGTTGTGTTTCAATTTTGGGTCTAGCATCATCTTCTACATTCTTCCATGCATTTTGCTTTATCCACTTAAATTGTTAAAAAAATAACCATAATACCAACATCCTGTGAAATACTATAAACAATAGTATTGATCATGAGATACAAATGTTAAATTTTATTTGCTGATTTCATTCAAAGTGGATTATATAGATAAAATATATATATACATATATGCACACACATACATGATGTTAGCACTTGTGAACCTTGTGACATGATATGGTGCAAATAATATAAAAAAATAAAAAATAAAAAGATTGGTTGCAAATCATTGCTGAATAAATAAATCCATTCAATGCACACTATACAAGGAATATACATCAACATGGGACTGTCTATTTCTGGAACATCTCCTCCCTTATTATATTAATACTGTTATTATCATGTGCAACACTAAAAGTTGTGGTTACAGCATACTAGAGCACTGTGAAGACAGTGATCACAGACCATCATGTGAATGATTGAAATACAACAGTAAATCAAATATATATATATATATATATATATATATATATAATAAATGTAAAAATGTAGAAAGTTGGTAAAAAAATTATAAAAAAAAAATCATCTCTTGGGCAGGTGGAAGTGCCCGCAGACCTAAGCTTCTCATACCTCAATGGATCCAATGTACTTCCCAAAAAAATATTGATTCAATTGTTTTTACTAATGAGGAGATTGTTGTCCTTTCTCTTTGCTCTCTCACACACATGTGGGTAACTAACTAACTCTGGCACATGTCACACAATGCTTCTATGACTGCTACTAAGAAAGCAAAGTAAGCCTATCATACAGGCTAAATTCATTGTGTGGAATTTGCCCAAAGGCTTCCCCCATCTGTTAAAAAAACCAGAGCTTTTGCTAATATATATATATATATATATATTTATGTTTATATCTGTGAGTGTGTATATGTATGTATGTTTGTGTGTGGCATCATTGTGTCCTAAACCCAACTCACAGCCAGCACATTTACTGCTCTCTTACATGTATTGGTAATATATTACAGAAAATAAAATTTATCAAACAGTAAAATAAAAAGAAGGTGCAGTTTTTTTTTGTTCAAAGTGTGTGAGGAAGTTATGAAAAAAGTTTTGAGAGTTGAGTGTATGTATATATCTGTAAACATAACAATACTAATCATTATAATACAGTGGCATAGAAGGTAGATCATTTTGTGGCAGTGTGGTTTTGAATGTTAGGTTGGCAACAATACAAACATTCATGGAAAATAAAGAATTACATAAATAAATATTTTCTGTACCTTTCTTCCAACACCTTTCAGTTCAAAAAAATGATCTTTAATATATTTCCATTAAAAAGAAACAAAGGAAAAAAAACACTAAAATAAAACAAAGAGAAAAAAGGAAATGTGGCACATGATTCAATAACCACATATTTATCGTCAACCCACATAGGAACAATATCAACTGGGTATCATAGTATGGTTTGATGAGATTGAATGCCAACTTCTCATTGGCAAAAATAAAATATTCTGAAAATAATAATAAACCAATTAATTTATTAAAATTATAGAATCAGCCATGAATAATGCAGTACTCATGTGGCCCACAAGGGGGAAAAAAAAAACTAATAACAATATCAATTGAAAGTAGACATTTGTACATATGATTTCCTGTGAAAGCCATCAAATTTTATCCCATCCACATCAGTTGAAGTGTTAACAAGTACAACAAAGCTACAGCCATTGTCTCACTCTCTTTCATGGTTTCAAAAAGCTATGCTATTGGGTAGCCTACAAAAAAGCAATTAAAATAATAAAAAAAAGGTATCTAAATTTATGAAAAATGTACTGCTTGTTTTCTGTGCATTTGCCAATAAGGACATGCCACAAGCATACCAACACCCACCTGACCATGGACAGCCTGCATATTGACAAACATTAGAAGGAAGAAAGATAATAAATCCAAAGAAAAGATTCTTACGTCTTCGGATGTTGTTACTGGCTCAATTCACTCACTCACATACTCACTCACAATCAGACCTGGAAAGTAAGAGAAAGAGAGAGAGAGAGAGAGAGCAAAGAGACCGCCTGCCCCTGCTGCCCAACATGGTTAGTATGGCCCCCACAGTGAGGCTTTCTTCCATGTAGCCATGGAAAGAGAGTACTTTCTCACTGCCCATGTGTACCTCTCTATAGCATTCACAATTGGAACCAAACAATATGGCAGGTCTCACGTCACCCTTCCTGTCTTACATTTAATTATCTACTCTGCATTACGTGCATCAATATCCACCACCATTAAAAATCACTTACTTGGTTTCAATGTACTTCTAGCAGGATATGTGCATATGTGTGTACATATAATATTAAACTTAACATTATAAAAAGAGTTAATAGAAATGCAATGGTAGCCAGTTTATCTTTTGAAATTTTGATTTTGGTTATCAATTGGAGTATGGATTTGTGTGTACAGAAAATGTTTCCTAATGAAGAAAATATTATATTGGTTCAACTATATATAGGGAATTGTTAATTCAACCCAAGCTTTTACTAAATTTACCCACCCTTTCTAACCATCATCAAAAAATTCTCCACTATTAGAGCCACAACCAATGAAAAGAGGACCTCAAGAATTTCTGTGCAGATGTATGATGATCTATGGGTCAATATAGTATATGCCTGAGTTGATTTAACAATTCCCTATGTATATATATATATATATACATACTTTGGAAATATATATATATATATATATATATTTCCAAAATAGTGAATCTTTTTTTTAAAGATATATTCAAATTGAAGTAGAATAGTTGGGATGTGCATATTCTTTAAACAAAAAATCTTAGCATGATTTGCAAAAATGTTATATACATACATATATATATATATATATATATATAGATAAGTAAAGGATCCCATATGTATGTATGTATGTACGTTTGTACACACACACACACATCTATATATATATATATATATATATATGTTGGAAGTGTGGAAGATATGAAAAAAATAGTACAAGATAACTGTTAAATCAACAGCATTCATGAATAAAATGACATTGCAAGTTTGAAAAGATGAGCGACAAAGTAAGGCTCACAAAGAGACTTGCTATGATGTAACAAGTCCAATGCAAATAGTTTTTTAGATAAATAAAATAAGACACAATTTTTAAAAAGAAACTTTAGAAGTCATGTGGTACTCATAAATTTAATGTATCCTAGATTTTTTTTTTTTTTTTTTTTTTTTACAAACTTTCCCAACCATTCTGAGAAATTTTAAAATTTTAATTTTTATTATGAAGATCCATCATTTATTTTTAAAATCCCGTTATTTTTTTAAAATAAAATAAAATTGCGAGTGAAATGTTTATGCACCACAAAAGGTTCAAGTGAGGCGATTTTATCAACGTGAGGCCCCTCCGCATCCAATGAAAGCCCGCCCAATTTCCACGAAAGCAGGAAGGATCCGGATCTGACCATATACTGTCAGTCTTAGTACCAACGGACAAAAAGTTTCCCCTGCCCCTGCCCATCACCTCCCCTCTGACCGCCGGGCAGCCCGACGGCATCCAGGGCACACAAAGTGCGACCTAAGGTGGGGACGGTTCACACAACCCCAACAGAGGCCGAAACGAAGGCTGACGTGGTATTGAGACCTCGTAAAGGATGCCCGGTGGGAAAAGGACCTAGTGGCCATTGATTACCGACTGGAGCATGGGCTTGCAGTGGGGCTGGCTGCAGTAAAGAGGAAGCAGCAAACCCTCATGGCCTGTTGCTGCGCCTCAAGGAATGAACGAAGGAGGCCGATGAAGGAGAAGGAGGAGATGCAGAAGGAGGAGCAGAAGACGGCGACGACGACATCAGCATCGACGACGACGACGACGAAGACGCCACAGACGGAGACGAAGACGAAGACGTTCGTGGCGGTGGCTACAAGCAGGGACGGGGAAGGGGCCAAATCATCAAGACTGTAGGCAGGGAGAGAGGGAGAGAGAGAGAGAGAGAGAGCGAGAGCGAGAGGTTAGAACGATGAGCAGGCTCACGAAGCCGATCATGTACATGACGTCGGGGTCTCGGGGGCTCCGTGGCTGGGGTTAGAGAATGGAGCATTGCTACCGCTGCACTTTCTTCTTGGAGGAGGAGACAAAAAACGGGACCCGCTCTCCCTACGATCAGTCGTGTAGTAGTTGTTGGTGCTGTAGTAGTAGTTTAGTTGTTGCTTGCAGTATTACCGTTCGTGAGTGGCGGGGTGCTGTGTGGTAATGAGATGCGCCAGCCGATGTCATGGTGAGGGGTCTGAGTGGTCGTCTTCGTACCGTGGAGTGTAGTGGAGCGGTGCGGTGGTGGTGGTGCGGCGCAGGTTTGAAGTGGGAGTTGGAGTAGTGTGCGTTGTGTTTTTTTGTTCTTGATGTTTTAGCTGTTGAATAATCGGCTTTTTTTTTTTTTTTTTTTTTTTTTTTTTTTCTCTCTTCCGCTGCATCCTCCTCTTCTCTTTCTTCTCTGTGTAGCGGAGTTGCGTGGAGTGGAGTTAGGAGGACAAGTTAAGCCTCGGGGCGGTGCATTTCATCCTGCCTGCAGGTTACAGGCAATGGGAGGAGCGAAGTTGTTAGGGGCATTGTTGCGTAGTTGTTTTCGTTTTACGGAACTATTTTTCTAATCCAAGGGTGCGAGGTCGTGAGAATTATATTTGGTTTCTCAGGCAGTGATATGGTGGGAAGAGGACTTT
Organism: Physcomitrium patens; assembly: GCF_059467195.1. Classification (NCBI taxonomy): domain Eukaryota; kingdom Viridiplantae; phylum Streptophyta; class Bryopsida; order Funariales; family Funariaceae; genus Physcomitrium; species Physcomitrium patens. The sequence goes on from NC_143418.1 coordinate 16,889,027, forward strand.
GACTAGAGTCAAGAGCCAGTGCCATGGCTCAAAGAGTGCGAAACGGGAAATGTTCAGTGGAGGTTGTTAAAGTATTTAACACAATTGTGTCGCTGTTGCAATCACGTAAGGAACGCCGAGAGGATGTGGTGCAATACAGACGTGCGAGGAACAGTGTGTGGACGTGAGATGTGCCACTGCGCGAAGACTTGATTCTGGTTTTTTGGAATAGATAGAGCTTGGTTCCTTGGGTCCCTGCCGCTGGCGCTCTGCCTTTGCACGGCGTACACTTTCTGCAAATTAGGAAGCTACGAGGCTGATGATAGGAGAGTTTCTGGTGATTTTGGAGCTGTTTTGGTGGAGGTGACCAAGGCATCGATAATGGATATGTCTTCGGACGTTGGTTTGGACGGGGGAGCTCTTAAAAAAGGTCCATGGACATCTGCTGAAGATTCGATTCTAATTTCATATGTGACAAAGCATGGAGAGGGTAACTGGAATTCCGTGCAAAAACACTCTGGTTTGTTCCGCTGTGGCAAAAGCTGCCGACTCCGCTGGGCCAACCACTTGCGCCCAAACCTCAAGAAAGGTGCCTTCACTCCAGAGGAAGAGCGCATCATCGTCGAGCTCCACGCCAAGATCGGCAACAAGTGGGCGCGCATGGCTGCTCAAGTATATGATGCTTTACCCTGTTGTTCATCTCTCTCTTAACATTAATGCGATATATGTGGGTTACCTTTGTCGGTTAGTTATTTTTAACGTTGGGATGTTTAATTTAACGTTTGTGAATCAGAATTTTCAGTAACCTCTCTCTAGCCCTTTGGAAGGATGTGAGAAACCTCGTCAGTGTGTAGCAAGGATCTTGGTTTGGTTCTCATGATGTTGAATCAGTTCAAGAACATACCATATAGTTTATGATTGTATAATGAGTGAGATTTTGCAAGTAGTTAGGCTGAATATGAAGTGCTCAAATCTTCCAAGCGAGTGTTCCTAAGATCACTTCTCGACTCCACATTACTGTCGCTTGATCAGTGGACTTAAAACAGTTGGTTATGGAGGCCGTCGTTCCTTCGCACTTATTGAGGGTAACAACGTCCATGTCTGCTGGAGAGGTTGTGAGGTGACATACATTTGTAGTAAAAGCGTGTAGCCTCATATACTATCACATCTATTGTTGGAGTCGAATAATGAACATTAATATATTCCCTTGTCAAACCAATAGCTCATTTACTCAAGTATATCATAGATCTCCAAAAGTTGCTAAAATTATCATCTGCATTTTTAGATCCAGTCTCCGCACGCAGCGTTCTAGTTAATTTCACTCACTAAATTGTTATACGTGCACAGGGTTAGCAATCTTAATGAGTGTAAAAATGCTTTCTCGACTTAGATTCTAACCCAACCCTTCAAGCTTGTACATTTTTTTTATGGCCGTTTCCTGGTGACTGTTGTGCAACAGCTTCCTGGACGAACCGACAATGAGATCAAGAATTATTGGAACACTCGGATAAAGCGTAGAATGCGAGCAGGGTTGCCAGTATACCCTGCAGATAAGTCTAAATCCAGCCCTACTCAATACTATGTGGAGCCGTCAGATGGAAGAAGCTTCATATCCGGAAAGGATGCAGATTGTGATTTTACTTCGAGCTTCGCGCAACCAGGTAGTCAGAATAATGAGATGAACTCTGATTTCCTCTGTGATACGCCCTGCTAGCTCGGTATCTGATACCATGCCAGTCTTTTCGGTGGTTGCAGGTGATCATCTACATAACCTTCACGTGAGCAATCCACGTGACAGTCGTTTGATGAGAAATTGTTTCTCTATAACTTCCATGAGCGAGCTTGCACCAAGCGCTACAACAAATCAAGGGACCAACCATGTATTGAACAAGAGCATGGGTAATCCCTTCGAACAAACTGAAGTCTTCAGGAACAGCCAGCACGGGAGGAGTGACGTCGGCAACGGATGTGTCTCTTTCGCACAGCTCGCTGATGGAGGAAACTTGAATTTTCAACCAGATTTCAATTCATCCAGCCAAGCTTGCGACCGAGGCATCACGACAAGAGTTGTTTTGCCAGGATTTGGAAATGAATCTGAACGGAACATGATGCTCTATGATCGAATATCTGCCTTCGGAAACCTGAATTTTCTTTACAAACCTCCAGTGTCAAATGCCAGCTTGAAACTTGAGCTCCCTTCATGCCAATCTGCGGAGTCTGCCGATAGTGTGGGCACGCAACGGTCTTCGATTACCAATCCAAGCCCTCTGATACCGTCCAACAACATTTTATCAGAAGCTGAGAGCTATGGCTCTAATGCAAGCAACTTTCTTGATGCCTTAATGCAGGTGAAATTTTGTTTTTTAAAATTTTCCTTCTCTCTCTCTTTTCTCTCCCTCTACCACATACATACAATCATTTCTGTCTTCTGTTTTGTCTCGTTATTTATTATTTATTATAATATTTTCAGATTGGTTTTTCAATTGTGAATTTCAACCCAAAAGATGGACTGTTTTTGTTGTGATATCCTTCAGTTGCACAGGTGTCGCTCTATTTGTGATCATCTCTCAATAACGATGCAAATTCGCTTTTCACAGGATGCACATCCCTCGGAAGAGCTTGAGCAGGTTCGTTTGAGCATGGACCTTATTGAACAGCTGATGGTTCACTCATCCGGAAACATAAATCCAGATGTCGCATCTCTACTTTTGAGCCCTCAAAAGAGTAGATGGGGCAAGGATAGTGATCCAACTACACCACTAGCGGGTCGGACCTTTTCTGATCACAGTGAAGAAGCGTCACCAATGTGCCAAACTGGTAACTGGGACGGACCACAAGCCAGCGCGATGCACTCATTTCAATGTGGTGGGTCAATTTATTTGAGTTTCGGATTTTTTGAGTTTTTAAAACTCATTTTCAGGCTTGCAACTTGTAATCCGCTTCAGCAAGATATTAATGAGATATATCTACTAATCGTGATTTATTGGAAGACAAGTAAGCTTGCCTGTAAAGACCGTTGGCAGCCATGAAAGATAAGAAGTTGGTCTGTCGAATTGAACAATTCAGATACTGGATTCGGTTCTTCATGTTGCACTTGCTTCATTTTGTAAGATGTTTAATCGAATTCGCTAGGTCTCTACGAGAACACTTGTATGTGTTGTACTGAAGTTGGAAGTGTTTTAGTCGCAAACTTTGGGGCTTTAGGCGATACAGTGCTTCTCAGACGACTGTCATAGATTACACATGATTGCTCTTGATGTTTCTGGATCTTTGATTGGTGTTTTTTCTAAAGTTGATGCTTAATGTTTTGTTTTTGCAGCTCCACAATCAGGTGCACCAAGAACTGAAGCTAACATGAGAGAGGGACTCCGTGGAGGGATACAACAGGCCTGCACTGATGAAGATTTTCTAACTCTGTTGGACTTAGCAAATTCTGACCCAGTTTCTGAATGGTATTCTCCAGCAGAATGTTTTTCTGCTGGAGGCCTTCCGTGCGCTCCTGTTCCGTGTGCTCCGCATGTTGATAACTTGGTTCCTATACCAAACTTTCAGATAAATGGAGGGTTGAACAGCCAGTCCAGTAATCAGAGTATCCCAAATTACGTTTGGGAGTTTGGTATGGGCACTTGGAATGCTGCATCGGTTGGTTGTCATCTAGGAGAATTCTCGTCTGTTGAGTACAGGCCCTAAGCCTCACTTGGAGATCAAAAACTTGATCGCCGTGCTACATGTTGAAGGGATCATTTTTCCATCGGAGTCTCTAGCGCATGTTCAAGGGTGACATATTTTTGGTTTGCTAGTCGCTGTACATTGTTTGCCATGCTAGTTATGTCCTTCATCAGAACCTGACAGCTGAGATCGTGCTGACGGAAAGTCGATTGTCTGTCCTTGCTACTTCTCTGGCGTTGCGTAGTACAATATTTTTGATTGTCAGCGCGTTTGCAGCTCAGGATGAACCACTAAGTTCAGAAGAGGCTTTATGTCGTGTCCATCCCGTTTTCAATATGTCCGTTTTTCCGTCTATATGTGTCTTTCGTTTGTGTACTGGCTTTTGTAATTTCCACTCTTGCAGCTGCTTGCCTGGAAAGTATCGTATCACTTACTGTGCTATACTTCAGGAAGTCGGAATAAGTGCACTGGCTTCTTGTTATACATTTTGAATAAAAGGCTAGCTATTCCCAAGCTTGGAGATTTGTATGTGCAATTTTCTGACCCCATGAGTGAACTGCTCCCGCATGGATGGATGTTTTGCTTGTGCGTCAACGAAATTGGAAGCTGGCTTATTGTATTCAAGGGTTAATTCAGAGTAAAAAGTCTACACAGTGTGGAAATCTAATTTTATATACATTTAGTTATACTGGTTATTTCGAAAACATTCTAAGCTTCAGATGTCGAAAGTCAACGGAGAGTTCACCTTCGGTAGATGGTCGAAATAGAGACTTGGATAGGCTCACTGTACGAATAGGCACAGTAGATATATTATATTCCACGTTACTGTACCAAATCGATTGTACTTACAAACTTCGTCTCTTATACTCCCAAGCTCTATTTACATTTTTCATATCCCTGTTTGTATATTTCATATATTCCTTACTTGCTCTCTAGCACCCCAGTTGACGCTTCTCATGAAGCTGCAAAATCAGACCATGCCGTGCTGTGCGAGAAGGGGTTGATGAGTCTCCTTGGCATTCTTGCCTGCATGTGAAACTCGCAGCGGTTAGTGACAATATCTTGAGAATTATTCAAACTTATCTCCCAAACACACAAAAGTTCAATCGAATAAATGGTTTTGAATCTGGTAAGAGATCAAGGAAACGAGAAGGTGTACCGAGGCGAGCCATGAAGGCGATGAGCACAAGGGAAATAGCGGTGAAAATCAGATCACCACCGATGAAGATTCCCAAAAGCTTGATCGATTCCTTGAACAGCCATGAGCTCAGAGCGAAGAGGACGAAAGCAAGGATGACCGACACAATCCCGCTGGTCAACACCGCAGGCCACGTCGCAATGGAACGCACTTGGCACGCCATCAACAGTTTGAGGATCCCCTGCGGAGTTTCCAAAGCCATACACAAATCACAAACTCAGTGGGTTACAAACACCTTCGCTAAAATTATACACAACATCCGCTAATTCAATCAGGGGAGCATCTGAAAGCACTCGTACGTGGATGAGGAACCAGGCGCAGATGATGAAGACGAGCATGGTGGAGTTGGGAACACGCTGGAACAGCATCCAGATTCCAACGCCCAAGTGCAGAGCTCCGAGGAGAAGGAAGGAGGTGGTGCCAGGCGCTCCGCAGATGAGGAAAAATTGAAGGAGGGTTGCTGCTCCACCCACCACCAACAACCACGCGATCAACTGATCCAGAGGCAAGCTCTTGAAGAAGAGGGGCACCAAAATAGCAACCAGACCCACGATGCCGAACACCACGCCATAGATGGTATAGTACAGGGACAGCCTCTCCAAGTGCTCTTCAGCCACCTGTGCAAAACAAAAAAAACCTATTCATGAATTCATGAGACAAAGTGAAATCTCGATCAGGGCATATAAATATTTCTTGAATGGTTTAGCCAGTGGCTCGGTGAGCTCCTTTTTGTGTCTTAATAGTGTGCAACAAGTCATGACGAAAACGATAAATTCGGTGGCCTCGAATGAAGTGACCGTGGGTGTAAAACCATGCCTGGCCGGTGAGAGGGTGAAGGGGAATGTTGATGAAATGTGTGCGCTGGTCTGGGATTGCGACCTCGCTCCCATCCGAGGCTTGGGTGCGCACTCCATCCGCCATGTTTCACCGCTTACGATCGACTTGTGTAATGGTTGTTGATTACGTGAGCTCTGTTTCCCAATTAAACCACCATCACCACCTGCACGATCAGTTCTCGAAAACATGACTGCCTGGCAAATTATTAACACCAGTACAAAGCAACGAAAACCAAAAAGTGGAATCATAGAAGAATAACTTCGCCGCACGATCCCTGTCCCACCGTAATTCCCGCACAGGGACCGCATCATTCATAACCCCCTCAGAGCATCTACCACCACCGCCACCCTACCTGCCGACACCCAGATCGGCACAAACACACGCAGTGCCCTGTTCCACTAATGAACCTCCTTCAAGCGGCGCAGAGAGCGCACAGAGCTCGCAAAGCCTGGCCTGGCATGGCTGCTGTTGCAACAGCAGAGCCTGGCGCATGAGCACGAACTGACAATCCCCTTTCGTCTCTCTCTCCTTCCTCAGCCTTCCCATCAGACGACACACCCTTTTTCTGACAGGAAAGAAACAAAAGACTTAAATTAGCTGCAGTGATGGCGGAGGCATCATGCACTGGTTTCGATTGATGGGCTTACGGTAGAGCACTGCTGCTGCTGCTACCGCACAGCTTGGTCGATCGATCGATCCAAAGAAGAGAAGGAGCCCTGCCAGGCGATGACGTTGCGTTGCGATGCGATGCGATGCGATGCGATTGCCGGTGATGTGCGCTTATACGACGTCGAAGCTCTCCTGCTCCACCGCCCCAGCACTGCATTAAACGGGAGCGAGCGGAGACGACGACGACGACGACGGGGGTGACGTGGAACGCCAACTGGCAGCACAATGTCCATGCAAAGGACACCTGGATGATGCCAGGTGGACTTGGAAGCGAAGGCTCGGGGGCTTTGGGGTTTGTTTATCTTTGATGCTCTGCCAGCGTGGACTCTGCCGGAGTTCGTATCATTCCCTTCATGTGCCACGTTTGCATGCCCCTTGTTATATTATTATTATTATTATTTATGATGCCTTTGGATGAGCGTGAGACATGGATGAGTTATGATAGTATCATCCATCTTCCACACTGGATGAAAGGATTGATGGATGTATGGATGGGTTGGCTGGCAGCTAGAATCAACATCCAAAAGGTTTTAGGATTTAGGGTTTAATGTTTCTTGAGTTACTTTTTTTCATGTGTTGTATTTTTTCTTATTTTAATTTTTCGATGATCATTTTTAGGACATTTTTTAATATTACTAAACTTATATTATAAAATTGTAGATACTACAAATACATATTGTATTTTTAAAAATAAAAAAGGATGATTTCAAAAAACAAAAATAAGTTTCTTGTTAAAAAAAGCCCTAATCTTACTTAGTTGCTAATGGTGAAAAGACAACAAAGAATTGATACAAATTATTAAGATTGTAGCTAAAGTTAAAAAGTCTGAGTATTTTGAAAGATCAATCAATATTAAATGAAAATATTTCTAAATGAAGTTAATCTATTTAAACATGTAGTTTTTAACTACAAATAAAAAAAGTTAATAGTAAAAATCATCTTACTATACATTTTTGTTTTGTGCAATTTTGTCAATTTCATGATTCTTATACTTAGTTACTTATTTTGTAAAATTCTTATTTTTTTAATAATTATTTAGAATTTAGAATTTTTTTTAATATTCCAAATTTATTACAAATTAAAAGCTTATATAACTAATGCTTTTAATATTAAATATTAACTATTTTAATTTTCATTTTCTTAATCAAATTGACAAATATATTCTTTATAATATAATATTTAATACTTATTATTCTATTTTAATTTTTAAAAATAAATTAATATTAAATATTAATATATATATTTTTTAAATGTCATTTTTCAAGGACATGAATCTCAAAGAAAGAAAATCCTCAATATGCTCTTGTATCATTGAAATGAACTAGAAAGTCATTCATAGATGATTTAATATTGAACTAGAATGGCTATTGCCAAAAACAAGAAGACTAGAAAGTCTTGAAATAAGACTAAAGTCTAAAAAGGTGTTGACAAGAATGAAGAAGGCTTCACTCTTGCCTCTATATATATTCTTAATTAAGAGCTACATGGCAATGTCCTATAAGATGTCTAAAACGTGTTGACTTTGCAATACACATATCTTAACTTTTAAAGCAAATTTTCTATATGTAGGCCATATAATTAGCTTGTTTTGTAAGCTACCAATATGTGGTTAACTTGTTGACCATGTTTTTAGCCTACAAATCAACTACAAATACATGTTAAATCAAAGCAACATTTATGAAGCTTTCAGGAATCTTTTCTATAAGGTATTATGAAATTAATCTATTTTTATCTATCTTTACCTATTCTAATTAATTATATAGGTATTTACTAGAGTATATATGTATATCAATGATATTATTTCCTCTTCTAGAGACAAGTTCCATCAGGAGTGGTCTATATATTGAAGAAATCCAAGATGTGGCAAATAATATTTGTCACATATTCTAATCTTTGTTCTCTTTGAAGATGGTTGATAGGTCCTCTCAACCATCGATAACATCCCATACCAAGGCGAGAAGACTATCCTATTATTTGATCATTATTGAAGCCTTCGTAACTTCTTTGAAATAAAGCATTTGAATCACTGTCAGAAGTTGTTCTTATCTTCAATAAAATCATCAAACATTGGAAGTCTCTTCTAAGGTCATGATACCAAACACGTTTTATCTTGCCATCTATTTGAAAAAAGATATGTTGTTCTTGAAGATCTTCATTTTGGTTACTTTGTCTTAAAGATTGTGACAATTATTATGTCTTTTTTGGTAAATTAGCAAATGAAAGTTCTTGAATTGAATCTGTTAGTTGTTGGTTCTCTATCTCTTTAGCATCACAAATACAAAAAAACTACAAAGAATGATAGAAGGTAAAATATTATCTTTCTTTGATTATGTTTCTTTTATTAACAAAGATTTGCTATTCTTCATCTTGGTTTTGATAATCATTATTGGCAAATGAAGGTATTTTTTGAATGGAAGAATATATCAAATTATTGTACACAAACTTTGTCAATGATAAAAAAGTTGTCTAATCATCTTGATGATAGTTGATGGTATACCTCAAGTACTACTTCAAAACTTGATTCACACATTCCGTTTCTCCATCAGTTTGAAGATGAAAAGCCAAAGAGACCTTTATATCTATTTTCAAAATCTTGAAAAGGATTCTCTAAAATCTTGATATAAATTGAGTCCCTCTATCAGATATAATATATTTAGGTAATTTGTGATAGCGATAGATGTTGTCAAAAAAAAGCTTAGCCATTTCTCTTCTTATAATAGATTTTGTATATAGTAGAAAATGTGCTATTTTGATAAAATAATCTACTATCACGAGTATAGAATCATATGAATTTGAGATTGAAAAATTTATGATAAAATCCATAGAAATAAAAGACCATGCTTATTTTGGAATAAGTAATGGCTAAAGAAGTCCATACGTCAATGGTCAGGAATTTCGGATCTTAAACAAATATTACATCATTATACAAAGTCTTTGATTGCCTTTCACATTTAAGGCTACCAAAATTCTCTTGATATTAGTTCCAAAGTCTTATTGTATCCAAAATGTTTGATTGTTCAAAAGTCATGACAAGTTTGAAGAATACGTAATAGTGCCCTACCTTCTAAAATATATAATTGTCTCTCAAAATAGAGTAGGTTATTCTTGAAGTCAAACTTGAAAGTTTCATGAGACTTAATAGAATTATTCTTGATATCATGGTAAAAAGATCAGAAGACATACTTAATTGAATTTTTTTGATAAAGATTGAATCAACAATAAATGTTGATTTTATTGCTTGAAGATAAAAATATTTTAGCTTCAAAAAAATTATTCTTTGTTAATCAAAAGATACATCTCTTTCTTTTGGTATAAAATAAGAATGTTTAGAAATGATGTTTGACAAATCTTGTTGTTTTTCAAGTAGATAAATAATCTTGAAATCAAATCTTGATAAAGACATGTTCCAATAAGCTTGGCAATGATTCAAAATATATGTTGACATGAAATATTCAACATTCTTATGATTTGTATATATGATGATTGGACTCAAGGTGCCTTTTAAATATTGATGCCATTCTTAAAATGAATTTATGATTGCAAGGAGCTCTTTGTCATGGATCTCATAATTAATCTCAACTATTGAAAATTTTGTGAAATAAAAAGCTATAAGATGGAGTTTGTCATTTGCTTCTATTTATAATAATTTTTCATTCAAGGCAAAATTTGATCCATCTATTTTCATAAAAATATCTTAGAAAAGTCAACATGATATAAGATTGGTAAAAAAATAAACTCTTTTTTTAAGTCATCAAACAATGCTTTGGTTTCTTTACTCCACTCAAGTTTGTCTTTACAAGTCAAATGTGTAAGTGGAGCTGCAACTTAAAAAACATTCTTGATGAAGATCTCATAGTAATTGGCAAAGCTCAAAAAACATTGCACGTCTCCTATTATTCTTAGAATCCTCTAATCTATGATAGTTTGAACCTTCTTTGGATCCATCATTAGCCCTTCATTGAAAATTATGTATCTTAGGAAGTCAACTTTTTAACTTATCATATAATCTTGCATCTCTAAGTTTTTGTAATATATGTCAAATATGAACTTCTTGCTTTTCTATAGTCTTAGAATATATTAAGATGTCTAAACAGTAGATAGAAAAATCATCCAGAAACTCACAAAAGTCATCATTTATTAGATATTGTAAGTAGGTGGTGCATTTGTGAGTCCAAAAGGTATGACATTATATTCAAAATGTCCATACTTGATTTGAAAAGTAATTTTTCATTCATCTCTTTTTTTAATGTGTACCAAATTATATACTCTTCATAGATCTACTTTTATATAGATCTTTGTTTGATTCAGTTGATCAAGAAGTCATAAAATTAAGGATAGAGGATATCTATTCTTGATAGTGATTTTGTTGAATCATTGATAGTCCACACACATCCACAAAGATCTATCTTTTTTCTTTGTAAATAAGATAGGAGCCTTGATTGGAGGTTTAGAATGACATATAAAATTCTTAGCAAAGTTTTTATTAATGTACTCTTTGAGTATAACCAACTTATTTTGTAATAGGTTGTAGATTGGTTTAAATGGTGGTTGAATTCTTTTGTGAAGATCAATAGAACAATCATAAGGATGATGCTTTAGAAGAATATTTGCATTTTTCTTTTCAAAAATGTCTTGAAAATCTTGATTCTAGTTAGAAATACCACTTGATATCATCTTGCCATCAAAAATGGGCGTGGCATATAAAGAAAAAGATAATCTTTCTTTTGCAACATACATAAAAGCTCTCGCATCTATGAGTAAGGATTTGGATATACTAGATTTATATATTTCTACTTGATTAACATAATTTTGGATTAAACTATCAAAAAAATTAAGATTACAAAAAATCTAATCTATTTGAGGATTATATTTTTTTAACCAAGATAATCCTAAAATAATTGGATTGAATAGAGATCTTATTATATTAAATATTATTATGCTATTATGATCTTTAATTGCTATATTTAAAAGAATAGTCTCATACGTATCATTCCTAGAACATAATAAATGACCATTTATGACTTCTACATGTACAAGTTTAATTTTTTAACTAACAATATTTCTTATTTTTTGACAAAATCTTTGTCTATAAAATAGGCTCAAGCTCTTGAATTTAACAAAACTAAGACTTTGTGATTTTTTGGTCCTAAATAAACTTCTATTGTAAAATAAGGTGAGGGATTTGAAGAAAAAATAGGACCTTTATTAGAAAATATAGAAGATTCTAACCGCATGCTTCTTATTGTAGCTAGAAAAATTTGTTTTCCAATACATCGTCTTCTTTATGTCATGGATGTATATCTACTGTAATTATTACCTAAGTAATATGAATAGATAGAACTAAATAAAAGTAGATTGATTTCATATTACCTTTTAAAAAAGCTTCCTAGAAGCTTTTTAGATATTATTTTGACTTAACATATGTTTGTAGTTGATTAATAGGTTAAAAACTTGGTCAACAAGCTATCCATGTACCACATGTATTGGTAGCTTGTAAAAAAAGCTAATTTTGTGGTGCCTATATAAAAAACTTGCCTTGCAAGTCAAGATATGTGTTATGCAAAGTCAATACGTTTTTGGAGGTCCTATAGAATATCAATACATAAATCCTAGATAGATAGTATATATAGAGGCAAGAATGAAGCCTACTTCACTCTTATTAATTCTTTTCTTGCTTCTAGTCTAGATTCAAGAGTCTCTAGTTTCTTTGTCTTTTCGCAATATCCATTTCAATTTCTTTTTAATGTATATATTTCTTTATTTCTATTTTTTCACTTTTCTTTTGACAAATTTTTTTCAGGTTTATGTATTTTCTTTCAATTCACGTCTTTGACAAATTCATAAGAGTATATTTATAAATTATAGGATTTTATCTTTTCTTGATTAAGAATGGATTATTATTTTTTCTTGATAAGACAGAAGCATATTAGAAGTTGTGGATTACCTTCTTCTAAACTAATATTATTTTTAGTATTTTCTTTATTTTTAAGTCCTCTCTTCTCTTTTTCTTGAGTGATATTGGATATGTCTTTTTCTTCTAAGTATTATTATAACAAAGCTTCTTGAAATGAAGAGTGCAATGGCACAAATATAAGAACAATTAAGAGAGTTGATGCTTGCAATGCATCAACTTAGTTTATTACCACAAAGAACAATAAAAATGATGAGAAGTGAAGATATAGATATGATTGGAGCTACTTCAATATGTACACCAAATCTTATTCCTTCTCCTATAATAGAACACCCTTCTAGTATTAAAGAACCTAAAGTTGCTCTATGCAAGAAGTTTGATAGCATAAGATTTAAGTTTCAAGGATTTATGAATCAAGTACAATTTGTGATTGAACTTCAACCTCAAAGCTATCCAACGCCAAAATCACAAGTTAGATTCATTGATACATTTCTTTTAGTTTGGCATTATCATATTTTTTATCGTTTTTTGAACAACAAGATTGAATATTGAATAATTTGGAGGCTTTTTTGATGGAGTTTTGATCTATGTATAGAAAACATGATACAATTTGTATTGCAACTAATATAATCCATATCTTGCAACAAGATAATTGATTAGTAACATCATATGCTTTAAAATTTTGACAACTAGTGATTGATATCAAATAGGATGATGCTGCCTTTATCAACCAATTTTTCTACGAATTACAATATGAAGTAAAGAAATTGATGCTCAACTTACTTGATCTTCACACATTGAGTCAAAAAATTGATTTTACTCTAAAGTATGATAATTGACTTTTTGAGTTTCTATCTAAGAATTGTACAAAAAATCCTCTAGATTATTGTGATTCAATGACAATATCAATGACTTTTCAATCTAAACATTCGAAAGTAGAAGACATACAAATTGATGCAGTATATTTTAAACCTCTCATTGAAGAAGAAAATACTTTTTGTCATCAAGAAGGATTGTATTTATATTGTGGAGAAGCTAAGCACACTACTCAATATTGTCTAAAAAAACAACGCAACTACAAAAATGAAAAGTACAATTGTCAAAGATGAAAAAATATTAAAAAATGAATTTGTCTAGCCACAATAGGGACCATGCGGCTAGAATCTTATACAAATGAAGGTCCTATCTTCTTTTCAAAAACTTCTCCCTATTTTATAATAGATGTGCATTTAGAACGTAATAATTACAAAGCCTCTGCCTTAATAGATTCAGGAGCTTCAGCTTGTTTTTTAGATGAAGAGTTTGTTACAAGCCATAGAATACCATTGGTACAAAAAACTAAATCCATATATGTACAAGTCATAGATGGTTGTCATGGACATATACATTTATCTCAATAATTACTTATATGATTAGGTAGAAGTAGGTAAATATAGATTAATTTTATAAAGTCTTTTAGTGAAGCTTCTTAGAAGCTGTATAGATGCGGTTTTGACTTTAGATGTGTTTGTAGGTTGGAAACTTAGCCAACAAATTAACCATGTGTTGGTAGCTTGCGGAACAAGTTAACTCCATATAGTAGCTTGTAAAATAAGCTAATCATGTGGTGCATAAATAGATAACTTGCCTTACAAGTTAAGACATGTAGCTAACAAAGTCAACATGTTTTGGAGGTCCTATAGGACATTGGCACATAGCTCCTAGTTAAGAGTATATATAGAAGTAAGAGTGAAGCCTTCTTCACTCTTATCAATGTTATTTTAGTCTTTAGTCTTCTTTCAAGACTTTCTAATCTTTTTGTTTTGGCATTAACTATTCTAATTAATATTACATTACTTTAGGAGTGACTTTCTAGTTTTTTTTAGTGACACAAGAGTGTATTGGGCATTTTCTTTCTATGAAATTCATGTCTTTGATAGTTTGACAAGATTACTAACATATTGTTCCTATCTTATTTTAGAAGTGAGTCGATTACTCCACTTCTATTATTGTATTTTAAAAGTTATAGATTACATACTTTTTAAATAAAAAATCTTATTTTCTAACACTGGTCTTTCCTTAAAGAGAGTGGATTATCCCTCTTTGGAGAAATTTTTAATTAGAGGTTGTAGATTATCCTCCTCTAATTTAATTTTTTTGGATTTGTTTGAGTTGCCTATGAAAGAAAAGATTATGGATGCTACTCCTAGTGGAAGTGAGAATAGTTTTGTAACTATTGCAGATCTTCATGAGTTTGTTAATACTCTTAGAATATAAATCTCACGTATTTCTAACTTGAATCATGGAGGTACTTTGCCTATGCCTATGGAATAAATTTAGAGTCTGTATAATTGAAAGAAGCAAGTAGATTGACCTCACAACCAAATTTAGAGAGTTTTGTTTCTACAAGATTGACGAGAGCAAGGATTAGTATGCCTGAGAAGTTTGATGGAATAAGATCAAAATTTTGAGGATTTTTGTAACATTTCAAGCTCTATTTAAGGTTACACCTTTTCCAATACCTTGATGGATTTACTCAAGTTGGATTCATAGGCACACTTCTATCAGGAAGTGCTCTCTCTTGGTTTGTACCTTTAATGGAAAAAGATTCGTGACTCTTTTATGATTTGAATTCATTCTTAAAAGTGTTTACAACCACATTCAGAGAAAGTGATTGAAAACGAGTAGCAAAAATCAAACTCTTATCTTTACAACAAAGATCATAATTAGCTACCACATATGCTACTAAATTCCAAAACTTGGCTTGCGATGTGGACTGGAATGACAAAGCACTTATTAATCAATTTTGATATGGATTGAAGGATAGTGTCAAAGATTTGTTACTAACAATGCCAAAAGTAGAATCATTAGAATAATTTATTGCTGAAGCCATTGCATGCAATAATCGATTATTTGAAAGGTTTCAAAAATAAATACTTGGCTTGAGATGAACAAATCAAGTAATGGCGGCAGCTTCTAAGTTTTTTTGAAACATATTCATCAAGGCCGAAACTAATGGAAATTAATAGGATATGTTTTAAACCTCTCACAAAGTAGGAAAAGACTCAACGTTGCTAAGAGGATTTGTGTTTATATTGTGGAGAAGCTAAATATACTATTAAATATTATCCAAAGAAGTAACACAATTAAAAAACAAAGAGCACAATTACCAAAGAAGATAATATGTTAAAAAATGAATTTTTCCAGCTACAATAGAGTCCATGCGATTGGAATAATGTACAACACCCAATAAAGGTCCTATTCTCTCCTCAAATCCTTCACCTTGTTTTATAATAGATATATATTTAGGACCTAAAAATCACAAAGTCTTTGTCTTATTAGATTCAGGAGCCTCAACTTATTTAATAGATGAAGATTTTATCAAAAATCAAAAAATATCTTTATTCAAAAAAACTAAATCCGTACATGTAGAAGTCATAGATGGTCATTCGTTGTCTTTTGGAAAGGTTATCCATGAGACTGTTCCTTTAGATGTAATAATTAAAGATCATAATAGTGTAGTAGTATTTAATATAATAAAATCTCTTTCCAATCCAATTATTTTATGATTGTCCTGGCTAAAAAAATATAACCCTCAAATAGATTGAATTTCTCATAACCTTAAATTTTTTGGTAGTATAATCTAAGATCAAGTTAGTAAAGTAGAAGCACAAAAGTCTAATACATCCAAACCTTTGCTGGTAGGTGTGAGAACTTTCATACATGGTACAAAAGAAGGATCATCTTTTGCTATATCTATTTCAAATGGTAAAAAGATGTCAAGTAGTATTTCTATCCAATATTAAGTCTTCTAAGATGTTTTTGAAAAAAAAATATAAATATTCTTCTAGAGCATCGATCTTATGATTCTTCAATTGATTTACAAGAAGGAACTCAACTACCATTTGGACCAATCTATAATTTATTGTAGAATGAGTTGGATGTATTAAAGTAGTATATTAATAAGAACTTGGAAAAAAAACTTCAAACGCCATTTTAAATCCCTAGCTGGGGCTTTTATCTTATTTATGAAGAAAAAAGACGGATCTTTGCAGATGTGTGTAGATTATTGAGGATTCAATAAGATCACCATCAAGAGTAGGTATCCTTTGCCTTTGATTTCAAGACTTCTTGACCAATTCAATCAAGCAAAGATCTATACCAAAATAGATCTATGAAGAGTACACAACTTAGTTTTTATGAAAGAAAGAGATAAATTGAAGAGTACTTTTTGAATACGATATGGACATTTTGAATATAATGTCATGCCTTTTGGACTCATGAATGCATTGGCTGCTTTTAAACATCTTATGAATGATATTTTTTATGAGTTTTTAAATGATTTTATCATTTGCTATTTAGAAGACATTCTAATGTACTCTAAGAATATAGAAGAATATGAATTTCATGTTCATTACATGTTACAGAAACTTAAAGATGCAAGATTATATGCTAAGTTGAAAAAAATATGTATTTCATACTACTCAAGTTGACTTTTTAGGATATATCATTTCTAATGAAGGCCTTATGATAGATTCCAAGAAGGTCCAAACTATCATAGATTAGAAGATTCGAAGAACAGTACGAGATAAGCAATACTTTTTAAACTATGTTAATTATTATCGAATCTTCATCAAGAACTTTTCTCAAGTTATAGCTCCACTTATACGTTTGATTTGTAAAAAACAAACTCAAGTAGAATAAAGAAGCAAAAGCATCGTCTGATGCTTTAAAGAAGGAATTTACTTCTGCATCAATCTTGCATTGCGTTGATTATTCCAAGATATTTTTTATAGAAACAGATGTATCAGACTTTGCTATGGGTGCCATATTGTCACAAATAGAAACAGATGACAAACTCCATCTTATAGCTTTTCATTTCAAGAAATTTTCAACAGTCGAGATTAATTATGAGATCCATGATAAAGAGCTACTTATAATCATAGATTTATTTTAAGAATGGCGTTATTATCTAGAAGGTGCCTCAAGTCCAGTCATCTTGTATACAAATCATAAGAACCTCGAGTATTTCATATCAGCATGTATTTTGAATGGTCATCAAGTCCATTAGAGCATGTATTTATTCAGATTCAATTTCAAGATTACTTATCAACCTGGAAAATAACAAGGTCTATCAAATGCCCTTTTTAGATGTTCTTATCTTGTACCAAAAGAAGGAGATGCATCTTTTGATCAACAAAGAATGATCCTCTTGAAGTCTGAGCATTTTTATCTTTGAGTAATAAAATCAACATTGATTGTTGATTCAATCTTTGTAAAGTAAATTTAATCAAGTATGTCCTTTGATCTTCTTATTTATGATATTAAAAATACTTCTTCTAAGCCTTATGATACTTCAAAATTTAAATTCAAGAATAATCTACTATATTTCAAAGATCGCCTATATATTCCAAAAAGAGGGGCACAATTACGTGTCCTTCTAGCTCGCCATGATTTTCCAACAGCCAAACATTTTAGATACAACAAGACTTTGGAACTAATATCAAGAGATTTTTAGTGGCTTCAAATGTGAAAAGCAGTCAAAGACTTTGTACAATCATGTGATACTTGTTCAAGATCCAAAACTCCTCGCCATTGATCTTATAGACTTCTTCAATCGTTACCTATTCCAAAACAACTATGGTCTTTTGATTCTATGGATTTTATTATGGATCTCCCAATTTCAGGTTCATATGATTCCATATTTGTAATCGTAGATTGCTTCACCAAAATGGAACATTTTATACTATATACCAAATCTATTTCACATGAAAAAATAGCTAAGCTTTTTATCGATAATATCTATTGTTATCATGGATTGCCAAAGGATATTATATTAGATAGGGGGATTCAATTTGTATCAAGATTTTGGAGAACCTTATTCAAGATTTTAGAGAATCTTATTTAAGATTCTAAAGGTGGATATAAAATTTTCTTCGGCTTTTCATCCTCAAATTGATGGACAAACAAAATGGGTGAATCAAATTTTAGAACAATATTTGACATGTACCATCAACTATCATTAAGATGATTGGACAACTTTTTTACCATTAATAGAGTTTACATACAATAATTCAATATATTCTTCTACTCAATAAACATATTTCTTTGCTAATTATGGTTATCACCTAAGACTTGATATTTATGACTTTTCAAAAGTTGATAATCCTAGGGAGGAGGATTTAGCAAATTATTTGTCAAAGCTACATGCAACAATGAAGATACAATTAAAAGAAGCTCAAGGATGGCAAAAGACCAATGCGGATGCCTATCGCAAGGTGCAACCATAATTCAATATACTTGATAAGATATGGTTACTTTGTACAATATCAAGACTATTCGTCCTTGTGAAAAGTTGGACTATCATAAGGTGGGACTTTTTTTCTATTTGTAAACAAATCAATCCTGTTACTTATTGATTACATCTATCAGAGCCTATGAAGATCCACTATGTATTTCACATATCCCTTCTTGAGCTGTAGAAGACATTGAATATTTTGAGAAGAAGATAAATACCACCTCCTCCTATAGAAGTAGATAATAATCAAGAGTTCAAGGTAGAAGAAGTTTTAGACTCAAGGCGACGCCAAAATAGGTTGGAATATGTTGTTCATTAGCACAAATATGATATTTGTAAATGCACATAGAAGCCATAAAAAAAATCTTGTAAATGCAGCAAAAAAAGTTGAAGCTTTTTATCAACAAAATGAACTACCTTTTAAAGAATTGATAATCCACATGTAGGCAAGCCTCGTTTGGATGAGACATGTTTATTCCAACTAAATCTCATCAATGGTCTTGAATTTTGGGAGTTTGCACTGAACTAGTTTCTCTCTTTCTGAATCCATATTGTGAGAGTGTGCATGGTTTTATTTTCTTTTATCTGTTGTAAGAATTACAGTACATCTGGGTACCCGAATGGAGATGGGTGTCTTTTTTCTACATGGATGCTGGCTTTCACTTCAAACTGAATAATCATGCAACAAGATCTTTAGCCGTCTTGTGCTAAAGAAAATGCCACCTTTCAAATGCTGTTAAATACTAACACGAGTTTTCTGTATCTGTCTTGTAAATAGGTAAGGCACGAAAAGCGATGACAGTCACTTGACATGGGTACATGATGCTCACTTTGTGTAATTTTTTAACGAATCTAATAATAATTTCCCAGTTAGTAATTAAGGAAATTGCGCTTATCAAAATTGGCTATCTTACATGCAGGAGGTAGTGTTAGATGGAGCAATCCTTTCAATTTGCTCATCTCAATATGCTCCTTAATAGTTTCTCTAGTTTGTGTTATGCTTGCTAAAACAGTATTGCCTCCAAGTATTCATGAAGTAATTACTGTCATGGACATACATTGGAAGATTCTTCGAATATTCTTCTAGAATATTCTCTAAAGATTCTCTAAAGATTCCTTTAGAAGGTTCTAGAAGATTCTTAGAATATTCCCTAAAGATTCTCTTAGAAGGTTCTAGAATATTTTTAGAAGGTTTTAGAATATTTTGATAGATTCTAGGAAGTTGCTCGAGAAGTTTCCTAATTAGTAGAAGTTGTTGGAGAAGCGTCCTAGTTAGCGGAAGTAGCTCGAGAAGCTTCCTATTCAGTAGTATATATAGGAGTCGAGGCTGAAGGGTTCTTCAGTCTCGACAACACATCTCTTAGAGTTCTAGCTCACCTTTCTGGTGTTGTTCCTGTACTCATCTGTTTAATCTAGTTCTGCCACTTCTTCTTGAACTTCTTGTTAGATTTCAAGTCTGTATTTTGTGTCCGTGACAGTTTGTCGAGACTACATTTTCACTGGTATCAGAGCTAGTTCCTTCTTGTTAGAGAGTGGATTACCCCTCTTCTTGAAGGTGTACTAGTGTTTTAGAGGTTGCGGATTACCCTCCTCTAAACTGATATCTCTTCTTTCTCAATATTGGAGCCTTATTCTTCTTGGAGAGAGTGGATTACCCCTCATCTTGGAGTCTTAAGGCGTTTTAGAGGTTGCGGAGTACTCTCCTCTGAACCAATATTGTCCTCTTGTCAAAACTCTTTTTTCTTCTTTCTGAAGGTTAGCCGAAGGTTAAGACGTTAAAATGGCTGAAAGTTTGGAATCCAAACTAGACGCCATCATAAATGCTCTTGCCTCGTTGTCACACAGGACAACAGAGATCGAAGGAGTCATGGTAGGACTCCATAACAATGGAGCATCTGGGATAGCGCCATTTAAAGCATATCAGCCTCAAACTTCTGCGCCAGAAGAAGCAGTTCTACCTCCATTTCAACAAGATCGAGTAGTCCTACAACGAAAGGAGCCTCGAGTTAGTCTTCCGGATAAGTTTGATAGAACTCGTTCCAAGTTTCGAGGTTTTGTCAACCAAATCAGGTTGATAACAATTTTACAGCCCGAACGTTATCCGACGGAGGAAGCGCGTGTTGGGCTTGTTGGAACCTTGCTTACAGCACAAGCTCTGTCTTGGTTTACTCCCTTGTTCGAGAAGCGATCACCAATCCTGAGCAACTTTGAAACGTTCTTGGAGGCGTTTGCAGAAGCATTTGGCGAGCATGATAAAGTTCGATGGGCTACAACAAAGATCCGATCGCTACAACAAGGAACACGCTCTGCATCAGTCTATGCCTCAAATTTCAGACAATTGGCAAGTGACATTAATTGGGGTGAAGAGGCGTTGGTGAGTCAGTTTTATTGGGGCTTGAAGGATGATGTAAAGGACTTGCTGTTATCTCTTCCTGATCCTCAAACGCTCAACGAAGCTATTAGCCAAGCTATAAAGTGTGACAACCGCCTATTCCAGCGTCGCCAAGACCAACGTCCAAGACATCAAATGACTCGTTACGACGTGACTATGTCTGCAAATAGCTTAAACTCACATTCGGAGGCAACAGACATGCAAATCGATACGGCGTGTGTCCGATCTCTTACTCCAACAGAGAAGAAACGGCGTATGGAGGAAGGGTTATGTTTGTACTGTGGAGAAGAAGGTCACAAGGTTGGAAATTGCCCAAAGAAGCAAAATTGGCACCCTGTCAAGACTAGAAGTGCGATGATTCCAGAAAACGACGACGCCCAGCCATAGTAGGAACCGTGCGGCTGGACAATCTAATATCACGACAACAATCAGGTTCCTCCTTCTCTGTCCAACCTGCCCGTTGTTTTACAATTCCTTTGTTTTTAGGCCCTCAAAAACAAAAAAACTTTAGCTTTATTGGATTCGGGGGCATCTACTTATTTTTTAGATGAAGAGTTTGCTAAACGCCACAAGATCCGTTTAGTACAGAAGTCCAAACCTATTCACGTAGAGGTGATAGATGGACGACCCTTATTGTCAAGCAACGTTACTCACGAATCAGAACCTATAGAAGTGGTGTTTAAGGACCATAGTAGTCACGTTATTTTTAATATTATTAGAACCCCATCAAGCCCTATTATCCTTGGTCTTTCTTGGTTAGAAGATCATAATCCGTCCATTGATTGGAGGCTACGAAGGATAACATTTCCTGAAAAAAATAATAATAAACCTGTTGGTAGAACCTACATGAAGAAATCCATGTTTATTGGAGCGAGAGCGTTCTTAAGATCGTCCAAGGAAGGTGCACCATTTGTCATTTATGCAGCTCCAACTAGCAGCGAGAATATCTCAACATCGAATATACCAGAGCAATATAGGGATTTTGAAGACGTGTTTCAGAAGAAGAACGTCGATATACTGCCTAAACATCGACCATATGATTGCGCCATAGACTTAGAGGAAGGAGCGCAACCACCTTTTGATCCAATATACAACCTATCGCAGACGGAGTTGGCAGAATTGTGGAAGTACATCGATGAGAATCTAGCCAAGAATTTTATTCGACATTCAAAGTCGCCAGCTGGAGCACCAATCCTATTCGTGAAGAAAAAGGATGGCTCACTGCGGATGTGCGTGGACTACCGAGGACTC
The DNA here is from genome assembly GCF_059467195.1 of Physcomitrium patens. Taxonomy (NCBI): domain Eukaryota; kingdom Viridiplantae; phylum Streptophyta; class Bryopsida; order Funariales; family Funariaceae; genus Physcomitrium; species Physcomitrium patens. The sequence goes on from NC_143418.1 coordinate 16,911,210, forward strand.
AACAAGGTGACCAAGAAAAATCGCTATCCCTTATCTTTGATCTCCGGCCTCTTAGATCAACTTGGACGTGCAAGAATTTTTACAAAGATTGATTTAAGAGGAGCCTACAATCTTGTGCGAATCAAAGAAGGAGATGAATGGAAGACAGCCTTTCGTACAAGGTATGGCCATTTTGAGTACAATGTCATGCCTTTTGGTCTTACCAATGCTCCAGCGGTCTTTCAGTATATGATGAACGACATCTTTCGGGAGTACCTCGATGACTTTGTTGTCATCTATCTGGATGATATTTTGATATTTTCCAAGAATGAAGAAGAACATGAGAAGCACGTTTGTTTGGTTCTTGAAAAACTACGCGAACAAGGACTCTACGCCAAGTTGGAGAAGTGTCAATTTCACCAGAATGAGATGGAATTTTTGGGCTTCATTGCGACTACAGAGGGCTTGAAGATGGATCCAAAAAAGGTAGAAGCAATTATATCTTGGGAAGTTCCGAAGACGGTTAGAGATGTTCAGTGTTTTCTTGGATTTGCTAACTTCTATCGGATCTTCATCAAGAATTATTCTCAAGTTGCTGCACCACTCACGCGTCTAACAAGTAAAGACAAGCTCGAATGGGGATCACAAGCAGCAAAAGCATTTCAAGATCTCAAGACGGCATTCACTACGGCTCCAATCTTGGTACACCCTGACTTTGCAAAGGCTTTCTATTTAGAGACCGATGCTTCAGATTTTGCTTTGGGAGCTGTGCTTTCACAGATGGGCATAGACAAGAAGCTTCACCCAGTTGCGTTCTATTCACGAAAGTTCTCTGCTGCTAAGATCAACTACGAGATCCACGACAAAGAGCTGCTTGCTATAGTGGATGCCTTCCAAGAGTGGCGTCACTTCCTCGAAGGAGCTGCACATCCAGTGACTGTTTATACGGACCACAAGAATTTGGAGTACTTCATGACAGCTCGAATTTTGAATCGTCGTCAAGCTCGATGGAATATGTCTCTATCACGATTTGACTTTATTATCACCTACCGCCCTGGAAAACAGCAAGGATTATCTGATGCATTATCGAGGAGATCGTATCTTGCGCCAAAGGCTGGAGAAGCAGCGTTTGATCAACAATGTACAACATTGTTGAAACCAGAAAAATTCAGGATTTTTGCTACTGTTGCAACTATCGATGACGGCTTCCTCAGCGAGGTACGTACTGCGACCATTGAGGATTCTATAGCTCTTGACATCAAAAAACGTGTCGATAATGACAAGTTTAAGGTGGAGGGAGATCTTCTGTATTTTGAGGAGCGGTTGTATATCCCAAAAGGACCAACTCGACTCCGAGTACTTCAATCTCGCCACAACTTTCCAGCTGCGGGACATTTTGGATTCAACAAGACTTTGGAGCTCATTTCACGAGATTTTTGGTGGCCCCAAATGTGGAAGGATGTGAAGGAATTTGTCCTTTCTTGTGATGTTTGTTCAAGATCTAAGATCCCTCGACATCGTCCATATGGACTTCTCCAGCCATTGCCTATTCCGCACCGACCATGGTCTTCAGTTTCTATGGACTTCATTACGGACCTACCGCCATCGAATTCATTTGACAGCATCTTTGTTGTGGTGGATCGATTTACAAAGATGGCGCATTTCGTGCCTTGCAAGAAAACATCGTCAAGTGAAGACACCGCAAGACTCTTTCTTGATAACATATATCGTTATCATGGCCTACCAGATGATATCGTGTCGGATCGAGGTACTCAGTTTGTATCCAAGTTTTGGAGGTCCCTCTTTGAGATATTGAAGGTGGATATTAAGCTCTCTTCGGCTTTTCATCCTCAAACTGATGGTCAAACGGAGCGGGTGAATCAAGTTTTGGAGCAATATTTACGATGCACCATCAACTATCAACAAGATGATTGGACTGCATATCTACCGCTTGCTGAGTTCGCATACAACAACACTCTTCATGCGTCAACTCAACAAACACCATTCTTCTCCAACTACGGATACCACCCCAAGCTCGATTTATTGAGTTCTTCAGCAAATAACAACCCAGCAGCTGAAGGATTTGTGAAGCAACTATCGGAGCTTCAAGCGACGTTGAAGCTTCAATTGCAATCTGCCCAAGAGAGTTACAAGGCATCTGCAGATAAATATCGAAATGAGGCGCCTACTTTTAAAGTTGGAAGTAAAGTATGGCTTCTTCGACGGAATATCAAGACCAAGCGGCCATGTGACAAATTGGACTATCGGAGATTAGGGCCATTTGTTATCGGGAAGCAGATCAATCCGGTGGCATATCGTCTGGAGTTACCAGCTACTATGAAGGTACACCCAGTCTTTCACGTGTCTTTGTTGGAACCTTATCGAGAGTCAGCTTTTCCCCAAAGAGTACAAAGTCCGCCACCAAGTATCGAAATTGAAAACCATGAGGAATACGAGGTGGAAAAGGTACTAGATTCACGGCGTAATAGAAGAAAATTGGAGTATTTAGTGCATTGGAGTGGATACGACATCAATGAACGAACGTGGGAGCGTGCCGAAAATCTTGCCAATGCGCCAAAAAAGGTACAAGAATTTCATCAACGATATCCTCATAAACCTAAGCCGATTCAACGATAGCTTCTTGCTGAAGCTTGCTCATCAAGTAGCATAAAAAGGGAGGAGGGCACCTCCAAAACCCATAGTTCGATAGTGTAGAACTTTGTTAGCAACTATAGATTGCTCTCATCATTTTAGCCTTTAGACATGGATAGTCAAGATACTACACTTGTTATGTCATCTCAAGCGACTAGCTCACGAAGACGACCGCAAGATGAAGAACCGCCTGCACCACGACGACGTCGGAGGATACCGAGCAACAGATCGCTAGTAATTGTATTTGAGGTCGAGCCTGCCTACGACGGTCAGCCAGAAGGTGTGTTTGGAGGACAGTTTCACAATGAAGACACAGAAGTCCACGCTTGGTTAGAGGTTGAAGGTGTTGGTCACTACCGTTGGCTCCAAGGGCCGATGAATCATTTGCCTCGCGAATAACAATTGGAATTCATAGCGGATGTGATGCGACAGATTTTCATTTTCTTGCGTTGGTATTGACTGATAACAACATTGCTTCTCGGAGACCTCGAAGCTAGAAGAGGAGGTGATGTCATGGACATACATTGGAAGATTCTTCGAATATTCTTCTAGAATATTCTCTAAAGATTCTCTAAAGATTCCTTTAGAAGGTTCTAGAAGATTCTTAGAATATTCCCTAAAGATTCTCTTAGAAGGTTCTAGAATATTCTTAGAAGGTTTTAGAATATTCTGATAGATTCTAGGAAGTTGCTCGAGAAGTTTCCTAATTAGTAGAAGTTGTTGGAGAAGCGTCCTAGTTAGCGGAAGTAGCTCGAGAAGCTTCCTATTCAGTAGTATATATAGGAGTCGAGGCTGAAGGGTTCTTCAGTCTCGACAACACATCTCTTAGAGTTCTAGCTCACCTTTCTGGTGTTGTTCTTGTACTCATCTGTTTAATCTAGTTCTGCCACTTCTTCTTGAACTTCTTGTTAGATTTCAAGTCTGTATTTTGTGTCCGTGACAATTACCTTGGCTCAGGTGTTATTTTGAGAGATAGTCAGAGGCTAATTGAGAAAATCTTCGAAGGAGAAGTCACTTATTTCTATATCAAAGTTTACAACCAAAGCTTTTAAGTTTTAATGGAAGCTTATTGCTCTCTGAATAAGCTTTGAGATTAAACTCACAATTCTTTATAAAATTTGATTTCATCAAAAACTAGTAAAATCAATAGGGGTGTTAAGGTAGGAGAATGCATATGAAATTCTTTTCAATGAATTAAGAATTCAATTAAAAAACCTGAAACATAAAATTATTTAATTTTTTTTTTTTTTGTAGGATAGAATAAAGGTAGTCCATTATTTTAGAAGAATATTTATTAAAGACTTGAAGTTTGGATTTGAAGAGCTTGATCTCTACTTAAAATTATCCTCTTCTTTATTTTCTCCTATTCAATATTAAAAAAATCAAGTATATATATATATATATCTATATATATGAAATAGATTTTATTAAATAAATATATAATATAAATATTAAAAAAATTAAAAATACTTCATACTATTGTGATGTTTTAAAATCAAATGCTTAATAAAATCTTCTATTTGTTTAACATACTTTATTTTTATTTTTAGCATACTATATTTTACATATCATCATTTATATTCTATTTATTAATTTAAATATAAAAAATATCATTTGAATTATTTCAAGAATCATTGTAATAATTATGCAACAATATATTGTGTAAAATTTTACATATTTTTATCTAGTATATATTATGTATGTTATTATTTTTGGCTTAAAGTTGTAAATGCAAATCTTGAAGACTTTAGAATTTTTCTTTTAGTATATCAATGTAGTCTTCAACTATAACTTGAATAAATACATAGAAAGAGTGGATATAAATATTTTTTAATCTTAAAGATTAAAGATGCTTAAATGATCTATTAGTAATTAAAAATGATAAAAAATAAATAATTACAAGTACATATTTATTATTAGAGAAATATTTGATATTTTTTGGTAATAACTAAGTGTTTTAAAATATCCTTGTATCATATATAAAATATAAAATACCAATATATGTGTATAATGTTTTTCCAAGATAATTATATAAAATAAAAATATTAAATTATATATTTTTTTAATTTTTTAATAAAAATCCTTATTAAAATAAATAGGTCAATATACATATACAATATAAGTACCATCAATAATGCATATTATCACTAATATAAGTTAAAACCACTAATATATATATATATATATATATATATATATATATGACTTGTTATACTAGATTGCTTGGCAATAATTAGCCATATTATTTGTTGCTTCCCTATAGCTTAGAATTGCAATGACTATTGAATTAATGAGCAATTTAATATTCAATATTTTCATACCAAACAATTTAAGAATTTAAATCTTATTTAATATGGCCATTATTTTTTTTTAATATAAAGTTTTTATTAATTTTTTTGAATGATTTAAAAAAATATTTTTAAAATATTCACAAATAATCTATATTTTTTTTATAATAATAATTTAGAATTGATAAAAAAAATATAAGTTTGGGCAGATGTAGTCTAAGTACAACACACCTTGTATATAAAATAAAATGACATGAACAACATAAGTCTTGAAATTGATTGTTATTACATATAATACCTTCATTATTTAGAAATTTTTCAATATTACTTGATATATTCCATATTTTTATCTGTATCTATACTAGTATTTTTTATATATAATAATAAATCAATAATCTTCATGGTTTCATTATATATATATATATATATATATATAGAATTGAAATTAAAATAAATATAAAAATATGTATATATATTAAATAGTTAAATATTTTTATTAAAATTATAAATAAATTCTAATTTAATAAAATTAATTTTAATAATAGAAAATTTTAATAAATTTGATTAATTATTTTTAGAATTAATGATAAAAAAATTATTTTAAATTTATTTTTAAATATAGAAAAAACATAATTTTAAAGAATAAAACATAAACAAGATTTTTCAAAATTATTCAAATTATTTTTAATTAATTATAAAAAATCTCCACATATTAAAAATAAAATACTATTATTATTCTATATACATGGTAGAAATAGAATATCAAAGATAGTACTTGGAATAAATTAAAAATATCAAAGATAGTACTTGGAATATCAAAGATAGTACTTGGAATAAATTTAAAAAATATATATCAAAGATAGTACTTGGAATAAAATGTACAACTTTTTTTAAAATTACAAATTTTGAGACTCGCTTAATGTAGACATCCAATGCTCTATGTAGTGCTTGTTAAGAAATGTAATTTTTTTTAAAATTAAATATTAAAAGAAAAATTAAAGAATACGATATAAAAACTAGCATGATATAGAGGAGTACATAGCTTAAGATATATATATATATCTATTTGTATATATTATAAAATTGACTTGATCCATCCACTTGTAGTTCTATGTAATGCTTACAAAAGAGAGTATAGTTTCAAAAATAAAATAAAATTCAAGCACTAGATCAATACTGCTACCTATTGTCATATGCAATGCTTATGAAAGAGCATTTAGTTAAAATAATATAAATTTATAAAATAAAACAATTAAATGTAGACATGAGTCAAATACATCTATTTAATGCCCAATGTTCTAGTTGTTGTAGAATGTAGCAAAAAAAAGCACAACTTAAAATTAAGGTTCATTGATGCCAATTTGTAAATTTTAATTCTTTATACTTGATAATAATTATAGAAAAAAAATGTGAGATTAATTAAAAGCACATACTTGGTAATTGCAGCCTTGGAGCTTGCAAATTCTAATTCTTTATATAATTTGCACTGAACATACTCAACACCATCCAATAACATATAATTATGTATAGACTAGAAAAAAGCCAAACAACAATTTGGTGCCCTAGATGCTACATCTAGTTGCACCAACTAACCACAAACAACTTTATCCATCCATGTTGTTCATAATTCTTTTGAAACTATTTTATTTCACTAAAAACAAAATCACAATATTCTAACGTCAATTTCAAATGAATCCACAATTATTTGATCGGATATTAGAAGTTTTTTTCCCAAAATCTCAAAAGTCATCCTCCAACTTTGACACATTAATATAAGAATTAGAACTAGGACTCAATAGCGGGAATTCAACAAAGCTGAGCACAGAAACCATGGTTGCAATATCGAGCAAAGCTGGTGTACTAGTGTCAATCAAATCAGGCGCTCGACAGGCAATACACACTTTTTTCCTTCTTCTGTTCTTCTCAGATCAAGTTCAATCACGCCACATTAGATGTATGCCGAAGCTTCTGGTTCCAACATATTATAGAATGTTGGGAATGTACGCTTGTGAAGATATTTTTTCCTGGCAAGTTATTACCCTCTGCTCGCACCTTGCATTACCAAGTTGTGTGAGAATCTTAGCAAGCAGACCGTTGCCATTTTGCGCATGGCGTTTCAAAGTGCAGGTTCTCGACAAGATTATAATAGGAATCACGGAGCCATTTTTGTAACGTTGTTTTTTCTAGATTACCTTTCAATTCAATTTTCATGTCACGTCACATGCACCTGGTTTGTGTTTTGCAAACAAGATGTTTCTTCAGTTCTATCCTTGTTGATGAATAAGTTATATGGGCTTTGGATTTCTACGAATCGGACTCTTACGATCCTAATATTTTTACTGAACATTGTTCGGTCATTCTGTTATTTTTGGCTTTCCATGCTTCGGGTCCCTTCCTTGATACGGACGAAAGCTGCAAACTGAATCATCGCCAGATCTGCCACTTCAGAAATCAAAACACTGCGGATCACACACTTATTCCCCGAAAACGATGTGTCTATCCAAGCCAGATAAGTTTCATTTCCCTTCTGGAGGTCTAGCAATCCGCCCAGACGTTACTAATATCAGAACACAGTCACACAAACCCAACCTAATCAAGCAATCGGGCTAATCAACCTGGCCCCCAACGTCAATGTCGTGAAACTGCTGCAAAGAAGCAAACCGGCACGATACAAGATCCTCGTTTATCTCCTTTTTATGAAACTTACTTCATCACCCATCACTCAACCAATAGCTCTAGTCGGAATGACGGAGTTCAAACCAGCAACATCATAAAAATTAATCTTTTGAATTTTAAAAGAACGGCAATCCCCACTGAGATTCAAATATTCCCGGCCTCACTAGTCGCCAAGAGACACACCCCATGCACCCACCGTTTCTTTAGATTGGAACACTGTAATATACGCATGTCATAAAATACTAATACTCTAATGTTAGCCAAGCTATCCGTATGCCCTTCTCACGCCACCCCAATTTGGTCCCCAGGAGTTTTAACCTGGCCTAGGTGATTGGATAGAATCCCACTGTGGAGGGACCAGATTCTTGAGCTACAAAAAGAGGCTGTGTGTTTATTGTTTCCGGATTGATCCCAGTAGGACTAAACTTGTGCCGCCTGATAGCGCATGTGTCGTGCAAATCCACATTTTCAAAACGTCAGAATAGCCCGGATGATCCAGGAACTAAGGGTGGAATGAAAACAGACACTGGCTGAGACTGCCGTATCCTCGCACTCTCATCACTTTCGAAAAGCAAAGGAAATGGACAATAGTGTGCATGAACACGACCCTGCAATAGTGCCCGCTCATCATTTGGGAAACGCAACCTGAATGTCTTCCATTCATGAGTGGGACTTTGACTTATCGCAAATAAAATGTTGGGGAATTTTTACTCCTCGGACTAACATTAAATGCACTGCTGTGTAAAGTATTTAATCGCTTGGCCATCAAAAGACCAGGGGTAGATCGATAATGCGACCATGGATCAACCAACAATTGGCTGCCGGGTGACAACCCAAACTCATATGTACAACTAAGAAGAAGAATCAACCGTAACCAACATGGTAGACCTCTACCCTACCCTCGAAAGTTGATAGGACAGAAATTTGAATGAAACATCGCCAGCGCCATCACAACAATGAGAAAAGAATAATAATTTTGATTTCGTCATTATTATCGTAGTTCGCAACCACGATTCTGGTGTTGGTGCTTGAAAAATTACCGCACCAGGAAGAGCTCCGGCAGTTAAATGGCTGGCAAATTCCACCTGCTCTTCTGTGGCAAAATGAACTACCTTGCCACATACAGAACTCATTCCTCCTGTTCCGAGGAGAGTCGAGGCTTAGGCACCAAGGAGTTCTGTTCGGAGGTCCACCACGATGATGGTCACATCATCGTGAAACTTCCTCCTGCGCCCTATGGGTATCGCCTTCAGCTGGTCTACCGGAATCCCTGCAGCAAGACAACAAAGAAGAAGAAACAAGAACAAAAAAAACGCAAACAAACAAGAATGAGAATTCGTCTAAAGGGAATGAAATCGTTGTTGGAAACCAATCACAGCCATTTCTTTGCATAATGTACACTCAAATTAAAACTGCACCAACCACTCTATCAGTACATTGCACGAAGTAGGTTATGGAAAGTGTGGTGAACAGGTTGAATCAGCAGTACCAGTTGAAATGCTTTACAGACATTTGCTTCTAACACGCACCACCTTTGTAAAACAATGCATGGCACGTTCCTGAGAGAATTGGCCACTCACCAGCGTTTTTCGCAGCGCGAGCAAGAAGCTGCTCCACCATGTACTTGGAAGGATCACCCGAAGGATCCGCTATCAGAAAGTTATTGATTAACTCAACCACTTCTTCGTTGGAAAAGAAATCAAACATTCCATCGCTTCCAATCACTACAAATCTATCCTCGGGCTGGACTTCCAGGCTGCTCACAGATGGTGTGACTGCCAGGTAGGGGGGACTGCTCAAATCCTTGACACGCAATATGCCCATCAATGCATTGTTCATCGCAGCCTGCACCCAACCATCCCACAACAAAATTCAACGACAATTGATTGTGTCAAATATTGACCTCGCAAATACACTTGCAAAAATGTGAAGCAAAACTGAGTTATTCACCTTTTTCAGGTAGCCAGCACCGAAGGCGCGCGTGACGCGAAGCTTGCCTTTAAGGCGGCTATTGAAGATGGCGCGGGAATCCTCGGGGTGCTCCCTCATCACGCGCTCGCGCTCGCGCGGGTCTTCAGCGATATGGCGCTCCGTCAACTCCACTGCGTACAGAGAACTCGGCTTGTTGGCAGCATTTGCAAGAGCTTTAGTGGTGGCGAGAACAGCCCGGCTGTCGCCCAAGTTCAGAGTGTACAAGCTGCGCCCATACAGGAGCACGACCAGCACACACGAGCCCACCATGACGAGCTCGGGCCGCTCCTCCATCTCCTGTTCGACCTTTCGTAGAAAATCGCTCTCCGTCTGGACCAATGCTTTCTGCAGTCCTTCCAGCACGCCTTTCCGAAATTGCGGCAAGTCTGAACTTTCAATGTATGACGACGCGCCGCCGTCGTTTAGCTCCCCGAAATCGTCCATGGTGGTATCAGTGCCCCTGTCGGCGGAGTTGCTGGCGCGCGTTGCTTGCTGTGCACCAATTAGGACATCATCTATCACCACTGTGTCTTCGCCGTCACCGGAGTTCTGGCGGTCGTCAATGTCGAGGAGCGCTTGCCGTTTCTGCGCCCTGTGCTCTAACAGGCGTAAATGCAAGGCAATATTCTCGAGCAAAGTTCCGGCTAAGAAATCCGCCGCGTCACGGCCATTGAATCCATCGTAAACTCCACAGATCAGCCATCCTTTGTCCTCGGAGCAGATCGCCTGCACACGATCCTCCCCCGCGGCGCCTCCCGCCACTTGCACATCCTTGGCGTTAAGAAAACTGCTTCGGTTTGCATTTTCAATGCTGGATGCGTACGAGGCCAAGTCCACAAGCTGGGCTGGGACGGAATGGCTGCCGGTGCTATTGAGGATTTTCAGGGTCGACATATCGCTCTTCAAGGAGGAAGCTCGATGGATGGATTCCATCTTGCGGAATGTTTTGGGGGAATCCAAACCCGGAAGAATTTCCTCCCCAAGCTTGCCATTGCATATGCTGCTGTTCGCCAACGTTGCATTGGCGCCCAACGCAGCTCCCGACAACGACGAGAATGTATTATTTCTTCGAGGGTTAAGAAATCCGTTGGACAAAGTGACAGAGACCGTGTTGTCCTCGGAGCTGATCGTGGATGCAGCCTCTGGAATTGAGAGAGGTCTCTGGTTGGCCACCGAGTGGCCATGGTTCGATTGGCACTGGTATCCGAAATGCACGCTCAGCTCCTCCGAGGACTCTCCTTCTCTCCGAACCTCCACAACCTCGTCGTGCTTCAAGTTGCGCCTCGCTTTAGACCCGCTTCCCTCATCAGTCAGCATTGAATCCCCCGTCCAGCCAGGGCGGTCTGTCGACAACTTGGCCCCCATTTCCCTTTTCCGTCCGCGCACAAATTACCTAAAGACATGAAATTGGCCGCAACTCGATGTGCAACAACGATGTCTTCTTCACACATCTGCTTGTGCCGTCGAATGTACAAAGTCCACGAGTTCACCTACTTTGGTAACGGGTTTCCCTTCTTCTATTTGGAATCAGCCACCATGTTCTGTAAAGATCCTCCTCTTCTACGAGTAATCTCTCAACTTCCACTGGATGAATGGCAGACTACCTGAAAGGTGAACTGGGAGAATATTCCTGTCGCCGCACGAGCACACACGAGAATTTCATCGATCAATTCTTCGCACTCCGTAGCCGCATTCACACGAAATCAGTGATGTAATCAGGGCAGGAGAAAAGGACGCACTTCACCGCGGAAGCCGGGCGAAAGGAGAAACGCATTCCAAGCTTCATAGTATCAGATATTCAACCTAAGGTACGGCCAACTAGAACAGAGAGCGTACACCCATAACCGAACCCATTTGATCTTGTTGGAGAACCGAAGCACCCGTCCGATGTATTTCAGGCATTTTGCGTAAGAATCCCTCTGCTTCTGCCTCCAATCCTAAACTTCTACCGGGAAGCTACTCTGGAATAAAGCGAAGACAAATTCTGCACGTCTAAAAAACAATCCTGAAAGAGCGAAAAGGAGAGGTGCCTTCACCAGCTGAAGCGACGACACGTGAGGCGGAAGGTGGATAAAAGGCGAGGGGAAACTGAAAAGGAACAAAAAAACCCACGCAAAGAATATTCAAATCACGAAACCTCGCAGGCGCATCAATCAACACTGGCAATCAATCAATCGACAAAGAAAACTGGGGTCCGCCATAAAACCCCCAATCACACGGACACTGGGAGCAACTCTCACGAAACCCTGCAAATCACTCACCTCCACCTCCCACAATATCGAAAAGCCCCCACCGAATTCTCCACTCCGCCACGAAACTAAGACAATCCCGACCCACGCATCCCAGCCCCTCTCGGATCTCGCCCAGTTGCAACCCCTCCCCACTGTGCTCGCTCCACGTCCGCTGTGCCTCGTCGGCAAAATGCCTGAAATAACGCTCCCTCCCCAACGCCGCAGGAAATTCACAAAACCACCGACTCCAGGAGCACGAAACCCACGTCTAAATGCCTTCAGAACTAGCACTTGAGTTCCATCCCGGCGTAAGAAACGACGCTTGAATGGGAAAAAAAATATAAAAAATAAAAGGTGCACAGAAGAGACTCTCAGGTGCTGCAGTCAGAGCAGGCTTGGAATCAGCTTACGCGAAGTGGCACGATGGCTAAACAGCAGGGCAAGCGACTCTCTCTCAGGTGCGCTCCGAAAGCTCTCGCAAGGAACGTGTGCGTGCGCGCAGAAGGACGGCGAGCAGCAGCGAGCGACACTCGAGGCCTGCTCCCCCTATGTCCAGCCTTAGGGCTAGCTAACTAGGGGAGCTGATCATAGCCTTCAAAATGGGTGTGCGAATCGGGACGGAGCAAGCGAGGAAGCAAGTAACGATGCTCCTGCTCTTCTTCTCCTTCGTCTTCTCCTTCTACCACCATCACCACCGCCTCAGCTGCAATACGACAATCTGCAGCGGCAAGGCCCGCCGCCGTTTCCGCAGCACGGGCCGGGCCCACAGGGCAGCGGGAGGGGGGGGGGGGGACGCACGGTTGCACGCCTACGCACACTCTTACGAGCAGTTGACCTTCTTCATCCGCCCCCACGCTCCCTCTAAATATAGCGGGGGTATTAGAGCTGGGTCCTCCTCATTCTAGCCTACACTTTGGCGAAGAAGGCTGAGTTAGCCATGTAGGAGTTTGGGCTTTGTTCACGTTTGGGAGGAATAATCAATGCTTGCATCATTCTAAACTTTATCAACAATACACGTAGAGTGGTGCAATATTTTAAACCTTTTTTTTTTACAGTTTTTGTTACATTGTTAAGGAAAGGGTTTTTTTTTTTTTTTTTTTTTTTTTTGATTAATGTAAAATTTAGTATAACATCTTGACCTTGATTTAAGGTTCTAGTTTTAGGTGTGTAATTGGATTGCATGAAAAGTGGTGTAGATTTATTTCATGGAAATATGTATTTTATTGGAAAATTTAGTATATTTGCTTTCATCTAAGTTGACTTAGATTTTATTTTTATTTTTATTTTAAAGATATTTTGGTATATCTTAATGTCTCTTACAAATTAAGGCTGGTGTCTTTTGATCAGTGAGTTCTATCATGATCAATTACCTGAAAAAGATAGTTCTCACTGCTTTAACATTAGTTTATGTTTCTTATCTAAAGATCTTATCACTATATTATTTCTACCAATAAAAACAATTAGATGCCATAACACTTTTGCATCATTAATATATCTAAGGAATTTTCTAAAAAAATACAATTTAAACCAAAATAAATTTTAAATTTTAAAATTTTAAAATATATTAAACATAATTATTAGATCTCGTTTGCTAAAATATTATATGATTGTAGTTTTTCATTTCTAAACTCTTTGAACAATTAGATAAATCAAAAATCCATATTAGATTGTTTTTGATGTATTTGGAGTATTAAAAAAATATAAGTTATTAATATTTTTTTATTTTTCTTTTATCTTGGTGCAATTACTACTATCTATTTATTATCAAATACATCAAATTCTAATTGATTCATTTTTAGCCATGGTTTTATTCAATAGAAACTTCTATTCTATATTAAGATTGAAAGCAATATCTCTTTTTATTAAATGATTTGGATAAAAGTAAAAGAGATGTATTTTTGAAAAAAATATTATATATATATATATATATATATATATATATATATATATATTCTTAAAAAAATCTTTTCATTAAAAATTCAAAAATTAAAATCTATTTTTTGTAGTAGTCTAGTATATATATATACAATGATTTGTATAAAGTAGAGATATTGCAGTTTAACAATTAATCTTCAAACTTGAATCTTAGAAGATAGATCCTATCCATTTATCTATCTGTCTTATTAAATTTGAGAACAAAATCATAAGAACAAAAGAACAAAAGAACATAAGAACAAAATCAATATTTTGTTTAGACAAGGTTAAGACAACTTGTTTCTTATGTCAGGTTAGAATTGTTGCAAGTTAAATTTTAGCTTAGATTCTATAAATCTATCTAATAGAACATGACACTAAGAATCCTAGCCTTAGTTGGTGGTGGCTAATCAAAAAATAAATTAGAGATTAAATGCTCAATGGAAAAAGGTATGATTATTACAAAATTATTTTTAAAATTATATTTTATATTGTAAGAAATATACTATTAATTACTAATTAATTTTATTTTGTAATTTAAATTTACAATAATGATAAAATATACATATTAAATAAATAAAATTAATTGTAATACTACATTAAGTTATTGTACTAAGAATAAATGTTTGCCCTCAACTACTTAAACAATCGCTATTATTACTTTGCTTGTTTGATGAAGAGAGAAATATATGAGAACATTTAATATAGTTACTCATAACTCTCTTTTAATTGTTTTTTTTTTTGTTTCATTTTTTATTTTATTACCTGTACTTATTGAATTTTCATAGTATTGTTCAAAGTGAAGTGTAATAGTAAAGCTACTAATTCTTCTTAGATATCATTATAATGTGTTTATAATGTATTTTATAATAATTTATTATTTAAATTCTTACTTTACATTAATCTACTAAAAATATGTTCAAAAATATTTCTCTTCCAAATATTTTAATTTTGTAGACTAGTTTTTAAATAATATAATCCTCTTTCTTTTAAAAAACAATAACATCCCATATTTTTATCATCTTCTACATATATGTAACAAGTGACAATAGAAGTTGTCAAATGAAACACCAATCAATATTTTTTTTCTTCTAATAATTTTTTTTATATTTTTATACTAATCCTTTCTATAAAATTTCAGGGTAAAATTCAACACTGTTGTTTGTGTCCGCATTGTATAAAGCTAACATTGCTATTATAAGAATTCAAGATCTAACACCAAAACATGATTTTTCTAAGACACTTAAAATTTTCATACAATCTATTTAATAAAATGTTTTGAGGAGAATTTTAAAAACTTCTAGAATAATCATTTAAGTTTTTACTAACAAAAAAAAATTCAAAAAACTCTACCAATAATAAAAAAAAAATAATATAAAATCCAAAAATTTCTACACAATGCTATATTTATTGAAAAAAATTAGAAGTAGAAACAATTCGTCTTTTATTGTTGTTTTTAAAGCTTTTTACCTCATTAGTGTCTAGTTTGTTAAGAAATTAGTAGCAATGGTGTATTATTAGTATAGCTTAGGAGATGTCTAGTAGTAAAAAGGGTATCCATGCAATAAAACAAAAGTGTCTACTTAGTTGTTACCTCTATTTATGAGTAATATAAAACATATTCTTTAAAATATGTTTTTACATAATAATTTAATTCAAAAGCAAAATGTGGCTCTTTTCTATTATACTTGGTCCATTTCTAAAATTTGTAAACATGTATCCATTAGAAACAGTTCTATAGAAGATAAATATCATATTATTATTATTATTTTATTTGCAATTATTAATATTAATGAATTTCATTATAGATATGACATTTTAATCATAATTATCTAAAATATTTAAATAAATTAAAATATTTACAAATATTCTTTCTTTTATTAGAAATATTTTACAAAAGAAAGTTTAAAAAATAATTAAAAAAATATTATATAACAGTTTTCAATGCATTACAAAAAGTCATAAAGAGCATCTATTCAACACTATTCAACACTTGTATCAAATTTTAGTGAATTTTTAACATTGTTGAGATGGTGTAAAAATATGGCAAGTTGAAATATTAAACAAAATACAAAAATACTCAGGTAGTTTTATTTTTAATTGTAAATATTATCTAGGAAAAGTGTATTATGTATATGTATGTACAAATATATATATTTATATACATACATACATACATACATACATATTGGGTACAGTTGAAAGGAAAAACAGTTATTGGGTGAGCATAATTTGCAAGGCAACATGTATAATGAAAACCATTTATTTATTAATAATTTACTTTGTTCACAAATGAGTTCATGATTTTAGTCCTGTTTTACTGTTGTTCTATAAAGAAGTAAAATATATGCTGTATTTGTAGCCGGTGAATTGTCACATGTTTCTTTAATCCTTGCCTCGTACAGAAGAGGAAACCCTTTCTAACATCGAAAGCTTATTTTCATATCCTAGATTAAGTTTCCACTTAGGGCATCCATACAAGCCTTCAACAGTCCAAAACATCTTCATGGATGGAATCTATGCTTTAAATGAAAACCCTGTCAAACATACCATTTGTACTGTCTTCCAAACAGCCACTCCACGCGGCAGTTAATGAAACGAATTTGGTTTTCAGCTTTCATCAGCCGGCTTTCTAGTTCCGAGCTTTGAGCTCAGTTGACAGGGGCAGCCTCACACAAACGACAAAGAATAATTACAATGCTCTTCCATAACAGTTCTCCGTGAGTAGGTACAGTGGAGTTGGTTTCACTCTAGGCCTCTAGAAGTTTAGTATAGTTGGAGCTTACGTTCAGATGTTGTGACCTTTAGGGTCGGAGATTCCCTGCAGCGCTTCATTGACACATCATCGGACCGGAATCGTGCGTTACTGCGGCAACTTGTTGCCATTGATCATGTTCCAAGATTTGACTTAACCTCTTGGAGAATATGCTTTACGTCTGTCACCTACTGTTTACCGTCCCATTCAATTGCATCCGAAAAATGGTCGTTCGGAGTTGCTCCCATATTTCATGGAATGATTTCGGTTGCCATTTGATATGCTTTTTAAGGGCACTTTCTCTGGACATACGTAGGACCATGTTCCTCGTACCTGGAAATCAGACGATGGGGCAGTGAAGTGGCCATAAAAGTGTGCATGGCTTGCGACTGCGTTGCTAAAGTAAGTTCAAGAGGAAAGAAGTAAAAGAAAAGAGAAGAGAAGAATCTAAAAGCATCGTATTACCACAGTTAAGGAATCGTCTTTTTACATAATCAAGCAAACACAATTTTCCAAGGTTCGTTGATACTACGAACTATTTCCTTACACTCGAAGCAACAGAGCAAGAACGAGAAGTCGATTGGTACAGATTAGTGGATTAAGTAAAATGAAGAAAATCCGTGCGTTGAGAATAGTGATGCTTACTCTGCTTTAGAGAACCACATCTGTTGGAAAGACCCCATTGAGGCCAAAATGCTGCCACCAATCCACACGCTGCACCAAATACAGACGCCGAGACTGAGTTCAATACAGGAAACATTAACTCTAGGCTGGTTCAAAAGCAAAAACATTTTACACTGTTAGAAGCAAAGACAGAGTACAGGACCTGAATCGACGTTCTAAGGCGTTGCCACTGGCCAAAACCTTCACACGAGCAGCTGGTGGTGCTTCCTGCGCCCAGGAAAGAAGCTTAATTCATCAGCGGTGACCCAAGCAGCTAAAGGTTGGAATCACATGTAAGGCAGAGAGCAAATGTAAAGATGCAACTACTTTTTCAATAGATAGCCAGGAAAGCCAAATTAGTTGCTTACTTCCATGAGATCCTTCTCTAACCGCTCCTTCATTTGATGCATGGCAGCAGTACCACCAGCAAGCTATTCCATAGTAACAAGAAAATTATCATTGAGATGAACTCTTCATTCTAAAAAACAACATATCTCGGAAGAAGCTGGGGGTTTCTTTGAAATGACTTGTTCATTTGAATATAGAAATAAACATAACAAAAGTGAACTAATGACAAAGGTGAAACAGGCACTTTCGACAGATTCCTGGTATTGAAAAAGCATGCAGTAAAACATGTACAACAAAGTATGATTAAGATGCAGCAGGCAATACGATAGCAAATCTAGGGACCTCAGCACCTTCACAACACGAAAGCATTGAAGTTGCTAATATTCTGAAGTTGCAGATAATTATCAGTAATGAAAATGCAATTCAAAAACATACCATCACACTGTTGAAGAGCTCTCTCCGTAAATCAACATCACATTTGTTAATACTCTCAATCACCTGCCACACCCAGACTAGACACATTTGATACTTGGTACAGAGCACACAGACATACCCGCTTCTGTGAATTGCATGATAAGGACTGAGACAATAAATAAAGAATGAAACGGACGACTTAATCTCACCATTTGAGGAAGTCCATAAAAAGTTGTACCAGCTTCAGTACTAAAATTTTCCATGCCAGGAATTGTCTGCTCAAGTGATCAACACTGCAAACTTCAGCGAGAGGATTTTTTGGATTGAAAATTTCTCCAAAGCATTAAGAACCAACAGCTAGATAATGTTAAGAAAATTAAATCGATAACGATACAATAGCTCCGCGATGGATACAAGTAACATCTACTTCGGGTATAAAAAGTTGCAATCTGTCTTGAAGCATTGACCTGAGAGCACAAGATTAGAATCATATAGATGTTGAACAGGGACATCGCTCTTACAAATCAGGGTGTACTTCTGCAGAGTGAACACAAAATTACCTGAATAATGGTGGGGTTAAATAGGATATCTGAAATCTTGAAACGATCCGCTCCGACTTCAATTATCCTGTGAATTGTAGAGCATAAATGCCAAAAATTTCAAGTAATTGATCAAAGATGGTGAAGTCGAAAACTATGCAAGACAATCCAGGATGATCGAATGATCCACAAGCACTTACTGGCCATCTGGAAGCTCATATGGCGTTGTTGGAATGTTAGCGTACGAAGAATCTGTGTCGACATATTGCACATCACGACCATCAGTAATATCTAGCGACTGCTACCACAAGCTTCATTGAAACTCAATTAAATAAAAACCAAATCAACTCTCACTGAACTTAGATATATTAAGACCTGAAACAGCAAGTTCATCCTCAGATACCAACATATTTTCCATTTTGAACAGGAAGAATCAGAATGAGATTTAACCATCAAAAGCTGAATCTGGCACACGGCATATTGATTCCTTTATGTCGGCCACAATAGCTCTCTGCGCATAAGCGTAGTAGCTGTCTGTCGTGTTTGGAGGATCAAGCGGGATCAACTGCAAGAATAGCAAATCATTAATAAGGATAACCAGTGAATGCTCTATCAAGGTATCTGATAGAATATACGAACAAAGGACGAAGCTTCAGATTTAACAGTCTAAACTAAACTATCACGCAAGTTATCAATCAGTCACAAACCTCATACTCTCCGAGACGAATCTCCTTGCGCTTGAATGAGAAGCGTGGTCTGATCTGCAAGCATACTACAAGTGTTATATTTGTGCACTAAACCAAATAAGGTTGGTTCTCTTAACAATGTTTAATAACGTGAGTATGCTACTTCTTTTCTTTTTTCAATGGAAATAAAAATATAACTAAAATCGAAGGATTATAATGAAGAAAAAAGACGAACGAACGAACGAACGAACGAACGAACGAACAAGCATTGACTCATACTTCGTAAAACAGAAGTTGGGTTTCCCAATTGAGCAGAAAACCACGTATCGTAGAGCCTACACTTGGCATCAAATGGTCAGTTCTTAAGTACAGCAGAACACTTCGTGTGGGAATAAGAACTCACTATAATGCCTTTAGCTTCCAATGTCCGTTGAAGGCAATCGGTTAGGACTTCCCCTCCAATTGGCGATCGAACTACAGCCTGTCCACCACGATACAATAGACTTCGATCCCTTGAGCCACTTGTTTAGAGTAAGACAGCATAGAGATTGCTCTTAGTCCATGCTTTCAGGAGCTGGCATCCATGATACAAAAGACCAGCAACTCAACTCCTTGCAGTAGAAAATTGGATGCGCAGAAATACTGCAGCAATTGTTACAATTCACAATACCTTCTGGAGAACATAACCGTCATGTACTGCGGCCACAGAGCCTAAAATGACAGAGCCTCCCCCGCTGTCATCCTCATGCACCAATCCATATAAAAGATCAACTTGGTATTCGTAAAAAAAACTTCATTGATAATTCAATAGAATGAATCAGATTTTTAGTTGAGTGCCAAACGGAGGCTCGTGAACGCCAGAATAAGCATAACATGACATTCCTCGCAGGAGATGTATCGTAGTTACAGACCAGTCCACAACGAGAGATGTTGCTCGTCCTGACGCAAAGGATGTCAAAACCTAGACAGCCCCATTTCTACTTTAGTCCATTAACAATTAGAAGCTCCTAAAATGACAAGATTAATAGAAAATATATATAAACAAACTGATGAATAAATTAATTAAATAGGTAAGAATTCGTTATAAAAAAATGGCTATTTGTTCTAGTAAGTGCTCATGATACATAGCATTCTGTCTACTAACTAGTCTTTTATGTGGCTCAAACATAATTTTAAAAAATCAAAATTAGTATTAAGAAGAAGATGAAGCAGAAGAATCGATAGGTCTGGAATGAATTGATGAATCTAGATAAATAATTATCAAAACCGAAAAGCGTACCGCATTCTTAGCCAGAAACAGAGCTGGTACGTCATACCTCTCGAACATTAGCTCAACCATTCTGTGACACCCAAGAAAGTGTTCAAAGATTTTAGTATGGTTGACCCACAAAGCTTGTCCTCCCTGCAGTAAAGAAGCGAATAAAATCATCTATATTAAAAAAATTAAAAACTCTTGGACTATTAATCGGATGAACAATTGTGTGGGATTATACTTCTCGCGGTGTTGTTGAGTGTTGAATGAGGGCTCTGCGATAAGCATTGGGTGCTCCTTGGGATCTATCAATAGCCTATCTCTGTTCAAAGACCACTCTTATAGTTATAAACAAATAGGCACGGCAAAGAACTGAACTTGAGATTAGTGTTTAATCGCGAATACATGGATGGGATAGCCTTAGCAGCAAATTCTGTTGTCAATAATTAAAAGTAATGATGTTACTTCCTCAGAATAAACCAAAGTTTCGCTCAATTTGTGCCCGTTGAGGCCAGTACTTATACCTGAAAGCATGATCCCAAAGACTTTCCACAACATCCCAATCTGCAACTAGGCCACCCTTCATAGCTGGTAGGACCTGCAATACAAGAATAAGGATCAATATCAAATCATCACCTGAAAACTGTTCCGTTCACACAGTCGATCCAAGCCTTCTACTACTCAAGGATGCCATGGAGAACAATGCTAAGGCAAGACTCCAATCCGCAGAGCTCCATATTACTTTAAAGTACTTCCATCGACAACAATCTGCCACCCTGTACTGTTATCATAATTTATAAACTTAAGTAATCAGAAAAAGTTGCACAACTATTATGAAAGTCAAAAGGTATATACCTCCATGTGATCTCTGCGGTAGCCCAGAGCTTGTACACCTGCATAGAGTTTCCTCACTTTGGCCACTTCGGCTTGTCCAGGCTTCTTGGCCTCCTTGTCTGTGTTTGCTCCTAAGCTCTCTGCTGACCCCACGGCCTAAATGATACAACAGAGGCATCAGTCAGATCCCAAATGCAACGAAGTTCTGAGATAGAGAGTAAAAAATCCCGTCAAAGGCAGAAGAAGCTTCATACTTCTTGTTGACCCTTGAACACTGCTTGCCCTTTTTCTGTCGATGACCACCATCTTGGTGATGTTCCTAAATTATAAAAATGAAATTAACAAGGTCCGTTATGACTAACCTAGTCACAAACAACCACGAAAAATGTAGGTGATTGTCGCACAAACTAGAACTCTCAAGATATACTGTCATAATAAGTTTCAAGATCGGAAATAGGCAGTGGTAGAATTACCGATGGGAATACAGACTTGGGCTGGTCCTCCCCTGCATAGCCCGATCTGCAGGAGTGCGAACCAAGGTCGAAGACGATCGCCGATACCTCATCTAGAAAACGAAATTTTCTGAATACCATCAGAAAGTCCACCTTACAGAATTGGCAGCGCATTAATCCACTACATGAATGCGTAGCGGGGGGGTTGCAATCACCATTACTAACTCAAGCATGCGACGAATGGACGTATTGTGCTCTATAAAACCATTAAGTAGGGCGATCGCAATGAAGCGAAGACAATCAATAAGTATTCTGACATGACTGTAATTCGGAGGCATCAATCTTGATCCCAAACATTGACTTCTTCCAAACTCCCATTCTAAGATTGCTCTAGGTGAAAATCTAAGCTTCAATTGTGTCATGAATTCATATTCCCCGTAGGGAATAAGAAAAAACAAAAATTAAAAAATCAAGTAATACAATAAATCGTTCACCAATGAATTTTAATTTGCGCAGGCAATTTAGTGCCAAGGTCGTTCATCAGCCGCTCATTGCTGGCGGTAGATATCGGTCAACGTTAACTCCACCAAAAGAAGAGCATAAGAGCAAACTCACCGCCTCCGTGCATTGCAACCAGCTGAACAGAACCTCAAGGTCTCCGGTCCAGCTTGTGTTCAACGGGATCCTGCAACCCCGAGGTGCCAGGGAAATCAAACACGCGCACGCCAACGAGAACCTCATCAGAAACAAACCAAACCAAAGCTCGTTCATGGAATCTAGGCGTGCACCCTCCGATTTCCAGCGCTAACTCACACGAAATCTACTCAATCAGAACGCCGATTGATTCCAACTGAGCCTTAAACATACAATATTCTAGAAGTGACATGATCGAGGAATCAGGTGCGTAATGAACGTAGCGATGAGAAAGGAGACTCACCGACATATGCCAAATTTGTCGCGACAGTGCAGAAACAGAATGCACGCCGAGTCCTTCGGCATTGGAGCAAACCCTCGCCTCCAGAAAGAGACACGCCGGGAGGAAGCTTGGATAGATGTGGATGAAAAAGATACCCTTCAGTATTCATCTAGCTATCGGATGTATTCCGCCTGCGGCCCTTCGGAAAGTCTTGGGAACATCCGAGGCGGCACGTTCCCCACGTTCGTACCATAGGGAGGGATGGCCCCTTTATTTCATCGATAGAGTTGGGGTCAAGTATATTTCCATCCATACTTTTAACAGTTCTACCCATTAACTACAATGTGGTACTATAAATGTGTCACATTTTTTCTATTTCCACCCATTGTGATTACAATGTGGTACTATAAATGTGTCACTCACATTTTTTCTATTTCCACCCATTATGATTACAATGTGGTACTATAAATGTGTTACTCACACTTTTTCTATTTCCACCCATTATGATTACAATGTGGTACTATAAATGTGTTACTCACACTTTTTCTATTTCCACCCATTATGATTACAATGTGGTACTATAAATGTGTTACTCACACTTTTTCTATTTCCACCCATTATATGATTACAATGTGGTGTTCCAAATGTGTTGAGAATGGTTACTCCCAAAACCTATCAAAATTCATAAATAAGTCTTAAACACGTATTATGCTAAGAACATTGTATTATAGGTGTATTAATTCACACACTCCTCTTATGTCATTTAGGAGATTCAAAGATGTGAGCTTCTTGGGCAAAAAATATGATGTCTACTTTCAAGAAAAAATGTTTTCTTTTTAGTTGAAGAGTTCTTAGTGTTGGGAATATCTAAGTACTCTTAGGGATGTAGAGTCACAAAAATTGTAAATTTTTTGAGTTCAAGATGAGTGGATTATAATTAATGTGCAAAATTTTAACAAAGTAGTATAGAATATTCTCTAGTGAATGTAGCTTTTAGATTGGGACTATGTGTATTAGGTGTATGTATATATGAGTTGACTCTCTTATTTTCATAGATTGTGATTGAGCAATGTAGCAATTCTCTACAATGCATATAACTTCTTTAGCTTTCAAATTTTCTCTTCATTTTTGATGTTCTCTTCTCATTTTCTGGCTTTGCCATATAATATAATAAAACATGTCTCTTGGCAAACCACAATGATTTCATTGCCTATGTATATAATTACCATTTCTACCTTAAGTATGGTGTATCAATTATGCAGTCCAAGAAAGACTTACAAGTAATGTTGGAGTGCAATTTGGGTGGTGAACACTACAACTGCTCTAGTTTGAATTTGGAGAAGAGGCAACATAAAACGAGCACATGTCTTATTGGCTAAGAGCCAAAAGGACAAAGTCGGCTTTTAGAAAGTCAAAATGTGCAATGACATACACAACCACAAGCCATTGATAATTCTTGCAATCCACTCTATCTTTCAAGGATTGTTGGGAGAAAAAAATAGATTCTTCAAAGGCCAACCATAGCAGATATTCCAACATGTGAAGAATTGGTGATTTTGTGACATGGACATGAATAGCTACTTGCCACAACCAAGGCATACTATACCAATTGAAGGGTTACTCCATGCTTGAACTAGAATGAACTAGAATGGAACAAGCAGTGGAATGTGATGCTGGTGGCCACATTACACTCTTGTTCCTAGCTCATCCATAGTCCATCAGTATGACAAGAAAATACCAGGATGTACTGCTTAGGGATTGCACTTATAAAACAAATCGCTTCAAATTGTAGGTAGGACAGAGTTGAATTTGACGATCTACTCTTGCTTAGCGTTTTTGGTCAAGGAAGAGACGACGGACTACAAGTGGGCATTGGCACAAGTATGTGGCTTCTATGATGGCATTGCAATGACAGAAATGATCATTACAAACTGCGATTTGACCTTGGTCTTTGTAGTTGCAACCACTTGTTCTCACGTCTCATGAAGCTTTGAGAATTAACATTTATTGATTATCCCTCATGTTTCAGAAACGGTCACAGCCAGCGGAAGAAGGGACCTTCGCCAGGCCCAGTATTGACACCGAATAGGATCAACTGTCTCAAGTAATGTGCACAAAGCACTGGCCAGCTCAGAAGGCGTTACCCATGTCGGTAAGATCTTCTGTAACATCTCGCTTTGCTCAGCAGTAGGCTGGAAACCAGCACTCACAAGGTCTAACAAGAAACCGAGTGCTGGCACGTTGTATGAATCCTTCACTATCTCAGATATACATGTTTCACTTACTAAAGGATCTTTCACGAGAGCAGACTGGTCATCTAAGAACAGCCCCTTCAAATACCTCCAGGAGCTCTCATTTGCTGGCACTTGCTTGATGGCGTCGGTGCAGTAACGGACTTCTGAATCCCTCATCTGATGCAATCCACCTAAAGATGGACATTTGGTAATCACGAAGAACCTCTGCAGGCACATACAGCATACCACATACAATTATTCCAAATGCTGGATAGTTTCTGAACTCTAATCTTCCTCATAAAAGTCTGGGGGCATGATATACCAAGAATACAAGACTACCAGTATGCCTAGGTCCAAACTGCTCTGCATTCGAAAGCTTCGGCATGGGGGAGCTCCGTGAGTGATAATGTGCTGGCATACTTAGGTGCTAGTAAATTCTGTTTTTCGTACCTGATTCCAAGCAGAATTGTTTGCGGAATCAATCTTCAACAGAGTGGAGCAGTAATCAAGTTCCCAGCTCCAGTCGTCGAGCTCCTGCAGTAGCCACTGCAAATCCAACAACAGGCATGCTTTCAGTTCTGGTAGTGTAATCATGTGATATGTCCATGTAGAGAGGAATCATAGCCGAAATTATTTGATTGAAAGCAAAAATGTGACATTAGTGTTCATGCAAGGAGCATTCATCCAGATATTAGACTGCCGATAACGTCAGCCACGATGCCGCTTCATCCTAACGGATTCTGCAGGCCTTCCCAAATAATTTCAGCAGCTGTAAGGCAGACGTAGAAACTACCAAATCAACATAAAAGTGCTGATTGAAAGCAGTACCTGACGATGAGACCAAGCGTGATAGTTTTTCGGATCATCTGCAAGCGCACCTTCTGTGAACTCTAGTTCCTGATAGACAGCATCCTTGCCTAGTTTCTGTACCACCCACCGTCGATGATGCCTGCACTATTTCAGATGAATGTGAACTCCGATACCCAACAGATGCGTTGATGCAAGGACGGAAAAGTTAGCAAAGAGACGATGTATGGAATAACATTGCCTCTGTTTTCAGCTCTGATACAAATATAAGAATCACATGTGATAGAAAGGGATAGAAAGAGCCACCAGATTTGATAATTCTTGTGATTGCCTTCTGCGTTGGCGTTCACAAACTCAAGCTCCTCAAGCAAGTTCGAGCTCAAAGCCTCCAGCACGAGTCGTCTGAAATGCCACACCTTTATCCCAACAAGTAGAGTCAAAGAGGTCTTGCACGTTATGAATAATCCGAATTGGTAACACGAAAGCAAGAAGCTTATGGTCTACACAACTATGACTGAAAATTGCAAAGAGTGAACATTCCTAAACCTAAAAAATAATGTAACAACAATAACTTGAAAGCCTTTACCGTGTAATTTGCAGGATTAAGGGCTATGACATCGCCTGTGAGCTTCAGAGCTCGAGGACTGCGTTCATCTTTAGCAAGAATTGCACGAAAACGGTCCATTGCCTCACGGAAGTCGTCAGTGTAGGCGATAGGGACTACCGGCCGGGGACCGTCATTCTGTGGAACTGGTTCTACATCAGACCAATCAAAATCCAAGCCCGCTTCGACCCCTTCTGCAACCACGGCAGCGGCCATCCTACTGTTCAAGCAGTTCAACACTTCCAACGATCAGTGTCAGACTCAGCTTGTGCTCTCTAATGCAGCAATTTTCGATGCAACTTCAGAATTGTTAGGAAGCCCTTCCCCACTCTGTTAAACTCGGACCTGCTCCTGAGCCCTACGGTTTCGTTCTCCTTTAATTTATACAAGGATTTGTTACTGAGCCTCAAACTGTCCTCCACTGATGTGATTGCGCACTGACATCCAACTCGAACTCATCTAATGCATTTCAGCAGCAATTCTTTTCTTCTCGAAGTAGGGCTTGAGCCAACTCTCTGAATGGTACTCGAGTGAAATTTTGAAGCGTTACAAGATACGACGCATTTGATAAGAACCCAACTCTCTCAATACTGACAGTCTTCCACACCCGAAGGCCAAAGTAACTAATTTGGCAGCACCCACAAAACTGCACAAAGGAGCAAAAAGGACAGAAACCCAAACACGGACGTGCCAAGCAAGAAAAAGAGTCGATGATGTGACCTAATCCGAGCGGTTTCCCGGCAACTCCAAATCGATTAAGGGATTAACCACGACTCCGATGCACCTATTGTGCTCCAGTGCAGTAATACCAATCTAAAAAGTACCGATCTGTTGAATCATCAAAAGCCTGTTGGAGAAGAATGACGTGGAAGTGAGAAGGAGTCGTAAACCTACATCATGCTAGGAGTTTGCCTCGTTGGTAGGTGCTAAAACACAAAGGGTATGGAATATTCTAGGATCTAACTGTGACCGCGGGAGGGGAAGGATGGGTTCCGATGCGTCAGGTGACTAAAATTGCCAGATCGTATGTGGTGACGAAGATTTTTAACGGAATCTCGACAATTGGTTTCTGCCCAAAGGTCTAGGGTTTTGCTCTTCACTTCCACTTCCACTGCTTTCAAGGTCCACTTCCACTGCTTTCATTTCCTTTCCTGAGGCTCTAGCTCTGCGATTCGACTTGCAGGACCCGGGACCATGGCTATGGCAGCTGCCGCAGCTGTGGCCTCCCAGGGTCTGTTAGCTACATCTTCTCAGCAGCAGAAGAAATCTTCCGCCAAACTCATTTGCAATGCTGCCACATTCTTTTCGGGGAAGAGATTGCTCTGGGTGAAGAGCTGTAACAACGGCGCTGTAGGGCTGCGCGCGAGTGGGGTGCGTTGCGAGGCGCAGGCGATTGAGAGGGAGGCAGTGAAAGCGGATGCCGGGAATAGTCGCGAGGAGGATGCATTCAGTGGGTTGAAGCAGGTGTGTGCTGTGTTGGGTACGCAATGGGGTGACGAGGGGAAGGGCAAGCTCGTCGACATATTGGCCCAGCGCTTTGACGTCGTTGCTCGCTGCCAGGTGCTGTTATTCTTTCTCCACTCGCTTTGGCTCTCATTTTCGTCGCTTTTTTGTTTTTCGTCTTGGTTGGTTTTCTCCTCTGCTAAGATGGTGTGGTGTTGTATTTCTTTTTTTTTTTTTTTTTTTTTTTTTTTCTTGGATTCGTTTGCAATTGCAAGGCGTGCAGGTTCTTGCTCTCTCCTCTCAGAAATTTTGGCTGTAGTTCTTGAGTCCTGTTTTTGGGCATCCGCTGTCATGATTTCCTGTTGTTTTTGTTCTCTTAAGTAGTCGTTTCGTCCTGCGTCCAATTTTGGGATCTGTGATGCTACTTCGAAATGTGCAGTGTGGGTTTTTTGTTCTTTGGTTCATGGGTACGCTGCATTTTCAATTCATATACATCTTTTAATTCTCTTTGTAACAGCACTTGACATGATTTTAAAATCGATGAAACGTCTCAATTATGCTCTTGGACTTTACACGTGAAACCTTTGCTCATAGTGCTACGTCCAGCTTACTAACCATTCCTGAATGTAACACTTTCTTGTAAAAAAATTCTGTCAATTGACTTGACTGTGGCACATGACGACGTATCTTTATCATTCACCCCGAACCGTGCTCATAGATGGGCGTATGTGAGTGACACTTGTGCGTGCAACTGACGTCGCATCAATACAGTAGAATCCCTTGGGAAAAAATTCCTTTAGTGTCCCTGTTGAGTTACTCGGTTGTAGCGTATATTCACAAAACTCGATGATTCACCTGAGTCATGTCCTTCTGTGGGCATGCATGAGTGACACTTCTGTGTCTTAAGCTACATCCGTACTAGAAAAATATCCATTTATCTCGTGCAATTAAGTGCTTTGGGCGACATGTTCTATTGCGTGTAGACTGCACTGTTTCTCTTTGCAGTTGTTCTCTTCGGTGTGTTGCCTGTAATTTACCAGTTATTATGAGTGCGATTCACATGAGCAATGTTTCTCTTGGAATTTAGGGAGGTGCAAATGCCGGCCACACTATCTATAACGATAAGGGCGAAAAGTTTGCACTTCATTTGGTACCTTCTGGGATCCTCAATGAGAAGACCACGTGCGTTGTTGGCAATGGAGTAGTGATTCATCTTCCAGGTAATCCCACATTTCCGGTCGATTATTTACTAGTCATGGTTTCCCTATGTACTATGGTATGAGGAGACAAATCAGGTTACGCGGAATGCGACTTAAAAACTCAAGGGATGTTTTACTTCGACTTACCTTACTTCACTAATTGTCCTCTTCAGGATTCTTCAAAGAGATAGATAACCTAGAGTCGAAGGGTGTCAACACCAACGGTCGTCTGCTAGTGTCCGACCGTGCCCATCTGCTCTTCAACTTGCACCAAGAGGTCGATGGTTTACGTGAAGCCGAGCTGGCAGGACAAATGATTGGGACAACGAAGCGTGGCATTGGTCCTTGCTACGCCAGTAAGGCCATTCGCAATGGTATTAGAGTGAGCGACCTCCGCCACCTGGATACATTCCGGGAGAAATTGGACATTCTTTACCGTGATGCTGCTGCCCGGTTCAAGGATTTTGAGTACTCCTCCGATGAAGTAAATGCTGAGATGGAAAAGTATGTCAAGTATGCGGAGAGACTGGAACCCTACATCGTTGATACTGTAGACTACGTAAATGCTGCTATTGCTGAAGGCAAACGCATATTGATTGAGGGAGGCCAGGCCACCATGCTCGACATTGATTTTGGAACGTATCCTTTTGTCACGTCTTCAAATCCTTCTGTTGGAGGAATCTGTACTGGTTTGGGAGTAGCACCCAACCGTCTCGGTGACATCGTTGGTGTTGTACGTTCCTTCTCATCCTCTTGCTTGTCTTGTTTTGGGTTCCTTTATGGTATGGTTACTGTTTGTTGCATCTGGCGAATTGGGCTGCCTGTAATTCCATATCATATTTTTCTCATGGCATTTGACTTTATTTTTTGTGCAGGCTAAGGCGTACACAAGCCGTGTTGGCTCAGGCCCATATCCCACAGAGCTCTTCGGTGAGGAAGGAGACGAGCTTCGTAAGGCTGGGTTTGAGTGGGGAACCACTACAGGCAGGCCTCGTCGCTGTGGCTGGCTGGACATAGTCGCCCTAAACTTCGTCTGTACCATCAATGGTTTCACCGCTATCAACCTCACTAAACTTGATGTCCTCTCTGGACTGCCTGAGGTGAAACTAGGAATTGCTTACAAAACCCCATCCGGCGAGAAGCTTAGAGCGTTCCCTGCTGATCTGTCTATCCTCGAGCAAGTTGAGGTCAGTTCCTCTTCTAAAACTTCTTCACTCTGTAGGCTTCCTCCTTGTGTCCTCTATCGTTTTCTGCAGTCTCCTTACATTGCTGAATGTAATGCTAAGCATTCTGCCTGATGCATTGGCTTCTGATTGTCAGCTTCCTGATGCTCTTTATGATCGTGATGTGATGTGTTCGAGTAGGTGGAGTATGAAATCTTGGAAGGGTGGAAAGAGGACATCACTAAAGTTAGATCGTATGACGAGCTACCAGCTGCTGCACAAAGGTATGTGGAGAGGATAGAGGAGCTTATTGGGTTACCCTGTCAGTATATTGGTGTGGGTCCTGGTCGAGATGCTTTGATTGTGAAGCAATAGTTGGTAGCTTAGTTGTAGAGATTTCCCAGGTGCTATATCTGTGGAATAATTTTGGGGCTTCCTGAAACTTTTGATCCCTTGATTACCGGCATTGCTTTGAAATGCTGCTTGTTATCCTTATTTTGTTATTGCTCTTCAATAAACTTAGCTTTACTTTCCCTGTTGACAATGAGCTTTTAAATCTTGAGCAGGTTTTTTTTTTTTTTTTTTTTTTTTTTATAAATGCACGTTCTATTTCGTTTTACTTTTGTGTAGCTATTATCATGAATGATAAACTTCGGGGTACTACAGCTTGAGTTTCTATCTTCCGTAATGTTGAGGTAGAATATCCCTAGAGTCGAAAACTTTGTGAGCAAAGTAAATCCTTTATATGTGTTCACTGGAAACCTTTGCTTTGAAAATTTATAAGTGATACAAATTAAGTGAAAAAAACTAATCCAATATTCATTATGAATTCATATATGAACACATTTTAATTGATCCAAAATTCAATGGCTTATTTTTTTACATTTTCTGATACTGTCACTTTTTCACATGATGATATAGCAATTTCTGTAATGGTTATAACTTGATATTTAACCTGATCCACATGGAAAATATTCTAGTAAGTTGTTTTGGTTTGCCTCACTTCTAGTGTGGATCTCTTAAAAGGTTTATTTCTCTAAAAATTGGATCATCTTGGTGGCATTGGGAAGTGTCATCTATTCCATTCATATTTTAGATTTAAGTAAATAAAACTATTAAAGTTTTGATTATAAGAACCATAGATTAACATAGATCAATATAGCATATAAATATTTTTTTGAATTCAATGTAGATTTATGCAACAAATATAAATTCAACAATACAAATATGATTTGGAAGGGAAGTTTTTTTATATGTGTACTATAAGATTAGTTTGTATCATGTATATTTATTCTTCACTTAATACTTCTTAACTATGTAAATATGTGTGTTTGTGACATTATGTCTTCTTCTAACAACAAGTTCTACAAAAAACAATAATTATATGTTGCAAAAATTCAAGATGTGACAAATTTTATTTGTTATATATTTTGATCTTTGTTTGCTTTGAAGGTGGTTGATAGGTCCTTTCAACCATTGATAGTGTCTTATATCTGACAAGAAGACCACCATGATATTTGATCATTATTGAGGCTTTTGTAATTTTTTTCAAATAAAATGTTCGGATCATCGTTAGAGATGATTTCTATCTCCAATAATATCACTAGACATTAAAAGTCTCTTCAAAGATTGTGATACCAAATACGTTATATTGCACCATTTATTTGAAAAAGAACATGTCATTCTTACGGATCTTCATTTCTATAACATTATCTTGAAAATTGTGACAATTGCAACGTTTTGTTTGGTAACTCAAAAAATGATAGTTTTTGAGTTGAATTTGTTGGTTGTTGGTTTTCTATTTCATTAATACCATAAATATACAAAAATTACAAATAATGATAAAAAATAAAATTCATTTTTTTCTAAATCTTGTTTCTTTTATAGTAAAGATTTGTTATTCTTCATCTTGATTTTGATGGATGTTGTCAATGAAAAGCATCAAACTTCTTTGTTGTATTTGCAACATTTTTAGTTAGTTCCCATAAGTATTTAGTAATATCATATCTATGCCTTGAATAAGATATTTCAACCTATTTCAACATTGCTTTAAGTTCAAGACTTCTTCAATTTCAAATTCTTTATTATTATCCACTTCTATAGGAAGAAGTGGCATTTATTTTCTTTTTAATATATCATCTTATCTGGCTCTAGAAAAGACATATAAACTCATGATGGATCTTGATAAATTTTGGTAGATATAATCAATAAGTAATTGGATTGATCTATTGACAAATAAAAAATGGTCCAAGTCTATAATAATTCAAATTATCCCAAGGACAAATAGTCTTGATATTACAATGAAATAATCATATCTTATTGTCTAAGTGGAATTGAAGTTGTTCCTTATAATACGCATCTGCATTAATCTTTTGTCATTTTTGAACTTCTTTTAATTGTGTCTTTATTGTTGCATATAGCTTTAATAAATGATTTATCAAGTCTTCTACAATAGGATTATTAATTTTTAAGAAGTCATAAGTATCAAATTATGAATAATAATCATAATTGACAAGAAAAAAGTGTTTATTGAGTAAAAGAATGTATTCTATTGTTATAAATAAACTCTATCAATAACAAAAGTATTGTCCAATCATCTTGATGGTAAGTAATAGTATTTCTTAAATAATGCTATAAAACTTGATTCACATGTTTTGTTTGTCCATTAATTTGAAGATAGAAATCTAAGAATAGTTTTATATCTACCTTCAAAATTTTGAAAAGGATTTTTCAAAATTTTGATGCAAATGGTGTTCTTCTATCAAATATAATATCTTTTGATAATGTGTAATAGTTATAAATGTTATTAAAGAAAAATTTAGCTATTTCTTTACTTGTGATAGGTTTTGTGCATAATACAAAATGTACCATCTTATTGAAACAATCTACAATCATATATATAGAATCATGTAAACTTGAATTTGAAAGATCTTTAATAAAATCTATAAAAACAAATGACTATGGTTGTTTGGATATTAGTAATGGACGGAGAAGTCCATAAGGTTGATGATAAGGAATTTTTAATCTTAAACAAATATCACATAATTGTACAAAGTCTTTTGCTACTGTCTATATTTGAAACTACCAAAAAAAATTAGATATTAGTTTGCAAGTCTTATTATATTCAAATATCATGTAGCTTGACTTATAATTGATCTTGGTTGCTAAATTTTTTCTTGAATAAAAAACTATTAAGTGAAGTTTGTCATTTGCTCCTATATGTAATAATACTATATCTAAAGCAAAATTTGATGCATCCGTTTCTAAAAAAATGTCTTAAAAAAGTTGATACAATACAAGATTAGTGCAAAAATAAAACTTGACTTCAAAGCTTTAAATGCCACTTTTGTTTCTTTATTCTACACAAGTTTTTTTTTTTTTTTTTTTTTTTTTTTTTTTTTTTTAGTAAATCAAATATATAAGCAAAAGTATAACTTGAAAAAGTTCTTGATAAAAATTCGATAATAATTTAAAAAATCCAAAAAAAATTAGACATATTTTAATCTATAATAATTTAATTTTTTTGAAATCCATCATAAGGCCATCATTTGAAATGATATATCCTAAAAAATCAACTTGAGTTGTGTGAAATATATATATTTTTTTTATCTTTGCATATAGTCTAACATCTCTAAGTTTTTGTAATATGCAATAAATATAAAGTTCATGCTCTTTCATATTCTTAGAATAGATTAAGATATTATTTAGATAATAGATAATAAAATAATTTATAATTTCTCAAAAAACATCATTTATTAGATATTAAAAATTAGTTGATAAATTTGTAAATCAAATAGGTATGACATTGAATTTAAAATGCCCATATGTAGTTTGAATTGCAATCTTTCATTTATCTTCTTCTTTAATGTATATCAAATTATATATTTATTATAGATTTATTTTAATATAGATCTTTGCTTAATTAAATTGATTAAGAAGTCTTGATATCAAAGATAAAAGATACTTATTCTTAATGATGATCTTATTGAATCCTTGATAATCTATATTCATCTAAAGTGATCCATCTTTTTTCTTCACAAATAAGATAAGAATTCATGCGAGAAATTTTGAATGACATATAAAGTTCTTAGTTAATTTTTTGTCAATGTACTCTTTTAATGCAGCCAACTTTAGAATAAGTTATAGATTAGTTTAAATGGCAATAGAATTTTATCTTGAAGATGAATTGAACAATCATAGGAAGAATATTTTGGAAGATTATCTACATTCTTCTTCTTAAAAATGTCTTGTTAATCTTAATATTGGCTTGAAATATCACTTAAAATCTTTTTACCATAAAAAATGAGTGTTGCTTAAATAAAAAAATATGATCCTTTCTTTGCAACATACATGAAAGTTCTAGCATCTACCAATAAAGCTTTGATTGTATTACACTTATGATTTTTTAGTTCAATAATAAAAGTCTAGATTATGCTGTTGGAAAAATTAAAGTTATATGAAATCTAATCTATTCAAAGATTATATTTTTTTAATTGCAATAAACCTAAAGTAAATAAATTAGAAGAAAAATTAATAATATTAAATATTATTAAGCTATTATGACCATTAATTGCTACATTTAAAGAAACTATTCTATAGATAACATCTCTAGAAGACAATAAATGACTATCTATGATTTTTACATGCACAAACTTAGTTTTTTTGATTAAAGATATTTCAAGTTTTTAAATAAAGTCTATGTCTATAAATTAAACCAAGGTTCTTAAATCCAATATAATGAAGGCTTTATAATTTTTTAATCCTAAAATATATCTATTATAAAATAAGGTGAAAGATCTAATAAGAGAATAAGACTTTTATCAAGTATTGTATAAGATTCTAGCTACATTATCTCTATTATAGCTAGATAATTTTATTTTTAACATATTATTCTTTTTAGCAATCATGGTCCTTATTTTGTGATTATGTGGCTTCTTTAGATAATTTTGAATAATGTGCTTATGTTCTCTACAATATAAGTACAAACCTTCTCAATAATATTGATTCTTTTCTTGCTTAGTAAGAGATTTGAAACATATCATGTTAATTTATATAGGTACCAATCTTGATAAATAAGTTTTAAAAATTTAGAAGTTGTTGCCATGATTTGATTTGTATTTTTTCAATTTAATATTTGTTTTTGATATCTTTCAAAAAAATCAATTGTTGTATATAATATCTTAAGAAATAAATTATTCTAATGAATTTTTTTTAGTATTATTAATAATAAATCTTTGATATTATCTTTTTATTCATTTCAAAATTGATTAATAAGGGCTTTGTCATTTCAATCTACAATACAAGTAAAGTTTTAGAATTTGATAGCATATATATTAACTAATAGTGATTTGTTTTGTAATAAGAAGGATTTAATTTCAACTATTTTTTTTGGTCACTTTTTTCAAATTTGACTATAAAAACTTTTAAAAAAAAAAATCAATTCATAGAAAATTCATGATTTTTTTTATCAAAGGTAAAAAAAAAAAAAAAAAAAAAAAAAAAAAAAAAAAAAAAAAACATTCTTATATAAAAATATAGTTACAAATCCAACTTAAATAAATCCATCAAGGTATTGAAAAGGATGCAATCTTAAATAAAATTCTATTTATTATAGAAATTCTTAAAACTTTGATCTTATTCTATCAAATTTTTTGCGCATACTTATCCTTATCATATTCTTTCATACTTGTAATCGCAACACTTCTTGGATTTAGTTGTGAACTTGATCTACTTGCTTCTTTCAATTGCACAACTTTTTGGCATAGACTTTGAACTTTATTATTGATTTCTTTTATAGACATAGAAATAATACCTCTAAGGTTGACATTATAAATATATGAGATTTCTATCCTAAGATTATTGAAAAATTTGTGAAGATTTGCAACTATAGAAAATCTATTCCTATTTTTGCGAAGAGTAGCATCCATAATTTTTTCTTCTATAGACATCTCAAACAAATCTAAAAGTCAAATTAGAGAAAAATAATCCAAAACCGCCAATACTAAACGAAGATTTTTACAAAGAAAGATAGTCTATTCTTTTTAAGAAAAAATAGTATTAAATAATTAAAATATTAGCTTAAAAGTGAGTAGTTTGCAACTTTTAAAACACAACAATAGAAGTAGAGTAATCTACTTTCTTGTATAAAAAAAATTAAGAATAATAAGTTAGCACTCTTGTTAAATTGTGAAGGACATGAATTAAAACAAATAAAATCTTAATATTCCTTGATGTGACTTGGAAAGAAGAGATATTTATTCAAAATTAGTAAAATATTGAAATTAGAATGACTATTGCTAAAGATAGGAAGGTTAGAGACTCTTAAAATAATATTAAAGATTAAAAAGGTGTTAACAAGAATAAAGAAGACTTCACTCATGCTTCTAAATATATAATCTAACTAGAAGCTCTATGGTAACATTTGATAGAACCTCCAATATGTATCCAACTTGCAAAATACATGTCTAACTTGCAAGACAAGTTTATAACCTACCAATCAACTACAAATACAACTAAGGTCAAATCCGCATCTATAAAGCTTCTAAGGAGCTTTACTACAAAATATTATTAAATCTACTTAAATTTATCTTCTACCTAACATTTCTTATCCACATTAATATATCTATATATATATATATATATATATATATATATATATATATATTTGTGATACTTATAATCACTTCTAAATTCTAATAAATAATCAAATAGATTTTTAATTTTTTAATTTTTATATCTAAATAATTAAAATTCTTATTTTGAATAATTTTATTAATTAAAATACATTAATAAAACTTTAAAATAGCTACATTTAATTACTCAACTAATAATTTTCAAAAAGCTTTTAATAAATTGATTATAAAATTATTATTAATAAAAGTTAAGTAGTTATATATGTGTATATAATTTAAGTTTTTTTAGGTAGAAATAGATTTTTAAACACAAATAGTACATAGTGGCTAAGAATAAAGACTTTACCAAGACAAGATGAAGACAAAATACTATTATTATATAAGCTTATATATAAGAGTTGATTAATCTTAAAAGTTTTTTTTTTTAGTATATAATATTTTTTTAGATGAAAGTCAAGTCTAGATATAATCTATATTTTCATATAAATCAAAATAATTCATCATAAGCTTACTTTATTTTTTGACTAGTTTATTTAAGTTTTTTTTAATAATTCAAATATTATTCAAGTATTTTAAGATAAAAAATTTAAAAATTATTTTTAAAATAATTCTTTTAACTATGCAAATTAAAAAATAAGACTATCAAAGAAGATAATATATTATAAGAATCATCTTTATTTTTTATTTGTTTAATTAAATTTAATATATAATTTTATAAAAGTTAATATCATATCTAATTCTAGTGTAATATCTTTTAGACTCTCAAATTTTTCAAATAAAAATATCTTTAATTTTTTTTATGCCATAAAACTTGAAATAAATCTTCAAAATCATACGTATTTTAATAATATTTTTTAAGAA
Organism: Physcomitrium patens; assembly: GCF_059467195.1. Lineage (NCBI taxonomy): Eukaryota > Viridiplantae > Streptophyta > Bryopsida > Funariales > Funariaceae > Physcomitrium > Physcomitrium patens. Next base: position 16,948,723 of record NC_143418.1, read on the forward strand.
TTTGTGAGATGGATAAAACCACTATAAATTTCTTCTAATTGCAAACAACTATCCAAAATTATAACTAAAAAAAATATCAATGCATCAAAGGTATCATTATTAATTTATGATTTTTTAGTTATAATTTTTTAAATATAATTTTTTAAAAATGAACAATGAATCTATTCTAAAAAAAACATCTTTTATTTCATATATCTATTAGTTAATAAATTCGTTCTTTGTCATGCCATCAAATCCAATATAAATCTTTTTTAAATTCATATATTTATCAAAATGTATTTCTTAATGATTTCTAAGATTAACAATGCCATTGTAAATTGCTTTTAATTGCAAACAACGACTTATATCTAAGTATTTCAATGATGTTAATGCATCAAAAAAACTACTCTTAATTTTGATCATCTTGCATTTTTTTAGTCTTAAAAATTCTAAAATTAATAGAACAAGAAATCTCAAATGCATGACTTCTAATTTTTCACATCTATAAAGTGATAATGTCTTCAAATTTGTCATATGCCTTTGAAATTGTCTAATTAATTTGGTCTAGATTGTCTAATTAAATTTGGTCTTGATTCCAATTCCAAATAACCATTTATGTTTAAGGTTGTTAAATTTTTTAATGCACAAAAGTCATCACTCTTAATTTTCATCTTCTTACAATATTTTAGTATCAACAATTCTAAACTAATAGGTTAGGCAGTTCAAAGGCATGGCTTTTGAATTCTTCCATCCATAATGTAATAATGTCTTGAATTTTTTTTATACCAAATCTAACATGAATCTTTTTTAAATTCACACATTCATCAAAATATAATTTTAAAAGTTTTTTAAGATTGATAAAAGATTGTGTATTGCTTTTATTTGCAAATAATCACTTAAATTTAAGGTTGTTAAAGAAATCAATGCATTAAAGGTATCACCTTCAATTTTTATCTTCTTATACTTCTTAAGTCTTAAGAAATCTAGACCAAATTAATTAGACAATTTCAAAGGCATATTTTTTATATTTTCATGTACATAAGGTAATAACATATTCAAATTTTTCATGCCATCAAAATTTATATAAATCTTCTTAAATTCATACATTTATTAAAAGATATTTTTTTTAGAATTTATAAGATTGGTGATGCCATATTAAATTTTTTCTTAAAAATTACTAAAATTATTCTTTCTAAATATGAAACATTAAAAAATCTCAAAAGCATGTCTTTAAAAATCTCACATTTATTAAATAATATCATCAATTTTTAATATCATCAAATTTAGCATTATTTTTTAAAAATTTATACATTTATCTAAATATAATATCTTAAGATTTATATGATGGTAATACTATAGTAAATTACTTCTAATGGCAAAAAACCACTTAGGTCTAAGATTATCAAAGATTTCAATGCATCAAAGACATCACTTTTACTTTTCATCTTTCTAAATTTTTTTAGTATGAACAACTTTGGAATTTTTAAATTAGGCAATCCAAAGGCATTTCTTCTAAATTCTCACATCCAATAAGTGATGAAATTTTTAACTTTATCATGCTTTAAAATCTAATATGAATCTTCTTTAAATTTATAAATTTTTAAAAATAAATTTCTTGAAGAGATTTTAGATCATTAAAGCATTACTTTATTGTGTGCAAAGCCAAATATTGTCTCAATTTTATTGATATTAAAATAAATTCTAAATATATTCTTTTATTTATACTTATGATATTTTTATAAATTTTAAAATTAAAGTGATTTAGTGTCTTTATTTAAAAAAATATATTAATAATATTTCTTAAATTTAAAATTCTTTTAATAATTGATTTTTCTCTTTGTTATTGCCTATTGCTTGTTATGGCATCTTAATTATTTTTTTTGATCTCTTCTATAAAAATCTTTTTTGAAAAAAACATCTATATATTTTTTTCTAAATTTTTCTAATTTTTTTTGCAGACCAATTTGTTTGCTTGTTCAAGGTATTCAAGTAGTAATTAATATCTAAAAATTGAACTTTATAAAGCTCTTCAAAAAACAACTTGTTGTCTTTACTAAGATTTAAAATTGAATACAATTTTGTTCCAACATCATCAATATTTTCAAATATCTTGTCTTCTCTATCATATCTTCTTCAAGATAGCATGTCTATGACTAGATTGTCTTTTCTAACAACATGTCTAAGTTCTGGATTCAATAACTTGATAAAGACAATCTATCTTAGTGTTATAATATCAAATTTTGTACAATTAATAAACATTCTAAGTAATAAGAAGCAATTTAGTTTAATTACAAGCACTACACTAATCAAATAATCTTTTTCAACTTTTATAGCCAAAAAAATTCTTTTTAGTACTCTTTTAACTTTTATATATAAACATTGGTAAGTATTCAAAACCTTAGCTTTAAATTAAATTAGAAATCTATTTCCACCTTGTATTATATATGATAGTATATATAATACTTCCAAATAAAATAAAATAAAATATATTAAAATAAAAATTTAAATAAACTAACATTTATTATTTTGTATAAGTTGTTTATCAAAAAAAATTCCTTCATATTGACTCCTTCAAAAAACAAATTATCTAACTAATCTTACCCACGTTTTTTTTCTTATTTTTTAATTCATAGTCCTATACTTTATCTCTAAAGTCTTCAATAAACTTCTAAGCTTTTTTTAATTTGAATATATTTTTTATAATGGTATTTTTTATAAATAAAAAATTTAAATCTACTTCTATATTTAATAGTTTCAATTCGTCTTCTTCTTCGCCTTCTTCTTCTCCTATTTTATCCAAATCATTTTGAATTCCTTGTTCAAAAAAATTTTGTACGAAATTTTCTTTTAATTCAAAGATTTTCTTATTTTTAACTTAAAATATAGTTGTTATTCTATATAAGAGGATTAAATAATTTTCTATATCAAAGTATTTTCCATGCTTTCTTCTATGCTCTACTCTATATTTAATTTTCAATATTTTTGAAGTTGCTAAGTTACTTAATAGTAAATAAACATCTTAATCATAAGCTTTGCATAATTTTCATGTTACTAATATAATGCCATTAATATGCCATGTAGTATGTACCTTTTAACATCTCATAGCAATTTCTCAAGTTAAAAAATGTCATCTACTTCAATTTTGTTTTCTCTTCTAAGTTATTTTTTAGTCCATGTTTTTTTTCTAGAAGAATGGGCACCCCATTTGAAACCTTCAATTCTTTGCCTAATTTCAAAATATTTGACTTTGACCACAATGATTATATATTATGCTGTAAATAATAATAATAATAATAATAATAATAATAATAAATATTACATCAAAAAAATTATATATCCAATATAAAAGAAGATATCTACAAAATTTATCTTAAATTTGTTACAAAGGTTCTTAATTTTTTTTTGATGCTTTAACAATACAACATTAGAAACAATCTAAACCACAATACAAACCAGTGAATGAGCTAATATTACTTTTATGCTACAACTACTTAAAATAAAAGATACAAAAATGTGAAATTAGCCAATTCTTTTAGCAGTGATGTTAAGCTTGAATATCCTCTCATGCATAATTTAGTTAAAGATGTGAGGTTGCCTAATTCTTTTGGCAATGATATCAAGCATGAACATCCTTTCATATGCAATTTGGTTAAAAAAATAATGTTGTTGAATTCTTTTGGTAATTTTATCAAGCTTAAATATCTTTTCATATGCAATTTGATCAAAGATAAGAGGTTGCTCAATTCTTTTGGCAATGATGTCAGGTTCAAAAATTCTTTCACATCTAATGTAGTCAAAGATGTGAGGTTGTCCAATTCTTTAGATATTAATATCAAGCTTCAATACTTTTGTATATATTATTTAGTCAAAGCTATGAGGTCACTTATTTCTTTTGACAATGATGTCAAGCTTGAACATCCTTCCATATAAAATATGGTCAAAGATATGAGATTGCTAAATTCTTTTAGTAATTATGTCAACCTTGAATACCTTTGCATATGTAATTTGATTAAAGATATATAGTTGCCTAATTCTATTGGAAATAATATTAAACTTAAACATCCTCTAATTAATAATTTTTTCAAAGATATGAGATTGCTTATTTCTTTTGGTAAGGATGTTAAGCTTAAACATCCTCTCATATATAATTTGGTAAAAGAAATAAAATTATTTAATTCTTTTGGTAATAATATCAAACTTTTATACAATCTCATGTATAATGCGATCAAAGATGCAAAGTTCAATTCTTATGGCAATGATATCAACTTTAAATATTTTTTTATAATCAATGTAGTCAAAGATGTGAAGTTGCCTAATTCTTTTGGCAATGATGTTAAGCTTAAACATCCATCTTTACTCAATAGAGTCAAAGTTGTGAGGTTGTCCTATTCTTTTGGCAATGATATCAATCTTAAATACTCTTTGATACTCAATATAGTCAAAGATGTGAGATTGCTCAATTCTTTTGGTAATGATGTCAAACTTGAGTACCCATCTATTTTCAATTGAATCAAAGATGAGAAGTTGCTTAATTCTTTTAGCATTGGTGTTAAGTATGAATATCAATCTATTCTCAATTGATTCAAGGATGTGAAGTTGCTTAATTCTTTTAGAAATAATATGAAACTTGAACATCCATCTATCTTCATTCAAGTCAAAGATGAGAGGTTACTTAATTCTTTTAGCAATGATATCAAATTTGAAGATCCATCCATCTTCAATTGAATCAAAGATGAGAGGTTGTCTAATTCTTTTGGAAATGATGTTTAACTTGAATATCCTTCCATACTCAATGTAGTCAAAGATGTGAGGTTGGTTAATTCTTTTAGCAATGATATCAAGTATGACTACACTTTCATATTCAATGTAGTCAAAGATGTGAGATTTCTTGATGCTTTTAGCAAAGATGTTAGCTTGAACAACCTTTTATATATAGTTTAATCAAAGATGTGAGGTTATTGATTTTTTTTAATAATAGTATCAATTTAGAACTCTTTGATATTCAATATAGTCAAAGATATGAAATTGTTTAATTCTCTTGGCAATGATGCCAATCTTAAATACTTTCTTATATTCAATATAATTAAAAATGTGAGATTGCCTAATTCTTTTGGCAATGATATCAACCTTGAATATCTTTTCATAGCCAACTTAATCAAAGATGTGATATTGTTCAATTCGTTTGGCAATAATGTCAAACTTAAATACCCACTAACATCCAATTTAATTAATAATGTAAAGTTCTCAATTCTTTTGGCAATTATGTCAATCTTCAAGACCTATTCATACTCAATATAATAAAAGATGTGAAGTTTTTCAATTTTTTTAATAATGATGTTAACCTTAAAGATCTATTCATATTCAATATATTCAAAGATGTAAATTTTCTTAATTCTTTTGGAAATGATGTCAAGCTTGAATACTATCCTATTGAAAGTAATATATTTTTCTTGCAATTTGATACATAATATCAATAAAAAATATATATATTATTTTTGTTTTTTTTTTTTAATAATTTCTTCTAACTTATTTATATCAATTCTATTTCCAAATATAATTTTTTTTTTATATTTTTTGTAGTATAAGATTGACCATTGCCACTATTATTGTCTTCTATTGCAAAATAATACTTAATCGAATTGGAATGGCTTAGGTCTACTAAAATGCTCCCTTCTATAATAAAACATTTTTAAAAATTCAACAAGAGTTTTTTTTACTATATACAAAAGTCTCCACTATACTTTGTAATCTTTTCCAAAACTTCTTTTACTTGTATATTCTATGATATCAATATTTTTCTTCAATTGGAATATAGTTGCTTGACACCAATTTTCTTCTCCACAAATTTTTATTAGTAATTTAGCTTTTTTCACTACAATTAATAGTTCATGTAATAAAAGTTCATATTGTATACTATCATTGTTGCAAGTTTTTAGCTCCTAAAAGACCTTCACTACACAAGCAATTTTCTTGCACAAATTTGTATATTGCTTTTTGTTCAAGTGGACTTCCTATTCCAATAAAACTTGTATTCTTCTAATGCAAATTTGACATTCTTTTCACATATATTCATTTGTATCTTATATGATTAATGTAGTATAAGCCATTGATAAAAACCTCATAAATGATTCTAAAAGATAAGCCATGATGAAATACTAACAAGTATTTCAACTTGAACCTAAATCACACAATCAAACTATCATTAGTTTTACTTGAAATTAGTTAAAATTCATCAATATACATTCTACTAATGCTTATATTAATACTTCAAATAAACTAACCACTTTGATTCCAAAAAAGCTCCTCTAAATATCTCTTTTTTGTCCTTTGCATCAATGCAGCGTCACACAAATCTATTAAGCAATTTACCACTACCACATTTGTCTTCAGATCCAATTCAAAACAAGTTTTTTTTAATAATGATTGAAAAATTTAGAAATTTAATCCAATAATTTCTTATACTTCTTTCGATCTTATTACTAATAAATTAATATATTCTAATATTAACTTAAATAAAATAGTATTTTTTGATTTAAATATCTTTAAATTCTATTTCTAAAAATTTCATAACTAAAAAGAATTCCATGTTATAAATAATTTGGTCCAAATATATTTACTAAATCATACAAACAACTTTAATTTCATTTACATACTTCATTCAAATGTTGTTACAATCTTTAAAATATATATATATATATATATATATATATATATATATATATATATATATATATATATATATATAATATCAAGTATTCATCCAACTTAACCTAACTTCATCTAACACAAACAGTTCATCCTATCCAATCTCATGAGCTTGGAGTTTTCTCACTAAAGTATGAAGAATATAAAAGACGAGCTTTGAGCAACTGTAGTGGTCCTATTGGGAGAATAGTGCCTTTGAAGCTAGTGAGCACCCTAACCTTCACTCTATTTCATATTTGGTAACTAGTTTCTCCTTGCAGTGCCCATTTGCCGATTTTAATGATACATTTTTCAATTGTGCCAGTTGCAGTCCAATAGAACAACAGAACTTTAGCTCCAGTGTTTCTTAATGAGGCAAGAAACCTTCAAGATTCATGCCTGAAGATTTTTGTAAGTGAAACAAAAAAAAAATTAGTGAGTTACATTTTCTTCCCTAGTTCGAAAGATTAGATAAACACTGTAGAGGTTTCTAGAGTAGCCATGACCCAAGACATATTCTCCAATTGCCTCCTTCACACCATTAGTACGCTTTCTTTAAGGAATAGATTCTAGCCACTCTTGTGCCATGGTGGAGGGATCCCTACTGTATTAATAAAAAGGCTCAAATGTAATAATTCTTGTCCTTCTAGATAAGGATGCTTTCATCAAACTTAGACCTGAACACTTAAATGTCATCACAGGTATCCTTGCAGAACTTTCAAAGGTCATTACTTCTGTATACACTAATGTACACAAGCCATTCTCACCTCATATGTTTTTCGAAACCTTGCATGTAGTGATAAATCTATGCTTTCAGACAGTGTTACCATTGACACGACATAGACAAGGATATGATAACTTCATAAATATATACATGAACAGTAGATCAGTATCCTGTATCCTCAAGTCCATCACAATCACTAGCTTCTAAACAATCTTAAGGATATGGTAAAAAACAAGAACCATAATGTAGAATAGATATTAATTCGTTTTTATAAGATATTGATAAAATAGACTAATAGTCCATAGAATAGTCAATTCATGAAGATGGATGGTTAACTTAGTTATTAAAAGTGGTTAATTAGAGGATTATGATTAGAATCTGGGAATATGGAGTAAGTATATAGGAGTTATTGAAGTTAGTCTGAGGGCTAGACTATGATAGTCATGAGCCGGGGTAAGCTTGGTGCTACTTCTTTGTTTCTTTGTTGTTCAAGAATAATGGATAGTTTCTAAATACTGTGAAGTGAATCTGTGGAATAAATCAGAGATTGATTTATAAGTTATTGATTATGTAATTGGAATACTGTGAGGTTGGATTATTGTGAGAAGATATTGAGAGTTTGTTATCAGATTCTGTGGGAGATTGTTAATGGATGGAAGATTATGATTATTCCTTATTGAGAGTTATGTGTGTTTCGACAGAAGAAGTCTATGATTACGGAAATTATGTGAAGACAGATTGTTTGGAATAGAAGTCTGTTATTTCTTGTGTTGGATGAAATTTATGTATTTGGAGCAATCTTTTAAGACACTGTGAGAGTTGTGCTTTATTGTTATGAGTGATTGCAAAGTACTATTAGGAAGTGGAAAGTATTGTAGTATTCTTTGATATTTTCAGTGATTTAGAATATGGTTAATTGTGTGATCCTAACAAGTAGAACTCATGTACTTAGTCTTTTCCTGCGTTTGAATCTCTCTATACAAGTTTATTCTAAAAAGAATTTGTAGAATAAGTAAAACGACAATTATACATAGGTACCATCACAATCCTTACAAAACAACAAAGAATCAAAGAATTCGACAAAGTTGTAGCTCCATTACAATACGAACCACAATGTTGCCCTACCGCAATACACCATGACAACTGTGTCCTGTTGTAACATGACTATATGGTGAAAATATAAATAAAAAATATATTATTAATATTTAGTCATCTTTGATGTTAGAAACAGTGACCAATTCCAATGCCAATATTCAGGGTCAGTTAATGTCACCTCACCGGCATCATCGAATCAAGTACCTTCTATACCAATAAGACAATCAGGATCATTTTTCAATCCTACATGGAACAAGCCTAGTAGGTATATATCGGTGGAGACACCCAATATGCATGATGGAGGTGTAGGAAGATCACTTTGTCATTTTCGTCGCAGATAGGTTGGTGATTATGCCAATAAATATTCCAATTCTAAAGCCAGTGATGATTATGTACCAATGTGTAGGAATTGCAAGCAGTCGAGGCATACTTATCAACAATGTAATGCTCCATCCAATTTCAATAAACGGGATCAGTAGATCCAATGCCAAGAAAAAATTGAGGAGATAAATCAAGGTCCTCAAGATTCTCCGATAAATCGAGTGGAATGAGTCCGAGCCGTTCTTACTAAGAGTCAAAAAAAGAAAAAATGACCAATTCAATATTTAGATGAGTGTGATGTGAAGGGCCAAATTGATCCAATTACGGGGACATCCAATCTAGGTCCTAGTATGGGCCTCTTAGCTAATATGAGACCTGACTTGGTTGGGCAACCCAATGAGTTCCCAAAGATGGAGGCTTTGGTTCCATTTCAAGTTGTTCTGTTTTCTATGTTGTTTTAGGAAAAACGTCCTTTCTATGGAAAGATCCTCTTAGAGATAGGAATTCCGGGGAGGCGTCGTCGATTGTTTCAATTCGGAGTCCAAGGCGGGAGAAAATGGCACTACACGGAGTTAAAAGGGAGGGAGAAGATAAAAAAAGGGGCATTCGGAGATCAAGATTTTGAGGTCGGAGAGCTAGCTTCAAGCTCCTTCGAAAGGTGTAGAATTGTATTTCATAGGATTTAGGAAGATTTTGGCAATCATTGCTGAAAGTCAGTGTTTGTATTGGTGATTTGAGTTTTTTTTTTTTTTTTTTTTTTTTTTTGCAATAAATTTAAGGTTGGTACTCTTGACTATTTTGTGAAATTGGAGAAATTTCTATAGTTGAAATTTAGGGGTGTCTAGAGGGTTGAGTATGTTGAGTGCATACAAGAGTTTGTGTTAATCTGACGAAACAGATAGAGGATATTTGACCATTAGTATAAAGAGGTATCGGAAGTTAGCAGATTGGAGTTGTTTAGCGTTTCTGTAATATCTGGAGATCTACCAGCTGGAATAAGATGACTTTTGGCGTAATAAGTCGAGGACTTCTAAGCGGCGATCAATATACATTAGTGTGGATTTACTGTATTTTCTTGTAACTTGTAAGTTAATTTAGATTGAAACTTCTTGAGCATTTATAAGGCTTGTAAAGATAGTAGTGGTAGAAGTTTACAACAATCGGACGGTCAGATTGAAAATTACAGCTTGCCGAAGCTTGATGTCTAGGATTAGGATTAAAAATAAAATAAAATAAAATAAAAAATAAAAACTAACAAATAACAAAAGACTTTGTGCTTATAATATCTTAAAGTTATTAAAAATAGTATTTCTAAGTACTTTGTATTGGAATTAAGCTTTTACATTGAAATCCAAAATATTTGTATTTAGATGGTTGAAATCCACTTACTTACCCGGGTACTTACAAAACATTATTTTATCTTCCACAGCTAGATGCTTGGTGCATTCTCAAGCAAGATAGCACATAATACGACATAAGTGGTGAACCCGACGTGAAAGCTTGAGGTGGAAGGTATTTGATTTCGTTTATTTTATTTTATGGAGAACGAGAATAAAAATTTTAAAGGATCTTTGGAAGGAACTTCAAGTGGAGCTTCTGATGGAGTTTCTTTTAAAGGACAAGGTATGTACATGGATCCATCCATTGTTAGTATGTTTAAAGCCTTATCATTATCTATGCAGCAACAACAAAGTAATAATCGCAAAGAAGCTTTAGCAACCAAAGCTTTGCAAGCAATGGTCAATAAAATTGACCAATTTGATGGAAAGGACATTTCAAAGTATTTAAGATGTTATGTTTAGGAAATGGAATTAAATCGGGTTTTTGAGAAGAAGATACTTGAATTATTTGGACTAGCCATGATATCGGAGATAAGAGAACATATTACCTCAATTATGGAGCATTATGGAAATTCATGGGAGATTTTTTCACATGCATTAAAAGACGAATATTTCTTAGAAGACACTGATTGTGTTACTGAGAAATTATTTCTAGAATGGATTGAGCGGCCTAATAAGAATTTGCAAGCAACAAAGCTACTAAGGAAATTTGAGAGGTAGTATTTTCAATTATTGAAGGTAGAAAAATTGACATTAGAGCCGAACAAGGTTGAGTTATTTCTTCAAGCTGCTGATGGAGAATTATAAGAAAAATTGGAGTTGCTTCTTGAAGACAAAGAGAAAGATGAAGGATTGACAACAAAGTGGAAAAATGTTGAAAATGCAATGGATTTGCTTGCAAAAAGAGAAAGGAGGAAGGATAGGAGTAATATTCCAAAAGCAGTATAAGCACCTAAAATTCCAATATATACAACATGATCGACAATGCGTATTGTTCAACCTTCAACATTTTTATCAAAGAAAAGAGACATGGGGATTGAAGAAATTATACGTGGAATGTAAGATCTTCAAATCAAATTGACAAGACTCGAAGAAAATACTTCTACAAATAAATTGAAGAATGTTTCAAAACAAGGATATGTACAAAGATGTATTTGGTGTCATGATGCTTCACATACTAGGAAGGATTGTAATGAATTTAATAATACAATATAGCAAGGAATTATTTACTGGAAAGATGGAAAGATTGCATTAAAGGATACAAAGGATCTCCTTCAAACCAATTTTGGCAAGGGAGGTATGAGAGCATTGATTCAAGATTGTTTAATAGAACATAGAGTAACATCACGAGAGAGTGCAAGTTATGATGCTAGAGTCGATGATGACTTTGGTAGAAGTATAGAAGCTAGTGAATTTTGGGCTTTTTTTATTTCTACAATGCAAAAAGAAAAATGCCTCAAGAAGCATTATTGAGGACTAAAGTTAGTGAATTTTGTAATAGGTTGAGAAGATCCTTTTGAGTCTCTTTCAGTTCATGCATATATTGCTACGAGCCAACATAAAGCTTTGATGGAAGAAAAGAGATGAAGAAATTTTGATGATACAAGAGAAGGAAATTCTTCTAAGAGGCAGACTCAAGGAAACAAGGCTCGTGAGGTGGTTTCACAAGAATTGCCTATAAAGGATACTTTAGCATCATTGGAAGAAAAAACAAAGGAATCAAAAGATAAAGGTAAATCAATTGCTTATAAGCTACTTTCTTATATTGAAGCAGAAATAAATTTAAAAGGGGTGCTGGAAGAACGTATATTAAATACTAAGGTAGAATTCACATTAAAAGAGATTTTGGAAATTAAAAAGAAGGAATTTCATGATGTTATCATTGACAGCATTAAGAAAAAGAGGCAATTAATGGGTGAAGCTAGAATGAGTCATGCTATTGATGCAGGATTATATAAAGATGAAGAAGAGGTTGATAATGGTTATAAGCAATCAACAAATGAAAAGAATGGATATAATCAACGAGTACGTTTCAAAGATTATAGTGATAAGGAAATGGAAGCTTCAAGCTATTATACTCAAAAATATTGTGCAAGGGCAACTACTAAAGTATTGGTAAAAGTAGGAGATATAGAAGAACCAATTGTTGCTTTAGTTGACCATGGTTCTGAAATAAATCTTATGTCTAAGGATCTTTATAAGAAGTGAAAATGGCCAATTGATATGGAACATGGATGGTCAATACGAGCAACTAATAACACACGAGGTAAATTATATGGAGCTTGTGCAGATGTCAAAATTCGGAGTGGAGATGTTGTAACAGAACAATATTTCTTTGTTCAAGATACAACGTCTTATCCATTGATTTTAGGACAACCTTATATTATGGCAACACGGATTGAAACAAAAGTACTTGATGATGGTTCTGCTTATGCAAGAGTACGTAGTGAAGATGGAAGAAAAGTTGTAGAATTTTTGATAGAACCCCCTAATCATGAATAGAATCGAGATAGGTTGAGGGAGAAACCATTGCCAAGGATTGTTGAAGGATTTAAGGATTTTGGAGAAGTATCACTATAAAGCAGGATTATGGAGGTATAAAAGAGGAGGTACTCTCACGAGATGAAGGTGCCTTTAATGCGAGTTTTATTGGTATTTTTGAGAATGGAAATATTATATATAAGAACATTGATGATTTTAAAAGAAAAAAAAGAAAAAGATTATATAATATTGAAAAGGAATTATGCAAGTTAGGGATGTTAGAAGATGAAAAGATTTTAGGTGCTTATGAAGAAAATGGATTGGAAGATTCTTTAGAATTAATTGCATCTATTGGATAAGGAGATAATGATAAGATTGTGGAAATTCATTTGAGGGAGGTTTATTCTATACTTCAATCTTTTCAAGTATCAAAAGTTATTGTAGAGATAAAATATAAAACAATAGATAAAAAGATAAAACCTGTTGCTAAATCTTTACTAGAAGATTTTAAGGAATAAATAGAAGAAGCATCAAAAGAAGAGAGTTTAAGAGATCCAAAGAAGATTGGACATCAGTTTACAAAGGAGACTTTTGAAGAATTGAAGATTAAATGTGATGGTTCCTTATTTCCAACAAAAATTGAATATTTTAAAAAAATGCTTGTTAAACGAGGTAAATCATTTGCCTTTGAGTCTCATGAAATAGGATGTGTAGATCCTAATGTTGTTGCTCCTATGGTTATCTTTATAGTACCTCATGTGCCTTGAAACTTAAGCCAAATTTCCGTGCCGAGAACACATTTATCTAAATTAGTGGAATTATTGAAAGAAAAGATGCAAATGAAAGTTTTGAAGCCTTCTTTTGCTCCATATTCTAGTCGTTGGTTTACGGTACTTAAGAAAAATGGATTGTTACATTTTATTCAAGACATGCAGCCAATGAATGCAGTAATTATAAGAAATACAAGTATAGGACCTTTAATAGATGAGTTTACAGAAGCGTTTGTGGGAAGGCCAATTTATTCAATGAGTGATTTATATTTGGATTATGAACAATTTCAACTTGTGCATGAAAGTAGAGATCTAAAAACAATGAAAATGCCACTTGGATTACTTAAAATGTGTACTCTCCCACAACATACTACTAACTCAGTTGCACATATGATGAATGAGATGAACAAGGTACTAAGAGACTTCATTCCTAAAAAAACTATGTCCTTTTTAGATGATGTTCCTATCAAAGGATGTAAAGAAGGAGAAAAAGATGAAACTTTAGATGAGAGGGGGTGTCGCAAATATATTATTGATCATATACAAGATTATGAAAAGATTTTAACTCGACTTAAAGAGGTTCATCTTACACTTTCAGGAGCAAAATCTATGTTTGGAATGGAAGAAGTTCTTATTGTTGGACATTTGTGTCGGTTTTATGAGAGAAAGCCAGATCCAAGCAAAGTTGATGCAATTGGAAGAATGAAAGATTCATGTGACTCTTTAATGAAAGTACGTAGGTTTTTAGGGGCTTGTATATTTTATCGTATATGGATTCCTCATTGTGCTCATATAGCGGATCCATTGTATGAATTATTACATAAGGGTTATTAATTTAAATGGAAAAGAAAGCATACTGAAGCAATGCAGAAGCTAAAGGTGTTATTAGTGATACCTCTAATTTTAAGAAAAATTAATTATGACTGTAATAGACAAGTAATTTTTACTGTGGATACCAGTCCTATTGCTATTGGATGGAGTGTGGATCAAGATGATTCAAGTGGAAATAGATTTGCAATTCAATTTGGATCTAAATTTTTAAGTATTCATCAACATGCATATTCACAAATCAAAAGAGAACTTTGAGGAGTTATTTTCGCTATGAAAGCTGAAAGAGATTATTTGATTGATGCAGCAGTAGTAATTGAAATGGATTGCTTGCCATTGCTTGGAATGATTATTAATTGTTCAACGTCGGACATTGCAATGTTAAGATGGATTGCTTATATTAAATCATTAAATCTGGAATTTAAGCATGTTGTTGAAAAGGACATTTTAATAGCAGATATGCTATCTCGAGCAAGATATGAAAGAGAAGACGAAATGGTTGAAGACATTGATGATGTTGGGTCAAAATTCTATTCTGTATCAAATCTTAACAAAGAAGACAAGCTATTTCTTGAAAAAAATTATGAAGAAGAATTATTGGATATTGGTCATTATTTGAATACCTTGAGAAAAATTTAAATAAATAAGAAAAAAATCATATGGATTTTTGCTTCAAGAAGGATTCTTATGGAAGAGACCAAAGAAAGGAATTGAAATGCCACAAAGAGTGATAGACAATAAGGAAGAGAAACAAAAATTATTAAAGGGATTTCATGATAGGTTATGGGCAAGACATAGAAGAATTTGGCCTACTTTTGCTAAACTTAAGGAACGATATTGATAGAAAAATATGTATTGAGATGTACTCTTATTTGTAGAATCATGTAAAATTTATCAAGCGTATTCTAATATACGACATCGAGATGGTCTTCATCCTATATATTCTCTAGCTATTCATTTTAAATGGGTTGTTGATTTGGTTATTATGCCAATCGAGTTATGACAAATGAGATATTTGGTCATAGCTCGTGAAGATTTATCAAATCAAGTAGAAGGAAGAACATTGAGGACAAAAACTACGGAAGGAATTTGTAGATTTTTGCTTGAAGATGTTATTTGCCGCTACAGATGTATAGAAAAAATCAGTACAGATCATGGAGAATTAAATGCATAAGAAGCTCACGAATTCTTTGAAAGATGTGGAATTAAACTATAATTGACTACTGCTTATAATCCTGAAGGAAATGTAAAAAGTGAACGTGGTCACCCATCGATTATGAAAGCATTAGTTAAAGCTTGTAATGGAAAGGTTAGAAAATGGCCATGACTTTTTTCATTTGTATTATGAACTGATCGAACAACTCATAGCTCAATAACGGGATATATGCCTATTGAACTTATGACAGGTCAAAAACCAATTATGCCAATTGAAAAAAAAGTACCTACTTGGAGTGTGCTACCATGGGAAGATGGATTGACAAGAGGATAACTTCTAACTATTAGAATTCAATAATTAGAGTAAAGATTGAAAGATGTGCAAATAACATTAGAAAGGTTAAAAAGATCAAGGTTACAAAATAAGGCATGATTTGATAAGCAACATCGATTGAGGCCTAAAGCAATTGAAGAAGGTGATTGGATTTTGGTCTATGATAGTAGCTTGGAAAATCAACATAGTACTTTAATGAAGTTTTCTAAGCAATGGTTTGGACCGTATGTCGTAACAATTGTTCATGATAATGCAATTTACTCATTACGAGAGTTAGATGGAATAAGATTAAATATACCAATTGCAAGGAAGCAAGTAAAAATATTTAAACAAAGATACACAGAAATAAATATAGAAGACCTTGGTGAAGATATAGATATTTCTCAACAGGAAGATGAATTTGACATGGATAGCAAAAATGTTGAAGAGGATTTGAATAAAGACCTCAAGAACGTATTATGAATCAAACAACAACTAGGTTATTTGGTGCATACTAGAGGATGTACAAATTTAGAGGGTGTAGATGTCGTGTTGTAACATGACTATATGGTGAAAATATAAATAAAAAATATATTATTAATATTTAGTCATCTTGGATGTTAGAAACAGTGACCAATTCCAATGCCAATATTCAGGGTCAGTTAATGTCACCCAATCGGCATCATCGAATCAAGTACCTTCTATACCAATAGGACAATCAGGATCATTTTTCAATCCTACATGGAACAAGCCTAGTAGGTATATATCGGTGGAGACACCCAATATGCATGATGGAGGTGTAGGAAGATCACTTTGTCATTTTTGTTGCAGATAGGTTGGTGATTATGCCAATAAATGTTCCAATCCTAAAGTCAGTGATGATTATGCACCAATGTGTAGGAATTGTAAGCAATCGAGGCATACTTATCAACAATGTAATGCTCCATCCAATTTCAATAAACGGGATCAGTAGATCCAATGCCAAGAAAAAATTGAGGAGATAAATCAAGGTCCTCAAGATTCTCCGATAAATCAAGTGGAATGAGTCCGAGCCGTTCTTACTAAGAGTCAAAAAAAGAAAAAATGACCAATTCAATATTTGAGTGAGTCTGATGTGAAGGGCCAAATTGATCCAATTACGGGGACATCCAATCCAAGTCCTAGTATGGGCCTCTTAGCTAATATGAGACCTGGCTTGGTTGGACAATCTAATGAGTTCCCGAAGACGGAGGCTTTGGTTCCATTTCAAGTTGTTCTGTTTTCTATGTTGTTTTAGGAAAAACGTCCTTTCTATGGAAAGATCCTCTTAGAGATAGGAATTCCGGGGAGGCGTCGTCGGTTGTTTCAATTCGGAGTCTAAGGCGGGAGAAAATGGGACTACACTGAGTTAAAAGGGAGGGAGAAGATAAAAAAAAGGGACATTCGGAGATCAAGATTTTGGGATCGGAGAGCTAGCTTCAAGCTCCTTTGAAAGGTGTAGAATTGTATTTCATAGGATTTAGGAAGATTTTGGCAATCATTGTTGAAAGTCAGTGTTTGTATTGGTGATTTGAGTTTTTTTTTTTTTTTTTTTTTTTTTTTTTTGCAATAAATTTAAGGTTGGTACTCTTAACTGTTTTGTGAAATTGGAGAAATTTCTATAGTTGAAATTTAGGGGTGTCTAGAGGGTTGAGTATGTTGAGTGCATGCAAGAGTTTGTGTTAATCTGACGAAACAGATGGAGGATATTTGACCATTAGTATAAAGAGGTATCGGGAGTTAGCAGATTGGAGTTGTTTAGCGTTTCTGTAATATCTAGAGATCTACTAGCTGGAATAAGATGACTTTTGGCGTAATAAGTCAAGGACTTCTAAGCGGCGATCAATATACATTAGTGTGGATTTACTGTATTTTCTTGCAACTTGTAAGTTAATTTAGATTGAAACTTCTTGAGCATTTATAAGGCTTGTAAAGATAGTAGTGGTAGAAGTTTACAACAATCGGACGATCAGATTGAAAATTACAGCTTGCCGAAGCTTGATGTCTAGGATTAGGATTAAAAATAAAATAAAATAAAATAAAAAATAAAAACTAACAAATAACAAAAGACTTTGTGCTTATAATATCTTAAAGTTATTAAAAATAGTATTTCTAAGTACTTTGTATTGGAATTAAGCTTTTACATTGAAATCCAAAATAGTTGTATTTAGATGGTTGAAACCCACTTGCCTACCCGGATACTTGCAAAATATTATTTTATCTTCCACAACCAGATGTCCGATATGTTCTTAAGCAAGATAGTACATAATACGACAATGAAGCTCCAAAAATCTGATCCAGAAAAAAACTAAGAGAGATACAATCAGGAAGTCGAGTACTAGTACTGCCACCAACGAAAGAGAATCAAAAGCGTGAAGAAAAAAAAGCTTGAACTTAGCCTTCAACACCACCCCAACTTTGCACTGTAGCAAATAGAGTGAGAAGAAACAGAGCCAGAGAAAACAGAGCTAGAGAGCATGAGAGAACGAAGTTGAGTGAGAGAAAGAGAGACCAGAGTACCTTCATCGAGCGAAAGGATTTCCGGAGTTGAACTGAACGTAGATTTAGCAGAATCAACAAATCAAACTGCAATGATAATTGTCAATGCTTGTTATTGGTAATTGCTATTTGTAAGCTTTAAATTTCATACTTGTAGTAAAATATTATATCTTAAGACCTTAATGCATTTTCTACAAGGTCACTAAATTTATGGATTTTTCTAATGAAGGTATCAAATTAATGTCAACAAAATAAATATTTGATTTGCTAATTGCAAGGTATAAAGTATATGATGATAGTCTTTTTTATCTATATTGTGGTATACTAAAAGAAATTCATAAAACTTTATAGTTATTTATTAATCTATTATGGTCTTAAAATTTTAATATAATTATAATTTTTTTTAATATTTTATTTTTATTTTTATTTTTTTATCATAGTAGTTATGAATTAGCTTAGAGTACATTGTTTTAATTGATTGCTACTAAAAGTGTTGCATCAAGATAAAATCTAGAATTTTACAAATATGTGGTTCTAATATTTACAAACTTATTTAGTATTTTGAACTTAAAGACCTTAAATACTTCATACTTGATGTATCAATAGAAAATAATATCAATTGAATTCTATCTATTTATATTGATATATATATATATATATATATATATATATATATATATATATATATATATATATACCTTATAATGAATAGTTTAATAGATTTAAAATTATACCTTTCATTCATGGTTAGCAAATGATCTAAAACTTTTATTTTATATTTGAATTTTATTTGATTTATCTTTAGGAATTCATTATCTTATATCTTATAAAAAGTCATGCATATTTAAAATTCCAAACTTATTTACTTTTTTAATGAATTCTCTTGGAATAATCACTTCTTTGCAATTCTTAAACTCATGTTTATAAAATTGAATAATTTTGTCTTTATGAACATTCTCAAACCATGCATCTTTATAGAAGAAATATTATATATTAAAAAAATGTATTTTCTTCTTTATCAAGGTCATCAAAATTAGGTTTTTCTTGACTAAATAAACTTAGAATTAAAATATATTTTAGCTCTTTTCAACCTTTTCAAAGCTTGCTCTTATATAGAAAGTGTTGTTTGTCCCTTTAAGAACATAAAATTTCTAAATTCAATGGATGTCCAATACAAGCTTTGATCACTTCTACAAAATATTCAAATAAATCTGGCATATAAAACCATCCATTTTTAAAAATGTGCTTAAAGAATATATTCATAATTTTACTTTTATAAAGTAGAATTCATTTTATTTTTTAACTTTATTTATAAATTATTTAATTTATTCCACTTTTAATTAGAGGATATTAACTTAATTTTTTTATATTAAACATTGTAACATCTACCAATTTTTCAATGTCATTACAATTTAAAACATCACCAAAGATTAAAAAAATATTTATTTTTTGAAGCATAATATCTTATGATGTTTTTCATTCTTTAAGGTTCTAAGTTTAAAACTTATTATCCAATTATTTCAAAGTTTTACTCAACTCTAAAAAATGGTCATTTCTTAGGTTCCATAAGATTGTGTTATTATATTTTTTTTCATCTACATTTTCAATAGCATTAGATAATTCCATTTATTTTTTTCATTAGTTTTTTTAAATTATCATCTCTAAAAGCCTTTATCAATGTGGACTTACAAATGTTAGATATTCCAGCAACATTCACTATATAATTAGTAAGAAGTAGCTTCTGAAATTCTAAAAACTTTATGTTGGAAATGATTCATAATGAAAATTTTGAAAATGCTACAATATTTAGATAACAATTTAATACTAACAAAGAATAAGAATTTATTCTATAATTTTTTTAAAATTATATAAATTTTATCATACTTTTATTTTTATTTATATATATTATGGATACAAAAAATATTTCTTTTCTAAAAGTATTAGTTCATTCAATGGTATTTACATTCCAATGTTGATTAGTTGATCTATTTATGCATTTTTTTTCCATATACTTCAGTCAATTTTTTGTTACTTTTATCATTATAATACTTAGCTACCAATATTTGCAGAGCTATGACATTTGTAAAATAATTCTTATGTAGCTATTCTTTAGAATTTGATACAACCATTTCATTCTTTCTAATTTGGACTTTAAAGATGTTTTTCTTTATCTCCATCAAGCTCTTGATAGAAAAAATATTTTATAAGAGATTGTATACAAAATAGATAAAATATTTATTGCATCATATATGTTTTCATAAACAACATGTATATTACATATTGAAACCAATTATAATTGATAGAAAAATATTTAGATAATTATTATTATTTAAGAATATATTAAAAAACCGTTTTATATAAAAAAAATTTCAAATGTAACAAAATTAATGTTTTAATGTATTAATAACTAGTTATTTCTAATAAAATTTTAGTTTCTAATTTCAATTTATATATATACATATATACAATATTTATTCATAGATTTTTTTGTATCTAAGAGTTTATAAGATACAAATATATAAATATACGGTAGTGTTTTTTTATACACAATTTTTTTTTTAATCATGTTAAAAAAAAGATGATAAAACACACAAATTAAATATTAAAGATGATGTTTGACATTGTAACTATATACTCAAATAAATATATTGTCATGTATCACAAGTGATTTCTTCTAATTTGGTGGATTTAAGATTCAAGCATTTTTAATTCTTTAGACAACTTTACCACTTAATTTTTAATTTTTAAAATTTTTTTATATGCATTCCTAAAAATATTTTTCAATAGTTTAGCTATCACTATATCAATTTCAATAAAAAATTTATAATATATTTTTTCTTCTAAAAAAATCTTTATTACTTGCATTTTTATATGAAAAAATATCTTTGTAATAGAGATGGTTTTTTATGGATTTTTAACAAAGACATTTTTAGAGATTATATATTCAACTATTTTTTCTTCAACACATTTATTATTTTTATTTTAGTTCTCAATATGATTTTTTTTTCCATATTAATAATTTTTCTAGTATTTTTTTTAATAATTTAAAATTTTCAATATATTCAAAAATTATATTTAAATAATTTTATAAATTTATTTAATAATATTTTAAAATATTAATTCTTTATATTAATATATAATATATTACCTAATCTAAAATTTATTACTTTATAATATATATCTTATGGTAATATAAAAATAGGCTTGAATTATTCTTCTACAATAATTTTTATTTGATATTATCTAATACATTTATTTGAATATAAGATAAGTAGGATTTCCAAAAATAGAGTATATATATATATATATCTGATTAATCATAAAAGTCAATAGATGCAAAATTTAGTTGAGTAAAAAGATAAATATCTACTAACACTAATTAAAAACTTATCAGTAGATGTAAGAATAAATAATTAAAATATCTTAATGTCATAATAATTTAAAAATAAATCAAGTATTAAGTTATAAAATATTAGATAGCCTTATTAGATTTAATTTTAAAACAAATTATATCATTGGCATCTATTTTATTTGAGTAGATTAAACTAAATAAATAATAATAAATAGTAATAATAAATAATAATAAATAGTAATAATAAATAATAATAAATAATAACATAGAGTTAAACTTTCTTTTCAAATATTTTAGAAGCAACTACTTATTATGGTATCATGTAAGTAAAGATAGTTCACTTAGAATTTTTTTTGGTTTCAAAAAGCTTTGCTTAAATAACTATAGATTACAATACTTGTTTTGTAATATTGAGATAATTTATATGGATTTATAAATATTTAATAAATATACACAATTCTATATACACATACAAATATATATATATATATATATATATATATATATATATATATATATATATATATAATATTAAGGATTTTTTTAGTATTTTTTTATATTACATTATTTATTTGAAAAAAATCTATTTTTTTTGTTTGGATTGATGGTTATGGTAGTACTATAATTCTTTTTTTTTCTTTATTTTTTTCTTTAAAATTTACTTAATAAGCATCCTTTAGAATTTTATAAAAACAAGCATTTGTTTATTTTTTTGTTGTTTTATAATGATGTTTTGAATCGTAAAAAAATTCAAATATGTTTTTATAGCCAAATATAAAATCTAATAATAATTATAGATTTAATCTAAGCTTAAAGAAATACTATTAATTTGTATAAAAAAATCTCGTTTATCTTATAACTTAAAAAAAAGATACTTAGATACTACAAGATTGTTAAAAGAATAGAAAAGATAGAATAAAAAAAACAAAAACATATTATGAAAGAAGCATAAACAAAATATTGAGGCTTCACAATCCATTTTGCATTGATGCACATAAGCTTATATCTTCAAAAAAGTAATATTTTTAACTTATAAAGTTTTACTTTTATAATTAGTTTTAGGAATATAGTTAAATATCATAAAAGAAAAGAAATATTTTACTATTATAGTTACTTACTTTGTTTTATTTCTTTGATCTATCATTAAATATTAATTTTTATTTCTATAAAAATTTCAAAGAGTTTTTTGAACATTTATTTTCTATGTTTCAAAATTAATATTTTTACTTATGTTGCTTATCTACTATTTTTAAAATTTTAATAATTATATTAATAAATACATCAACTTTGAAATAATACCAAGAAAAATTTGCAAGTAACATATCTAACTTCAGAATTTAATATCAAATTATATTAAGATTCTAATCTTAATAGAAATCATAAGAACTTTAGAATCTTAATAGAAATATTTAGAATTTAATATCAAATTATATATTTTTATTAATTTTATTCTATTTATTAAAATTAAAAGTCTTTTTATTGACTTATAATCTTTTAATATCAAATACTTATAATTCTCTAATCTCAAGGTTACTAATTATATTTCAAGGTTACTAATTATGTTTAGCAAGATTTATAAATTTTTACAAATGCACATTTCAAGATTCTTCAAAAAGAATAAATTACATATAAAAATTAATATTACTTTTAATGTCAAAAAATATCTTGTTTCTAATGGTTTTAATAACTTCTATCTACAAATTAATGTTATAAGATTTATTAATAATTACATGACCTATACGCCACTACTTCTAGTAATTATAATTTTTTTAAGATTATTGATTGTATTTGGCAAGGTCTTTTTAATTTTACTTCTATATAATTAAAATTTATTTAAGTTGGATTAAATTGCCTAAATATTTTAGAAGTTCTTCTAATTTCCAACAATATTCTATGTGCAATATTTAGAATTTAATAAAACATATCAAGTTTTTCTTTCGTAAAACTATATTTGTTATCTTAAAAAGACAAAGTCATGTCAACTCCTCTTAGCACAATTGAACATTATATTTTATGACTTATAGGTTTTTTTTTTTGTAATCCAATCATCTGAACTTTTGAAAATAGTTTGACTTTTTAACATATATATACATATGTAAATATATATGTTATATCCTTTAATTGATTAAGTTTGGGTTTTTAAATAACATTATTTGCATCCATGTCTTGTAATTAATCCATGTGTTATGCATCAATTTGTCTCATCAATATATTGGATAAAAGAAACATTTTTTATGAGATTATCAATTCTAATTAGAATATTTTAAACTTATATAAGCTAATCCTTCTACATATTAAATTTAAGTGAGACATTTCAATATTTAAATAGAATGCAAGCAAATTCTGAAAACATTTTTTTTCATCTTGAACTAAATCATCATAATCAATTATCAATTATACCTTTACTATAATAATGCCTTTACTATAGCTATGGAATAAAATATCCTTGTTATAGTTATATAATTAATCATGGCTTCTATCTTTGTTGTTCATAATTTTTTTATTAAAAGAAATAATATTATAATACAAAATATCAACAATATCAACTTAATTTTATGTAAATAAAAGTAACTCGCTAGGCTGTTGACATATCCAACATCAAACTGCTTTGATATGGATGTCATTTTCATGACCATGAAGACTAATCTTGGATTGGGGTGCATATTAAAGACTTGTTTTAAAAAAAAAACATCTCCTAAAATAAAAATTGCTTTATAGATCTTGTATTCTTTTATAATAATGAAAAGTAGGAATAAAGTTGAACACAAGTTCCACACTAACTAAGATATGAAAAATTTAGAAATTATTCATGTTCTTTCATGAATCACCATGAATCATCTATCAAAATGTTTATTGTTTTGTACAAAAACCTTAATAATTGCCACCTTTTCACACTAAATTGCCACTTGGGATAGTTAAGGGTCTTAATTATTAACAAGTAGAAAACAATACTAGTATAAGAATAAATAAAAATAAAAAATACATCTTTACGGGTCTATTTGCTCTTAATCCAGAAACTTTGATTCATACTACAAGACACAATTACATCAAGCACACACTAAAATGTGGTATATACACATGCCATAGTTTTATTCGATCCCACAATGTTTTAAGTAGCACTGATTGAATATCTTCTTATATATACCGTCATGTCTTACCACGGCATTAATAAATGCCAAACCAGCACTCAAATCACAACTGCTGCTGGATCATGCTTGCGGACTACAACCAAAACGCCCTGTACATCATAGTTGTGATGAGGAGGGTATCCTGTAATAACTATGACGTTGTTGTCATCACGATCTTTAACCACCTTAGGCTCTGCACATTGAAAGACAACATTATATAAATCATCGAAAGCTCCAATGCTACATGAATGTTTTGTGATGGTTTTCCAAACACACGTAACATTTTCTTCTTCGTTCCATGGTAAGCTTTTTGAATGAGGTTGTAATCTGCCGAAAGTGATAGTTACCATCCCATGCAAATCATGATCAGGTATTCGTAAACCAAGTTGTTTGACTTCTGAGCCTTTTTCTCTTACGTGCACGTCATTTCCCAAGCATCAACATTAAGCTGGACCTGGATGTTATGAATGAATCATCTTGGGATAGAAAGACGTCGAGGTATGTTCTTTCTTATTTTTACATGTGTACTCGAGCAAATTCAATCTGAGACATGGTGAACAATGCTTGCTCGCTGGGCTGTTGACATGTCGAACATCAAACTGCCTTGATGCGATTGTCATTTTCATGACCGTGAAGACTAATCTCGAGTTGGATTGCATGTTACTTGCCAGATGCCACAACTAATTTTCGAGACCTTGAATTGTTTCCTGTTAGACAACGAAGTTTGAAGGCACCCACCTTGCAAGAATTGGTCTGGCCATTTATCTGATACCATGTCCAGGTCTGTTTGGAGGGTGACCATATCGATGGTCTTCTGAAGCCGAAAGTTCCACTCAATCTGCAGAAGCACGGATCCAAGGACCAAAATTAAAAAACAGTACCAGATCAAGGCATAGATCACGTGTGAGAGCTGTGAGGAGGCAGCATCCTCACGATCCTCCAACCAGAGGCACAAGGGGCAGCCATTCGACCACTGCTAGATGGACCCTGATCCCTGATCACTGCATGTCCTGGACTTGGAACTATGACTGCATCCGATGAGCAGGACTGACGACATACCTTCACACCCGGAAGTTCATCGGGAGGGGTGGGTGGAGGCGGAGCGTTGCGAAAAGTCTGCAGTCGACACGACGGCGCATCACAGACGAAGAGAAAGGTTAGAGTTTGGTGAGCATGAAAAGGATTCCAATCAAAACCCCTACTGTTTGCACAAACGCAGCCCTCTATGGTAAACTGCACACCGGAGAGAGTTGAGGCAGGCACATTACATTTTGAAGATATTCCTTGGAATCCTCCATGTCCGCGACTGAGGAGTTGTGCGAACAACTGGAGGGCCTTGGAGAACAGCAGCAACCAACGCTCGGGGGCAATGATGCTTGACTAGGCTGCAATGCCTCGGGGCTCTTCATAACTTCTCTACTGACAGATCAAAGAGTAGCCAGTGAACCACTGACTCGTTTTGCGCTCGAAGCTCACGTAGAAGCGGGCGTTGGATGGCGCATGCTGTGAATCATAGGGGCAAACAATTATGCATGTATATCAAAAACTTGACGTGAGAGTCCGCGTAGCCATGCGATTGAGTATCTGCAGAACTTCTTGGCATAGTCGGTGCAGACAAGGCAGCACACATGAAACACATCACTGAGAACCCGCGTAGCCATGCGATTGAGTATCTGCAGAACTTCTTGGCATAGTCGGTGCAGACAAGGCAGCACATATGAAACACATCACTGAGAACCCGACTGAGATGAGATGCGATGCAATGCGATGAGACGTAACGTGAGCCATTGTCCTTCCTGAATTGTGTCGACGTCTGCATTCCTTCGTACCAATGCTGTAGGTGAATATTTACTTCTGCTTCATGGAAGACTCCGAGGAAACTCCACCGAGTTCTTCCTCAATGTTTCCAAGCCCGCCACTCTGAATATGTTCTGCAACTTGCTTTAGTATTCCTAGGCTTGTGTGCCCATCCTGCCTCCTCCAACTTTGGGCGGCAGTCCAGTGTCTCATGTGTATTAACTCCAGCTCCATCTCATATCCCCCAACTCTGCACGATTTATTGTGTTAAATGGTTCAAAACTTTGATCACAGTCATTTTGAACTTATGTGCATGCAGAGATATGTATTTGCGTGTGGGGGAGGGGTGACGATAGAGTTAGTTTGGACAATTTGCATCGTATTCACATGAACTTTGCATCATTTTGAATGCATTCACCTGAAATACACATGAGTTGTTGGAAAGGATTCACACAAGAATAATACTAGTGAATTTTGGGTAAAATTTGACCTTGAATTGAATATGGAAGAAGTTTTAAAGGTTCTTCTAAGAACAGTTTTTCAGATTGTAAGATTGGTATAGAAATTTTGTTGATTATATTGGATCTTTGGAAGAATTTAGATGGCTTTTTTCGTTTTTCCATCAAAAGAAAGTAATTTGAAGTACACGTGAATATTGTTGATTTGATAAAAATGATTTTGGTATTACTGTTGCCAAATTAAAAGTCACTAACATTGTTCACATTTTTTTTTTAAGATTGACAAACCATAGAAGAATTTTTGTGGTATCTACAAGCACAAAATTCTATTTAACATCACTTTCAAATAATTAAAGTTTTTATTTATTGGATAGAAAACATAAACATTGAATTGTAAAGGTTCAATTCAAATGAATCAAGTGAAGATTCTTCCAACATAATTTATATTTTTATAAGTCATTGGAAGAAAAAAGTTAGATAAAGATAATATAGATAATTTTGTTGTATTTACACAATGGCCAATATATGGCTTTAAATCTATTTTTATTAAAGATTTTACAATACTCAATAAGGCAATTAGATTAAAACATCAAGTAACTAAGAATAAAACAAAAGAATCCTAAAAAACAATTATTTGGTTCAATTTCATGTCAAAATAAGTAAATAAATAAATTTTAATCAATATTTTAATATAATTTGGTTTTATAGATAAGTATACTCTATTGATTGAAGTTGCTTCAATTTTCAAAAGATTGAAGTAAAAGATAATAAAAAAAAAAAATCTAAAATATATATAGTTATAAATTTAAATAAATTTTATAATTAGAAATCATAAAATATATGATACTAATTAAATAATTATTTGATATTTATAAGTTAATTCTATTTATATATATATATATATATATATATATATAGATAGATAGATAGATACTACATTATTAATGTTATTAGAATATAGTTTATTGTTGTAAAAAAAATTAAATTAAAAATGATAGAAAGAAGAAAATTATTTTAAAATGTGTCTTAAATATATCCAAGTTGAAGTCAAAAAAATTAAAAATTATATTTATATTAAAATATGGAATTATTTATTTTAATATAATTAAATATATTATAAAATATTTTTTAAAATAAGCTATATAAATAAGATATGACAAGTTATTATTAAGGACATAAATCACAAATAACCAAAATGCCAATATATTCTTTTCTTACTCAAAATGAGTAGATATTCTCTCAAAGATAGTATAATAATAAAACTAGAATGGCTATTGCCAAAGACAAGAAGATTATAGACTCTTACAATAAAATTAAGAATAAAAAATGCATCAACAAGGTTTAAAAAAAAAAAAAAAAAAAAAAAAAAAAAAAATCACTCTTTACTTTATATATACTATCTAATTAGGAATTATATAGTAATATTCTATAAAATATCTGACAAGTGTTCAACTTACAAGACACTTATCTAACTTACAAAATAGATTTATAAATGTGCACCAAATTGTCAACTTGTATCACAAGTGGCCAACATGTGCAACATGTGGCCAACTTGTTGGCCTAGTTTTTAACCTATTAATTATCTACAGACATATACAAAATCAAATTTGCATCTATGAGGCTTCTAAAAAGCCATTCCACAATATATTATATAATTTATCTACTATTATTTACTTCTATCTAACTCCTCTTATTCAAGTAATTACAAGTATTGGTTATGTCTTTAACAATTATATAACATCACTTACAAAAAACAAAACTAATAAAAAGTAAGAGATTCAATAAAAATGAATAAAAAATAAAAAAATCTATAAGATAATATTCTAATATTTTTGACTTGATGTATATAAGTAGGATAATTTCAAATTTTGAGTTTAATGACAATTCTCAAATTTTTATTAAATTCCTAAAATTTATTTTTAATATTATTAAATTTTTAAAAAGAATAAATCTTGATTTTTTGATAATATAAATTAAGCTATAATTTTTTTTAATATAGGTATTTCTTTTAACATATTAAATTTTTTAAAATAATTTCTACTTTATTTTAATGTTTTAAATTGGTTTTCATTTGTATTAATTCAAATAATAAAATAAAATGATGTATTAAAAAAAATTATTCTTACATTATATTATTCTTTAATCTATCCAATATCCTATAAATATAAGAATTATGATATAATTTATTAAATCGAATTTAAAATTAGAGATATAGAAATAATATAAAATCTAAAAAGGATAGTTTAGAGTTATATATTACTTTGAGATTTTTGAAAAAAAATAAGAGTGTATTTTTTATCTATGAAAGAGTAAGTTTTGATCTTTTATTTATTAGTTGTATAAAAAAAATTGAGAACTTAAATCTACACAAGTTTGATAGAAGACAACATATTTGTATATAACTAAAAAATAAAATAAAAACCAAAAAATATTATGCTTAAAATATAGATAGGTACTAAGATAGCTATATTCTAATATAAACAAACCAAAAACTCTTGAATCAAGATTGAGGTATCAAATAGACATTAAGAAGACTAAAGATGTTTTTTAGTCTTACTTTAATGTATAAAAGTTAATAAACAAACAATACAAATGCTTTCTATAGACTACAATTCTTATAAGTCAATTACTCAAATTGTGAAACCCTTCTACTATAGATTTTAAGAATAATAGACTTATGAATAAAATACTGTAACCACATGGTGTATTTATATATTTCAGATGTATTTATAAAGATTTTTTATCATTAATTTAATAAAATATTATTTAACATATATTTTATTATTTAATTCTATTTCTTTTATTATTTAAGAAAATAAATATCTATTACGAAAATAAATAATGTATTTTTAAAGAAATTCATATATTATACATGTACTAAGCATATTAATTTTTAACATTACTTAATGCAAAAAGAAATTAAATATAAAGTCCAAAAGATAAGGTATTGCACAAAATATTAATAATATAGATAATGATAATAAATTTTTATGTGCTTAGAAAGATATTTTTATACATATATTAAAAGATACATTACAAATACAAAAAATCTAATCTACTTACAATATATGAGTATTGAAGATAGTTTTAATAAGTAATAACTAAAATGCATTCTATCTCAATCAACATCGAAAAGCTTCTAAAAATTAAAATTTTAATAGTTAATAATAAAGAACTGATTAGTTGAGACATAAATAAGCAATAGCTAGGATTTGGAGCAACTACAATTTTAGAAGGTCAACCTTTGAAATATTTTATTTTTAAAATAAGAATTAATTTAAGATTTATGATAAATTTGACATATATATATATATATATATATATATATATCAAAATTAATATCAATAATATTAACATTTTATTTTTATTTTTATTTTTTTATATAATATTTATTGACCTAAAATAAATCTTAATTTTTATTCTTAATTTTAATCCAAAAACTTATAAAGGTGATTGTATACTATAAAAATTGTATGGCTGAATATATGGTAAAATATTGTGAAGGCAATTATATACTATATACTTTATACAATTGTTTTTTTTTTTACCATATAAATCACTTTAAATGCCAAAATTTTATGTGATGAAAGACAAAGATATAAAAGAAGAAAATTTATGTAATAGGATTAATAGCTCCAATTCTATTTAAGTTCTTAGAAGTTGATTACTTTGATAGAAATAATATAATATATTTTTTTA
This sequence comes from Physcomitrium patens, assembly GCF_059467195.1. Lineage (NCBI taxonomy): Eukaryota > Viridiplantae > Streptophyta > Bryopsida > Funariales > Funariaceae > Physcomitrium > Physcomitrium patens. The sequence continues at coordinate 16,979,364 of NC_143418.1, forward strand.
TATTTTTATGTTGGAAATTAAGTAAATAATATATTATATAATCTTTGGATAAAGTAGCATTAGTTATGGATAAAACTAAAAGTGAATAATATAATATTATACTAGATAATACAAGAAATAGAAAGAAGAAAAAAAGAAACATAAAAGCATAAATAATGTCAATTATATAGCAATACATTCAATGAGACATAAATAATACATTTCCAAAATAGACCAATACTTGTTTAAGATATGAAAATATTCACAAATATCATATTTTTATTCTTTTCTATAAAAAAAATTAAATTAAAAAATAATAATAATAATGAATATAAATAAATAAATAAAATCAAGCTGCTAAGAGTGGCATGTAGAATCGAATAAAAATTATTGTTAAAAAAAAAGATACTACTAATGGTATTCATCTCTCATCTATAATCAAATGGATTTAATCAAATTATGTACCATATTCATTCATATGCATTCAAAGTGAATGTATAATCAAAGATGTGAGATTCAATTCTTTTTGCAATGATCTTATTAATCTTCAACGCTCTTATTTTATTAATTATCAAAAGGCTTTCAAGCTTAATGCCTCTATCAATTACTGGTGTCTATCCTTTATTAATATTTTTGTAAGCACATTATCAAGTATGTCTTTTGTAGCATAATACTTCATGCCTATTATACCATCTCTAATTTTTTCTTGTATCAAATGATATTGAATATCAATGTGCTTGGTTCTTGAATGGTGCTTTGGATTCTTGGCAAATGCAAGATATCTTTGATTGTCACATATTATTAGAGTTATTTTCAATTCCACTAATCCAATGTCTTTTAAGAATTGCCTTGTCTAACATGCTTCCATTGCATAATGACTTGCTACAATGTACTTAGCTTCCATGGTTGATCTTGCAATGGTAGGTTATTTCTTATAATTCCATGAAATAGCTCCTATTCCAATAAAAAATACATACCTTCTTGTAGATCTTCTATCATTTATATCTCTAGTCCAATCTGCATCACAATAACCTTCTAAATCAATGTTTTTATGATCAATGTCTAATTTAAAGTTTTTATATCTTTTAAGTACCTCAATATCTTCTTTATCAGTGCCCAATATAAAGATCCTATCCTAGACATGTATTAACTTACTACACTCATAGTAAATGCAAGATCCACTCTTGTGGCTACCATTGCATACATAAGTGAGCCTACTACTGCTTTGTATAGAATATTTTACATCTCAACTTCAACTTGTGCATATTCTTCATTGGTGAACTTCATCAACTTCAAATTGGCCTCCAAAGGTGTTCCAATGGGCTTACACTTTTTTATGTTGAATTATTTCAATACTTCTTCAATATACTTGCTTTGGCTCATTGTAATAGTCTTGTTACTACAATCTCTTATAAACTCTATTCTTAATCAATAGTAGAGTTCTTCCAAATCACTCATCTCATACTATTTTTCTAATATGGCCTTCATTCAATCCATCTTTTTTAAATTATTAACCAAGATGATCAAATCATCAATATAGAGGATTACAAGTAGTAAAAAATTTTAGATTGTATTATATATAGTGAATGATCAGTCTCACTCCTTACAAACCTTTTATTGACAAAAAATGTGACAATATGTTGGTACCATGTTCTTAGTAATTTTTTCAATCCATACAAGGATTTTTTCAACTTGCACACAAAGTGTTCTTTGCCTTATTATACAAATCCTTACGGTTCATCTATATAGATGTCTTCTTATAATTCTTCATTCAAAAAAGCCATCTTCACGTCCATTTGATGTATTTTTAAGTCTATCAGTGCCTCAATTGCCACAATGATCCTAATGGTGGTGAATTTGGCAATGGATGCATAAGTCTCATTAAAGTCAACACCAAAAACTTGTGAATATCTTTTGACAACTAATCTTACTTTTTGCATCATCACCATATCTATTACATCTCTTTTAGTCATAAATATCCACCTACAACCAACACTAGATCAATTTACTGGAAGAAGTATTAATTTCTATATATTATTATCCATAAGAAATTGATACTATTCTTCCATAGTATTTTTTTCACTTGATCACATCTTAAGACTTTATAGTATCACACAAAGACCATAGATCATTAAAAAGAGCAATTTTTGCATGTTCTTCACTTACTTGAGGAAAGATGTGCTTCTTCTATCATTTGCCATGTGGTCTTCTTTTTTTTAAAGGATATCTCCTTCCATTTGAAGAAGATTTATCATATTGTACTCTATACTTTCTTCCAAGCTTCTTTCTCCTTAAAGCTTATCTTTTATCAGTTAAAGGTTGGTACTCCTTATCATCATCATCATCATCATCATCATCATAATCTTCAATATCTTTTTTGTTGATCCAAGGAATTTATAAGGCCTTCTTCTTCAACTTCTTTGTCTCTTCATCTTCATTCACACCTTCACCATTTTTATTTTCTTCATCTTCTTATTTCTTTGCTAAATTTAAAGATATCTCGACAAACATACCATTACTTCTACTTGAACATATGTCTAAGTGCTCACAAGTACTTTTATGCTTCAAAAACTCAATATCATGATTTTTAATGATCTTTTTGGTATCCAAACATATTAGCTTATATGCCTTAGTATCTTCACAATATTCTAAGAAGAACACACTTTGTACTTTTTGCATCAAGTTTGGACCTCATACAATTTGATGTCTTTACATATACAATGCATCCAAATGTCCTTATATATGAAATATAAGATTGTCTCCCACTCCAAGCTTCTTATGGTATATTTGATGCAAGAGTATTTGTTAGATACCTATTTCTTGTATATATTGCATTCACCACAACTTTTGCCAAAATTCATAACTAAGATTTTGAGCATGAAGCATGTTCCTTGCTATCTCCACAATGGTTTAATTTGCCCTTTCAGTAATACTATTTTGTTGTGGAGTGTATAGAGTGGTTTGTCTAGAAATTTTTCTCATTCTTCAAATAGATATTAAATTATTTAGACATGTACTCACTTCACATGTGCAATTCCTTAAACTTGCACTCATTTTGTTTCTCAATAAGTGGTTTAAACTCTTTAAACTTCCAAAAGAACTCACTCTTGGCTTTAAGAATTTAGATCCAAAATTTTCTTAAAAAATCATCAATGAAAGTGAAAAAATACCTTATTATTCGAATACTTATTATCTTCATAGGTCTACATACATCAAAATGGATAATCTCCAATAACTTTGTAGTACATGTTGCTACACCACTTGAAAATGAAGCCTTTTGTTGTTTACCTTGAATGCATCATTCACATGCAAGTTATATTGTATTTTGATTTTTTTGCCAAGTTCTAAGTCACTTGCCATAGATTTAAGCTTTGCCATAATCTTCACATTCAAATGGCCAAGGCGATGATGCTATATATTCTATTTATCTTAGTTTGATGTAAATTCAGCAAATACAACTACCTCCACTCTATTCACCTTCTTACACTTGAAACAGTACAAATTCCCCTCTCTAGAGTCCTTAGTAACCATGTTTCCATACAATGTTCTCACAAAATAGCCATTCATGTTGAATTGAACCATAAAACCTTCCATAACAAGTTTACTCATTGAAATTAGATTTTACTTCATTTTAGATATATAGAAGATGTTTTTAAATTTGATCCTATTGGTTTGTCCATTCACAACCACCTTCACCATAATAGAACCAATTTTAATGGCTTCACATGTGCCACTATTTGCCAAAATCACATTTGATATTAGAATAGCTTCATAAATATTAAATAAAAACTTATAAGATGTCATATACTTGGAACAACCTGAGTTCACAATCCAACTTGATATGGCAGCCATGGAGGTGCCATTTTTTGTTGTGAATGCATAATCTTATCCTCTAAACTCATCTTGCATATTATTTGTATTCTTCTTTTTCAACTTTCTATCTTTATATCAATTTTGAGCAAAATGCCCTACTTTGCCACAAATGAAGTAAGTATTGACATTACCTTATTGGTTTGAATAGTTGCTTGTACCTTGTTATGAGTAAAGTGCTAAATCTTCACTTTGAGGTTTTTTTTCTTTCTTCTTGATCACTACATGACTAAGTCTTGTTGTCATGTAGTCTATTGTGAGTTCTTTTATCTTAATGGATTCCAAAGCTCCAATGAGGTAGTTGTATGATTTTGGTAAGCTCATGAGTAGAATCATGACAACATCTACATTTTTTAAGGGCTTGTCTACAATTGCAAGTTAGTTTGCAAGTGCCTTCACCTTATTTATGTGTTCAATGAAGTCTTTACTTTCTTCTATCTTGCAAGTAAAGAACTACCTCCTTTTGTAGATGATATTGGATAAGTTCTTGTTTTCATAGATGTTGCAAAGAGTCTTTCATGCTTTTGTTGGACCTTTATAAAAGATAATATGGAAAAAATTGGCTTCATCAACATTACATACAATTAATCCAAAAGCCTTCTTTTTATGATGTTTGTAGTCTTTCTTCACCTTCATATCAGCGTCCATGCTTGGAAGGTCTTTACTTTCATCTACTATATCCCAAAGATCCAAAAAAATCAACAAAAGTTCTATTTTTACCTTCCAATGGTAGAAATTTTTACCTCTAAATTTTTCAATTGTTCTAAAACCTTCACTCTCACTTGAAGCTATATCTAAGAGAGAGATGTATCAAAAAATAATCAAGAAAAATAGTCCTAAAGCTCACAAAATTAGCAAGAAGGTGTTATTGCCTTACAATCTCAAAATGCCCTCTTTGTAAATAAACAAGTGTTTTCACTCTCAAAACACTCTTAACTTTAGTTCTAGGACTTTTTCTAAATCCAATAAACTATATAAATGTCTCAAACCAGATTTGACACTCTTATATCATTTTTATGCTCACAAATCACTTCTAAGTACCATAAGAGGTCCTTTAAGATGTGGTATTGAGATTTAAATATGAAATCTTGAAAGTTGAGAAAAGAAAAGTATTAAATGGGAATTGAGTTTTACTGTAAATTCAAAATTTTGAGAAATAGTTCTATAAAAAGGTTTCTAAATTTTTTATTTAAAAAATTTATCAAATCAAATATAAAATAATTGTTCAAACTCTATGTTGAAAATAAAGAGCTTGAATTTTTAAGATTATTCATTTTTTTTAATTTGAAATTATATTGAGATAATATATGTTACAAAATATATACGTTGAAATTACGTTGTGACAATATAAATCATAGAATTGTAGTTTAGAACTTTGAAATGAAAATATACAAATAAATATAAAAATATCTTAAATTAAATAAAAATTATTGTTAGATAATTGAAATTTTAATTTTTAATAATTCAACATATGCTTCTTTTTTATCAATTAACATCAGGATTTTTTAAAAATTGGAAATTATATGGATAATTTGTCTTACATTATGAAAATAAGTAAATTATTATTCTAAGATATTTTTGATGTTATAAATCTAGTTTTTACTTTTAATTAAATACGTAAAAAACTAATTTGATAGAAATGAAAACCTTGTAAAAAGTATGAATTTTATGAATATTTTAAAAAGTAAAATTACTCAATGATAATGAGATTAAAAAAAATAAAAGTCATATAAAAATAAATTATACGAATTTTTTATACAAGGAGATTGAAATGAAAAATGATTATTATTTAACTTTGTCTCTCTCTCTTACTATGTATGTATATATATATATATATATATATATAATCTATTTAAAAAATCAACAATAGAGATGAAGTAAATATTTATTAAAGCCAAGAAAAGAGGTGCTCAGGATATATAAATTCAACAATATTCTTGTTGCTTCAGAAGTCACACTAAAAAAAATGGGTATTATAAAAAATGATGCATGTCTAAATTAGAACGTATATATATATATATATATATATATACACACCTCAAAATCAAATTCATTGATTTTAGTTATGTTTCATGAATGACATAAATATTTGATTTTATGTGTAATCTTAAAGTTATACTATTTGATATACTTTCTTCAAAATATGTTTATTATGTTATGTTCCATTTGGTTTACTTTCTTCAAAGATAAAATTTTATATTGATCAAAAGTGCAAGTATTTTTTTTATAATTCTAAGAAAAAAATATACGTTAATAGAAATTAGATTAGTTCTTTTATTAATAATTCTATTTTTTATTTCTTGATGTTCTTAAATTATATCATATCATAATAGAGCTTTAAGTATTTTTACTTTTTATAAATTATATGGTTGCTACAATGCTATTTCTTATCAAAATAACAAAAAATAACAAACTCAAATTTTATCAAAAACTCAAACTTTATGTTTAAGATTTTAGACTCTAAGATTTAAAGTTTACAAAAAAAAAATTTAAGATTTAGGTTTATAATTTGGAAATTAAGATTTATAATTCATGGTTCTAGATTTTTGGTTTAAAATATAAATTTAGAATTTAGATTGTAAGAGCCTTTAAGAATAATTGGATTTTTTTGGTTAGATTCTTGTAGGATCTATCATTTATTCAAATAGAATGTAATTCTAATGGTGCACAAAAACTTTTTTTTATTCTTTTCAATGCAGAGATGCAAAATATTTGTCTTTCATTCATAGTTAATGTTTGGTTTTATAAGTAATGTAAATTAGGATGTTAATTTGGACATTTACTTTAAATTTGATATTAATATTAACTTTGATGTTTCCTTGAACTTAAGACTTTATAACCTTTAAATTAATAAAAACATATTTTTATAAGTGATACTTTTAATTATTTATGCTGATTTATTTTAAAATAAGATTCTTATTTATATAACTTTAAATTTATTTTTATTTTTATTATATTTATTTTTAATTTTTGTATATTTATTTTATTCTTAGTATTATGTTTATTATTTATTGTCTTCAAAAAAAATTTAAGTTAATCTCTATTTTTTTAAATTATCTCATATTAAAAATATGTTCAATTTTTTTCTTTATTAAGTTTTACTTTGTCTTTGCTTATTTCTAATTTGTTTCAGTTTATTCTTATTTCATTAATTATTATTAATTTTTTAGCATTAATCTTTTTATTATTGTTATGGTTTTTTTGATATTAGTTTTGAAGATTGATTTAACTTCTACATTTATCTATGATTGTTTTCTTCTATTTTTTTCATTTAGAATTTTTAAAATTTGTATCTATGTTGCTTTAATAGAAGTATAGCAATTTTTTTTTTTAGAAGTGTATATAGCTTTTAGACTAAATTATTAATTTTTTAGATTTTAAAATTTTGTAAGTAGAAAAAAGAATATTTAAAAAAAATCAAGTGATTTTAGTAATTAATTTTATTTTTATGAATTAAAAAAAAGACTTTTCTTATAATTCTTTGTAACAATTGTGTCTATATTTTTAATATTATTATTGTAGATAATATTTTGTTAACTTATTTTAGTCACTAATTGGCATTTTTACAAATATAATAAATTTTTATATTAATATTTCTTTCTAATTAGATTTAAATACAATTTTATTTATAAGTATCACATAAGATTTGCTTATATTGATTAGAGTATTTTTTTGTATTTTCGAAACTAATTAAAATAAAAACAAGAAACCTAAAAGGATTAAATTATTTGTTGTCTATGGCTTTTTACCAAATGGTTGTTAAGGTTTTATGCTAGTGAGAACAATGTTCAAAGAGAGATTATAAAATGTTGTATTATCTTCTAATTACAAAAAAGCTATGACATTACATTGATAGGGAACTTTGATGGCTTTTTTTAATATAAAAATTAGATTAACATATAGATTATAGAATGTAGGTTATTTTATAATATTTAGTAGTAATCAAGTTTGTGTATCAAGATGTAGAAATAAATATGTGTATCAGATGTGTAATATTTAATGTATATGCTTAGTAAATTTTAAGCCAACAAATATCTAATGCATCAAGTATACTAAGAATTATGTCATGCAATGTTTTTTTTAAATTGCCAAAGTTTTTTTAAAAAAGATGATAATTTTGGAGGCAAAAAAATATTTACTCTATTATAAGAATCGGAATATATTGATGAAGCAAAACAAGAAGGTTGTAGCATTGCAAATGCAATTGTATCTTAAATTTGTATTTAAAAACTTTAAACTTTTGCTTATCAATCAATTAGATGGAGTTAGAAGAATGTAGAATATTACCTCTAACATGCACAAGATTGATAAATTTTTGAAGCATAGAAGTTGGTTTAAGACAATGTCCAAAATATCAAATATATATCTAATATTATTATAGAGGATAGACAATAGATTTTGATCTAAAGAAGTGTTTTTATTCTACTCGGATTGTTAAATAGTGATTTGGATATAAAGACCTACATTAATGTCATTATGAAGTGGTGCAACACACCTACACCCTTGTATACTTATACTATCCATTACTTTTACATAGACATATTATAATACAATAACAACTCAATTTACTTACTTTCAGAAGGCGAAGTAACTTCTAATAGATCCAAACACAAAGATTTGTAACAAGTTCATGATATTGTACTACAACACATTCATGCCTTTGTATACCTATGCTATCGATTTTTATATCCAATCATAAGAGATGTATACATAGCATTTACTTATGTTCCTACAAATTCTAATATAATAACATCTTATTAATAAATCAAATTAATTATTTGATTATTATAATAATTAATATTTAAAATAAAAATGATTTATGAAGTTTTTTGATTATATAAAATTGGTGACAAAATGTAGATATATTACTAAATTAAAATAATTATCTTCAACAAAGTAAAGATGGGACATGTAAAAATTTGTGGTGACTTAGAAAATTTCATATACAAACCAATCATAAATTCAAATAAGTAAGCAAGCACCAAACAAGTTTCTTTGACTTAATAGAATTTAGAGAATGAAGTTGTAAAAAACTTATAAATAAATAAATTATGCTTTATACATATTGATACAAAATTGAAAAATAACCAATTTATATATCAATTAATCATGCAATTCACACAACATGTGTAACAAATAATATTCTTGAATAGATTATAAATTATATTGCAAGCTCACCTGATTCTTTTTTACCTAAATGCAAATAGGTATGCAAAACTTACTTCTAAGACATTAATTATACTATCTTTCTTTGTAACAAGATAACTTGTATTCACAACACAAAAGTTACTTCCTAAATAAATGAACATAACTCAATTCTAAATTCTAAATATGAAATCAACCACTTATATCTACTTGTTGTGGTTAGTATTATCATCTACAAATATTAAACATTAGGAGTCAATGGAAGCAATTTGATGTAATAGAAAAAGAAACTTAAACTTATCATATTTTAAAAATGATGAGCACATTGTGTAGAATATAACGTTATATATAAGGAATTAAAAAATGAGATGTTTTAAGAATAATACACAAATGAGAATATATGTCTATAAACATTATTACACCAATACATCCACACATTTTTTCTAGATTTTTTCATAATCTATGAGGTGTTGTACAGTATGTACAGAAGTGATACTTAGCTGTTTTCATTTTTTATTGTAGACAGTGTTATCTTCAAGTATATTCAAAACAGACAATACGAATATTTTCCATCAAAATTTTACATAATGTATACGGTTCACATAGTAAGTTCTTGCGTATCCTGAAATAGTGTACATTGATAGGCAATGAAGTATTTCATACTTGTATAATTTGTAACATTTCTTAAATGGAATGTAAAATTTTATTATCCGCTCTTAATTAATTACAGTTGGTATTTATTATCATGTGAGTTTCTGTTGAATTTCTGTCTCCAATAAGTGGACAAATTGATGTACGCAACATACCAAAGAAAAATTCATCAACTGGAACATGAAACATGAAAACCCCTTTTCATTAGTTTCATGATAGATTAATTATACATTTGCACATTTCTCATCATTATTTGTCTTTACATAAATTAGAGTGTAAATGCAACCAAAGTACTCAGTCGAAGATCAAAGGTAAGAGGCCTCATATTCTATAACACGGCATGGAAAACTAAAAATTTAACATTTCAGAAATGTTGTTAGTTTACAAAGGGTCCTTGAGTTTCAATTCATATTTCCCACCAGCAAGGTAGGAGCCCGAGCCTACGAGAGGCACGGATAATGAATAGAGTAGAGACCTCATATTAAAAAAAGAAGAAATAAGAAAAATAATGAAATACAGAATTGCATTTTCAGTGCAATTGTGGTATTGTCACCAGCCATACCATTTCTACAAGCTCTCATTTTGCATGCAGTTTTCTTCACATTGCGCTGCTACCACTCACAAGCCTCCCTCGGACAGCAGAGAACTATGGGCAACTCTCAATAGGAGTATAGAGATATTTTGACCTTCAAGGTTGGCAGACCATGGCACTCAACCTGAGACCAGTCTCTAATTTCATGAGGAAAAGGAGAGGAAAAGGAGAGAGATAGAGAGAGAGGGAGAGGGAGGAAAAGGATCAGAATGGGGACTCACAGGAATTAAGACCCAGAGGGACTTTTACTGTCAATATTTGAGTGCATCTAAAAGTATATCACAAACGGAGTTGGGTTCGGGTACGACTATATTGGAGCTCTCAATTGGAGCAACATCTTCTCGGCCGTAGTTGCCAGTTGCACCGAGCTTCCCCTCGGAGCTTTCCTCTACAACATCTTTTATGATGATGGTCTTGTGGGTCCCTGACAACAATCCTTCATAATCGGTGTCACCGGTTTCGCCCACGACCACAAACATGTTGACGACATCCACATTCCAGCGAGCAAAGAAGTACCTGTGCAGGTTGGAACTTGGTCATCAGAAATCTATAAAACAAAGAGGAAAAAACAAAATCAAAAACAAAACGCTCAACTGATGCATGTGCAACCTGATGGCATCTGAAATCTTCTCGCGCCATGGTCTTGCGGAGGCCTTTGTAGCCCCATTGTTAGTCAATGTGGCTTTTGTAGTCCTCGTCTGCATGCAAGTCGCTGTTGTCCGTTGTGATGTTATCGTCTTGAATTGAGGCAGAATAGTACACCTCACTTCCACTGCTGCAAATAATAGCGTCGAACTCCATGTGAGACAGCCCCGCAGAGTTCAGCATAGCAACAGTCTCCGACTTCGTCAGAGCAGAGGAGATGATCAACCCGGGTTGAACTCGAATGTTCTAGTCTGACCGAATCGACTTCACAATGCCTTGAATCAGACTCTCCAATCTGCTGCTGGGCTTGTAGGTTGTGGGGTCATATCCATCCACAGCTATGACCACGAGGCGTCTTCGCTTCTTCAAGGGTTGAGCCTTGTGAGTGCCTGTTGAAGAGCTAAACCTACTTGTCTCCGGCCCTTCCTCTCGCATAGATTCCATGCGTTCGCTCACGGTGCGCTGCTTTCCTGCCAGGGGCTTGAAGTCCTCGAGCCCATTCTTCTTCCCCAAACTACTTCGACCCTTGAGAAGCCGCTCTAGATCCGCAGGATTTGAAATGGACATGTTGCCATCGACACTGATATTGAACTCAAATTCTGAGTTCAATATAGATTCATGCAATAAACTGTGGTGTTAAATGCGTGTACAAAAATACTACCTTAACAAACATCCTTCAACCAGTTGCACCTAATTCCATGATTCTTGAAGTTGAAAATTAAAATTATAAAAATTATGAGAAAAAATCATAAAAAAAAACTATTTTTTTACATGCATGTACTAATTTCGATTTTTTTAGTATAAATGACGTAGCAGGGTGGAAATTATTTTTCTACTAAAGCCAAGCTTGCAAAGTTTCTGGTATTGAAGAGAACGAACAAGCAGAAACGAGGTTGGATGCTTCAGTGGTCGGGTATCGGTACCAGCAGCCGGGTACACGCATCCTCAAGGATGCAACGACAGGGTATATGTACTTCACACAATATGAAAGGTACCCGGGTATACATATAGTCCCAGGTACTGGACCAAACAGAGCAGGGTATGAGCGGAGACGATGAGCTTTGGGCAAAGGGGAGGGCAAAAGCAATGAGAAGCTCCCATTTCGACCTCTTGAATCCGCATCTTGCCCGATTGCGGTCTTACCGGAGGTCGATTCAATAGATTTCTGCTCCGTGGTTGCGCCTCGGATGTGGCTGTGGCTTTGAACTGGGTGAGAACGATAGAATTTTGAGTTTTTTCGGAGGTTAGAGTTGAGGTTTGATCGATGCAGGGGGGGTTGGCAATGCAAGCAGCTACGCTGCCTTGTGCATTCTCGCGTGCTACCTCACCATCGTCATGCTTGTCGTCGCGCGCTTCGACTGCCATTCTCCCCTTGCAGGTCAGTAAATTTCTGCCGCAATGCCGCTGTAGATTCACTTGGCTCTTTGAATGATTTGCTTTTACGGTGATTTTTTTGTGTTTGGATTCCGTAGCGAGCGTTTCTGGGTACCTGGGCAGTAGTTTTACTTGATTACCGAGGGAATGAGTGGGTAACTGTTTGATTCATTGCGAGGTTGTGCTTGCGCCGAAGAGCATTTCTTGGTGTGATCATCTGCGTGCCCCTCGTTCGGGATTGGGTTGTGCTTTTCCAGCAAATGTTGCTAGTTTCTTTCTAGGATAAGAACCAATTTTGTGGTTGGTTTCTTGATGCAAACTTCTGTGCGTGTCTCTAATGTAGCAGAAGCCCTCGCATTTGGTGACACCGATTTAGATGGTCATTTTTATCCATCTCAAATCCCGCCCTGAGGTTGTGGTTATCTCATTGAATTGCGAGGGCAGGTGGTCCATTCCCCTCCTAAAATGCGATTTTGCTAAAGACACTGTTAGTCAGATTCAACCATTCCTTTTAATGCTGTTGCGATTCCCTTGAGCAGTTAGGAGCTGGGCAGCTTAACCTATGCAATGAACGAGGATATCATCAATCTGGAGTTCAGCAAAGGGTAGCTCCCAAGAAGCAACATGTCTGGCGGTGCGCAGCGACCACGGAAGGAAGGAAAGCGCCCAAAAGTCAAATGCTGGTATTAATGCTGTTATTTCTTACAGTCAAATCGTGGGGGTTTTAGGGTTTTAGTTTTGGACCTTTTCCGTAAACATTTCTTCAATCGTCTTTGGAATTTTGTTGTCTTAATCCTTAAAGGTAAAAAGAAATTGACTGACATTCCTTCATCTTCTTCCAAAGATTCTCGGAACTAAACGAACAACATCGAGATTTAATAGTGTTCAAAGCGGATTGTCCATTTATAATTGTTCCCGGCGGTACTCTGAATGTATTTATTGATCACCAGCATCCAGGCAACGTAAATAACCCATCTAATTATGTATTTTCTTAGTTTACTTTTCTTTTCTTTTCACCAACTAAACATAGCTATTACTAATGGCGACAGGTATTTGTGCCACCTCACCCGCTCATCAAACATTGGGTTTCAGTCCTCCGCAATGACTTCTCTCCGCCTCCAATATTCAGTAAGTACTGCTATCAATAAGGAGCTAGTGTGTTTATGGCAGTATGGTTCACAACGTACTTTCAGTTATCCTTGAGTTCATGGCAGTATGAAATGTCATGCGTTTGTGACACCGATAGAGTGAAGAACCAAAAAGGTTTTCAGTAGAATCTCACCTTCTGCACTTCTGAATGTTTGTAATACGTAGTAATTTTTTTCAGAGTGGATGATTAATAACTAGTAGGCTCTGAATCTTTTGATGCGCTAACATCAGGGCTTTGACCTGTTGGCTTGACATTGTCGGAATTGCTCCTAATTTGCAGGAAGCGCCATGGCAGAGCTGGGGCGACTTTTAATCTATGAAGCATCTCGCGATTGGCTGGTAATTACTGCCCATTGACTTCGATCTCTGCTGTTCACAGTTTGTGGCTCGCTGAAAGGCTACTGTACCGTGTTGGAGATGTTGAAGTTGTTCTCTTACAACTCGCATTAATGATATTGGACAGCTTACAGTAAGCGGAGAAGTCAACACACCTTGCGGGGTTGCTGACGTGGAGTTCATCGATCCTAGAGAACCTGTGAAGGTCTGTTTCCTCTTTATTTAAGCATGAGCGCGGTGATAGTATGCAGCCACTGACAATGTTAGCATTCACCTGTATTTTGTGGGACTTTAGGTAATCTATAGACTGCTTTGTTCTCACTTTTTCACAAATTGTTCATATGTTAGAGGCTCATGTGAGGACAACGGATCTTAACAGGTTGTCCCTATTCTTCGAGCTGGTCTCGTACTTGTTGAGCAAGCGGGATGTGTCTTACCCGCCAGTCAAACCCTCCACCTCGGTAAGCCACATTACTATATATGGAGAGAGTAAGAGCAATACCTAAGAATGAAGTTGAAGGATTTAGGCGCGTCATGTTAACCTACGTCACAGTTAAACCAGGGTTGATTAATATCGTGCGAGATTTTTTCTTTTTAAATTTTTCTCTGCAACAATATCATTCCACAATGTACTTGATAATGTGAGTAAATATCATCGGTTAAAATGTAAAGCGAACAAAGCTTTTTTCAAGCCAGCGACAGGCATTGTTTTCGAAGGGTATTTGAAAATCGTTTCACCGATAAAGATGATTGTTGATACAGGATTTGTACGGAACGAGGAGACTCTTCAACCAGAAATGTACTTGAACAAGTATGGTGGATGTTCTGACGAAGCTTAGGAACTTTTCTTTTTTCTTTTTTCCTTTCTTTTTCATCAGTGTTTTTAAGCGTCATGCTTATTTCACGTTCGAGTTAATGATATTAGGATGTGTTATTAAGACATTAGTCCTTGTTTGTGCAGGCTCCCAGAAAAGTTTGAGGAAGGTGCGAGGGTGCTTGTGGCTGATCCAATGCTTGCTACAGGTAAAACTCATTCAAGCTGAACCGTCATTATAGTTTTCATAATTACAGACAACAATCGATGTGTACCAATTTGTATATTTCAACTAATTAGCTAATTAGTACCTAGTTGCATTATCTACCATATGCGTTCGCTAAAAACTTTATAGCAGTCGCATTTCTCCGAATTCTACTTCGAACGGGCTCTGATGTACAAGTTAGCCGCTGGATTGGATCTGTGGCTGCTACCCATTATTGCTTTGTGAAATGAACGGATTTCTTATAGCAGTGTATGACATGCAGGTGGAACAATAGTTGCGGCTCTCGAAGAACTCACAAGTCGTGGTGTTGATGTTGAATTAATTCGTGTGGTGAGTCAAGGATGATCTAGTGTTCAAGTGCTGCTGCTCTTGGCTGGTGTCTATGATTCGATGGAATTTACTAGTAATTCTGCGTCATGTTCTCTGACTTCCATGTCTGGCATTATGTGCAGATAGCGGCTGTTGCTGCCCCTCCAGCATTAAAAATACTTAGTGAGAAATTCCCAGGGTATGATATTTGGCCTTACTCCTCATCTTGGTTCATTTGAAGACAATTTGTACATACTCGAGCTACCAGCATACTAAGCTTTTTGTTATTGTTATTATTATCTTTTCATCCATGATTGAACACATTACTGTGTAGGTTAAAGGTGTACGTGGGGATTATTGATGAAGGTCTCAATGAAAAAGGGTAACGCCGATCGCCATTTTTTTGCAAAAAATATCGAATTTTGTATCAATACATTTCTAGGACACTTAAGTGGGTTCTTTGAATCGTCATTCACAAATACGAAGTTAATGTTTTTCTCGTGGTGTTTGGGTGCAGATATATTGTTCCAGGACTTGGCGATGCTGGTGACCGTAGCTTTGGTACGCTTTAAAAATATGTTCAGCTATAGTGCAGTCTTGTTAGAACACTCCAAACATATTAAACAGGCACAAATGTTCCAGAAAGTTTTTGTGATCTGGGCACCACTTTTAGCGTTTTTGCTATCGTTCTTTTTAATTTTTATTTTCCTGAAACGAAAAAATCAAGAATCCCTCTTTACTGGGTGCTACTCCTTGCATCAGTTCGAGATCTCATGCAATCCTGGCATCCTTTTATTTATTTTTGGTGATCGAATTATGTTCGAATCCTCTTGCTCAACATCAAACTGGAAATTATCCCTGATTCTTGCCTCTGTCGCTTCTCTAGATTGGTTGTGTCCACGGTAAATTGCATTAATCCCTAATTTAGGTTGTTCACGACATACCTATTACAACACATTAGTTACATTACATCTATAGAAAGAAAACTGGCACCAGTTCTGTAGCATTGATAATCCTCACTCCTCTGATGTGCACGTTTCTGCAACGCTTGCTTTGTAATTCAGTGCCGTGTTGGGGTAGAAAAGTGCTGTCGTAGTAGAGTTCTCTGGCCTCTATTCCAAGTGGCCATAAATCCCCGCTCCACCCTGACTTTCCCCTAAAAAGAATAATATCTAACCTGCATAATGTGAGATATTACGAAAAGCCACGAAAAAGAACCATCCGCCAGCAGAAAAAGCGACGCCCCGAAGCCTGATTCTGTGAGAGATCGAGCAGCATCCCCCCTCCACAAATGAAATCGCAGCCATTCACTGCCCCCTCTCGATGATGTCGTCAGGACGTCGATCCGAAATGCTGGCACTGATTTGCCGGACAAGGACGCGGTGACGACGCCGCTTTGCACAAACAGTAAAGGATACCAGAACGATACCCCAATTCCTCGAAAATTGCAAAACTAAAACCTAAAATGGAAGAAAAGGGCACCTTTACCAACAAAACAGATGGAGGAGAAGGCCAACAAGGGCCCTTTTCTCCTCCCATTCTAAAGGGTGCCGTCCGATGGGCGGGGTTCAACCCACAGTGGGAGTTGTGAAGCGGCGATACCCTCCCTCGCACGCCGCCCAACCCATCCCATCTCGTCCCGTTTCGTTAACTTCGAAGCCAGCCTTGTTGATTCTCTCCCTCCCGCAACCTATCACAGTGCCCTGCCCATTTGGCATCAAGACGTCTGTGCCTCCTTCCTCACACTCCCCTCGTGCTCTATAACTCTAGGGTCGGCTTGTTGCAGCAACCCAGTCTTGCGTACTCACGCTCCTCCTTTCCTGCACAACCCACCTTCCACTCCTTGCTCGCTTGGAGTCTAGGCTCCAGGGTGTGGGTGAGTGTCATGTCCTCTCCTAGATGTTGTGTGCTTTGTTTTTTTCGGTTTGAGGATCGATTTCTCTTGATTTGGAGACCGTATTGTTTTTAGTCTGTGTTTTTTCTTGTTAGGTTGTTTCGTTTTCGTTGTGGGTGGGTGTCGGAATGCTGTTGGTGGATTAGAAGAGTTTCTGACGACGTTTGGGTAGTGAAGAGAGGAGGTGCTGTGTTGAGGGTTTTAGAGTTTGATGGAGGTTTTGGTGTTGTGTGGCAGAGGTTGTTGAGGTTTTGGGTGCCTGTGAGAAGGATTTCAGCAATGGCGGAAGCAGTTGCAGCTGGAGTCGGGGTGTCAAGAATCGGCCTAGCCGGTTTGGCCGTCATGGGGCAAAACTTAGCCCTGAATATTGCGGAGAAGGGGTTTCCGATTTCCGTGTACAACAGGACGACCTCCAAGGTTGACGAGACTGTGGAGCGGGCGAAGGAGGAGGGGGATTTGCCTCTGACTGGGTACAAGGATCCCAAAGAATTCGTGATGTCCATTCAGAAGCCCCGTTCTATCATTCTTCTGGTGAAAGCTGGCGCTCCTGTGGACCAGACAATCCAGACTCTTGCTCAGTACATGGAGCCTGGCGATTGTATCATCGACGGAGGCAACGAGTGGTACGAGAACACAGAGAGGAGGGCGAAGCAGATAGCCGAGAAGGGGCTGTTGTACCTGGGAATGGGAGTCTCGGGCGGAGAAGAGGGAGCTCGTAACGGGCCTTCTATGATGCCTGGTGGTACAGAAGAGGCTTACCACTACATTGAAGACGTGGTCAAAAAAGTCGCTGCACAAGTCGATGACGGCCCATGTGTGACTTATGTGGGTCAAGGTGGAGCTGGAAACTACGTGAAGATGATTCACAACGGAATCGAGTACGGTGATATGCAATTGATCTCGGAGGCCTACGATGTCTTGAAGTCAGTAGGAGGACTGACCAACGAAGAGTTGCATGAGACGTTCGCGGAGTGGAATGAAGGAGAGCTGGAGAGCTTCTTGGTTGAGATCACGCGGGACATTTTCTCCGTCAAGGACGACAAGGGTGACGGATTCCTTGTCGATAAAATTCTCGACAAGACGGGGATGAAGGGGACCGGGAAGTGGACCGTGCAACAGGCTGCGGAGCTCTCTATTGCGGCTCCCACCATCGCTGCTTCCCTCGATTCTCGTTTCCTCTCTGGGTTGAAGGAAGAGCGTCTGGAGGCGGCACGTATTTTCAGGGAAGCTGGGGTGGAGGACATCCTCGCTGTAAAGAGCCTCGACAAGAAGCAGCTCGTCGATGACGTTAGGAAGGCACTGTACGCCTCCAAAATCTGCAGCTACGCGCAGGGCATGAATCTCATCCGTGCTAAGAGTATTGAGCAAGGCTGGGATCTCAACCTCGGTGAGCTCGCCCGAATCTGGAAGGGAGGTTGCATCATTAGGGCCAAATTCCTCGACCGCATTAAGAAAGCTTACGACCGCAACCCAGAGCTCGCTTCCCTACTGATCGACCCTGAATTCACGAAGGAGATGGTGGAGAGGCAATCTGCATGGCGCCGAGTGGTATCCCTAGCGATAGAGGTCGGCGTCTCTACTCCCGGCATGACAGCCAGTCTTGCTTACTTCGATACTTACCGAAGAGGCCGCCTCCCTGCCAACCTCGTCCAAGCTCAACGGGATTACTTCGGTGCCCACACATATGAGCGCATCGACATGCCCGGATCTTACCACACTGAGTGGTTCAAGATTGCCAAGAAGGTCGTGAATTCCAAGGCCTCAGTGAATCCTTCAGCGTAGAAAAAAGAACTCTAAAGGTATGATTCAATGATCAATAATCATCCCGTACTCCCTTCGATGAGATCCATAACTTAGATGAGCTACTCGCGTTTGTACAATTAGAGGTGGTCGATCCGCTGTGGCTTCCAGCAATTGTTTCTAGCCATAAAACAATTTTGTACCTCTTGTCTTGGCAAGCTATTCATAAGGTGCTTGCTGGATGTGGTAGTTGTGATGAGAAAATGATAAAAGAATGTGACCAGATAGTGCAATTGCACTACCACCATTCGCCTCCGGTGTGCTCCAAACATTTTTATGATGTTTCATTCATGATAGATCCTCAAGTGCATAGATACTTGGATGTTGCGTTGAAGTCTCGATTTGCTATGTAGCTCATTGGAACGTTTCGTCACAATTCTTGCTCTGGTGTGTATGAGAGCTTCCAGTGAGATACTTTAGTATCCTTCTTTGTTTGCCGGGATCCAGGAGAGGTTTTTGCATTTGCACTGGGCAGTTGTAGAGTAGTTCATACGATTGTTGGAAACAATTGCGCGTGGAAAATAACCTAAATCTGTTTTAGAAGTGGCCGCTGGTTTCAACTAGTGCATAAAAGTTGTGACGAAATGTGGTTCTCCTCCACGTTACTGTCCTTTTGGTCCCTTATTTACTGGATGCAGTTTTCTGTTAGCTGGAGCAATAGTCGCGGTTTAGCCACCACACTGAGAAGGGTGTTAACAAATATCCTCATTGATTTAGGTAAAGGTTTTTAGGAAAGAGAAACCACACTGAGGGTATTTGTTGATGAATGTATGACGGCGTTCCTGGTGTAACTGTTTCTGTTACTCGCGCTTGGCCTGGTCTAACCGTTGCCAGTGGTTTCAACTGCCTTGGTTCCCCTCTCCACCCAAACTGTATAAAATTTCCATTATCTGAAACTCTGGTGTTAGTTACCTGTCACACAATGTCATTATCTGATTTGGCGGAACACTTCCGTGGAGAGAACCTTTTATCGTTGACAGTAGGCATCTTCAATGAACTCAAATATGCGTCAAATTCTCAACAGTGCAAAATCTTGAACCACTAGCTATCTCGGTTTCGGCCTTCATTTACTGCCCTGACGATAATTTATTTGGACTAATTATAAAAGCAGTGAGCATCTTTCAATAGCTCAACTCCCTGGTCAACCCTATCAATTGGCAAGTTGTCTCGTCTTCAACGTGTGTCTCGTAATTTAATTAACCATAACTGAAGGATGAGAGAATGCATTAGCATTCACATTGGACAGGCAGGAATTCAAGTGGGCAACGCCTGTTGGGAGCTCTACTGCCTTGAGCATGGGATTCAGGTACAAAGCAATCCTATCATGGTACATGCATTTATGGAAAGAACTAAACCTGTGAATGAGTAAAACAAGACGCGTGTGACTTCACCGGCACTTTTTTCATACACCCAACTCATTTTTACCTGTATGTCTAGATTCAGAGTAGTCCATATGACAGACTCATGAGCCCTATGAACCTCCTCATGTCTTTAAAGCCTCATACCAATACTTAGCAACAAGTAGAATGAAGGTAGAAATCTGGATCACATGGTTGCTTGATGATTGTGAGTCGTGCTCTTGTGGTTGGGACAGCCAGACGGCCAGATGCCTTGCGACAAAACTCTTGCAGCGGGAGACGATGCGTTCAACACATTTTTCAGCGAGACAGGAGCTGGGAAGCATGTCCCTCGAGCGGTGTTCCTTGACCTTGAACCCACGGTCATTGACGAGGTGCGAACGGGCACTTATCGCTCTCTGTTCCACCCGGAGCAGCTAATCAGTGGGAAAGAGGATGCAGCCAATAACTTCGCTCGAGGTCACTACACCAGTAAGATCACGTTCCAAACTCCTTATCGGGTCAACGTTTTTGCACATCGTGCCATCTGTTCTCTGCAGCCATGGTTTCTTGTGGAGATAGATGGAAAAAAAAAGCCAAAAAGTTTAACCAGCAAATTGAACTGTCGGGAATATGCAGTTGGCAAGGAGATAGTGGATTTGTGCCTGGACCGGATACGCAAGCTTGCCGATAATTGCACGGGCCTACAAGGATTCTTGGTATTCCATGCGGTAGGGGGAGGAACCGGTTCTGGTCTTGGTTCTCTTCTCCTCGAGCGCCTTTCAGTCGACTACGGGAAGAAGTCGAAGCTTGGTTTCACGATATACCCGAGCCCCCAAGTTTCAAACGCAGTGGTGGAGCCTTACAACAGCGTGTTGTCTACCCACTCGTTGCTGGAGCACACCGATGTGGCCGTCATGCTTGACAACGAGGCCACTTACGACCTCTGCCGACGCTCTCTTGATATTGAGCGTCCCACCTACACCAACCTGAACCGCCTCATCACCCAGGTTGAAGATCACTTCCAATCCTTGTCATAATCATAAATTTCAGAAAAGAGAGCTCAGTCTTTCAAGCTGATCACATCAAGGGAAAAGAAAATGTGACGTGAATAGGGAGTCTTAAAGCTCTGCCGGACACAATGTTGCGGCTCAAAGAAATGTAAAAAATCAACACTACTCTAATCACCTCGATATAACTAACTATTTGTAATCAATAAAATATCTACGCAGGTGGTATCCTCCCTGACGGCGTCTCTCCGCTTCGATGGAGCCCTGAATGTGGACATCACCGAGTTTCAGACTAATCTGGTGCCTTATCCACGAATCCACTTCATGTTGTCCTCGTATGCGCCGGTGGTGTCTGCGGAGAAGGCTTACCACGAGCAGCTATCAGTCGCTGAGATCACCAACAGTGCTTTCGAACCCTCCAGCATGATGGCGAAATGCGACCCTCGACATGGGAAATACATGGCGTGCTGTATGATGTACAGGGGCGATGTTGTCCCCAAGGACGTCAACGCATCGGTCGCCACCATCAAAACCAAGCGCACTATCCAGTTCGTGGACTGGTAACCTTTCCACTGCACTCCCTGTTATTCAATCTCCATGTGAATCAAGGAACCATTGTATGCCCTGCTACATTTCCAATTCAAATGCTCAAAATAGAATATCCAACAGACATGTTTTTGTCACTCATATACCAACTGATTATAAACAAGCTTTGCTAAACAAACGTCACTAGTTTGTTACTGTTTTTCTTTTTGAAGTTGCGGACTTGATCAAACCTCTAAAACATTGTTGCAATGGAAGTAAGAAGATGAGTGTTATGTGTGCAGGTGCCCAACTGGTTTCAAATGTGGAATCAACTATCAACCTCCGACGGTGGTGCCCGGCGGCGACTTGGCGAAAGTCCAGCGGGCAGTGTGTATGATCTCCAACACCACGAGCGTTGCAGAAGTGTTCTCTCGGCTGGACCACAAATTCGACCTCATGTACGCCAAGCGAGCCTTTGTGCACTGGTATGTCGGCGAGGGAATGGAGGAGGGTGAGTTCTCCGAGGCCCGGGAGGATCTGGCGGCGCTTGAGAAGGACTACGAGGAGGTGGGTGCCGAATCTGGTGAAGGTGAATGTGAAGACGAAGGAGAGGAGTACTAGGGGGGCGCCTGCGCACATCGCCGTGTGAGATTTAGACCAGCCGCCGAGATCAGGAGTCTAGATGTCAAACTCTGCAAATCCAAATCCAGTAGCTACTTAGCAACAGCCATAGAAAAATGTACACAAGGTGGGTAAATACGTAAAACAGGAGAATAAAAGACTCAAACTTCATGTGAACAAATCTGAAAGAAAAATAAAATGTATGTATATGTATATGCAAGAACATTTTGCTCAGATTTCAGGGTCTAGCCAAAAATTTACTGCAAATCCAAGTCCAATCCACATGAGAGAGTCGGACGTTCAGAAAGACGGAGCAGTGGCGTTGGTTTTCAGAACGAACACAAGACCGTCGTCGATAACTGCTGAGTGTTTTTCTCTTCGCAGAAGAGAACGGCACTGAATAGTGCTGAGTGGTTTTGCAAACTCACCGGAGCACAAGTTAACTGAGAAAGAAATATGTTGTAGTTGTTGAGCATTCTACTGGTAGATGAGTAGCATCAGCAGCAAACTACAAAAAGACTGTTCATAGCATACTCACAAGAGACATCTCTCTCTCTCTCTCTCTCTCTCTCTCTCTCGCTCTAATACGACTACTACTACTACTTAATCAACAGATATATTGTAAAAATCTCATGAGCATTGGACTTGTGAATGGGGGTTATCAGCAATCCACTTATCCAGATCCTCCAATCCTGGAGCTTTTCATGCATCACCACTGTTAACACTATTATATAAACTCACCTCTTGCATGAGTCCCACACCCCTTTTTAACCCCATCCCACTTGTGTACAGCTTCAGCCCTTTTGTGAGTGACTCCCATGCAGACAGACAGACAGACCCTGTGGTCCAGATACACACAACTCATTCTGCCATTGTAATACCCACTATCTGAGAGCAGGAATATAAGAGTTTTGCCCACCAGTACTTGCTCCCACTCTGTTTCTAGCTCCCCCAATTAGATCATCAGATCCACAAAAGTATATATATATATATATACATACACACAAACAAGTGGAAATTTTTGCCAATCAGAAAACTTCTCTTTTATCTCTTTGTCTTATACCCAATCTTTGTCTTATACCCAAGTTGTTTTATATGATAGATACCTCATTACTCATCCCTCTTTACTGGACAAAGCTTAACATCATGTCATTTGGTGTGAGGGTGAAATAATCCTTGCAAGGCATGTCACTTCCAAACAATTGGTACAAGAATATCATTTGAAAAACATTTGTGATTAATTTTGTTGCTACTCATGCATGGATAACGGAGGGAAAATGGAACATGAAAAATGGTCTATTCAACAGATCTATTGCTTGTGGCAAAGTAAACACAAAGAATGAAATAGAAGGTTTGGTCATTATAAATTGATAGTTTTTACTTTTGAGATTCTTTCTTTTTTGATATACATCCTAAAAATGTAAAAACAAAAATAAAAAATATGATAAAAAAATCAAAAAAATAAATAAATAAATTTTGAAATGATTAAAATCAAGTAGAATGTTTTCTTTTTAACTTTAGTAATGTCATTACATTAGACACTAGTTTATTAGAGATAATATTTCATCCTTCGACCATTTTCTTTTAAGCTTGTTTTTGAACCTAATCTAAAATTTACAAATATTATATTATTTAAATATAATTAGCTCCTTTAATTTACCAAATAGCTGAACAAATTTTTTATTTATGTATATATATATACATATATATATATATATATATATATATGAATTTATTAAATTAACTCTTTTTTTAAATGATTTAGAAGTGTTTTCAAAGATTACTAAAAAAGAGGGCAAGATAAGTAAGAAACTATATATATTAACAAAGATGATGAACAAAAATAAATTGGAGAAGTAGATCTTATATAATAAGTAAATATAGAAGGAATTTGTAATTTTTTTAAATTATATAACTATGTCAATTTTATTTTCATAGTAAAAACCTTGTATTCTTTTCTTGTGTAAATCAATCATCTTTGCTTAATAAATATTTCTTCTACATAAATCCAACGAAACAACTACATTAAATCATTTTGTGATCTCTTGTGCGATCATTTCTAGTTCTTCTATTTGATAGTTTTAAATGACCATTAAATAGATAGAATATTGCTAAATCCAATATTATATTGTCACATTATATAACTTGGTCTTTTTTCTTCAAAACTAGAGCATTTTCCCATCTATATTGTCTTTGAATAGATATACACATATAGACATACATACATACATTACACATTTCAAGTTCTCACATCTTTAAATAATATACAATGTCAAGAAATCATTATTGTTATTAGGATTATTATTATTATTAAAGTCAATTTATTTTTATTCAACTAATATGTTTATTTTTATAATATTGAGCTTTTTGTAATTTATGAGAAATTATTCAATGTTTGTTTGTTTTGTTTATCCATACAAGCTTCAGAGAATATGATTCTTATTTTTTAAAATAATATCAAAAATTATAATGACACAATCTTGAATTTCTATAGATATTGTGTGATTGAAATTTTCTTCACTTTTAATTTGGTTTTTTTTTGGGATAAATTCAGAGTGATCTATCAAACGTGAATAAATTTTCATAAACCATACATGATAATCACAAACATTCCAAATTTTATTGGATAATATTAAAACATTGTTTTCATGAAGGTTTATGGTTACAAAAGTGTATTTTACAATCCGTAAGGCAATTCTAACAATATATCAAAATTCATATTCCAAACAATGCTTATTTGATTTGAGCTTTATTGAATTAATTCAAAAGTATTAGTAATAAAAGGTAGACCTTAGATAATTTGATTCAAATTGCAACAAGAACGACTTAAATGAAATTAAATTAAAACTTTTTTGTTGTTAAAGATTTCTTTTATAATTTTCAAAATAAAGTCCTGTAGTTTTTTAAAATTTCTGATAATAAGAAAAAGAATAACAAAATTACTGATGATATAAAATGGTAATACATTACAATTGTGATAGTATTCATGTACTGTGTATCAGTATTTTGTGATTATTAAATACAAGATAGGCATTAAATCCAAGAGTTTTTTTTTTCATTTTTTCAGAAATAAAATTTGAAGTATTTTATTACAAATTCATTACAGTTTAATTAAATGAACAATTGTTTACTAAATCTATTTTTAAAAGTAAAATTTTGAATATTATGTTTTTCAAAATAAATAATAATAATCTATAACTTTCTATAAAAATAGTGGAATCAATATATATATATATATATATGCACATGCATCGTGATGAGAATCGAGAGACAGTTCATAATCACACGTGATTGAAATAATGCCTAAGCAAGAATTCTAGCTTGTAAACAAAGTCGAATGATACTGAATCGAGGCAGAACTGCACAGAAAGAATATGTCAAAGTATATGCCAGAACAGGAATCAGTCGTCATATGAATTCACGTGACTTCTCCAGGAGAGTACAAGGCATACCAGTAAAAGGACCATGCGAAAGTGTGAGCCCAATAGAACCCACATATGCCGTAATTGTCAAACGTTAACACTGTTTTCTGATCAAGGACTCGTCTAATCACAGATTCAGAACTAGAGTAGAATTACACTATGAAGGTCAAATAGAGCACAGCTAAGAACGAATTAAACTCTCAACCGTTACACTTACCCCTAGTCTTGCAGCAAGTGTGCATGAGCACCTCAATTACTTGTTTTGTCTCTTCAGACCACCAAGTTGATGAGGGTACAGAGTAGATATATATACTACAGGATATGTAACTGGGAACAAAATGACTATCAAGCACGCTTCACTTCAGGACCTCTATCTTTTCTACGGAGACGCTTGATGTCAAGAATCAATCACGGAAAAGGGTATCACACCAGAACTAACTCCTGCTGCTTGTGAAATCTGCCACGATTTTCAGGATGGAGGATGAGTTGCCACCGCCCTCGCATAATCAGATCGTTTTCAACACCATCCTTATTGCAAAAACCCGGATGATTCGGCAAAGCTCTATGTTGTTCTTGTGCTCATCAGCTATTACTCGTTTCCTCCGAGACCTGTACAAGTGTGGAATTCGGATTGCTGAGCTCCACCTTCCGGGCTTCATCGACTAATTCTCTTGCGGATGTCGCAGTCGACTGTGAACTGCTGGATTCCATTGCACCACCGTGCTCAGCGCCGGTTTTGGGCACTTTGATTTCCAACAGGCGCTCCACTGGGGTCCGACAAATGGGGCAGCGATTGGTTTGAAACCTTAACACCTTGGCGCATTCACTGCACATACACTGTGATCCATCCCCACCCAAAATAAATACCCAGTTAGTTAATAGGAGGCAGGTAAGCGCTAGATGGATTGGGGAATTGGTAACATTACGATTATTGCTCACCTCACGAGTGAAATAGTGCACATGCGACTTATGCTACAGATGATGGAAAACTAGACGACAGGGGAGTTTAACAGGCCCAATCGCCCAGTACGAAGGAATAAATTTTCAAAATAAGGGGAAAAAATATTATAAAGCTGAATTGAAACTTTAGACTTTCGTTAAAATTATCTTTAAAAAAAAACAGTGAAAACCGTTACTCGGAAAACCATAACACCTATAATTGCATGCGAGGAGAGCTACTAGATGAGAAAAGCAAGAGAAGATGCACAAGTATGAAATAATTAAAAAATAAATAGGGCAGCATGATGATTTTGTTGTATTTAACTGATGACATACCTACTGCATCAGCGCTTTCCCATACACCGGCTAGATCAAGCAATTTCAACGACAAGGACAAGTGGTCTCACCATGTGTCGACAAGGCAGGACAGTTGTATCCCGAGGTTCGGACATACAGACAACGCATTCTTTTCCAGAATCAGTGCCATCAAAATTACCACCCCCTCCACTGTTCTCGATTCCATAGATCTCTTGTAGCTCATATCTTTCACCAGCGATCCAAATGATTTGCTTCACTACCCGCACCTGATATGCATCATCTTCCTTCTTCTCAATGATTGCCTGGGTGATCTGAGAATGGACCCACTTTGGTAGCGGAGCTCCAAGTGGCAATGAATCTCGCGGTGGCTCATCAGCGGGGGGAGATTTGGGCAATGTTTCCATCCGGATCACTAACGGGAAAACGTTATCTTCTCCACCTTTCATCAAATCTTTCTCATCAAACTTAGATAACTTGCAGCCTGTCCCTGGGGACTGCCTGAACTTTTGACCTAGCCCTTTCTCAAATTCTGATCGCACCGGCATGAAGGCATCGGGTTTCACTGGTGTTAGGCAGCAGTTATCACCCTCTTTTGCGAGGAAGAAGATACATATGCTGCACAAAGAGTCGAGTCCAAATAAGAAAAAAGAAACAACAGAAGCGTCACGAGATGATAACACCATAAGACCAGAACGCCACTGAGAATCCTTACACATAACGTGTAGTTGATACCAACCAAATATTAAGCAACGAAGAACCCTAAACTAAGATGACGACTCTGAATACTTCCAATATCCAACTCATCTATATTTTCCACTACTTCCAATGTCACATAATCGTCAGAAATTGAAGTCGAGGAATTGTAGGATCATGAGAGGGGATTTCTCGGCAAAATAAGCAATCCTAAGGTCAAGATAAGTATAAGAGCTGACCTTCCATCAACGGTAGCATCGAAAGAGAAAGCCACCAGGTAGGAACCCGGATTTTCTTCATCTTGCTCCAGCCGCAGCGTAGCTTTCTTCAAATTTACATCATTCCGGATTGTATTTGCTTTCTGATGCTCTGGAGGCCGTGGTGGGGGCATTCCACTTTGCTGCGGCCTATACATTTGTGGCGAATGTGGATTCATCATGTACTGCCCATTGGTTGGAATAAAATTCGGAGTGTAATATTGGGGACCCGGCATCGCGCCGTTACTGTGAGGAGGAGGAGGATACCGATAGTGAGATACATGAGGTACGTAATATCCAGGGCCTGCTGGTGGTGGCGGGGGCACATGACCAGCCGGATATCCAGAAGGTGCAGGGATCATCCGAGGCGGAGGTGGAGGCGCATACATGGAGCTCTGCGCCGAAATACGATTATTCCTCCGACTACCGCTTGCCAAATTCCCCATCGCACTGCAGCCACTCTCAAACCCAGAAAAATAGAAACCCAATTCAAGCCTAAAGCTTGCAATTCAAACCGATCCTTGATCAATCTCAGCGCCCTCTACCTCATTTAAGATCTACGTCCATTCCAATTCCACTCCAATCCCCACGCATCTCCTCTAATCCGAAATTCCCCACTTCCTAAACAAGGAAACCACCGCAACCCACAAACGTCAAGGGCAGAACCCGAAACACCCACCACGCCATTCAATTGCACCTCCCATCCGATTCACCGGTCCGCAAACCCTAACAATCCTCCCATCCACAATTATGGAGACCTCACCTCAATTCCCTCCGTCTTTTCCCACACGACCCTCGCTCGATTCTTCCTCCCGTCGCCGCGTTCCGCGTGCACATCCACATGTGCACCTCGTACCACTCGCTCGCTCTCTCTCTCTCTCTCTCTCTCTATCTCTCGCTCTCTCTCCAACACCGCAACAAACCCCCGCGCCACGAGCCCAACAAAACCCAATAACAAAAGAACCTCGGATTGCCGCCCACACCTGCAATAATATAACAGCGGACTCTCGCTGCCGAGACTCTTCGACGGATCCGCGCGGTAGTGATCGAGGAAGGGGCTGAGAATGCCTGGTGGAGCGCGTAAGCAGGACGGTCCGCCATGGCCATTGAGGTCAAGACAGGCGCCCTGCTCTCTCCCTCCCACAGTGTTCGGCGTGGACCCCATCCCCTTAATCAAGTGTAAAAGAAAAAGAAAACTGAGAAAACAAATCTTCCCAGGTGGAAAGATACCCTCTGCTCTGTCCATTCTAGGATAAGCATAGGCCTGGAAAGAAATCCAACGATGCCGGTTGCGCCGGTCGGTCTCGCGCCCCGTTCTACGCACAGTATTCTCATTCCATCCACGACCTTGTATGCGTCGTCTTGTCTTCGCATGAGTTGGATGAACAGAAAACGCACTACGGATACTAACAATCATCCGCATGGATGTGAGATATTGTACCTTAAACTATATTTGAAGAATCAATATGGCAGAAAATAAAGTATTCCATTTGAGAAAGAATGCACACATTGGGTTTAAATAATCAACCCTAGATTGTGATTGAAGTAATTGATTGGCACTAAAATTAATTTGTTGAGTAGTTTGCTAAAAGATGGATGTGGGTATTTCATTTGTGTCCAAATGTTCTAACATGACAATTGGTTTATTTTGTGACCTAATTTTATTTGATACTCGTTCCATCATGATCCTAGGGTTTACTTGGTAACTCTAAAGGCATTTTAGATGTAATGGTGGTGATAAAAGTGGAATATCCCTTTAATAGGCTTATTTGTCAACAATTCAAATTCAAAACACTTTTGTGCAAGTACTTCCAACCCACAACATGAAACTTCTTAATAATGAGATCCAATGCTAGTCACACTATTCCATGACTTTTTAGATATTGCAAGGTGATTTGTAAGATTGGAAAAAGTAAGTTCACATAGTATAGTACTTTCTATAGTTTCCAACCACATCCACCTTTGTTCTAAACTATTGAAGAAATTAAAATTACAATAATAAATGTAAGAATATATATATACAAATATAAATGTAATGATACTCAATACCAATTCAATAATTTATGTATTTTTACATGGTACAACTCAATAAATGCAAGTTACAACTCTATTGTTATATATTTTGTTATGTACATGCTAATTTAATGATTTCTTTAATCATTCATTTAGTAAGGATTAAAATAAATAAATAACAATCCTAAAAATAGTTACTATATACAGTGGGTTTCAGTTATTC
Organism: Physcomitrium patens; assembly: GCF_059467195.1. Lineage (NCBI taxonomy): Eukaryota > Viridiplantae > Streptophyta > Bryopsida > Funariales > Funariaceae > Physcomitrium > Physcomitrium patens. The sequence continues at coordinate 17,009,506 of NC_143418.1, forward strand.
CACTTTTTGATGATATTCAATTATTTTTAGTAACATGTCTGAATGAAGCGCAGTTTTGGGCATTGTATATACATAATACGTCATTCTTTGCTAAGATACACAAATATTAGGCATAAATTTATGTAGTTACTATTTTGTTTTGGTAAACATGTGTTTTGTTTTGTTTTTTGTTTTTTTGGTTTTTTTTTAATGAACGGGCAATTCAATGTAATATTTTAGACACACCTTAAAATCAAGCAATTTTATTCTAAATATTGTTGAGTTTCTATTTTTTTTCTTCAGGTTAACAATATATTTTTGGAGACCTAACACCATTATTTCATGAAAAAAACGTAATAAATTTTAACATGAAGAATAAAAGCAGATTAAAATAAATAAATAAATAAATAAGATCCCCTCATTCCTCTTCTTTTTTACTGTGTTTCAATCTTTTAAATCATTTTCTCTTCCAGAGGAATATAAATTGCCAAGCAATGTAAATACTTGTAACTACATCTATTTTCAGTGAAAAAAAGATATATACACACACACACACACACACATATATATATATATATATATATATAGTATTTTTTTGAAAAACATTATTTTAGAACAACCTTGATAAATGTGATCAACATACAAAAAACTCCAAAAAATGTTATAATTAAAGGAATGCATAAGTAAATTAGCAAAGAAACCAAACAATGTTATATTATTCTCAAATAACTTTATCAAGATTTTTTTTTGATATTTATTTAATAAATAATTAAAATAAAATAAAACCATGAAATATTCATTTAACACTTGGATATACTTTCAAGTTGGGGGAGTGTAAAACACACATTTTTTTCTTACATGATACCCATGAACTTGAGGAACATGAACGAACAGAAACCATCATCATCTACGAGTGCAGCCACATTCATCGAATCCCGGAAACAACACCACACTGCACCAGTGAGATATTTGGACAGATATTTAGAATGACGTCATCCCCTCATTAGCAGATTAGTTAGGGCCAGGTCCACAGTCCGACGATCCACCTAATCGGACCAAAAACGAACGAACGAACGAACGAACGTACAAACCAACGAACTTCACATATTCGCCCTTTTTGGCACTTCCGTCGAAAGATGAAACCAGAAGGTCGCCGTGGATGCGCACGAAATTCGTCCAAACTTCGTCCGAACTTCAATGCGGTCGTCGGGGGGGGGGGGTGGGAGAGTGTAGGAAAACTGCGGCGTCAGCCTCGGAGAGGACTCCCAATGGCCCCGCGCTTCAAACTTGGCTTTGGCTTTGGCTTGTCCGTCAGGCCGGCACCTGGCTCCATACCCATTGTGGTTTCGTGGTTTACGCCTTCGATTGTGGGAGGGGATCCATGAATTCAACACCGCACTGTGTCGCAGCGCTGTGAAGCGATTCGATATCACCCGAATTTCGACTTAGATTGACTTTGCAGCCAGACTTGGAGCGTTTTTTTCCCAGAGATTGGAGTGTGTGTGTGTATGGGAATCATAGGTTATTTTGAGACCGTTGGTGTTGAGGAATTTTTGCATTGATACTACGTGGTAAGCAGCAATCTTTGTCTGAATTTGCTCAAGCTTGGGAGTTTTAGTTGGGGTTGATAGCGGAGATCTGTGTGTGTGCGGATTTTTTTTTTTTTTTTTTTTTTTTTTTGGTGGGTGTGATGGTGTTTGATTAAGGCTGTGGTGTGGTCAATTTTTCGTTATTTTGGGAGTGTTTAGGTTGGTTTGTTGGCAGATGTGATCTGGATTGTGTTGCGGAGAGGCAGGGCGGTAGGAGTGGTGAGTTTTGAGCGGTTTCAATTAGATGATGATTTGGTGCTGGAGGATCAAATGTAAGTCATCGAGATGTATTGATGCCCTTCTCGCGAAATTGATAGAGTGGAGTGAATGGTATTGAATTTTGTACCCAGCACGTGGAGGAGGTCTATTGTATTAGTAGGAGCTGGTCTGAAAGAGAGAGCAAAGAAGAGGTTATCGGAGTCGTAGAAATAATCGAAATACAATAAGATAAAAGAAGATGCGGAAACGAGAGCGAGAGAATCCGTGTTTTGTATGTGGGCATTACCACAAGTTCGAAGACGGAGAGGTGTGTGGGATCTGTGGCCATCGCCTGCAAGAGGCGACAGAGAAAGGTCCCCAGCAAAGTGCATTTTCCACTGAAATTCTACCACAGTTCTTGTATCTGGGTAGCTATGACAATGCATCGCGTGCGGAGCTTCTGAAAACTCAAAACATCACTCGGATTCTGAATGTACGTGCCCTGACCATTTCATTTAATCGACCGGTAATTTCCTGTAGATGATATCCTCCGAATCAAATAATGGAAGAGTATAATGCCATATAAAAAACAAGGCTCCCCGGTTATTTTATCGTTTTTTAGGATAAATTCTATCAATTTAGACTTTATCTGGAGAATTATGATTTGCGTATTCGATCAATCACTTCCAAGTCGCACTTCGCCTAAATTGGTGCACTTTACAATGACCCCGCTATGCTACATAGGAGTTTATGGTAGTCTGTTTTACGTGTTAGCCATGCTTGGAGAAATATATACATATCTTCCCTCCTCCACTTACTTTCTAGACTCCAACCTAAAGTCCGACCATGGGTTTAAATGTTCAACTCTGGACTCTTCCAAGTGTCCGAGATTGAGTCGGTACAAGAGGATAGCTTCATCCTTCGAGATCTTGTCTTATAACATACACTTATTAAGTAATTGGGATACACAAAATCAAATCAAAGTGTGTAATTAAATCCTCTGTTTTTTTTTTTTTTTTTTTTTTTTTTTGCCCAGACTGTTCCAACATGCCAGAACCTTTACAAGAACTCTTTTACGTATCATTCGCTCAAGGAAGACAAGACTCTACCATTTGTGGAATGTCTAGAGTTTATTGGTAAGTCTCAGGACACTATTTTTGACAACTAGAGTTGCAGAAACCTGGATTGTGTTTGAGGACAAGCTCTGGTGCTCTTGTGTTCAACAAAATGTGAATCAGCACGATATTTTCTTACTATATCTTCTTCCTTTTAATAGAACAAGCTAGGGTGGACAAAGCTCGCGTGTTGGTGCATTGCATGTCGGGGAAAAACAGGTACGAATTCTAACAAGCGCTATTTGTCTTTTTGAGTTATATAGGTATAGATTCAGCTTTCCGTAGGCAGCAAACTTGGGGAAGGAGTGGCAGTGGACAGAACTATTGTGGGTATAATGGCGCATATCCAGCTTTTTAACTATCCAGTTTATTGTAAAACAATGGGTACATCTATGCGCATCCTGAAGCATAATTATAATACAGAGATATTACTCTTTGGTTGCTTCATTCGAAAAACAGGTGGTTCAGTTGTCATAACATTATTAGGAACTTCCTTAAAGCACCCTTCAGACAAGGCTTATTCCAATCTTGGGTGTATGAGTTGTATTTGGGATACTTGTCTGCCTCGAGAAACTGTTCTGACTGCAGACAAACCCTCCACAGATCGCCTGCTGTAGTTATCGCTTATCTGATGAAACACAAGCAGTGGAGACTACCACAATCATATCAGTGGGTAAAAGATCGAAGACCGTCTATAAATCTTACCGAAGGTACGTATTTGGAATCCAGCTCAATGGGACTCTCTCTTCTTGTCTTAGATTTCTGGTCAAATATACTTGTTCTACGGTCTTATTCTACAGAAAACGTGTTCGACAAAGTGTCGCAGTATGACTACCACTCCTTCGCACGGTTTCAACCGAGGTTCAAGAACTATGGGATGGTTATGATGACTTGGGATTCCACAATGTTCACTCTTACTATGGTATCGTGCTGCGCTTGAATCTGCTCTTTGCGTCCGGAGTATTAAGTTGCTCAGTGATCTATACTGAAATTCTTCGTGAGCTTCTAGGAATAATATATTAAAATGGTTCGGCCTGTTACGTATTGAAGCCAGAGTGTTCCGTCCCGAGGTGTCTATTGTGGACACTATTGTTGGTAATGTCATGTTCAAGCGCCGTTACTGATCAATGTACTAATGTGACGTGTAGCGGTTGCGCAACAACTGCAACAATTCGAGATTGAAGTGTTTGGGAACAATGTGACCAGCACACCGATATACAATACTCCTGCTGGCGTTACGTTTGGGTTTGGTTACTCAGCCCCTGTACTTGAGGCAATAGTTCCAACATTTACACCGCACCCAGTGGCCAACACCCTTGCTCGAGCCCCAGTGTTTGGTTCCGTTGGCGTGACCGTCCTCCCCAAGTCTAATTTTGTGTTTGGAGCCATCAGACATGAACCAAAAGCAGCCATGGATCAGAGCATGGACAGCTCTTGATGCTTCTCTCTCCTATTTTTTCGCGCGCGCGCATTTCTGAACAGTCACATTTCGTATAGATTGTATGATTTGAAATGACATTCATTCGTTTCCGTGTATCTCAAAGATATCGTCTATTTCTGAAGGGAATTGGTAGCTACCTGCTTAGTGAAGGGGCACGAGATTATGCCTGAGCTTTTGTCTTCTTTCCAAGGCACGTTCGGTGGCTTTTTCGGTGCCGAGGACTCGTGTAAGACCTTCACTTGACATGATATGTTACCATGTCTTCTTACAAGTTGAGGAAATCCTTTGGTTATGTGTTGTGGTGTCATGTACGTGTTATCCCACCGATTTTCATTCACTCGGCATGTCGTGTAATCCTTGTGCCAATTTCAGTCCAACTAAGAGTACGCCTCTTTGTTGCCTAGTGACTTGCTGTGTATTGTCAATAACCTGAGCATGCTGGCAATGAACTTGAGTACATCACAACATTCGAGAGGAAAAAAAGCTTATTCTCTGATTTTTCACAACACTCTCGAGACACCTCTCATTACATCACACCCTCTACAGCTGGCCCCTCACTTTTCATCACCTCACACGGCACTCAAAAAAATCCTCTTCGCTGGAGCGTCTTCGGAGATGACCTCTAAACTCATTCCATCTCCGGCAGTTGTGACAGGCCTCAATAATGTGGACACCCCCCATGACTGCTGCCCTCACCCAATTCGGAATCTTGGCCTGAAAGCTGGACTGGAGTAGGCTGTTCATGGTAATGGAATGCGCTGGACCCTTTCTAGTCAATCTCAAGCCCAGCATCTCCTCTTCTGCTTCACTGTGTCCGGCGGTTTGCTCCTCAACAAACCTAACCTCCCAGACTTTCAAACCTGCCCGATCATTATTAGGCAAGCCATTTCAGAAGCTTGAGAAGTTAAGCAGCAGCAGCAGCAGCAACTCTGAATGAATGTGAATAGTTAAGGCTTCCGCTGCTGCATTTTCCACTGCTAATGTGGAATGTGGACATGAATGCCTCATGGAGGCTATTGATTTTTCCATCACAGAAATTAATAAAAATTGTAGGGGTTGCAGTCCACCAAAACAGTCGACTTGAATGAGTGTACCACTGACAATGTACATCATTCAGAGTCTGTTCATTTCACTCAACCCAAACAGAGAATGAATGAATCGATGGAGCCTCGAGGGGGTAGGGAAGAAGAACGAGACATATTCCTTTAGTGGAGTGGGCTACACACTTTAATTAGGGTGGCTTGTTAACTGGTGGTGCTGTGCTGTGCTGAGGAAGGATTAGAATTAGGGTTTTGCCGATAATACTTGCTTTTCTGACCCACTCAGGATCCTCCTCTTTCTGACTTCGCATTATGTGATTTACTATTCTGGCTGCCCCTCTATTATGGATCTTTTTGCGGGGGCCGGGCAGAGAGGAGGAAATATTCATTTCTGTGACGCCACACATCATTCCCCACCAACTCAAAGCCTCCCACTAAGTTTGTTATCCTACTCCATGCACAGCGGAATCCACGAGGTAAAGCTGGGCTGTTTCGAAACAAGCCATATTTTAGCCCTTTTTTTACCTTTCTTTCTTTCTTTTCCTCTTTTAGGTGGCCATTTCAGAGCCATTGCGGAGCCATCTTTCGAACTTTGTTGCCTCTTCTGTTCTCTGAAACTTCAAATCAGTATGGTGGTATATATCTCCAAGGTAATATCCGAACTTCTTTTTTCTTTTCGTGCGTGTCACATGGGCAGTCGCAAATCACTGCCAGTCTTGGTGGTCACCACAGACCCTCAATGAAAGAGGCAATCAATGGATGATCAATAGATGAATATGTTGCTGTTTGTTCGTTTGTTTGTTTGTTTTTTTTTTTTTTTTGGTATCACATGGTAGGGGGAAGAAGAAGGGCCTGGATTGCATGGAGGGGGTGAGGGTGCTACTGCCCCCCCCCCCCCCATGAATTGATGTGTTCTGCACCAACTTGCACTGGCGTCAGTGCTTTGGCTCCAAGTGAGATGGTTCTCCGCCCCCTCTCAAACTTAGTATTATATCATGCCTTTGGGGGAGGAAGGAATCAAGCCAGAGCATCTCTCACTCACTGAGTAGGGTTTTCGTCCATAGATGAATGACTTAAGCGTCAGATGGTGCTTGATTGAGATTCTTGAGACAGGATAGTAGATCTTGAAGATGTGTATATATAGAGAGAGAGAGGAGATAAAAATCTACTTTGTACTCTTGTGCAACAGGAACGTGGAGTCAAGAAGCCCTTCCCTCCCTTTTACTATTTTCTTGATGCACAAGCAGAGCACTTCTGCCACCTAAAGATAAAAAAGAAAAGATGCTGTGCTTGCTGATTTCAGGGTAAAAAATGCAACCAACTAGGGCAAAAAGAAGTTAGGTGGGTAATAAAGTAGTAGTTGTAATGTATGCAAACAAGGTGGAGTTTTGGGATGTGGGTGAGGGATGAATGGAGAGTAGTGAGTGAGTAAGGAAGGAAGGAAGGAAGGGGGAGAAAGGGGGAGAAGGATGAGCTTCAAAGTGATGGGGTCTGTTTGTTCAGTTGCCCATGCTTGGTAGAAGAAAAAGGGGCCGGGGCAGAAGGAGGACAAAGAGGAAATGAAGGGTGGTGAAGTTCAAAAAGGACCAATGATAATGAAAAGGAGGTAGTGAGCTCTCCTCCTTGCTCGATTGAATGAATATATGCTAGATAGATGATAGAAGGTTCTGGTGATAAGTGAGATCATATCACAGTGCTTGCTTGGTTGAAGAAAGGGCCTACCCCCCCTCTGCCCCTCCCCTCCCCTGCCTGCCTGCCTGCCTGCCATGAGTCTCACTTCTCGAGTTGGCCAACCACATACACCACCACCAAAGTCATGGCACCACATGCAGCCCCCATGACCAAGCGACCCTTGTTCCACAAAAGAGGCCCCCTCATTGGAGACAATACGGGGATGCGAAATAGCGCGGTCAACAACACCACCTTGATCCCACCACCACCACCCATCGCGCAGTTCACCGCGCGGGATGCAGAATGGTTCCGATTCGGCTGCCCTTCCTCCTTCTCCCCTTGCGCGGGTCGTCGTCTGACGCCCCCTACTTCTGACAGGCAAGCACTGCGAGGGCGTTCTTTAATGACACCGGTTCTTGACAACGTTCACGATCGCGTCGCGAGGGCGGGAGTGGCGCGTTCGCAATCGTTCCCACTCGTTCCTGGCCCCCTTCCTATCCTTATCCGTTGCGAAAGGGCGGGGAACGCGGTGGGGAGCGCACGGGCCACCCCCGGGGGGCGGGTGCGGGAAGTAGGCTGTTCAAGGTAACCGGTCGGAAACGGCAACAGCGTTGGCAAACGGGAAGCAGGCGAACGACAGGGCTCTCACTCTCTCTCGAAAACGAGGAAAGGAAAGACGGGCTGGGCTGGGCATCGCGGTGGGAAAGGGGAAGTGGTCAGGGAGCCAGTGGGGAAGAGGCAATGGCAGGGTAGCGTTCCGTCCGGTGCTGCGGAGAGGGCCCCGATTTGGCCATTTCGATTTTTTCTGTTTTTTAATTTTTTGTCGTATTTTATTTCCGAATTTTTTTTTTTTTTTTTTTTTTTCGTCTTTGGTTTTGGTTTTTCTTCTCGATGTTAGAGATGGTAGCTGGTGAAGTTCTGTGATGAAGTTGTTGATGTTGCCAAACCTGGTAGGAAAAAAGCCGCACCACGGAACACTCGCAGCCGCAGAGTCTCTCGCAAGCATCCCCGGTTCTGGTCCCAAGGGACGACTGGAGAGGGCTTCCGAGACTGGCTTCATGCACTCGCTCGCGCAGACATGCTTACACAGAGTTTCCGATAGAGGCACAGAGTGACCGATATTGAAGAGATATACTCGAGGTTGTGTGTCGTGGTTTGGTGTGGTTTTTTTATGTCGTGTATGCCGTGCGACTGATGTTGTGTGGTGTGTGGTGGATGTGGATATGAGGGCCAGCGCATTGGAAACTACTAGAGGTGGAGAGGTCTGAGAGAGATATATCCTGCGAGGCAGAGTGGGGAGGGTTTGGTGGAAGTGGAGAAGGAGACGAAGATAAGAGAGAGCGGGTACAAAGGGGAAGGGAGGGAGGAGGGCAGAGGTGTTGAAGGCGGTTTGAAGGAGTGAGGAAAGATATGATCGGGAGAAGAGAGAGAATACAGAGGCTGGTGGTGTGCATGGGTGAAGGATGCCAGAGCTGCGTAGTGGAGCGCGCCAACCCCGCTCTCCACCCTTGGTGCCGGCAGTAGCTCCGCCCGCCGCATGCCCAGAGTCGTTGCCGGAAAGGCGAACGACTCCTCGTAGACGTGTAGGAGTTGCTGGTGGAGGTACTGGTGGTGTTCCGGTTGGTGTAGGAGGCACTGCGGCAGAGGAGGCTGCGGCGCAGTTAGGACATCGAGTTAGGACGAGGGCTGCTGTTGCGAAGGAGGCAGCGGTTGTGACGACTAGGGTTGCCGGCCGCGGAAAAGGTGCTGGTGCGGGCACTGGACGGGTTGCGAAGCAGCCAAGGAATACTAAACCTGCAGCCCTACCGAAGGGTGCCACTCCGCCCAAAGGGAAAGTCGCTGGGCGGGGCAAGCAAGTGCCTTCTAGATCTCAGTCTCCAGAACAGGAACCGTTGCAAGATCCCTGCACTTCGGAGGACAACGTTGAGGCGGATTTAGATCTAGGGGAAGAGAAGCAAGAAGAGGCAGCCGAGGAAATTAGGGAGATGGAGGAGGAAAGCGCTGGACGCAGTGCCGAGAAGGTTGCCGGAGCGGGAGATGACGATGGCAGTGCTGCACCTCTTCCAGAGAGGGTAATTGCCGTTAAACACTTTCTCTTGTCGATCTGTCTGAATGTGGTTTTGTTCGTGGAGCTTTTGTTTTGGGGTAATGCATGGGGATGGACATTTTCTTCACATTATCGTGCGTCAGATTTGAAGATGTGTTACGTGGATAGATACGAATGCATATTTTTCGAGGAGTTTTGCATGTCTGTAGCATGCCCGTACTGTATCAGTGTTCTTTCAAGCGGAGAACATCGTGTTCGGTATGAGAAAAAATTGTACAAGATATAATGTTGCACTCCCTCTCTGTATCTTCTTTATTTTTTTATTTTTCATTTTATATTTTATCCTATATCATTGAGCCTAACTTGTGCTCAATGCGCAGGTTCAAGTTGGCGGCTCACCAGTGTACAAGATAGAGAGGAAACTCGGAAAAGGAGGCTTTGGACAAGTCTATGTTGGTCGTCGGCTAAGCGGTGGGACAGAGCGTACTGGTCCACAGGCTGTTGAGGTATTCAATTTCTTACAATTTGTTCTGCTCTACTTCTTTCGCAGCAGCATGTTTGGAAGATACTCTGCATATTGCATCGAGGTCTTGTGATTTTTAATGTAATAAGTTTTGTATTCATATTGAACTCGTTTGTGCAGGTTGCGTTGAAGTTCGAGCATCGGAGTAGTAAGGGCTGCAATTATGGTCCTCCTTATGAGTGGCAGGTTTACACGTGCGTCTCAAGCTTGTACCATTGTGATTTCACTCTTGAGATGTGATTGCTAGTGTCGCATTTACCTCTCTGTATTTCTTATTTTCATCATCAAATGTGATTAGGGCTTGTCTCCTAACCTTGATGGCTGGCGCGGGTCTTTCTGCAGTACTCTTGGTGGCAGTCATGGTGTTCCTCGCGTACATTACAAAGGTCGACAAGGCGACTACTACGTCATGGTGAGTCACCTATTGAATTGTTGTAGTCCAAGCAGACCTTCAGTTTTCATGTGGTCGTCTTGTTTTCAAACTTTTCTCATGATTTTTTTAATTCGATTTCGACTTCGTTCATATGCTGCAGGTCATGGATATGCTTGGGCCAAGTCTCTGGGATGTCTGGAACTCTTCAGGTCAAGCGTAAGTATTTACTACCCTGATGTTCTCTTCGTCTATTATTACTGCTGGCGAGGATCGTTTATCACCAATTGCAGAGAAAAATTGATCCCGTAATTTTTTTTTTGCAGGATGTCAACTGAAATGGTGGCCTGTATAGCCGTGGAGTCTATCTCAATCCTTGAGAAAATGCACTGTAGAGGGTATTGATTTTATTCCCTGTTTTACTTGAGATTCAAAAAGCCATGTGAATATAGTGACAGTTCTGCATCTATTGTTGGTTTGTGAACTTTTGGATCACAGGTTCTTGTTCTCATAGCTCATTCTGATTGAGCAGGTATGTACATGGAGACGTGAAGCCCGAGAACTTCCTCCTGGGACAACCTAATACACCTGACGAGAAGAAGCTTTTTCTTGTAGATCTCGGGCTTGGTGAGTTTTCAGTATCGTTGTGCTGCAATTTTTTCTTTGTTCACACATTAGTAACCTCCTCTGTTCCAATTTGGCGTTATATCAGTTTTTACATCTGTTAACTGTTAGATGAAGTGCATTTGGACTAAGAATTAGATGAGTTTATTACCACTACGTTCATACACAAGTCAATTTCACACTAAGATTAACGTCTTTCTCCCATATGTGAAGCTACTCGATGGAGGGATGGTACAACCGGTCAGCATGTAGAATATGACCAAAGGCCTGATGTGTTCCGGTGAGGTTCTTCCCCCTGTCCTGATCTGTAGTTGCCATTCCTGTTTTGGCTGTTTTGGCGGTTGGGAGTGACTGTTTTGCCCCTGAGCTATATTTTGATTCTGTGTAATTTCCGTACATGCAGTGGAACTGTTCGCTATGCAAGTGTGCATGCACATTTGGGAAGGACTGGGAGTAGGAGGGACGACTTGGAATCACTGGCTTACACTTTGGTATTCCTTCTGCGGGGTCGTCTTCCTTGGCAAGGTTATCAGGTACTGATTAACTTTGTGGCTAGTAGCTAACGAGGAAGTGATCAATGTGAAATTTTTCTTTTCTTCCCACATCCCACATCCCACTTTTTTTGTATTTTGTTTGTTTTGTTTTGTTTTGTTTTTTCTTTTTCCTCTCACTATTTTTCATTTGGACGTGCTATATATTTGGTTTTGTAGGGCGACAACAAAGGTTTTCTGGTGTGTAAGAAGAAAATGGCAACTTCTCCCGAAATGCTGTGCTGTTTCTGCCCGGTTCCGTTTAAACAGTTTTTGGAGATGGTCGTAAACATGAAGTTCGATGAAGAGCCAAATTACGGCAAGCTTGTTCTACTCTTCGATTCTATCTTAGGTCCTAATCCTGCTGTGCGACCCATAAACACAGACGGTGCTCAAAAGGTGCATTCTATGATCTTCTTTTACTTAGTTTTTCCTGTTCCTACACAGAGGATTCTTTTTTTCAACCTACTCTTTATTTGATCATCATATTAATAAAGTCTATCGTTTCCAGTGTTCCATACAGGTTGGTCAGAAGAGAGGGCGAATTAGTGTTGAAGAAGATGAGGATGACCAACCTAAGAAAAAGATCCGGTTAGGAATGCCTGCAACTCAATGGATTACCGTTTACAACGCTCGGCGACCAATGAAGCAGAGGTATGGCGGTGTGAGCTTTCGTCATTGATGTGGTGTGATGTTGCTCAGTTAGGCATCAGCCCGGTCATGTCTGTATCGTCGATTTTGACTCTGTCTTCCTGGATGTCGATTAGCGATTTAGATTTCTACGACATGCATTTACTTTCAGCAAGCAGCCTAGATTTGGACAGACCCATTTACTGAACTTTCATTCCTATTTTGTTTCGACGTGCAGGTATCACTACAATGTAGCTGATTCTCGGCTTACGCAGCATGTGGAAAAGGGTAATGAAGACGGTCTGTATATAAGCAGTGTGGCTTCTTGTACAAATCTGTGGGCTCTTATTATGGATGCGGGGACAGGATTTACTGCTCAAGTTTATGAGCTGTCACATGTATTCCTCCACAAGGTGGGTGTGTGGTGTCTCGCTCAAGTTTTGGGTAGTATATGCAGCTTGTCGTTCAATGATAGAACAGCTATCCCTGTTATGCGCCATGCCCTCACATTGAGTCATATTTTTACAGGAGTGGATCATGGAACAGTGGGAAAAGAATTTCTATATCAGTGCCATCGCTGGTGCAAATAACGGAAGCTCCTTGGTCGTCATGTCTAAAGGTATTTCACCCGATGTTACATTTAGATTAACACTATCATTTCATGCATATGTACTTCAATTTTTTATTTTTATCATGCTGCTTAATTTTTGTAGATTTATTCCCGTCATAGTCCTTTTTAATTTTAGTTATTTTTTAATTTTTAGTTTTGAGTTATTCGTATGAATCTTCGTTGTAGCTCATCTCCCGATTTTGTGTTAACAGGAACATCATATACACAGCAGTCATACAAAGTGAGTGACTCTTTTCCATTTAAGTGGATCAATAAGAAATGGCGAGAAGGCTTCTACGTTACATCTATGGCCACAGCGGGAAGCCGATGGGGTGTAGTTATGTCGCGAAACGCAGGTTTCTCTGATCAGGTAATTAGCGCTCTAAGCCTACTTGATTTACGAAAACCGCATACTATTTTTGCTTCTTCGACTCGGAGCAGATATGAAGTAAATGAAAATATTTGCTGACCAATTTAGAATTCCTGTCATCGGACATCACCTGATTACATTCCTCTCTCTTACCGAATGTATTTGCCCTCTGCAGGTCGTTGAGCTTGATTTCTTGTATCCCAGTGAAGGTATTCATAGACGATGGGACAGTGGATACCGCATAACCTCTACTGCTGCGACTTGGGATCAGGCAGCCTTTGTTTTGAGTGTACCTCGGAGGAAGCCAGCTGATGAAACTCAGGAGACGTTGCGGACATCTGCTTTTCCAAGCACACATGTGAAGGTTTGTCTTTGTTTTTCTTGAAAGAGAAAGAGGGCTTGTATTCGTCATGGGAGTCAAATTATTATGAAGTAACTAGCTTCTGTCGTTTTTAGTGGACTGATTTCCTCGTGCTCGACTTCTGCAGGAAAAGTGGTCTAAGAATCTTTACATTGCAGCAGTTAGTTACGGGCGGACTGTTTCATAACCTCTTTCGCCGAAGCCAAGTTGCTTTAATGGCTTGTCGCCAGGGGCTTTGCGAGAAAGCGTAATTGACTTCTAGAATTCTCTGGCTCTCGTGCCTAATTGGCTCGTCTTGTCGCATTTGTTTGAGTGGAAAGTATTACGAACCAAGAGCTGAGCCTTCGCCCCTTGTGAGTTGGGGAATGCATATAGGGAGGAACATAGGTGCTCTAAGTTATCCAGATTGTTTGTTGGAAGGCCTATACTGTCTTGCTGGCGATGAGGTAGGGATAGTGTGATGGCACTCCTTTGGGTAAGGTCGATGCTCCAGGAAATGTAGTGCTTGCCTGAAGGAGGATTCGTTGTTACTAAGACGAAGGAAGTTCCACTCAGGTTTGATGTGATTATTTTACATTTTCCTGGCTGCGTTGAGCTGACCTAATGCGCCTACTCCGTTGGCCATCAAACTTTTGCAGGGATGTAGTAATGGGAAGATAAGATTCTGTATTTTGCGCTCAGTTTTTTGTTGGGTATAATATAGGCGAAACTGTTCAATATCCCTGGGGAAACCTTCCGGGGACAAGTCCCTGGACCAAGTCTATGTTCAGAACTCCCTCGAGCGTTTATCATTTTACAAGCCACGTTGCCGATATGACTTTTTCCAGAGTCAATATGTGTTGCCTGAAACGCCTCTGTGCACGCTTAGGTTTTTAGTTTGGCTAAATCTTCACGCTAAACCTTGGTTACAGGTCCATTAGACTTATTAGTTTTATAACTGCGCGAATGGGCAATCATGCATTGCTGTGCCCATAAATATGACGTAGTCTGATTTCAGTCCAATAATAGGTTATTTAACTACACATTTTTGTTCAAAAATATCTATGCCTAAACTTTTGGCTTTCTTGCGACGTTTTTCATTTCTGTTATTTTATTTTCATTGTGGAACTACCCTTTTTCTATAGTAAACAGTTCACTGTCAATGCTTTTGTTGTACTTTTCTTGGATTTTCCTGGAGCAAGACTGATAATGGGCATCAATTGTGGATGGATGATTCTAAATTTTTCTACTTTTGAGTCCTGCTCCCCATCTGGTCTATCTTTTGTGCGTGTAGTGATGCGGAATGTGTTGTCAACACGCATCTTACAAGAGATGTGTCCTTTATTGAGAAGAAATTGAGATTTTACCTCGTTTAGTGAAAGCTTCGGTGGATTGAGATCGTTGGGATCTGTAGATTAGGTAGGGTCGAAGGACAGTACTCATGTTTACTGTTCACAAACGTTGTATTGACACTTTGACGAGTATTGAGGAAGGGTTCGCAAAATCCATGCCGATGATTTTGGTCGCGAATGGAATGGAACTGCAACAATGTTTTTTCTTAGTTTTGTGGGCACACTTCAGTACAGTGACGAGATGTCAATGTCTTTATGAACATTTTATACTTGTGGAAAAGCTGTAAGATATATTAGAGTGGTTGTAAAAAGACTTGTATTGTGCGTAGCAAAACGTCGGCCTTACGGTTATCCTCTTTAAACGATTCTAGTCTTATCGTTGAGAGACCAGGTGTGTGCACAATAGAGTTTTAAACACTACTAAATAGCATTACTGGAACTGAAATAAACTCAAACTGTATCAATGGGAAGAATATGCACACATTCGTTTCCTCACAGTATATTGCAAAGAATTTTGAAAAACTTCTTCTGGGAAAATAATAAAAATACATATGATTTTATCTTGTAGTTATAATGCAGTACGTGTTATATGAATTATGTTATAAAACAAATCCAAATTAAATACTGAGTATTTTCTAGCAAAAATATATTGAGCTTGGAAAGACAAACTTGAATAAGTTGTAACAAATTGCTGTGCCTTTGGATTTTTTGATTGGTTAGAACACATTCAAAGTATCGATATAAGTAGATGCAGAGTTATTGGCATCTCTAGAAAGGCCTTGAAATGCTTCAAGATTCTTTGATACTTCACAAAAAATGTTTAATGGGTTTAAATGAATTTGATGCTTTGAACAGCGTTTTAAATTCTAAAAAATATTCTTAGATAGCACTGAAATGTTGAATTTCGTGGAAGTAAACTTATGTTGTTCAGGAAGGGTGGATAAAGTCTATGGCATAATGACTGGATCTTTTAATGAAGGAAAACAAAGCCAAAGATGAGAAAATGAAGGTGATTAACAAATTATATGAAAAACAATTCCTTTTTTGGCTGTTAAAAGCAGGGATGTCAAGATGTATGAAATTTCGAAAGATTGAAGAGGACATGAAGTAGAATCCTCAAAATGCTACAAATCTTCAGAAATGTTAAAAAGAAACAAAAAGGTAAAATAAGTCAAGGAGATAGCATATACCATTTTGGTGGATCACACAACTTGCAGACATCACACATTACAAAGGATTTTGTGGACAAGTATTGAAGATACCCTACAACAGTCAAAAAACCAAAATCATATCCAATGTTGCTAATTTTTATAAAATGCTATTCTTACCATATATCATAACTTCCAGCTACTTTTTCTTCCTTTAGAATTCAATCTTCAAATTCAAAAAACTTACACGTGGGACTAAAGTTAATGAGGACACCTTTGATCTGCTAAATTTGTCGCAGTTGGATGTGGGCTTCTGGCAGAGCAGTCACGGGATCGAATCCTGGCACCGTCACTCACTCCGCAAGTTCTTACAGATGGACATCTCACAATTTTGCGGTGAGTTTAGGGTCTTGCGGTGATGTGTTCTCAAATCCAGCGAATGTCTTCAAGATCCTTGGTTTCAAGATTTTTCCTAAATTTGTTACTTAGGTGGGTGCAAAGTGCAAGGTGGGTGCAAATTCTAAGGTCAAAATTTATGATTTAAATGTTTCAAATGAACACCATTGATACTTTTCTTAGGACTCTAGATTCTATTAAGAAAAAAGAGGTTGGAATCAACAATATTGCATGTGTTGAATATATTGGTTATAGAAGGATACTTGTTGTACCTTTTGTATAATATTATGTCCAAATTTTATTAGAGATTCTAATACTTTGTTAGTCTTTAAAATACATTTTGTTATAAAATCCTCCACCTTCTTAATCATTATTTATTTAGTGCATATTGAATTGAAAATCTCATTCATATCTAATTCTTTGAAATGACACCATTAGAATCTTTGCTGGATTTAGTGATATTGTTATTATTGTAAATCTACAATTTCATATGGTGACTCTTAAGTAACTGAAATTGTTAGATTAATAATAAAAAATTTACAATAAATAAATAAAAATAAAATAGCAATTTCATTGATTGCAAATTGACTGATGTCTTATTTAAACTATAAATTTACTAGTTTATAAGCATAGAAAAGTTGGAAACTTTGTTAGCAGTTTTATTATTTTTTGGCAAATCTTTGAAGTAGGAGCAAAACAAAATTTTAAAGATAAATAGTTTTAAATGCTATTACTAAAATGATAAATATTGTAGTATTAAAATAATTTTATAAATACTACAACCAACATTAAAAACTTTTACACACTACCAAACTTACTTTTGTTACATACATACAAGGTTAATGTCAAAATATTTCTTTATTTAAAAATCTCATTGAATATATAGTGTGATTCTTTAAATCTAATACTTTATTTTTTTAGATTTCGATGCAAAATAGTAATATAAAAAATAATGATATTGAAATTCTATGTATGTAGTTTAATGTGGTTTATTTCAAAATTGAAATTATAATATCATGCAAAGAGGATTCTTAACAGATTTTATGTAAACTAAAATCATATAAATATTACATCTATTCTCTAATATATATAAAAAATATCTATCTTTAATTACTTTGTAGCAACCATCATAGAATTCTAATTCAAGTCTATATAAAATTATTTCTTGTTTCCAATTTATTCTCAATATGTTTATAAAAGCTAATTAAATAATATGCTAAAGCAAATTTATATATATATATATATGTATTTTTAAATATAAGAAAATTAAAACATTTATTTCAAGATTTTTAAATATTAGTGACACATTTGGTGAAGATTGAGTTTAAATATTATATGTAATAAAAGCTTGAAATAATACTATGTTTTTTTTTTTTTTTTTTTTTTTTTTTTAATCCATCAAATAATCATAATTTTTGTATTGACATCTATCACTTAAAGTCAAGGATTTTACAATTGAGATTTAAACCACCAACATTTTATCATGTAAAAAGACACTATGTTATCATGTATGTCTAATTATGTATGATTTTATAATCATCCAACTATTTATTTTAGTTTATGTTCTAGCTTTTTAAGTTTTTTTTTCCAACTTCAAGATATGAATCAGAAGACAAAAAGAATAATACCAAAAAAGAAAGAAAATCTTTTTTCCAACATTGCTTATTTATAATTTGCATTACTTAAATTATATATATATAAGAGGTTGCTAAAGCCACACCTTCTCTTGTCATCTCAATGCTGAATTCCTAGTTCCTTGTCTTCATTCCATGTTTCCCATCCCAAATTTCATCATCCCAATTCCATGTCCTCTATCCCAAATATCCTTGTCTACATTCCTTGTTCTCCTTAATATAATAAGAAGTTATTATTATTACTATTAGACCTTGGCTACCATAGATTAGCGAGGGGTTGCAAAATGAAGGAAGAGGAGGGAGAGAGTGTAAAACAAAACTTGTTCCAAGCTAGGAATGGAGGTGGGGAGGGGGGGTTGGGACAAGGGACATGGGAGAGAAACGGGGACATATGGGACTAGGAATGAGGATGGATGGAATCATGAGATGGCAAGGGAGGTGTGGCTTTAGCAACACCTGGCCTTAGCTTGGCTTGGCTCGTGCCACAAATCCATGGGGAGGGGAGGCAAGGGGGCTTCCTACGGAGCAAGGATCGCTGGGATCGCGCTGCCATGGCTCCCGTCATGTCGTCATCGCGCACGATGCGTGCCAGGAATCATGCCTATGTGCACACGGACAGCAAAGCAACGGAACGGGAACGGGACGAGGGCGACGAGGACTGTGTCGACGATGAGGAGTGCGCCGCTTGATTTCGTCGGCTGTGATGCATGAGAAGCCGCACGGTTGGGTCACAGGAGCCCCAAGAAGCTTCCGAGGTAGCTGAGGGTACGTGGAGCGCCTCCCGTGTCTCCTTCCGACTCTCGCTTCCAGGGCTCCCGTTGGCTATAAGACCCGTTTGCTTGACGCCCCAGTTTATCACAATCCGCCCTTGGCGCAATTTCGCGACAGGTTCAGCTTGAGAATTGCCGAAGCCTTGAGCATTTTCTGGGAGTGCCTATTTGCTATTTCGGAGTTGTACGTAGTGCTCGACGCGACGGGTGGGCAGGCGAGCACCATGGCTGTGGCCAAGGCTCAGGCTCTCATCAGCCAGAATGCAGTTGTTGTTTTCAGGTCAGTCGTTGTTTTATTCCCTTGGTTTTACAATTGTTGGTTCGGGATGTGGTGGTGTTGTGGGGTCCAATTCGTGTGGAGTTTTGAAGTTCCTTGTGGTGTTGTAAACATGATTTCTACGGTTAAATTGATTGCGATGTTTGTGAGTGCGGTTTTCGTGTTAATTGTGATTCATTGTAGCACTTTTGTTTTTGTCTTGGTTGATATCTGGTAATTGTTTTAAATCTAACTAGCTCTGAGAGCCATGTGGGGCTTGCGTGCTAGGCTTTTTGAAGTGTGCTGCTTTTTTTTGTTGTTCACTTTTAGTCTGCAAAATCACCGACTTCTAATCAATTGAGTAACCCTGCTTGATTTCTGGATTTATTTATAGCTGCGTTTGACGCTAATAATCTTGTGCATTTGTGGCAAATGCTTGCAGCAAGAGCTACTGCCCCTTCTGCTTGAGGGTGAAGTCTCTATTGAAAAGTATTGGCGCAGAAATGAAAGTTGTGGAACTCGACGAAGAAAGTGAGTTCTTGAGCTTTTTTACGCCCTAATTGTGCTTTCTGCAATACAACGTATTGCTTTTGGAAGGTGCATTCGGCCATATGTCTGTGTGTGCGTGTAGATGAATGCATGCATGCATGAACGATGTAAAGAAATATAATGAGGACTTCCAAATATGCTGCGTTTTTGCTCCGGTAGTTGGTTTATCAAGTACGGTGAGCATGTAGTGTTATTAGGGAGGAAGACTCGCAAACTTGAGAAGGATATCTTTTAGGTTGTAGAGGTTTTCTGTTCTTGACGAACATCGAGTGAGACTCCTCTTAGGACAAGTTCGCTACAGTCGCGGACAACGTGTGTACTGATGTGAGGTGTACTTGTTTAGGTGATGGAAGTGATATCCAAGCCGCTCTCGCCAAGCTGTCGGGACAACGCACTGTGCCTAACGTCTTCATTGGTGGCCAGCACATAGGAGGCCGTGATGGTAACAATTCTTGCAGCTTCTGAAAGCTTTGAAATACGGTTGCATTATAAATACAATTAAGAATTATTTCGAGAACATTGATAGAGAACTCAAGACCTGTTGCAAAGCCTACACACCAAGCGTTAACACTGAACTTGAAAAGCCGTAGTTTAATAATCAGTTCTAAATGTTTTACAATGTTTGACGTAGATCTACTTATGAAATCTTCGTCTATTGTTAGGATGTCCATCCTTTTACTTATTGGTATGGAACGTAGTTTAAGCTGCATGGTTTAGTTATATGCGACTAACCTAATCTATGAATGTGTGCCCCACAGATACGACCGCGATGCACAAAAAGGGGCAGTTGTTGCCACTGTTGAATGGTGCTGGAGCTTTGAAACCTGTAACTGCGTAGATATTTTGGTGGATGAGATGTGATTGTAACAATTTATAGTTTTTTTATTTATAGTCGAGACATATGCAATTATGCAAATTCTTCACTGGTTTTGCTCCAATGAGATAGCATTCTTAGACCACACATCTGAAATGACTAGTTTTCTATGTGGAGAGTTTCTGTTCCGATGTTGAATTTCATTTGCCTGCTGTGAAGTATACAGAGAAAAGAATGTCACTACAATTTGTATACGTGACGTTGGAGTGAAACATGAAAATTGGAAAGAACCTAAATTTACCCATGTGGTCAAGAAGAAACCAGTAGTAAGAACAGCTGCACATCATTTCTTCTACTAATACAGCTCACTCTTGCAAATTTCTTCTGGCAAGCATAACGATCATTTCCTTTTACGTAGATCAGAATCTTCTTTTCTTGTCTGTATAATAAAATCTGTACATTTTGTCACAAAAAAATACAATCAATACCTTCAACGTATCAACGATAATCTTGTGTGCAAATAGAAAAAGTGTCCCTTCCCTTTATACAAGACCATTGCCGAAATCCTCACACCTCTCTTACCAAAACAAAAAATATCATAGTATATTGTCTTGTCCTATACTGACAACCAACAAGGATACCAACTTCTTTAAAGCAAATTAAGTAAAGAACCTTTCGCAATAGTACAGGTAAATGAATTAAACAAGCATCTTTCACACCCTATGTATTTGATTCGTTCCCCTGTACTGGGAAGTGTGAGGTCCTACTCTCGATTTAACCAACCTTTTTTGAAACTCAAGTAAAACATTCACTTTTAGTGGCTATTTTCTGCTACACTCGCACATATTTTCCCCGTTCGATCCTGGAAACTTGTAAACTATCTATCACAGGAATTATGAAAACCGGTTCACCAACAAATTGAATGAACTCATGCCAAAGCCTAATTAACTGATCATTGCCATCATTGAATAAGAAAAGATGTCAGCTCGACATCTTCTTTTTCCGCCTTCATAACCCAGAAGGGGTACTAGATATAAATTTCTTACAACTAATACAACAAGCTATTCTGTTTTCCAGAACTTATGTTCTCCACGAGTCATGAGTTAGCCTTCGAGAAAATTCTCGGCTTGACATTCAACGGTGACAAGCCGATCTCGAGCACTATGCACTCCACGGACGGTAGCTGCACACATTACCGGTCTAACAACAGGTTAAGAACAGCAGAGGGGTATCTCAATTTATCAGCTTCAACAGTCCAGTATTAAAGATAATGGTACACATATCCAGAACTGGTACAGCTGGTTCTCAAACAAATTCTTAACAAAAAAGAAAAAAAAAAGGGAGAAAGAAAGAAAAGAAAAGAAAACGAACAAAAGAGGTGCGTGTTTCTAGAACTGAATGCATGCAATCACTTGAGAAGAAAAAGTAAACGACTGTCACCTTCGAGTGATCTAATACTCCATTACCCCTCCAGCCTTCAACCTTTCCATGCGAGCTTGCAGCCCAGAGAGGGCTTTGTCCTCACCCATTTCCCCACTCGAACTAGTCCGAGCCAGTGGAATCGAACCATTCAAGGAATAATTTGTCGAGTGAGTTACTGTTGCTCCAGCAGCTCCAGCCTGGATGCTCTTCATCCTCTCCCTTATTGCATCTAGAGTGCCTCCCGTAGCTAGATTATTGGGTTTCCAATCACCAGAACCTGCACAATAAAAAAGGCGCTCTGAATTTCGCGAGAAATTTTAAGCAATCCAGCTGTGCTCAGAATCACATGCAAGAAGTAGCCAGTTTATGTAAAGCCACACTGAGCAAATCACAGCCTCGATACTCCGTGTAGCGACTTTTGTCATGATTTGCGCAGGACCACAAGCAATCACGTACAGTTGAAGAATACGAGGTGATCCCTCACCTTGTGCAGAAGTCATAACATTATGTCCAGCAGAAGATTTCAAAGGCAATGCTTCAGTATACTCAGTTGGTTTTGCATCTGCATATGCGATGTTACTATTATTATCCTCATGGTAGCTACCACTATCCATTCCAACTCCCTGGCCTCTTCCCCGTTGTTGGAACGACGACGTCAACGACTTCGTGTGTTGCGCTGTTGAAGATACTGGAGGAGGTGTGGCGATCGGTATACTGCCAAAAGTCCTCCCAGCAGCTGCATTTCTTTCCATCTGGCCGCAGATCAAAGAAGAAGCTAAGTTGCAATAGGCAGTTATGGAACCCCCCAAAAAGCTGGGCTTAGTAAAAGTCACCCCACAAATTGACACTAGTATGGAGAAGAAGTAAATAACGTTAACTTGTAGCGTTAAGAAAGCCATAGCTTGGCAATAGACCAACCTGCGCTATGCCATCACTTATGTACGTCCTAAAAGCTTCGCTTGCATTCTGCAGTTGGGAGAATATATCAACCTGTTGAGAAAAAAGAGTGCATTTTGTCAGTGAAAGTTTCGACCAAGAGTCCGCAGAACACGACTTACGCATAAGCACGGCAAAGAAACCATAAAGAAATAAAATAAGCTCCACACCTGAGGATATAGCTGGGTGATACGATATAGCTCATAGAGACCAATTGTACAAGTCTGCTTATCACCGATCTTCTTAAACACTGCAGCAAGCTCTTGCTGCCAAGTGGAGGTCAAAGAATACACAGTCAAGGATTGCAGTAATGAACACGAAGGTGCTGTAAACAATAAGTCTACTGACCCGATGAATTCAGCGTATAATACCATAGAAGGAGCGCAAAACTTACTTTCAGTTGAGCCTCGGCAGAATGATTTGATGGTGAAGAGCCTCCGTTATTTGTTGCAGACCAATGCGTTTGGCCAACGGTTCCCAGTGTCTACAAGATACCAGGGAGGGAAGAACCAAAAACTCATCAATTGAATCGTTTCACCGTGTGAATGCAAAGGGAATGACCCAAAAAAATTGTTGATCAATATAGCATTTAATTGATACTGTTACAAGATCATTGGGATTTCCCCTTAAACCAATTGGAGGTTCTCTTCTGAGAATTCCTGCCCAATTACGTTACTTTAAAACTTACAGGAATCCAGGTAGTTGAACAATGGAAATCTTGCTTCTTTTAAGGTCACCAAGCTTCTGAATTTCTAAAAAGTAACTAAAGATGCTACTCACCCATCGCAGACTACCTAGCTACATCAATACCCCTCGTTCGAGTTACACAAAGATTTCGCCTACAGTCCAGATTGGTTCCATGCTGTCTATTTGAACAAGACATTGATGTATCTCTGAACCATTTATTCCTAAGTTACTAGAAGTTTGAATTCTTTTCAAAGCACCTGTAGGTTGAGGTCGATGTAAGCAAGGATGATAGGCTGAGGCTCCAAATCAATAGGCACCAACGAGAGGTGACCTTTGATTGCAGAACCACGGAGCTTTACAAGCTCGTGCAACAATGTCTTCACCATGCGCAAGGGCTTGTCATCTGCTCCAGCTCTGTTTCAAAGACACTTCGATGCATTGAATACCGAGTAGATTATAAGACGGACGAGGCGGAGAATGGGTTAAAATTTAACTCTCGCCTCAAAATGATAAGTACAAGGAAAATACTAAGATTGAAATGTGCAAGAACGGAGTATAATACTGCAACAACCATGGTATTTACACTCCATAAGCTTATACCTTTTCCGTATTTCTGCCATTCCCAGCTCTTCAAAATATTCGTGAATACTTTGGAGAATTCGGTCGAGGTCCACCTCAAGCAAAGTTGAACCGAGAACCTGCCATTAGAGGAGCTTCACATGGTCAAAACCCTCACGCCTAATCGAAAGCACAGCAGTATCAAGTGGATATGATGATAACAGAAACAAACCTTAGTAAGCTTGATAAGGCACTTCACAACAAGATCCAGAAATTTCTGATTTCTGACAACTGTTGTTCCCTGTTGTCGACCAGCAAATTTTGATGAACCCATAGGTCGCAGTAGGTAGATCAAGACTACAAATGCTGAAGTACGATCTGCATTTTCCTGGACACGTCCATATTGGCATGCTAACATAAGTTGAGACCTTTAATGGACAAAATCAACGGCTTCTCTTGAGGAAACTTAAGCATCAGATAAACACCTCCGAAAGTGATTTCTAAGATGGGAAAATTTATTGACCCACCAGTATTTTCAGCATCAAAACATTCATAGCCTTAAGCAGCTGACTACCATCATCCATGAGTAGGACCCGCTCGTCCAAGAGCCAAACTAGAAGTTCGGTGATAAGATTATGCAAAGTGCCTTCCTTGACAGCTCGTGCAAGTTTCTTGATTTGAAAAGTCTATGCAAGACGAAGTCACATGCTTCAGATTCAGATTATAACTTTTTTGAGAACTGCACCGCTTCAAAAGATTGCACGCCAATCAGTGACACAAAGGATCACACCTAAATTTCATCTCGAACCATAGCGAGTCGAATAAATGAGGTTCTTTCGACTTGTCATACATACCTGCATAAGAGTATTGAGGACATATTTACAAGATCTTGAGGAGGCTCCAGCCAGACCTAGATTGAAAGTTGTTGTAACCTGGCAGGATCAAGTATTTTGGAAATTTCAAGAACTGATTGAACGAACAAATAAATAAACGCAGTACCTGAATCCTCAAGTAGACGATTTATTTTGAACTCACCGCTAGTACGTGAAGAGTAACGCATTTACTCCTATGTTAGTAACATTCGGAACAAGTTCTGAGGAAAAGATGTGACAAATTCTGCAACAAGAGGTACTTGGGGCCGCTATCATAATTAGCATGATCACAATTTTGAAACTGTTGAGTACGGTCATAATGTTTGACTCCAAGACCTATGAGAATACAAGCAGCTCCACAGCAATAAACCCAGCAAAGTCGAGAAGAGTTCATTACTTTGACAAAGAGAGTGGTAACGAGGAGGTCCGCATCGTTTGCAAGTTCATCAAGAGCACCACTATCTGGATCTCCAGCAGCTTTTGCCAGTTCGTGACAAACAAGCTTTAGGCCATCAACCACCTGAAAGTATTGCTTCCCATCTTAGGGTTAAGGTTTTCATACAGTGTAAAAAACAAAAATATACAGAAAGACTGATGAGAGTATTTAATAAAACATCACTAAGTTAAAAACCTGTTCTGATGATGTTGCATTATTGATAATGTCAAGCGCTTCATTCCAGTCCAATGGACTTGATTGTCGCAAATTTCCATGAAGTCCCTCAATTCCAGCGTCGGAGTGCCCGTTACTTGATCCCGAACTGAAAGTTGAGCTATCAGAATGAATTCATTTCAAGTAGCTAATGGAAAAAATTCTAGTGTCTACCCAAGGCTTTAGATCAAACTACGAACTTAGTATTACTTCAAGCTTTTATGCGTTGGAAAATGCATGGTCGGGACAAGCAAAGAAAGTACTCACATTCACATACTATCATAAAAAGCGATTAATCGACAAAGGAGGACGGAGTTTCAGTCAAAGAAACAGGAAACGAGAACAAATGCATCACATTTAGAAAAATTCCACAACCAAATAAAAATTACTATGTTCGGAAAACGACTAAAGCGGAACAAACAATGTCAATAACTAGATCTATAAACTCTAGGTGAGAATTAAAAGATACACGCCCCAGTGCTAGGAAGTGTGATATAACTGAAAGTGCAAAATTAAGAAGTGGTCATGTACCTCAAAGAATTCCTCTAAATATGATAATTAACGTTACACAAAATAATTCAGGTCCATCCCTTATTACTGAGAGACAACCAGTCATAAACCTATAGTTTAACAACTAACCTGGTATCCACAGCAGAGCGCTTTGCAGAAGCTCTCCCTTCATCAGCCCTTGCCTCAAGGACTCTTGCTTCCTCTGCTCTAGCTCCACCAGGTTTACCTTCCCTTCGTTTCTCCATTTCCCGAGCCTGCATCCATAATGCAGGGATCCACATTCTAAGTCCGAGAATGAGCAGATATTTAAATGGCTAACTACAATTGAACAAGGAAGAGGAGAGCCAAGGTCTACTATTGCGGAACAAAATGTAAACAAAACTTCAACTTACTGTCCACTTGAATTTTTCATCCATGGCTGCTTTTTGCGCTCCTGAAATCTTACCCACATACTTCCAAATATCGTCACCTGCGAGACAAATAAAAATAAGGTTGTGGAAAACATCAACGATCAAAACGGGTACCCACAGTATTGCACAGCAGAGCGGTGCGTAAATTAAGCCAGGAGGACAAAACGAGACTAATTTGATTTATCTGTTTATTTACACGAACAAATCATCCACTGACTCAGAATCACTAAGATTCTAAGCATGTATTAACGAGCTAGAGCTAAATTCATACACAACTGAACATCCACCAGTTGGCTTAACAAAGATAAACAACTTCCTAACAATGATTAAAACGCACCGAGAATTTTGTACGCAGTTGCAAGAGATGCTAGAGATGCTTTCCGAATATCACCGTCTCTTTCAACAGTAAGTGCTGCTATGGATTGCAATGCTTTAGTAGGGCCCACAATCTGCATCACAAAGGAGTCTCATGTAAACTCTGACCAGGCAGATAAATTCAACTGATAATTTATTTAGAAACGACAGACTTATTTTGAATACAGCTAATTGAGGTGGGTGTAATACAAGCAAACTCCAAATATTTATAAAGAGATAAGAAATACTTGGAAGACTACGACCGAGGAAAAGGTTTGGGAGGACCTACTATGAGTGAAGAACAGGAAAAGGCCAAACAAAAATAGAAGCTGTTTACTATATACGAAGTTTTGAATACAAGTAGACTGTCGATAACAAAGACCAATCCTAGCATTAGAGTTCATGTAGGCATCGTGAAGTTAATAATAAAAAAATCACCAGTCCACAAAAACCATGTGAAGATAGGTCAGGAAATACCTCAATTCCACACTGCTCTATCATAAACTCAATGTTCTCGACACATTCAATCCTAGTACGGTTATTCTTCGATTTTAGACCATCTGTCATAAAGCCAAACACTTTTGGAGCCGGGTAGATAGAGCACAACAGCCTTATCAACTCCCGAACTTTCTCTCGAACCTTCTCTATGTTGTGTCCGGACTGTTCCAAACAAAAAAGGCGTTAACTTCTGCACATTGTTTCAAATCTTAACAGTCGATATATATGTAACTATCAAGATACCGGCATATATGACAGTCGATGTGACGGTAGACAACATTCCATAATCATTAAGGACGAAAGTTTCGTGCTAGGGATATGAAATACCTTTTCCACCAAACAAGGGAACAAAATATTTGCTTCAAATTCACTGAATATGTACGCTTCACCCTTCAATCCCTCCACTAGAGCAAAAAGGAAGTCAAAGACCTGGATCAGCACAACCACTGGTCAGGCAGACATAAAGTTCGCGATACTAGTAGGGTAGATATAGCTAAAGAGCTACAGTAAAACACGATGGGTATGAGACAACAGTCAACCAGTAAGAGTGCAGAAAATTGTTTGAGGTGACCATTTTCAAGTTCAGACAAAGACTGCGCCACCTTTAGAAGACATGTCGTATTTGATTCTGCAAATCGTATCGACATCCACCGGAAAATAACATCCAGGATCTCGATGATCTCTTTGGTTTGAGTTGGAATAGCCTGTACAAAAATTCAAACAAACAAGTTAAGTTACTCATAACAAGAATTGACTTGAACGAGAAACCCACGAAGACCTTTGTCAGCCAATCTACCTGCAACTCAAAAGGATCACCGAGTGGCCAAAAACCACATCCAGTAATACACATTATACTAACACGGCAAAGTGTAAGCACTATCAGCGCTAGCTCACCACTGATTTAGATGCAACTTGACAGATAGATGAACGAGTACATACCCTTTGAAGCATATCAAGTCCTTCAATCTGCTTCTTAAAATCTGGACTGAGAAGTTTCTTTTGAAGATCTTCTCGGAAGAACTTAACAACATCAACCTACACAGTCAAAATTTATCATAACAAAATAGAATTAGTACTCATACTATCTAAGGACCATGCGCACAATAACAAACTAGCATATCCAAAGGGGTAAAGACAGTGAGAAATTAGTGCATATTAATTATGAGAGAAGCACCAACGTACACTTGCACATATTAAAACCAGTACCATGTCGAGATACAAGACCTGTAGCAGATCATCATGCTAACTTTGAGGAAGTTTTCTGTGAAGAAACAAGTAATTCTTTAAATTCACCTCTATGTCATGTGGCTGTTCTCTTCTTGCAGCATCTTCGAACTTATACTTGCGGGAATTCAACCTTTCGCGATCGTTCTAAACAAACACTAGAAAATGTCAGTGAGTGTTTCAACCTGAACGATGGCAAGTTAGTAGAGTGCTACCCAAATATGATACTAAGAAAACATTGCAGGATAAAATTCTATCGAGTCATAAGTCATGTATCTAAACTTCACGCACTGCTTTCCAGTGCTTATGCTTCGATACAAATTAGTAAATAATCCTCTAATAATAAGAATAATAATAATAAATGTTAAAAGACAATTTAAGTAACCAGAACGTTTGTACACCTTGTGTGAATCTTTCAGATTAAATAATGCTTGTCCTTGCATCTGTGACTCATACGCTTCGGCAGCCAATGCAGCTGATGTCTTCGTATGTTTTGAACCCGATTGCCTCTGCCAAGATAAACTGGATAAGAAAACTAAATTGTATAATAATATAACTTTCAGAATATACATTGACCGCATTAAGAGTTTTGAATAAAACGTACATGTGGAATACAAACGGCTGACTGTCAATCACAAGGCATTGAGGAATATACCTGGAGAAAGTGATAATTTGGGTGGGTGGCCAAGTGGGTATATAGAGATTAAAAACACAGACAAGCATATGAATAGGTGAAGGTTAATTCGAGGCTTACAGCGGCTGCTCCACGACCAATAGTACTAGGATTTCTACTCGAAGCTCGAACCTCTGAAGTGGACACTTTGCTTCCAGCTACAGGAGATTTACTCATTGTAAAAGAATCCTCTGAAGCACCTGCAAAGAGTGAAGGTCAACTTCACAAATATAGACCTACTCAACTGTCTACGACACATATGCAGGTGCAAGCAAAAATATCAAAAAGTTTATCAGACGCACAACCACGATTCTAGAGACACTCTTTAATAAGCTTGACAAATGAAACCATCGCGCCACACACGAAAAGAAAGATGAGACAGCAAGTAGCCTTCTCCAGAACTCACTAGAGGATCTTTGATGGTCGAATACAGTCTGAAGTGCAGCTAGCGCTGATCCTTGAATGCTTTTGGATGCTTTCATCACCTGCACCATAGCTAATCATTAAATGACTATAACCTTCAAACGTGTGGACAATCACATGGTCTAGTTGTCATGGATTAGGTACAGCAGCTAACTGCAGTCCTGACACCATCAGCGAGCCATTAAAACACGTACACTTAGAAAAGGCATACTAGTAACGAAATTACAATAACTATAAATGCAGCAGCGGTAGTACCGGCTCAATATCGAATACTCGAATAAGCTCCAATAAGCACGCTTCAGCAGATTTCCGCATTTCAACAAATTTGTCCTGCAGCAAGGTATTTTGCCAACGTGCTGCATAAGAATTGTTACATTTACAGCTGGTATTATTAAACCAATTATTATAAGCACCCAAAATGACACACCTGTAATCCCATAGAAATGGGTTTAACTAGCTGCAACAACACTGGCTGATCCCCTTGTTTTGCTATATTTCTAGCCACCCACTCAAAAAGGTCCTTTCGTCCTTCGGCACAAATCTTGGCCTCCGCCAATGCAGGAATGATATATGGAAGCTGCAACGACAATTCTCAGGTAAATTCCGATTGGTAACAAATTAATGTAGCAATAGGATTGAATTAAGAAAACATGGAATCGGGTAGGCTTTTGATACCATTTTATCAAGGTGCAATAACAGCACCCAGGAGTCTAGCATCTTGACTACTGCTTCACGAACAACCTTCTTATTATCACCAAGGCATTTCAGAGCGTCGGTCAAAATTCCCTGAACAGAGTATGTCAAGCATTTCAAATGAGTTGCAAACCAATACATTCAAACCTCTCGCAATTAATTACTTCGGATGCATTAATAGTTAAGTAAAATATCTACATTGACTTAACACCTCAATATCCAACATGATCATAAGCTACTCAACGCAACCATAGAAAAATCTTGAGGTACTCCACAATGCACTTAAAGTAAAGCAACTTCATTTCATCAGTTAGGATGTAGAGAGATAAGTTAAGTTGTAAAATCCTGTACTTACTTTGCTGTGCTTTTCAACAACCGGACCCATAGCTGTTGCAATAGTACCAAGGGTGGCCAATGTCATCATAACTAGGTTCTTGTTAGAATCGTTAAGTCTCGCCTTCAAGCTCATAAAAAGTTCACCTGACATTGATAAACATGAAATTCAGAAAGAAAATATGCACAAAACAACTCCAACGAATATTCAGGTGAATACGAATGAATTGGATTATAGAAAAGATTACTGTCAAGCATTTCAAACAGAGTATGTCAAGCATTTCAAATTACTGATTTAACGAAGCCCACAAGAAGCAAATTAAGAGATTCTGAGAGCGATGAATAAGATTCTTGACAAACTTGCTGACGTCAAACAAATTCGCCGCCGGAAGAGGAGCACAGAAGTAATATGGGTCAGAGAACCAAAATCTTCACCCATACAAAGGCAACGAAGTATACACTAATTGGTAGTAAAGAATTTCCTACGGAAATAAGCCTAAGTTATCATCGACAGAAAATGTACCTGTTCCAGTAGGTTGAATCCTTTTGTGAGCCTCCTCAATGATCCCATTCAAGCTCTCAAGAGCTTCTTGTCGTAGCTGCAAGCATGACCAATGTGGAATAATTACGTGAAATAAATAAGACGGCAAATCACGCAATCAAAATAAATACACAAAATAAAAACCAACAATCGATTGTGATCTTTACATTGACCCGGGCCTGTAGTACAGATGTGCGATTTTCAATTCATGCACATGCAAAGATATTGGACTTGAATAAATTTCACATCAATGTTTTTCGTTCATAATGCAATCCACAAATCAAAGTTAAGCACACAAGAGGATCGAACCACTTACTTTCCAGTCCGGACTACCCATACTCTTAAACAATGCCGGAGTTAACTTTCCACTAATGTCTTCCCGAGGTAAGCCGTCCGTGCCACCAGACGGAGCTCCGACATCAACCGCTCGTATAGCTCTTTTAGGAGCAGAAGCAGGTCCCTGCAAAGTCCCCCACGTTATTCTGTAAATGCCAAGGATAAGGATTCGAAGAAAAAGGAAGCACAAATTAAAACATTCAGTTGTTTTAAGATGTTGTATTGAAAATACGTACCTCGTAAGGGTTTTTCTCAATCTCCGCGTCAATCATGGTTTGGAGTTGTGGCTTCACATCAGTTAAGAAGCCTTTCAGGTCTGAACGGAAGAAACAAACATGCAAACCATCAAACTTCATAAAATTTAGAACGAACGTGGACAGGAATTATCGAAGTCGATAAATCAAATTCAGCCAATAAATGTAAAGCAATATGCGGGGTAAGGACCTGGCCCAACAAACTTGTGGAGAACACCAAACAGCTTGATAGTTGCAGTTCTGACAGCAGCAGCACTTGAACCAAGACCCGTCTCTTTACAGAAGTTAATGAGTTCCTGCAATCCATCAAGATAAAATAGAGAGAATCATCTTCCGAAGTGCATAGAAATTAAGAAAAGTACGCAATACCAACGATCGACTAATTTTTTAAAGGAGAACATAGCAGAGCGTATATCAAGACCAAAGCGGCCAACGGATCACACCTTCAGCGGCACATGCCCAATTCCGAAGTCATCAAGCGCAGTAACCATCCAACTCAAACCTTCACTCAGAACTTTGGGGTTCTTGTGATCCTTCATAATCTTGAAAAGCTACATCACATGAGCCGCGAAATGTTCAGACAAAAAAATTCCTATTTAAAACCAATAAAAATGCCACGAGTACAGATAGAATCAAAGACATGAACAACTGCTAAATCATACCCTTTCAAAGACAAACTTAGGACCAACTGCCTCGCAAAAAGTAGTAAGACATTTTGTGGCCTGTATCCTTGTTTTAATATCACCAACTTTCTCTACGACGCCTGTACAGAAACAAATGATTATTAGTATTAAGTAAAAATTAAAAATCGACTGGAAGCATTGGTTTGTAAGTACACCACCTACAGAGCTCTGGCACTCATAGAGGATATGGGGAGAGAGAAAATAAAACACTGATCTGATACATAAACGAAGAGGCATAAGGTGACTACCTGTAAGGCATAGAACGACACACTTCTTAGAGAAACGTGTAGCATTCGTGGCGATCAGTATGACAGCTTCTATGGACTTTTGCTGAACCTGCAAGTTCGAAATTCCACTGCAAGCATGAGATATTGATATACCGATGCTGATACTATGAGGTGAGCATAGAAAAACGAACATATTTAGAACAGCTGATATTCTGTGCAGAATCCCGAATAACGTACCTGAATATTTTTCTCATTCCAGCCAGGTAATATGCACAAGAGTCGAATGAGCAGCTCAGCATATTGATCGAGCGTCTTCAATCCTTCCACGGTATCCCTAAGAGAAGTAATTGCTGAAACAAATGACACAAATTAGAACAAGCTCGCTAAAGATCACCCACCATTACACTCTAAACGACATTATGCATGGACTACAACTGACTTGGTATCAGTAGGATTACATGTACATAGAATCCAAAGTTATAAGATGACAACCTCTTGGAAAAAACAGTCTTCTACTACCATTATTAAATGGGTTACTTAAGGCCGCAGCCAGGATACAGCGAAGACCACTATAGAGTAAAATGTTGATACAAAATACGAGCTTAAATTTCTTCACAGAAAGAACATCAGTTGGTTTTCCAGTGCCATGAGAATGAAAAGATTAACAGAGCACAAAGCTACACCCTCTACTCACCTTCAAGGCGCTCTTTCCAATTTGCGCTCTTTAAATTTGTTATTACTTCCGATTCAAAAAGTGGACCGAGTCTCGTTTCAATGTCTTCCAAACTCATCTCTCCAGGCTGCCAAATAAAGCAAAATCAGTGGATCAGATCCAAATGATATCAGTGGTAACAACATTAACTTTAAGTCCAAATCAAATCCTGAAGTATCCAAGACCCATAGGTCCTTGAATTTAAAGGAAATTAGTGTCCTTAAATTAAATGGAACTGCTAGCGGTATAAACTGCATTAAGTTCGCGAGTCCTAAGAGCTCCCAGTAGGCAAAATGAGTCGAAATCTACCTCAACGTCTTCAGGTGCTTCAGCTTGAGGTTTGGCTGAAGTTGAGCTTCCATCAGATTTCTTTGCTCCACCTGACTTGGAAGCTCCACCAGGCTTAGAAGATCCCCCCGCACTAATCTTCTTAGGAGTCTAGCCCACAAGCACGCAGATTTTAGTCCAGAAATCAAATGTAAGAAAGAAAGTGTAAATAAGATATAATAATGCAACAAAAATTGGAAAGAACATCTTTGCTCATCATCTTTAACAGAAATGAGGTTGAGAATATCAACATACAGCAGAAAGAGGTCTTTTTCCAGTCAGAAGACTGGCTGCAGAGGCAGGCTTGGCAGCACCCTGTCAACAAACTCTCACTTTAATCCACAACAAAGATAGACCAAATATAAACGCACCACAACTTTCGAGAGAGATAAAAATGAAATCACTACCACCACATTAGCAAAATGCGGGCAACGAGAAATTCTCTTCTGGTTTGAGCAGTAGATAGCCACAGAACACAATGAAGTGAGGAGGATGTGAGCTCAAGATAAAGACGACCATAATTCGTACATTTCCAACAGAAGAGCCATTACCAACTGCCTGGGATCTAGAGAACGCTGTCACAGAGATTCCCACAAAATAAACTCAGAAAAATCCGGCACCTTCCAGCTCATCAAATCTCGGAGACCAAAGTATAGCAAGCACGGAGATAACAATTCAATTTTGCAGATAACTAAACTGCAAGCTTACAAAGAACTGAAATCGAAATGATCTAGGAAAAGTTTTCAGAACACGTTATAAAAACTGGAATACCTACCTGGAGGTGCTGTAGCAGGGGCACTGCTTTCAACACCACAAAGCTCAACAAGCTTTTTCTTCCTGACTTCATCTAGCTTCTCCAACGGCCTTTCCAACACCTTCATGCCTACAATCTGCAGAAATTGCAGGAATACTTAAACATGAGTATATACAAAAACACAATTCTCTAACACGCTTCCCCAAATCGACCCAAACGCGATTTCAACTCCGCACATGACGTGTGACTGTAAGTGTGTGTGCGTGCGAATAAACCTTTAATAGCAAAAATGAAAATTATGTTGAGAATCTACAACATGAATGTTCAGCAATACCTTTGCAAAAGCAGCCAGGGCCAGAAAAGCAGCATCTCGAACCTCTGGAGAACTATCATTTAAGCACTGCATCCGAATATAAGTGCAAGAAATTAGTGACAGGTAACAGCAAGATCCAAAATAAAAAAATAAACCTAAAAAAACACTATCAAAGACATAATGTGACTACAATTGGATTGATGACCTCAAGTATCACCAACCTGGATATACCCAAGGTAACTTAAAAAAAACATACCTCCATCAACATAGGTATGTATTCTTTATGCAACTTAAGAACAGTCGGTTTGTTACTGGTCTCAATGCATGTAGCCACCCATGTTAAACAAGAAGATCTTACTAGAGGAACCTTATTTTTGGTAGCGAGTTTAACATCTGAACAGCACGTTTGCAACAAACATTGTTGTTAGTATACTTCAAGTGATGAATTTAACACTACGTCACGAAACTCCAGGAGATCTGTCAGTATTAAAAGATCGAAGAGCGAGGAGTGTTTGATAGCAGGGGAACTGAGCTGATCAGTAAACTACTTGCCTTCAATAACGTCTATCAGTAAGATGCAACCACCCTTATGCATAGCATTGAGTGTTGTCGTTAGAGAGTCAACCATAACCTGCTTTTTCTCTTTCAACTTATCCTGCAAGCCCATTACGAAGTTCCAGGCACTTAACAACAACAATCCAACTCAAAACTAAAGATTTGAAATTATGAAGGCCAAAAATTCAATAAACTCTTAAATATCAACTGGACGTACCAAAAGGACAGGCAGTAGCAACTTCGAGCCAGAAGTGAAATCCTTTCGTAACCCAGTTGCCAAATTGCCAATTGCTTGTACAGCTTCAACAGCAACAGCTATATTTACATCTGTAACAAGCTGAAACATCGCCACAGAAACCAACTTAATAATTCCTCATGCGTCCTCAAAAAAAGTAAACAAAAGCAACCTTCAACACATTATCAACTCGAAGGTATACCAAGAAGTCATGAGTACTATATTGCTTCAGCTAATAGTATCAACATTATCTTTACAACAAGTTCTAAAAAATGACGAAAATACCAAGTGTAAACACAATATCTCTAGGTGTCATACAATACCTAACCAATATCATAAAATACCATAAAATAAGTGTCATACAATATCATAAAATTCAAGTTTTAAATAAAAGCACCAGCAGGATCCACTAACCTTCTTTAATATCCGCGAGACTTCTGAGAAATCACCATTTGCTATTTTCTTCACAGAAGCCAGCTTCGTCAGCTCAGCCACTGTATCCCGTCTTTCAGACCATTTCGTTGCTTTCTACACCATGAATGATCAAATTCAAACAAATACAAGTAAGAAGAAAATTTGGCAAGATCCATATAAAAGTGGACAGACAATTCTAGGCATACAACCAAGGCACGTCGCATATGCCAATTATCACAAAAAATCTACCAACTATCATTCTGCGCCACAAGAAATCGTCTCACCAATCATAAGAAGTTAATAATAAAAGAAGAATCTCCTCCAGCATGGAAAATGAATCCAGAAGTAACGTCACTAAGTGAGTACGTGCCACATTGCCATCATTATGAGTACTTACCACTCCATCCCAGAAGCTGGACTTGCCCAATGGTGTCAAAATGTCTACAGGATCAACTAGATCGTATTCATCTATATCAGATGAACCTGGCATCATAAAAATCGTCCAACATATCAGTCATCATATTATCAAATATTGGTATGTTATGAATGAGTAAATATAAAAGACGGAACTGTAAGATACCTAGTGCTGCAGCTTCATCGGCTGGCCCCGCCGAGGCCACAGATGCTACTGCTGTTTCCTCACATTCTAATGCCTGCTCAGACCTGTCCAAATGTAGCAACCAACACTTCGGAATGAGGAAGCAAAACATTAGAAGAACCACATCAGAGAGATTAAGACTTTAAAAATTGTTTGCTTCCTGTAGATCGATCACCACCGGATGACATCGAAAATCTTAGCATAGGTACAGTCAGCTCGACATGCAAACCTAATGGCAAAGATTAATTGCTAATAATCACAATGAAGAACATATTTACAGGTGTTCATTTCAGCAGAAAACATTATAAATACTGTAGAACCCAAGACGAGACGCTACTGCACCTGATTTTTCGAGTGGGCTTGGCACCAGAAACAACATTATTAACTTCTGCCTCCAGCTCCTTTTTCTGAAAGAAAGACCACGCGAACAAAATGAATGTTATTCATCATATCCTGAACCTACCCACGGGTGGAACTCTCCGGGAATCAACAAAATAATACACATCTTTGAAATCGACGGATTCACATAGATCTAAGGAAGACAGCTTGCAAATATTCGCATACGAGGCTCACCATGGTATCACGCATCTTATCAAAAAGAAGGTTCTTTACAGCATCTTTTCCAATCCACCGGCAAAGTTCAATAGTTAACCCTTTCGCGCAGGCTCTAACATTAGCGTCGTTATGATCGAATAGGTCTGGAAGCATCTTGATTATCCGTTTCGCAGGAACTACTTTGGTACCAAACTGACTGCAGTATCACCAGAAAAAATTCACTCGAAGTATACGAACAAGAGTATCTAACGAATAATAAGTTTCTCTCATCGGAAAAGAAAAAGAAAAAGAAAAAGAAGAAGAAGAAAAAAAAAAAAACACTCGTTTCGAAGGCTGAACGCACCTCACTGCCTGATACATTGCATCAACTGCAGGAACCACTGCTTTCGCAAGCTTAGCTTTTACAGCTTTCTCCATAGCATCCTAAGCCAAATAAAAATGCCAAGATCAGTGTTGAAATAGATGCAAAATTATCTGATAGAAGATTCTGAAACGTACAGATCTGTTGGAGAAAATCACAGAACACAAAATCGAGAAGCTGTATACTTAAGATGTTGACATCATGAGAAACACCTGAAAGGCAGGTCATGTTTCTGAACTACGAATTTCGAAGGAAGGGCATTAGTTAACCTCACATCATCACATCCTGGAAGGCATCTGTGATACATCGCACCTACTAAGCACTAGACAAGAGCAAGAACTCCCACGGACTGACACAGGAAAGTTCAAGAACCATAGATTGAGAACAGTGCCACTTCACGAAAAATGGCCAATGCAAGACTCAAATTTTACCCTGAAGGCAACTCAAAGTAGCAGGAACGAACCAAAAAAGCATCCGATGCTTCAAGCTCGACCCAGAGAAGAAACACTGCTTGAGATTTCTCTAGTGTCTTTGGTCGACCTGTCATGCACTTGGCTACGATAGAATCACAAATTTCCTTCGAATACCTGCAAGAATAACGATCTACTCTAAGTGCCACAATAATGACATCGTACAACAGAGAAGAGGAAGGTGCTCCAGATAAGAACATATATCCACCTTCCATCAACAGTTCTATTTGTGATATATGAGGTTAATACGGGACGTGCCAAACAGTAAGCAAAACTTTCGTCCAACCATCTAACTAATTGGCCACAACAGACTTAAAAAAATGTTGCGTTGAGTCGGGTTGCAGTGACATTGTTACAAGCATTAGATGCATACACAAGCTCGCAATAGACAACAACACGACTCGTAACCTCAGTGAAAAAACATAAGATCCTTCTCAAGCTATAACTGAGTAAATAAGGTATCAGTCACAAAAAAATCGTGATCATTTGGTGTGCATGAAGTAAAAGAAGGTCTTCTGATCACGACTCTGCCGGAAATCCTGGAAGGTAGGGGATAGAAAAACGCGCCTGGCTGCATCTGTATCTGCTGCACGTAGGTATGCTATGAGTGCATCCAAAGCCTTCTCTTGACAGGGAGCATTTGAATCGGCCACTGCTTTCTTGAACAGTGGACCTGAGCAATTTACGACAACAAGTATTCGTGAATTGACAATCTCATGACCATAAGTTTCACAACATCAGAAGACGAAACGTAGGAGCTTGACCCAGCACCCGGAATCTGAATAAAAGTGCCGTCTTACACACTGAATTATCATCCTTCACCACAGAACTTAAAGTAGCTAGCCTAAAAACCTACACGATGGGACTATTCCAATACAAACATTTACTTACGAAAAACAGGATGAATCAGGATAATCAAAGTAAATGACCTTAGATGCAACTAAACAACTGCTTCAAAAATCAGTACGGCAGCATTCCCACATGCGGAACCTAGCAGTATTCACGTTCTGTTTTGTTACGGAATTTAAAATAGCCAGTACTTTCACCAGATTCCTAGATACAGTTCCAAGAAATACAAACTAAATACACGCAACTATGGGTTGATGCTAAACCCGGGCCTTTATCACTTGTTATCAAATCTCACTGGAAAACAATGTCGTCTTAATGCCTACTGGAAAATATACATGCTCCAAGCGGTAAAAACTCAATGAAATTACTGAAGGCTACAGGATCACTAGGTAAGCTTGAACCCCGAATTCAAAAATCACAAATCACGATCTTACAAAACCTATTCTTCAATAGGTGTGATAATTATCTAAATGATGAGCTGACATTGTTAAGTGGCTGCAGCTTCTGGCAGCTTATAAGAGGCCAGTTCTTTCAAACACTAGTTTTGATTACTCTGAAAGGTTTGGGTCTCCTCAACAGTCCACATACTGGCAATAGTACACAAGCCTTCACCTTCTCTCATTTTAAAATGATTCAGCACCTCAAATGACTAATCCAACAGATGGCCTATCACCAACTGAATTGGTTGAACAAATTCAAGACATATTGCTAAAAGATAACGGAAGGAGCAGACTTAAATAGCTACTAATTAGGAACAGGACCGTGCTCAGGCCACCAATCCATTTCGATCTGAGAAATAGCTCAATTGCGTGACTCCAACAAAATACGTCGGAAGATACACAATCAGTGAAGTAGAGCACAGTAAAGCTCAACAAAGAAACCTAAAAATTTACAAATGGGATGAAAAGATTGTCTTGACCGCAGACAAGTACGCTTGGAAGCATTCCGAGGCACTGAATTGATAGAGAAAACGCTCCAAGTGGAACAGTGCCTGTAACGATGTTTGATTCTGAAGCTCTACGATTGAAATCACCACAATCCAGGAGCCAGACTATACACTCAAGCATTCCAGAGAAAACTTGCCGATTGCAAGTTCATCTCTTGATATCCATCTCCAAATCTAGTGGCTGCAAAGTTGCTTCACAGTCTGAAAAGTAATTCTAGGACGGGCACTATATTCATGATCATTTGAGCACGTTACAATCAGCAATAGAGAAGAAAAATGATCCACTAAACACCAAAGGTAAAAAACTTGCGCCTCGGTGATCCTGACAGCCATTGTCAACTCAATCCAAACAATTCTCCCCGAGTCTGCCAGGTATTGATGGTCGTGCCAGTGCTTAGAAAAAAGCTCTCACGAAAAGTTGAAAAAAATCAGAATAGACCCGGAGAACGCCTTGCACGGTTCACTCACTCGGAATTCACAGTCATTCGAATGGCTCGAGGGCTGTTAGCAGCATACCAAGAATTACTATTTTACTTTGATTGCGAAATCAGCACTACCGTGCAGAAATCAAAAACCACAACACGACAATACTGACGACCTGGTGGGGCAATACATTACCAAATTCTTTGAGACGGGAGTCTTTGGGGTCCATGATGCCATCGCATACGGCAGCAATGTCGATATTGGCGTCATTCCTAACCTTCCAATTCTTATGAGCCAGTCTATCCTCCCAGGCCATTTTCTTGGCCTCCTTGAGGAGCTTCTCATCTTCGGACATTGTGGCGGCACCTCCAGCAGCTCTGCTGTTCCTTTAAAACGACAGCCACAACCCGACCAAATTCACCTCTGCCGCATCACCAACTCTCTTGCGCTCGTCTCCGCTCCCCTCCACTCCTCTAGCCCCTCTCACCAGATCCAACTCACCTCAACCTAAAACTCCTCGGAAAATTAATCAAAAACCCTGCCCGCCCCATCCTCGATCACGAACTACGCAACCATCCCCTCTCGAAACGCTCTCTCTCTCTTTCTCCCCCACCGATTCCTCCCAAGCTCACCGCCTTTCCCTCCCCTTAGCTCCACACAGAAGAAACAAGATCCAGGCTCGCTGTGCTCACTCACTCACTGCTCTTGATCCGCACTAGCGCACCACTCTTCGTTCACCCGAAGAACAAAAAATAAGCGGCGAGGAACTGAAATTGAAATTGAAATGCCCCGCACAAAATAAACAACACCGCCTCAAAGTAGGAAGAAGAAGAAAGAAAGAAGAAAAATGAAAAGAAAAAAGAGGCAGGCAGGGTATTCTACTTCGGCGAAGCTCCCCCGAGAAGAGCGACAGCAAAAGAAGAGCAATCCTGAGCCTAGCTCGCCATGAGAACCAGGACGGAAGGAAAGGAAAGGAAAGTGAAGGAAGGAAAGGAAGGGAAGGGTCCGGGAGACGACGTTCAGCTTTTGAAATGGGAACGGGAGGGCGAATGGGACTCAGCTTTGCACCAGGGCAGGAGCAGGAGCAGAGGAGTCGGAGGAGGACTGGGCAGGGCTGGGCTAGGCAGGGCTGGGCCCCCTCCCTCCCTCTCACAGCAAAGACGACGACGAAAGACGGAGACGAAGACGAAAGATGACGACGAAGATGGAATGAATCCTGCCCCGATTCGATACCATGATCATACCCGGTAATCCTTCTCTTCCTCCTGGGTATCATCTTCAACCCCCGAGGGCGGGCATCACCGGCAGTTGGAAGAAGGAAGACATGGATTGCTTTTGAAAAATTCCTTCCGTTCCGTTCCTATCTATCTATCTCTTTCTATCGATCTCCCTGTTGAACGACGACTCGTTCGCCCGTTCCTTCTATCAAGGAATGAATGAATGAATGTGGTGATCCTCCTCCTGCTCCTTCTGCTGACCCCCCCCCCCCCCCGCGTTCTTCCTCTCTCCCTCTCTGTGCCCTGGTGTGTGTGTTCCCAATGCCATTATTAGGGTTTGATGGAAGGAGGACGAAGGAGGAGGAGGATGCATTGCCCACGGTGGTAGGGCATCATCCTTTCATCCATTCATTGCATTGCATTTGCATGAACAGTTAGGTAGGTCAGTAGGAACCCAACCCCCTTTGGCCCAAACGGATGCTGGGCTGGGCACTACTGCTTTTGCAAACGGGATGACGTGGCGATGCTGCTTCCCCCCCTGCCAAACCCCCAGCTCCACCCCACCTGGCATCCATGCATGGACGAATGTCATCCATCCATCCATCCATCCATCCATCCATAACATCCCCTACCCACCCCATGGGCGTGGATGGTTGATTTCTGCCCCTATAAGCGCGTGCGTAGTGTTGGGCATCCTTTTCCCAAAGCAAAGGTGCTCATGGGTCCCATTATTATAATTATTATTATTATTATCCAGAAGGAGTGTGTTGTTACTCTTGTGTAAGTACCCTGATCCATTTTACTCTACTCTTCTTTTTTTGAATTTTTTGTATTTTTATTAGGAAACTGAGTAAAACAATTAATGAAATTGAGCGTGTGGCACATAAGTTTCAATTCTGAAATCAAATAATAAAAAATTCTGTGTTATTGTGGATATTTGTATTTCAGAGCAAACCTTTCCATATTACCATAGCAACATAAATTTTATTTGGCACTACTGTAATTACTTTTCTAAGTAAGAATACGATTTTCACATTTTTAAAGTTTTTCATTTGCACATGTACTTGATACATTGAAAGAAAATATCAAAATATAAAGCCACTCAATATATTTCACATAATATCATTTCTCACAATAATATTATATAGTGATGAATTTTAATTTTGAATTGCATAAATTTGAATATTTCAAAAAACCTCTAAATTGTTATGACTTGAAAATTTTACATAAAAACATATCTGATTATGTTTGTAGTATGCCGATGTTTGATTCCCACAAACATCCATTATTGATTTTTTTTTTTTCACTTTTTTTTAGAATCTAACATGTTATTTACATCTTTCTTATTGGATGATTTTTTTTGATGGATGGTTGAAGTATGCAACTGAAGGCTTGTACACTTAACTATTAAAACATCAATTTGTTATTATTATTATTATTATTATTATTATTATAACACTAGGCGCCTTAGTACTTTCTTATCTGAATAAAATTTGCAAAAATTTGTATGTTTTTCCCAGATAATACACTAGTTGCTTCGGAGAGTCATGGTATTGTTTTTTTTTGTTTTTTTGCACTTCAAAAGTTTAATCATATTTAAATCATTTAAATTAATACAATTAATTTAAGGTTAAATAAAAACTATGATATTTTTTAAAAATAATCTATGTAGTAAGCATTCAACATATATATATATATATATATATATATATATAAATTTTTAGTATAATTATTTGTTTATAGTATTGTATAACTTACAATAAAAATATTTATATATGTATATATGTGATGATTAAAATATTACATATATATATATATATATATATATATATATATTTAAATTGTATCTTTAATTATAAAAAATTATCAAGTAATTTACTTAATTATATTATATAAAATATTTTTATTTTATATATATATATATATATATATATATATATATTTACATACTTATATCAAATTTGATAATAAATGATATAATATAATATAATTTAGAATTATTATGATATGTAATTTTAAATCAAAATTTATGTCTTATTTATACTTTATGATATTTTTTTTATAAAAAAATATTAGATACTAGTTATATAATGTAATTTTATGGCATTAAATATATTTTATTTAAACATTAATGTGTCAACTACTTATACATATTTCTTATTCTATGTTTCTATTGTTATAGATATTATATTATATTTTAGGTTTTTATACATTGAAAGAAAAGAACATAATACAAAATACGTTTCTCCCATTTGATTAATATTTTTTATAAATAAAATCATAGATATTATGCATTCTTATATATTATTTAAATAAATTTGTTATTTATTAAGCAAACTTAGTGGCGTATCTACTTGTGATTTTAGAAGAAAATTCAAACTACTAACAATATTCTAACGTAGTGATCTTCTCTACTTGCAACATAAAATCTCTTTTTTAAAATTTTATTGCAAATTATATCTTCTTTATTCAATAGAGTAAGTTCCTACTCTTCTTTTTTCTTTGTATCTTTAATATGTCATGTCTAATTAGTCAATTGAATAAGTAACAACATTTCTTTGACTTATAAGTAAATCTTCTTTTAACTTATACATTTTTTTTTAATTTAATCAATTAAGAATTCATCTTCTTTTGTTTCTATTTGAACTAAATAAAATTTTACCTACAATAAATAAATCGTTCTATAATTATTTTTACATTAATTTGCACTACTACAAAGCTTTTAAAGATCAAGTTTTAATTTAATCTATAATACAAAGAGATAAGGCACAATTAAATAATAAATTATTTAACATTGATATGTTCTTTTATATATAAATGTTGTTGTATAAACACAATATATGTTCTTTTATCACACAAATACTATTGTAAGATGCACTTTCGAAATCATTGGTAGAATCCTTCAAATCCAATTTTTTTTTTGAATAATACTTGAAAAAAGCCAATTATTACAATTATAGAATTAAAAAAATAAATTGAATGCACTAAATTCTATCCACAGTGCAATGAAAGATCAAACAACCAATCAAAACAAACATGCCTATATTTTAAATACAGAAGAAATTATCAAATCATCAATTGCGTTCATGCACAATAACAATGGATAAAGTATTAAAATCAACAATACCTATATCAAAGTGGCATAACCATTACAAATATTGAAGAGCCACACTTATCAATGATATTAATGATAAAAGCCAAATATGCTTTAATAAGTACTCAAGTTAACTCATGCCAATTTAAACTATCTATAGAAAAAAAATAAGAATCTTATTTCTTGTATACTATAGAATATTAAAAGTTGCTTAAAAATATTCTTGAATAAGTGAAATAATAGATACGTACAAATAAGGCCATAAAACTAATTGACTTCAATGTTGAAAAATTTTCAATTACTGACATACTTAACAATACTACAATTAGTAT
The DNA here is from genome assembly GCF_059467195.1 of Physcomitrium patens. NCBI lineage: Eukaryota > Viridiplantae > Streptophyta > Bryopsida > Funariales > Funariaceae > Physcomitrium > Physcomitrium patens. The sequence goes on from NC_143418.1 coordinate 17,053,940, forward strand.
TTTTTTTGTTTAGTTATTCAAATTGAATTTGGAGATACTAATGTATCTAAAACACAAGGCACATTTCAAACCATCACTTCAAATAGTTGCGGACTTAAATACCATAGCCATAGATCTTGATGCCACTATTATGAAAATTTGTATCAAAAAATATCAACTAACTAATGTACTTGTCGATGAAGGATTCGGCATTAATATTATGACAAATTATATTTGAAAGTTCCTTGGACTTTTCAAGCCCAAAGCAACTTTATTCATACTTTCTATGGCAAATGACACTTATATAAAACCCTTTAGAATATTACAAAACATAATTGTTATAACCTAAGAGATTCAAGCATCAATTACCTTTAAGATAATTAAGATGCTTGATGAAAGTCACTTCTCAGTCATTCTGACAAATCTATGGTTAAGAAATATGTATGTATCTTATAACACATTTAACAACAAAATCACAATTCATTGCCAACATCAACACATGCATATTTATATTGATAGTTGTGTAACCTGAGAAAAAATCTCAACAACTTAATAAACCATGAGCAAGGATTAGTCCACTAAACCAAGTCTCAATCAAAAAGTACTAGCATTTGCATTAGAGCCCTATTTGGTTTCTGTTGCAAAAATAAATCTCATAGAAGTAACAAACAATGAATAATTGGATGTACTTGCAAAATTTATTATTAAGCTTTAAATCTACTTCATCATTAATGAATATTGAGCATATATCAAACTAGACATAAACTTAGATATATTTGCATAGTCACATGAGGATTTAAAAGAAATATCCTTAGAGATAGTAGAGCATTGGATTGATCAAGTCTCAATTCTATGCTAATTCAACAAAGGCAAATGAATTCCAATTATATGCAAACTATAAGATAGAAGCTAAAGAAATTTTTATAAGCCAAATTTATTTTTTCCATAGATTTTACCTTCATAGTTGTTACTCATGGTGATTATCTTTAAAAAAAAAATCAAAAACTTTACAAATTTGCATGGATTTTTGTCAGTTAAATGCTACAATAAAAAAAAAAAAAATCATTATCTCTTCATATATATGGAAGAAATCATTAACAAGGTAGTAGGCTATAAAATGTATAGATTCATAGATTACTTCTTCGAATACTATTAGGTGGCTATGATATTAGAGGACAAAAATAAAATTATCTTTTCTATAGAATGAATGTCATTCAAATTCAAAAAAATGTTGTTTGGTACACAAAATATACTAATAATGTTCTAATGTGTGATGGTGTTCACTATTAAGCCATACCTCAAGAAATTCTTTAGAATATATATTGATGATAGAACCATCTATAGACCTAAAAAAGAATATATTCAATATTTGCGACAAATCTTTGAAATATGTCAAAAATACAGCATCAACCTCAATGCAAATAAATATATATATTTTTATTCTTTTCAAGGTCATATTCAAGTACACTATTTTTTACTTGGATAAATTCTCAAATTTTAAAAAAAATCAAACAAATCCAAACCATATCCAAGTCTCACAATCAAAAAATAGTACAGAGTGTATTCAAGATTTCTCACTTCAATAAGGCCTTTATAAAAAATTGACATATATAATCTCTTTTATATTAAAATTCAATAAATCTATATATAAATATGAGTTTCACTAAAAAATAACAACCATTAAAGCTTTTGAAGAAGTCAAACATGCATACACAAACCATCTAATATTATTGGCACTTAATTATTATTATTATTATTTTGCATATACATTGATTCCTCTAACATTGCCATCAAAGTAATGCTTACACAAAATTACACAAAGAAAGTAGATCAATCCATGTCATATATGAAATAAAAATTAAATACAAAAAAATAAAATTATTTGACCATAGAATACAAAGCTTTAATAATGATCTATGCTATAAAGAAATATAAGCATTATTTGCTTAGAAAAAAAAAATTATTTTATTTTTGGTCATCAAATATTATTCTATTTAATAAATTAACCTAAGATTAGTAGCCAAATAGTAAGATGGATAATGTTGCTCATAGAATATGACTTTGAAGTTGTTTACATTCTGAGGAAACAAAATGCAATTGCAAATTACATGTTAAGAATATCTAATTATACATTGAACTGAAATATTGACAAATTATTTTTATATCTATACATATACAATGCTACTATAGATGTAATACAGCTTGCAAATAATTGGATGCATGATATTATCAAATGTCTTATCAATAAAAATAACTTTGTCCATACTCATAGAATTGTATTGTCTCAATTTTGCAAACAAAGCATTATTATATGCGTATATCCATAGTAAGTTATATAATCTTAAGATGATCATATTATTCAATTATGTATCTTAATAGCTTAGCAAAACGACTTAATTCAAGTATTATATAATGGTTCCAAAAAAAGATACTAGACAATTGATACTACTATTAAAAAAATTCTTGTTACATAGTATTAATAGCCTATGCTTCATAAAGATGTCTATGAATATGTCTCTTTGTGCCACACAAGTCAAATAGCTAAATTAAACAAATAAAACAAATAAAACAAGCTTCATTAGAACCCATACTTCCACTTACACTATTTATACGTCAAGGATTGGACTTCATCGATCCTATTAAATCAATTATTCTACAATACAATAAATATATACTTGTGGCAATAAATTATGTCACTAAATGGTATAAAGCATATGTAATAAAAACCAATTCTACCTTGATTATTTCCAAGTTCTTTATAAAAACATCATTACATGTTTTAGATGCCTGCTTGAGATAATTTTCAATCAAGGCATACATTTTATAAATGAGATAATCAAACAATTCTTAGACATATTCATAATAAAGTATTGCACATTTATAATATACTATTTCTAAGATAATAGTCTTATCAAATCTACTAATAAAACTATTATTAATATGTTATATTTCTTTATCTATGAAAATAAGACTGACTATGATAAGTATTTATTGGTTGCCCTTTAAGCCCATTATATTGCATATAAAACTTCAACAAAACATTCATTGTTTAAACTTGTATTTGATATTTAATCCTTACTTCTTATAAAATAGAGTGTCTCCATATTTGATAAATTTATATTCTTAAAAGACTTGGTTACTAAAGCACTATCAATTTGAGTAGAAGATCTCAAAAGAATTTATGAATTGTGCCATCATGCCATGACTAATATCAAGCATAGACAAGAAAAAATATTAGTTGTATATCAAAAGATGTACAAACCTTATAAATTTAATAGACGCAACATGGTCATTTAGTATCATAAAGATCTAAAAAATTACAACTCCAAATTTGATGTACTTTGGCATGGATCGTATAGAATATAGTTTATATTACCTAATAATATTATCCTACTAATCAATCAAGACAACTTCAATTTACATGCCATTATCATAAAAACAAATAAATTTTGTTCATACAAACTTATGAGCTTGGTCCGTACATATTTGCAAGCTACTTCTCTCAAAGGTGTTTGTCAGATTCTTATAAAGAATGAAAATTCAAATATTTCCTACAATCAAGATTTGGAATTAAACCTAATATATCTCGTTAAGATTGTAGTTGCCTACATCACTAAGTCATTATTTAAACATGATATAATTACTAAGCAACTTGTCTTATAGATGATAAAAATAGTGGCCAACATAATGACATTTGAGAACCTTTATGTCAATGATGTTTATTATACATACACCCTTTAAAATCAATTTGTCATCTCAAAATCTATTCATCTTACCATCTTATGCTCATATCTTCTTACATCTTTGTTTTTTTGCCCTTTCTATCTATCATCTATGTTTTTCTCTTACTTAGAAATGACACCTTGTCTTTATGTCTCTCATTCAAAATTCTTTGCTATATTAGAAATACAAGTATAGATCAATCTAAAAGACAATGAATGGACTAATAGTACAACATTAGGAAGTTTCTATTGCCAACTATTGCTTGCTGTGAATAAGAAGTGGTGTAAAGAATTTGTACAAAGTACGGCTTATTACAACTCAAGTAAAAACTAATACATAGGCATTGTAGAGGGCCAAAAAATCTTATGAAATATCAACTATTTCCATGTTATATTTAGATTTATCTTCTTAGAAATAACCAACTATAGACACAAGAGAAAATATGCATATTCCAACCATGAAGATCTTGTCAATGATAAGACTTGCATAGTCAAAGGTTACAATATGAATATTGTCAAGCTCCAATGTATTATCAAGCTCCAATGTAATATCAACGACTATAAGTTCATTTGTGGCATGCTTGCCTTTGTATTTTTTTGCAAGCAAATCAATGTAATTTTGAAAGTCAGATTGGACGTCTACTTTATAGTAAAAGAGAGCAAAAAAATTGACATAAGTGAGTATAAGCACTATGTTGGAAAGTTCTAATGCATGCCACCTCAAAGATCAATGAAAGACATTCAAAAAAATATCAACGAAGATGCCATGATCAGACAACAACACAATGAGCACAACAAAGATCTTAAGCAAAAGAAATTTTATGCCAATGTTGATGTCTACATCATCTCAATTGACTAATGGTACTACAGTCTATAAAACACAGACACAAAACAAAATCCTAAGACGAATAATATATAAGTTAGTAACATTGGGCAGAGAACTAAGCAAGAGTTAATAATATTACAAAGATTACATCCAAATTATGATCTAAAAATATTATAAATTCAACATAATGTTGTAATTATAAATTGATCAATTAAATCAAAATATTGTCTAGTTAAGTAACATCTTTTTAATATCTATAAGTATTTAGGTTATAGATGATATATTGCACGAGATAAAAAATTTGCGAACATAGCTCAAAGAAAAAGACTATGTTATACTTCAATAGTAGGACAAACTTGCGACTCTCAAATATGCTTGTACCACTATAGAAGGTGAGTTATATGAGTAGCAGCACAAACTTCAAGCAGCAAGGTAGAAATATAGAATCTTTAAGGCCTTAAAAAATACAATCCAAATTCAAATTAAAGAATTATAAGTAGTCAATATCATGCTACAAGAGATGTGAGCAACATCCAAATTTGCAATCAATAAACTATATATGAAGCTTAAAGGTGTGATACTAAGAATGAACGTTGTAATCAATAAAAATCCTCCTACATTGGCAAAGCAAGCTCAAGACAAATTTATCTTAATTTTGACCAACTCAGTGGTAATAAAAGAGTGTTTGGTATCAAGTGTAGCATCATCCACTTAGAAAGCCTTATATCTTGTACAACTTCTTAAAGATGCAAATTTTCCTTATATATTCTATACTCAAGTAGTTGACTATGAAGACAAATCATACATCCTAGATATCACTTTTAACCATGATTTTAACATATTCATAGCTTATGCCTCTCAATTGATGTCATTAGCATGACATAAGTAACAACTTACAGCCTTGGCTACTCAACATAAGCTCAACAATAAAGATGCGCATAATTGCAATTCAAACAATGAAACTAAGGATGTGTTGGAAGCAACATGCATAGTCTTCAAATATTTTATTAAATATCTACATCTCAAGGAATGGTATGCCATACAAATCAACTTGATAGATTATTTGTTATGTAAAAAATTAAAAATTAAAATGGTTTTTGATGTCCATCTACATGCATTAAAAATCCAGAACAAACACCATTGTATGCATTATAGATTTGTTATGGCAATACAAAAATTATATGATGGATAGGAACCACCCTGCAGTGATCAACTATATTCATGCAATAAAACGCCAAAAATTTCCATGTATCACAAAAATCTTAAAGATAAAATGTGAAATACCTTGTGAGGTGAAATATTATCCACATAAGGCCACCTTATCTACATGCAATGGTATTACTTGTCCAAGAAGCGTGTACTTGAGTATAGATGATACTTGCTAAAGTACCTCAATTGCACAATATTAGAGGAGTAGTAAGTAAAGAGATGAGATGCTACTACAAAGCTGCTAAAATTAAAAAAGACATAGTAAGATAGAAGGATATTTAAGGATTGAAAAAAAACACAACGAGGTAGTCAAGAATTAATATAGTATTTAGTAGATCTCATGCAATAGTACCACAAGCTAGGATAGTGTTGGATTAAAGGTTGTGTGATTTTGACTAAGTAATAAACAATGTCTTTCTTTCTTTTCTGATTATTGTATCTAACATATCTAATCTTACAAGGTCTTGTTCCATACTTGCTAGTAATTCCAAAATAACAAAATATAATATTCTACATATATTTACTTTTATGGCAATTTTCAATTAGGATCTAAAGACTTAATATATTTTCCTATCAAATTACTTTAAATTAAAAGATATAAAAGTAGGTCTAAATTGTGAACAATAACATAGTCTATATTATATTAATATAAAAATTTAGATCTAATTTTACTATTTTTTTTTTGGTTTTATTACTACATGTTTGAAAGCTTAATATATATTAGTTAAATAAATAAGTTAAAGAAATAAGTTAAAATTATTAATCTAATCACTATTCTATTTCTTATTTTATTAATTTAAAGATAAAATCAAACAACTAAAATTTTATATTTTAAAACATTTTCTACTTGGAATATATATATATATATATATATATATATATATATGATATATTTTTTTAAATTATAACACATGAACATCAAAAGCATCATTAAATAAATCCTATTAGAAGTAGTATGTATCCATTAAGCATACAAGATGTACATGAGATATATTTTAAATGTAAATTCATCTTTGTCACTCAAGTAGAATAATTGAATCTAATAATTATTTTTAAAATTAAAATTTTTATTTTAAATAACTTTATACTATATGTATTAAAATTTTAATTTAAACTAACTAAACATAAGATGGATAAATTGATCCAAATATTTTATTTGATTGCTACATTTAATAAAAAATAAATTAAAATAATAATAATGTGGTGTAAAATTATTTTATTTAATGCTTATAATTATAATTTATTTTAAAAATTATAATTTAGACTTAGTTTCGTTCTTTTCATAAAGGTATTTGACAAAGTAGAAAGGCATTACATGATCTTAAAAATCCAAGATTTACATGCAGGAAAAAAAAAAAAAAAAAAAAAATGATGTTTCTTCTTATCATATTTAACAAAAAGCAATGAAACAAAAATGGTATTTATTTATTTTATTTTATTAAAAATAAATAAATAAAAACACCAAAAAGTCAAAGATATTGAACAAATAATTATATACTTTCTGTTTAGGATTTATAATACCATGTTTCAATTTTCATAAGAAAACAACTACTTTCTATACAATGCATTTATATATATATATATATATATATAGCGAGAGAGAGAGGGATTGATTAAATAAATAAAAGTGGAGTACCCTTCAGTCCACCTCTACAACAAAGAGTGGGGGTGCGGGGCTGTGTGAAAAGTAAAGAGGGGGGGCACCGTCCATGACTTCATCCTTTCCAGGTGGCATCACCCCATGCATTCCCTTCCCCTGCACGGATTTCATGTTTTCACTACAGTGCTCTTCACACACATATTGCCTGTGATTATTATTATATATTTTTGTGTATATATATATATATATATATATACACACGAATTTATGAAAGCTCACGCTGCAAAGAAAAAAAGTAAAAAGTAAAGGAGTATGAGGGAACTTATTAATATTGAGGAAAGTAAGGAAGCATGACTGGCTCAAGAAAGATGTGGGAGCCATGGGTGGGTGTAGGAGATGGACATTTCCAGGAATTCTCTGCAGAGGATTCAATAAGTAGAAGAAATGTCAGGGTTAACAAGGAGATCCATGTATTGACATAAGAATAAGACATATATATGTATGTGTTTACATATGTAGTTATATATAGTGGGTAGAGATGGAACAAGTTACAAGAAATATTGACCCAAATTTGGACTAAAACAAATGTATTTAGTCTCATAACAGTAGTCAAAGCACACCATACTAATTTCTAGGAAATAAACTAGCACTCAAGTAGAGTAAGATGATGAATAGTTCTCATTTGATTTGTCAAACAATAGACATTGAATTGAGGGTCTACTCTACCAGAAGGCAGGCATTACATTGTGACAGTACCAAGAAAATTGTATCAATGACTTCCAGTAATATCTCAGAATTTGCTTGCATGGACAACCCTCGATGCACAGTAGAAAAAGAAAGTCATCTTTGTACTTAGCTCAATTGATTCAGCATTGGAAGCCCCCAAGACTGAAGTTCAATTAAAGAGCAAAAGACAGTTAATGGTGAATACCTATTTACACCAGGCCTGACATTTGATTGTTCCAACAAAGTTAAGTATAGTCTGCACGATTTTGGTTTCCAGGTGTTAGAAAGGCAGTAAATAGCACACCACCAGTGACTATAACTGGTAGTCAAAATGCAGCAAAGACTTTCATCTAACCGAGAAGCTTGCATTGACTAGATGAGCTGACAATGTCAGAGCATCAAACTGAAGATCTCCACAGGTTTGGAATGCGGGTAATCAATGTCATGAAGTATAGGGGTCATGAACTTGGCAGGCTGCCTTGCAACTGAGAAGACCATTGATGGCACGAGCCTGGAGAGCAATGTCCCTCTGGTTAGTCCCAAATCTCCAAGTGAAAATCACAGAATTAGAGGTTGGAGCAGCACCCTGAATATCGTTTACGAAATTAAAACCATGTACTGTACCAAACTGCTATGCTTACATCAAAATGTATGCTATCACAGTAGATCTCAAAACGTATTTACACCCATGTCCACAATACCTATCTGAGGTACAACTGCTCAAACGCATTCACCGAAAATGGTTTTCCTGACAAATACACCGTCAGTCTCCACACTGCTGTAACCAGGCTTGAGGGTCATGAATCGTGGTATGCCAGTGGGTGAATGCGACAAATGGTACACGAGCACCCGCAGGGAGAACGATTTCCTAAGAAAGAAAAGTTAGTTAAATAAGACTCCAGAATCAATCATCCATGAACAGTGTTCGAGCATACTCCGAACAGTTAGCAAAGCAGCAAGTACCCAAGTTTTTTTAATACAGGAGAACCTGCTTGTGAAAGGTGCCAACCCTGAAGATTTTACATAACCGCAAATGTGGCTGTATTAGTCTCACCTGTCCTATATATCACAGACCTCATTTTGAGATCTACACAGCGGTTCGAGTTCTGGAGGAATCTACTTCCTCGACTCTTTATGCCTTCTTCCGAACTTAAAGAACCCCAACCCTCTGTGATGTGTCCGGGAGGGTTGGATGGTTTCTTTGCCATTTGGTAATGCGGTACTTTTAGAAGACCCAACCCTCTTCACTTGATGGAGTTTCCCTTCGTGCAGTGGAATCGGAGTTTCGGCGCCGGGTTCGGGCACTTCAATCACTTTGGCGTGAGCTGCTGACGATTGAGACGTCTTAGTTTCGCACATGTCATGGTTGGTCGGAGGATTCTGCGAATGAAACTCCTCCAGAGTATCTAGATATTCTTCTACCTCATGAAAAGACTCTAACTTCGCCGTTGAACAGACAAGCTCGGAGTAAACTGAAATGTCATTGTGTACACTAGAGATACCCCTACTTTCACTAGTTGGAGAGGAAGCTCTTTGACTGGTAAAATGGGCTATAAGTTTCTCAAGGACTCCAAGAGCCCAAGCAACCTCAGGATCTACAGCTCTATCTTCCTCACGGACCGCTCTTGGATGTTCTGGCGTAGGAGACACCGTAGACGTCGAGTCATTTAGACCTACCTCACGTCTAGCATTAGAGGTGTCACTTGAACTTAGCGCATCAGTCGTATTAATGTTGTTGTCAAGCAACGTGTTCTGCTTTTCTCCTTCTGGAGTGTTACGCTTTTCTGCCTCTACGATGTTCTCTGGTATCTGACAAAATCCATGCTTCATGTCGTAAGGATCAATTCCTTGCTTATATGGACCATCGTAGAACCCCGCAACGTCCTTCTCCGAAGATAACATAGGCATTAGCGGATGCTCATACACATTTAACGGCATATTATCAAGAACTTGAATGCGCCTATACATAGGGTCAGTGTTGACGAGCTTCTCCAATAGACTTCCTTTCACCCCAGCAACCGCCTAAAGAATATCAAACCAAACAGAACTCAGAATTGTTCTCAGTTACAACCAACCCCAATGCACAGAACTTAGTTCAGATTTCTTCCACAACCAAATGCAGTGCAAGCCACGCAGAGTCCGTTGAGTTCCAAAATAGAAACTGTTAAAGTTGTCAGCTGCACGATTGTGTCAAAAAGACTACTACGCATGATCAATATAGGTATCAAGACACGTTCAGCAAAAAATAATGAAGTAAAATAAAATCTTTTGCAATAAAAATGAAGTTCCCAGATCACTAGGATGTGCTTAAAAATAAAAATAAAAAATAAATAAATAAAATAAACATTGAAGTATTTAGAGGCATTAAGAGCGCCACCTTCTGGTACAGCTTGTAACCATGGCCTACAAGCTGCCTAGCAATGAAGTTGATTAGCCAAGGAGGGACAAAATCCAGCTTCATATCCAGGTCCGCAACAATGCTGTGAACAGTCCAAAAATACTTCAGGGTTAGATTTGAAAATCAAATAAAACATTCTTCAAAACCAAGGCACCACTCGTACCCGGACCTACACTCTCCCCCTCCCTCACCCAGTGTAGCTATCATGGACTCGCTTAAGACCATCCTGACACGAGTAATTAATCCCGACTTCTGATTAATATAGTCCACCATCAAATGATCATATCTCTGTAAAGTACATTGACAAGTCAGGACGACAGGTCCATCTAAATCAGCATGTAAACAAAACGAGTTACAGACCAAGAAGGTAATCTACGGATTTCGAGAGATTTACCGAAAAAAGTTACAATCGTGAGCAATTTTTTGCAATACAAATCCACCCTCAAGATCCATACGGACTGCATTCGAAAGCGATTCTGGTATTTGATTGCTGTTAATTCCATCTACTTTCTCATCTGGCACATCTGGCGTCTGAATCGAACAAAGATTGAACAACGAAGAACTGAGAAACAGTGATAAATCATCCATCGCAAACACAGATATCGAAAATAAACTGATGCACAAGGACCCTCAGGAAGAAGCAACAACTTATGGTTGAAGCTGCTCCAACCCTTGAGGTAGCAAGGGAAACAACAACACTTGAGACACTTCGTAATCGGGCAAACTTTCAACAAACTGTTGCCACATGCCTTGATATTCTAAACTGAGACGTTGATGAAATAAAGCACAAACTGCATCTATCATGTGAGGGATACGAGTTGCAAGATTAAAAATAAATAGCAGCCTCCTAAAACTTACGGATTTGTATAGTACTGCAATAAGATCTTCGTCAAAATACTCCAATTCATATGCTGATAGAATCACTTCACGCATTGCAAAGGGCCAGGGCACTTTGAACCTTCATTGAGCACTCACTAATTAAAATGCTTAATCAGAAAAGTTCTCGAGCATTCGCAATAATTACGAACACAAAAGAATGGTAAGTTGCATCTTCGGGGCTGAAGACCTGGACATCGTAGTTCATACCTCAGCACAGAGTGGTCCCCACCTACTGTGTTCCTTTCAAGATACCTGGCCTCTATGATCTTGAACGTAGGTGCAGTAAATTGCGGCCACCTGGAGGTAGCGTAAAAAGATTCTCGTGTCAATTCTTGACAAACAAGTTATATTTCCGTGAAATACAATAACATAGTGATGTGACATTTTTTGAAGTTCAAAAAGAGTACATGCAGTGTCACAAAATAATCACGAATGATTATATCGAACTTACCATTCCCTATACATTGGCACCTCCCATCCAACAACCACAGCTGCACATAAAACAAAACGATCGCAAACACCAATTACTATTTGGCTGGTTCAAGAAACACTCTAACGAACGATAAAACTTAGAGAGAGAGTAAATGGGGTATAAAAACAATGATGAAACCTCACCGTGTGACATGGGCCCGTCAATTATGCCCTCTAAGCATAGTGAGTGGTATGGAGCACCTTCTGGTCCTTCTCGGTACATGACCCGAAACCGTGGAGTGTCTTGCTTGACCTGCGTAAATTGAAGCAACAGTCTCAGCTTCGGGTATATCAGTGAAATCAACACTGGTCTGGACATGCCTATTTCAAATTTTGGACTTGCTAAACGGACCGATTTTAGAAGGAGACGAGGCCACAGCATTATCAACCACACCAAAAGTCTGATCCGTGAACTGAGAGAAACAATAGATTTATCGTGTCGTGCAGCCCTCTAAGAGTACCACTACCAAATCAGACGACTCGAAGATATTATGCCCATTCGATAATGGATATCCCAGACTCTAAAGTACACAGCTCAACATGAACAATCGAATGAGTTTCGCGTACTCGTCACTATCCTACGTAGCCACTTTCAGGCTGTCATGGAATGAGAGTAGACTTTGGAAATGGACTGAGACGATTGCAAGGGAAGAGAGGGAACTTCACCTTCCATTCTCCGTCTACAACTTTCGTTGACCTCTCTCCTTTGGCACTCTTCAAAGCATCCAACAACTTCAGCAATTGTTTACTTCTCTTCTCTACAACTTCATCAGTTGCCGACTTTTCTGGAACATGAGACCACGAATCAACCGTATTTAATCGATGCTCACGGAATTATTCAACATTTAAATGGCTTGCTTGCAGTGGACTTGTTCGAGCTCTTTCAACAATGTTTAGTAAATAAAAAACCAAGCTTCCATGAAGGCTACACGAACTTCTTGCCTCCTCACCTCTGAGAGGCAATCAACTAGAATTTAAAGAATTGGAGGAGAATAAAGTAGTAACCATGCAGGAACTCGGACCCTTGCGCAACGTAGCTGACGACCTTCAATCCAATCATTTGGTGGCTGAGGTTAAACCAGGAGGAGAAAGAAGAAGAGTATAAACTGACAAGAAACATGTTCTTAGAGGAAGGGGAGGGAGTGGGAAAATACTCATAACGTGTTATAATATAATATAATACAATTTAATGTAATTCCTTCTAAATGCGTACGATGCTTTTCAAATGAGCCGGAACTCTACACGCTCTACAGAAAAAAGATGCACAGCCGTCCGTTCTGATAGAAAATATAATATGCTCACTTGCTCGCTGCCTTTCCTAACTAGAGTAATTCCCATAACGCTAATATTAAGTACGAAACAATCAGGAAGTAGGTGTTAGACGATTGAAGGTGGCTAACATAGAGCTTAGAAAACACCACCCCTCACAATACTAGAATTTACTACCGACACCTTGAGAGAGGCAGAAAATAGCGCAACAAACCTGGGTTGGTTTTCAGCAACTGTTTACGAACAAGGTTACTGAGAATCGCAGGATCTGACAGAGCCACTGATGCCAACGTTTTGTCCAACCTTTGCCGCGCCTCTTTGACGCCAGTCATCCTTCCGGCGCACTCCCTTCATACGATTTCCATTTTCTCAAGCCCCTACCTTCGCATCCAGGCACATCTGACAAGCAGAGCACCAGCTTCCGCAAACAGCAATGCATCACCAATTCCACCTCCTCCTCATTACAACCACAGCATCATAGCAGAAACATTCGCCTATTTCTCGATTCCGTTCTCTCTCCCACAGCCCTTGCGCTTCATGGCAAAACCGGTCGTTCCCCCATAATCAGCAACGCCTGCTCGAGCCTGAACCCCCGCGTCTACTGTCATCCGTTATGCCATCCGTGGACCATAAGACGAGTCAGTCACGCTACGAGAATCTAACCAGCATCAAACCCTCGATGGAATGCTCGGCTGACTCATTCTCCCACCATTCTCCACGGAATTCTTTCCAACACTCTCTCACTCCCCCAGACTCCTGGCAATCCCCTCCACCACCAGCACACCAAATCGCCTTCCTCAATTCTCCACCTCATTCTCCTGCACTCTCGCCTCCTCTAACACAACAAATTTCTACTTCTCGAGAGAGAGAGAGACGATCATGGTTGGTTTCATTGTGACTGGAGCAACGACGGCATTATGGAGCCAATAATTCTGCAATAAAACACCATAGCTCATTGGAGCCGGTGAGTTTCGCAGCACCTGAGGAGGAGGAGGCACACAGTCGAAGCTCGTTTTGAGGAACCTACCTTCCTTCCTGACCTACCTACCTAGCTGACTGTGTAGGTCTTGGGTTAGCAGGCCACTCTCAAGCCTCTTTCCCCCGGGTCCCGCCACTCCCTTTCTGCTTGTCATAACCCTCCACCAACTGACCTGGTTACTTACCTACCCGAACTCGACCCAACCCAGGGCAGGGCAGGTAGAACGAGAGCCCTCCCGCCCGACTGAAGGAGTCATTGTCAGAGTCAAAGTAATACATTCATCAATTCATTCATTCGTTCGTTCGTTCATTCGTTCGTTCGTTCGTTTAATGCAGCCTCTCTCCACAAAAGTGTCTCGTGGGAGTGTAGGATTGATGGGTGGTCAGTCCAATCGGGTGGTGACAGATGGCAGAGACTTGCGGTGGTTGGTGTGGTCCCGCCCTCCTGCCTGCACGCATCCGCATGTTCATCCTTCTTTTTCGTTCATTCATCCGTGTCACTATTCATTCATTCGCGTTCAACACCGCTGCCCACCTTCATTCATTCATGATGTATTCATTCATCCACGTCACCGACCTTCATCCATATCATTCCCAATCATGTGGACATTGCGCTTCCCTCTCATATCTTCTAAAAGTACCTTTTCTCCCATTATCTAAAAGTAAAAATGATTGGTTTGTACTCACACCTAAATTTTAAATTAAAAAAATTAAAAAAAAAAAAAGTGTCTTGTAACTTATGACCTGCTATCACAACAACCCACTAAAACCATGACTTTTTCATTATTGTTTGCTAGTTCCAAAATATTATCAAAAATCATCTAAAGTATATTAATTTATAATTTTCATATAATTTATACGTTGAATCGTACAACTATTCTAAATAGTTTTTTAAATGTAAATTTTCAAAATTCCTGTCTTTTTGTCGAAGACATGCCTGAGTTTTACAGTTGTTGATAGAAAATTTATTAGTACTATGTTTCCTTACAACATCATTGTGACATGATAATTCAGACATTTTTTTTCGTTTAACAAATTATATATATATATATATATATATATATGCTTAATGCAATCTATGAGGCATTGTAAGGTATTGCCCTTATATTATTATTATTGGGTCTTTTACAAAACTATACCTCAGAATAGACTAGATTATTCATCCAACTAGAAATCAATGAATAATAATAATAATAATAAATTACTATCCAAGTAGTCAAATTGGCTTGCCTTCCATTGGGTCATTCCATATTAAACTACTCCAACTTGAGTTGATATTCCATTATCTACATGTGATATCTTCTCTTAACATGTTTACACTTCAATTTTTTTTGATGTGTACATTTAAATCAACGCCATGTAAATTGATTAGGATTTTTTTGGATTTGGGTTAATGGGAATGGGATTAAAAATAATAAAATGAAAGAAGGAACAAAGGAGAAGGACTCATGTGGAATGTTTATGTTTCTAAGATTAGTTATGCTTTGTGGATCTATGGTAGGACAAGGGCGTCAAATTCTAATAGCATAAAACAAAAATATACTTCCCTATCTTTAAAGCCTTAATAAGAATTGTACTTTGTAACCATTTTTTCTCTTATGAAAGCCAAATTGGTGCCAATATTGGACGAAGTTGTACTGTTTGTATATCTATTTTGTTTTCATAGTTTGATTTTTCCATTAAGATATTTTTTTTAGATGAATTTCTCAAGAGAGATCCTTGGACAAGTTTCTTGTCGTACTTGAATTTCAAAACATGATTTTGTTCTTCTTCAGTTTGGTTTTGAATGTTGCAAAGACTTTTAAGCAAAGTTTGTTTTGGTGATTCAATTTTTAAATATGACTTTCTCTTTACATTGTTGCAATATTCTTTTATATATGCCTATTTTCATGACTAAATATATTTGACACCAATAACTTCTCTTGTTTGACCTAAGGGATATGATACCTAACTGCTGCATTTTTTTCATTTACAAGCTCAAATTTTGATTCAAACACTAAATATATATATATATATATATATATATATATATATATAAGTCATGATGGCAATTCCCAAGTTTTTAAAAACTTATTCATTAAGGCTATAACCAATGCAAATTGATATAATATGTTTTAAATTCCTCAAGGAGCAGGAAAAGATTTGATGTTGAGAGGATTTGTGCTTATATTGTCAAGAAGCTAAGTACACTATTCAATATTATTCAAAGAAGTAATGCAATCAAAAAATGAAGAGCACAATTACCAAAAAATACAATGTATCAAAAAACAAGTTTTTTCAGCTACAATAGGGATTGTGCAGCTAGAATTATATGCAATACTTAGTAAAGGACTTATTCATCTTCAAGTCCCTTACCTTATTTTATAATAGATGTCTATTTAAGACCTAAAAATCATAAAGTCTTTGCATTATTAGATTTAGGAGCCTTAGTTTCTTTTATAAATAAAGACTTTATGAAAAAATAAGAAACATCTTTAGTCAAGAAAACTAAACTTGTACATATAGAAGTCATAGATAGTCATTCATTATCTTCTAGAGATGTTACTTATGAAACTGTTTCTTTAGATGTAGCAATTAAAGATTATAATAGTATAATAATACTTAGTATGATAAGATCTCCCTTCAATCTAATTATTTTAGGATTCTCTTGATTAAAAAAATATAACTCTCAAATAGATTGGATTTCTAGTAGCTTTAACTTTTCTTATAGTTTAATCTAAAATTTTGATAGTAGAGTAGAAATAGATAAGCCTAGTATATTCAAACTCTTATTAATAGCTATAAGAGCTTTCATATATGTGGCAAAAGAAGGGCTATCTTTTATTATACATGCTACATCCATTTTTCATTCTGGAAAGATGTCAAGTAATATTCTTAGGTAATGTAAAGATTTCTAGGATGTTTTTGAAAAGAAGAATGCACATATTCTTTCAAAACATTGACCTTATGATTGTACAGTTGATCTGTAAGAAAGAGCTCAACTACTATTCAGATCAATCTACAGCTTATTGCAAAATGAATTAATTGCACTAAAAGAATACATTCATGAGAACTTGGCTAAGAATTTCATATGCCATTCAAAATCTCCAATAGAAGCTTCTATCTTATTTGTGAAGAAAAAAGATGGATCTCTATGAATGTGCATGGACTATGAAGGACTAAACAAAATCACTATCAAGAACAAGTATCCTCTATCTTTGATTTAAAGATTTCTTGACCATCTCAATCAAGCAAAGATCTATGCAAAAATAGACCTATGAGGAGCATACAACCTAGTTTGCATTAAAGGAAGAGATGAATAGAAGACTTTTTTTTGAACTAGGTATAGACATTTTGAATATAATGTCATGCCTTTTGGATTCACGAATGCACCAACTACTTTTCAATATCTTATGAATGATATTTTTTGTAAAGTTCTTGATCATTTTTTTGTTTTTTATTTAGACAACATTCTAATCTATCTTAAGAATACAAAAAAATATGAACTTCATGTTTATTATATATTACATAAACTTAGAGATGCAAGATTATATGCAAAGATAAAAAAAAGTGTGTATTCTATATTACTTAGGTTGATTTTTTAGAGTACATCATTTCTAATGAAAGATTAATGATGGATCCTAAGAAGGTCTACACTATCATGGATTGGAAGATCTCAAAAATAGTCCAAAATGAGCAATGTTTTTTAAAATTTGCCAATTATTATTGAATCTGTATCAAGAACTTTTCTCAAGTTGTGCCTCTTCTTTCATATCTTATATATAAAGACAAACTTGAGTGGAGTAAAGAAATAAAAATATCTTTTGAAATCTTAAAGATAGCATTTATTTCTCTACCAATTTTATATTGCGTTAATTTTTCTAAGGTATTCTTTATAGAAATAGATACATCAAATTTTACTATGAGTATTGTTTTATCAAAAATGGAAGGAAATGATAAGCTCTACCTAGTTGCTTTTGATTCTAAAATTTTTTTAACAACTAAGATTAACTATAAGATCCACAATAAAGAACTTTTTGGAATTGTGGATCTATTTGAAGAATAGCATCATTACTTAGAAGGCACTTCTAATATAGTTATTGTATATATGCATTATAAGAATCTTGAGTATTTTATTTTGGCACATGTTTTGAATCATTGCCAATTTTGTTGGAATATGTTTTTATTAATATTTTATTTTAAGATCACATATAGTCTTAAAAAACAACAAAGTTTATCAGATGTCATTTTTAAATGTTTTTATCTTGTACCAAAAGAAAAAGATGTAGCTATTAATCAACAAAGAATAATTCTTTTGAAGTTGGAGCATTTTCATCTTCAAGCAATAAAATCAATATTGATTGTTGATTTAATCTTTGTTAAGCAAATTCAATTAAGTATGTCTTTTGATCTTCTTATTCATAATATCAAGAATAATTCTTCTAAGTCTCATGATACTTCCAAGTTCAAGTTTATAAATAATCTACTCTACTTTAAATGACAATTATACATTTCAAAAGGCAAACCATAATTATGTGTTCTTTAAGCTTGTCATGACTTTTTAGCAATCTGACATTTTGAATATAATAAGACTTTGGAGTTAATATTTAAAGATTTTTGTTGGCCTCAAATATGAAAGGCAGTCAAAGACTTTGTACAACTATGTGATATTTGTTCAAGATCTAAAATTCCTTGTCATCAACTTTATAAACTTCTTCAGCCATTACCTATTTTGGAATAACCATGGTCTTTTGTTTCTATCGATTTTATCACAAATCTTCTAATTTTAAGTTTGTATAATTCTATATTTGTGATAATAGATTATTTTATCAAGATGGCATATTTTGTACCATATACAAAATCTATCACAGGTGAAGAAATGACTAAGTTTTTTCTCAACAACATCTATTGATATCATGGATTGCTCAAAGATATTATATCTGATAGGAGGATTCAATTTATATCAAGATTTTAGAGAATCCTTTTCAAGATATTCAATGTGGATATAAAGCTCTCTTTGACTTTTCATCCTCAAATTGATGGATAAATAAAATGGATGAATTAAGTTTTAGAAAAATATTTGAGATGTATTATTAATTATTATCAAGATGATTGAATAATTCTTTTGCTATTGGTAGAGTTTGCGTATAGTAATTTGATATATTCTTCTATTCAATAAACACCTTTCTATGCCAACTATGATCATCATCTATGATTTGATACTTTTGACTTTTCAAAAGTTGATAATTTTGGGACAAAAAATTTAACAAATCATTTGTCAAAATTACATACAATAATGAAGGCACAATTAAAAGAAGCTCAAGAATAACAAAAGATCAATGCAAATCCTTATTGCAAGAAACAACCACAATTCAATGTAGGTGATAAGATATGGCTTCTTCATTGTAATATCAAAACTACTCATCATTGTGTCAATTTGAACAATTGTAGGCTTGTATCTTTTTCTAATAGTAAACAAGTTAATCTTATTGCTTATTGATTGTATCTAGAAGAGTCTATGAAAATCCATCCCATATTTCATGTATCTCTTCTTGAACCATATAAGATAATGAATATCTTGAGAAGAAGACAAATACCACCTCTTCCTATAGAAGTGGATACTTATCAAGAATTTGAGATAGAAGAAGTCTTTGATTTAAGGTGGTGCCAAAATAGTTTAGAATATCTTATTCATTGGAATGGATATAATATTAGTGAATGTACATGAGAGCTAGCAAAGAACCTTGCAAATGCAATAAAGAATATTGAGATTTTTTATTAACAATATCTATCAAAATCAAGATGAAGAATAGTAAAACTTTGGTATTAAAGAAACAAAATCTAAAAAAGATAGCATTCTAATTTCTACTCTTCTTTGGTACTTTTTTACATTTGTAATATTAAAAAAATAAAAAACCAATAACTAACAGATTCAACTTAAGAGCTATCACTTATTAACCTATCGGACAAAACATTAGAATTGTCACAACCTTTAAGTTGGCGTAATTGAGGTGAAGATCCTTAAGAACAACATATTCTTCCTCAAATAAATGGCAAGATACAATGTATTTTGTATCATGACCTTAGAAGAAAGTCCTATTGTTTGGTAATTTTATTAGAGGTTGGAACGATTCTTGATAGTATTCCAAATGTTTTATTTTAAGGGAGTTATGAAGGCTTCAATAACAATTAAATAACAAGGTGGTCTTTCTACATGTGTATAGAATACTATTGATGGCTAAAAAGACCTATAAATCATTTTTGAAGATAAAAAAGATCAAAATATGTCGCAAATATAATTTGTCACATTTTGGATTTTTTCATCATATGATGAATACTCCTTGTGAAACTCATTCCTACAAGAGAAGGTAATGTTACAAAAAAACATATTTATTATGATATTTACCTATATAATTAACTAGAAGTGGATAAAAGTAAATTTATTTCATAATATTTTCTATAGAGGCCTCTTAGAAGCTTCATAGATGTTGCTTTGACTTTACATGTATTTGTAGTTGATTAATAGGATAGAAACTTGGCTAATAAATTGGCCATATGTTGATAGATTGCAACACAAGCTAATTATGTGGCGTACATACAAAAAACTTAGCTAATAAGTTAAGATATATGTCTTGTAAAGTCAACAAGTTTTGGAGGTGCTGTAGGATATTACCACAAAGCTCGTAGTTAAGAGTATATATAGATGCAAGAGTGAAGCCTTTTTTACTCTTGTCAATGCCTTTCTAGTCCTTAGTCTTATTTCAAGACTTTATAGTTTCTTGTTTTTGGCAATAGCCATTTTAATTTAATACTATATCATCTTTGAGTGACTTTCTAGTTCTTTTGAGTGATACAAGAGTGTATTGAGGATTTCTTTCTTTAAGCTTTGTGTCCTTGATAATTACTTTGTCTTATGTCACCTATGTAACATGTTTTTTATTTCAAAAATTATTTTTTATCTTTAATTAAGTTACATAAATAATATAAAATATATTAATCATTCATTTAAATTAAATTTTTAAATATAAAATAAACATGATATATGCATAAAGATTGTCTATAAAACTAATATAAAAACAAAAAGCCTAAAAAAGTAATTTAAGATAGATATATTTGAAGATAATAATCATTTATTTTTTATTTTAATATTCTTTAAGATAATGATTAATTCAATGGTCTCATTGGCCTTGATAGTTTAATAGTCTTAATTATTTAATGGATACTAAGATAAAAAAACATTAGTTTTATATCATCTACAATATCATGCTATTTTTTTAAAATCAATAAAGGTCCAAAAACTAACATAATATTTATTCCAAAAGAAAAATATTTTAACATTTTTATTTTCATAAAAAAAATAGTATAATGTAAAATTAAAAAAATATTTGAAACAATGTGATACATAGAGTTAGAAAAGAAATAAGAACATAATTTATGTATAAATTCTGATTACCATAAAATAAAATAAAAAGATTCATTCACAATGTTAAAATCTATAATTATTATAATTTTTTAATTAAATAAAAATAGACCTAAAAAAATAGTAAAGATTAATGATAGCAATAAAAATGCCTTTAAAAAATTTAATTTGTTCTAAAATATGAAATATAGTTTTTTTAATAATATCAATATATTTGTTTTAAAAAAATATTTTTTAGAAAAAATATATACTATAAAAATAGAATATAAAAGTATCCAATAGATATTCTATTATTATATTTAATTGGAAATAGCTACTAATTTTAATATCCACAAATATACACATATTAATTAGAAGAAAAAATATATCTTTATATATATATATATATATATATATATATATATATATATATATACTCAAAATTAAATTAGTTTTGTTTATGTAATTTTCATATTTTTTCAATGATTTACTTCCACTTTCTTATATTTTTAAATTTTAGTCAATAGATTAATGAATTGATCTAATACACCCATTTTAAAAATATTATAATGGATTGGATTTTAAATATTCTATTAATTTAAATTTATAAAATAATCACAATTGCAACTTTGTAATACATAACATTCAAGTTTGAATACTATTGCATCCTTTATATAATAGTTATATACAAAAATACGTAGCTAAAATTTATTAATCTTCAATATCATTTTTAAAACTTAATTTCAAACATTTTATAATAAATAAATTAAAATTAAAAACAAAAATTTTACAATAAAGACATTTTGGATAGTGATATATTAAATATTTCTAAGTTGTCTAAAATTTAATAAAAAAAATTATTTAAATATTTTTTTAATAGATTAATTATCAATAATATTTTTTTAATATTTTGATTATTACATAAATAAGTTAAATGATATAAGCTTCTAAAATGAAACTAATATAAGTAACTAAAAGGAAATTTTCATATAACAAAGTCATTGCATTAATTTAAAGCATTTTGTATACCTGCTTATTAGTTTTTACATTCATATTTCTCTTTTATTAAACTCTCATTTTTTTTTTCTTTTTTATACTTAGATTGTGTTAAAAGTGAATTTAAACACATGTTTTTTTTTATTATTATTAATCACCTGCTTAAATAGTTTGTTTCAAAAAAATATCTATTAAAAATTAAGAAAAAAATTTCTATATAACTTTATTTTAAAAATATTTTTAATAAATTATTTCTTGATTTTTTTAATAGCTAGATTTCCTATAAGATTTTTTTGTCGAAATTGTGATGTTTAGATATATATATATATATATATATATGCACCTTAAGAATTTTCATCCAATTTTTGCTTCATTAATTAAATTTTTTAATATATATATATATATATATATATATATATTTAGACATCTCCCTTCCCAATCCTCTATGCCACACTCTTACACATACATGCAGTAAAAACTTTATTTTCACTAAAAATATTTAGGTAGATTTACAATAAAAGTTTCTCGAAGTAAAATTAATGTGAATAAAAGAATAACTTGAATTATACTATGAATTTTTTTTAAATTTTATCAAAAAAAAAATCAAAAATCAAAAATCAAACAAAAAAACAAAGTGTTACTAACCCTCACAACATTCATGCTGGATTAAAACGCAATAAAGTTAAATCATGATGTGTGTAATGGGACTTATCAAGCATATTTCAAGTGATTATATATATATATATATATGCAAGTTTAAAACTGCACAAACAAAACAAAAAAGTAATTGAAAACAAGGAACATAGAAACTAGAGAACATGGGAGCATGAATTAGCAAAGAAATGGATGAATGTGCCAGATATTGCAATGCCCAACAGCATGGGTTTCTACTAATATATATATATATATATATATACATGTATATATATAGTAAGAAACTCTCCATAAGATAATAAAAAAATTATACCAATTGTTTGAATGTCATGTATCAAAAGTATGTTTCTGTATTATTCTCCTTGAATAATTTAATTTAAAGTACTGGACTATCGAAAACTGGAAGTAGAATTTTAAAAAATAATAATGATTTGACTTATTGCATACTATTTAAGGACAATTCCAGAGTGAACACGTCAATAATCCATTGACAAGGAGGCTCATCTGCTGACCCATCTCAATTCCGTAGTACCACCAAACTCTTCATATTTCTCCCTCCTTTCACTTTCCCTCCGCTTTTTAAAAGCAACTTTAACTTTTTTCGGTACTATCGTGTCTATTCTTTATTCTTCTTTCCAATTAGCACCGTCTTGTTACTTCCCTTCCGGCTTTCTTACTTTCTCCCTCTACCTTCTGAGTTCAAATTTAGAATTTGGAGGAAAAGTTTATGCACGATGTATATGTTTAAAATTAGTGGAAAGAGATGATAGTGTATTTTCAGTGGCAACGAAACAGTCAGAAATGTTAATAATACATACGTCAAAGGAAAAAAAACCAATCGAAAGGTAGAAAACTTGAAACATATCCTCAAAGTAGGTGAAGATGTGGTGTAAAAGACTACTACGACCATGCTGCAAAACCACATCATTATTTGCTCCGACGATTTTCAGGCACGGTTCCCAAAATGTTCTTACGTATCACTACCCTCTGTTCAGTTTCCAATAGAAAAAAATGGTGTGCATCATCATGACGCAGATTCTGAAGCGGACATCCACGCGGTATCCAACATGAAATTGTAACGTAGGATTCGAGGCAGCTTCTGCACGTGAGCACGCCCAGCATCTTACAGGATGGATGATGGGACCAAGAATAGACTAACGTCACCTAAAACTACAGCTAGAAAAGAATACTAAGTGCGAAACAAGCTCCAACAAGCTCCAACAAAAGCTTGCGTTGACAAGGATCTGCCCTTGAAGCAAGTGCCCGTTACACTCCTACCTGGACTGTATCTACACTGCTGGCTTACGACGAAAGTTTCCTCTCTTGTAATCTCACACCAACCCGCCTACGAATGAATCGTTATTGACAAACATATGAGTTGCGGTTTAGTCGATTCTCGAGAAGTGGAAGCCATAACAAGGTACAGATGAGGAGTGCTATTCACAAGATTAACAACTGCACGAATGGGTGATCTCAGTTCAGGTACTGGGAAAGTTGTTGAAAACGTCGTGGTAGTAGAGAAGCAAGCACATGGGTTGCCCGACAATGCAAAAGAAGAACCAAAATACCATATTTCCAACCTGCACCCATTCAAGTCCACATTGCTGTTATTGCAAATGATACTGATAAATCAACTACACCTCAAAATTTACACTCCAAGCCAACAAATCCCAATGTAAGACGCAGTCGCAAATTAATACATTATTGAAGGTATCATTAAGACAGAACAAACGTGCATTGGTTTCTATGTGTCAGTGTTTATTTTTTTGAACCTTACATATGAATCTTGGCAACATTTAGGGCGTTTCAAAGGGAAAACTGAGAGCAAAATCTAAGATTAACTAACGTACTTGCAAATCACTCTCCACTCTAATCCAATCATACGACAGACTCGAGAATTGCCAGCACGTACCATAGAGCTATGGTACCGCTCTTTTATCACGTTTGTCAAGTACACCAACGGAACCTGCATGACAAGTTCCATATGAGGGTTTCTCAGCATTTAAAACAAGAAACATCTAAATGGACAGAAATTGCAGCGCTTTAGTTTCTGCTCTTTCCAAAGCAAACCGAATAATAAAATACCTGCATCATGATACCAAGAAAAGCCCAGCATCGAAGCATATGACACGGAACACCAATGATAACCTAGCAAAAAATGGCAATGTTAAAAAGATTAACACAGTCACGGAGGCAACTAATCAGCACGATGAGAAAATAGGAAAGATATATTTCATTTCAGATTCACCAACGTAAACTCCATCCATGATGTACTTCCAGTCAACACAGATCATGTGATAAGCATCACTACAAATTAAAGAGCAAAATGAAAGTAACAAGAAATGGACTGTCGACCCTCAGAGACAGCATTTCAGAAGCACCTACTAAATTTGATTATAACCTGACATTCGAAGTGCCAGATGCAATGAAAAATACGAACAAAGGGAACATACCTCATGAAACAAAGCTGAAATTGCAAACACCAGTAGTACTGCTGCTTTCTGTTCGAACCCCATCAAACCCAAAAGTTGTATAGTGAGAAAAGCTGCTATCACAATTTTACAGGCTAGCATTTGAGCTTTCTATAGATTGATTCCAGCAAGAAGCACATGAAATAGTGTCATTGACCCCAACGCATAGGAGAAAAAATCACATTCATGGAAACCTAAGCTATATCACCAGGCCTATGCTTTGGACAATACATGCCAACGAGGAAAACCACGTATGATACCTTTGATAAGCCAGCTCGAATGGAGGGAAAATAAATATGCCGCACCATCCACTTGTGCACAGGCTGGATACGGGCCAAGACACATAAGCATATTCAGAACAAGATAAGTCACTCGCTGCGAAGAATTTAGGTTTCCTACTTAAGACATGAAGGTGGGAAAGCTGGAGCTTTAATCAAGCCTTCATAATTTCTTGATGAGAGGTTTTAAGCATGCATATACGAGGTCATTCATGGGTAAAATATCCAAAAAAAACCAAACTATATTCGACTACAGAGAGAAAATGAAATCAAATCAAATGGTTCTTACAATACAAGGCATGTTGAACGTGAAAGAGTGGAAAGGTGATCAATACCATGTTCCACATTCGCCAATACTGAAGACGTATACGTGGCGTCAGAAATCCAACCCCAAGTTAGTGAAAGATGACTTCAATATTACAAGAAGGAGATTCTTTGGTCAACCGTAATAACTGATCTTTGAAACGGAACAAGAAACGAAAGCATTCAACACTTGGGTGGAATATTTCGAAGCGTTTGAGTTGTGAAAAAAACCATTCACAGTCTCAAGAGCGCAGTTTACGAATCCACTTTTTGGAACAAGGAACAGCAAATAAAGGGTACAGAGACAAAAATCTAAGAGTGACAAATAAGGCTGACTAATTCAAAATAAGCGTTAAAGAAGCGCTTCAACGCTGCAAAAAAATAAAAATAAAAATAAAAATACAATCTAACTGCAATACAACAGGGAGATGAGCTAGTCCACTGCATTAAAATGAATAAAAAATAAGTTCATTTTAAAACTAGAATAAGTGGAAGCAAAGGTGCTCTATACCTCTTCAACTGTTTGAGCATTCCACCAGTCCTTATAAAATTCCCTGTCCCCAAAGCGAAGTAGCTCCGCCACAATATTCAACCTAATTCCAACACATCGATTAAGCAAAAGTCGGATCAAGAAACATCTGCAGGAAGCAAACTTGACGTTTGACATTCTCACAGCCACTCGAGAGAAATATACATGTTATCCAACATATTAATCTCGTCTCGATCATAAGGCACAAATGATGAGTAAAATATCAACTCAAATTGATATCAGCAAGCACACACACTGAAACCACAAACATCGTGAACTACGTGTCTACATCATAATTCATCAATTGTCGTAGGAGAAAGAAATTACATTCGTGAACGTACCAAAGATGAAATAAACAGTAGAACAAGCACAGCCAAACATAAAGAACTGGCAACGAAAGCTTTAAAACCCTCTCCAGTGCTTGAAGATAGTTGCCCCTGAGCGGGTGCTGTGAATTCTTCACAGTGGGATTTATGTACTGCAAGATTAAGTAATCAATATTACGACCAATAAGGTACAACTAATAAAAGGTCTCAACGCTTCTGATGTTTACATCTCCTAGCTCCATGGGTAGAAAAGAATAAGACAAAAAATATGAGGGACATAACAGTTAACCAGTACTAGGAACACACCAGCTTTTGAGACTAAAGCCTCAAAATCAAGTTCAGGTCTAGGCAAATGGACAATCCATTCCTATGAACTAGTACAGAACCCATAATTATTGATTTTACCCACCGCATGGCAGTGAAAGAACTTTCAGAACATAGTACTTGCAGAACATTCGACAATGCGATCAGAAATACATGATACATTAAAGCACGTGCACAAAACCGCTCAGACCTATCAACTTTCTTTATTTTTTTGGATATCAATCACATGATTGTTTAGAAAGATCGCATCATAGCGGTTTGGTACACAGGCACATCCAAAATCGGCAGAGGAAAAGAATCCTCGGGGAAAATACAATTCAAGGAGCTCCACGTGTGAGATGATGGTGAGAGAGCTGCACCAATGGTGAAGAGAAAAATGAAGCGTTTCTGATTCTAAGATATAGAACAAACTATGCACAAAAAATAGAACTGTACCTGCTCAATGATGAATCCCCCTAAACCCAAGAACACAACCAATTTCCCGGCTTGCCGTAACACCCAACTTTTTCGAATTGTGTCCGAACGAGGGTAGCTCAACTGAAAATACAACAATTCACTACTTCAAGTCCACTACAAATTCTCCAAGAAGGGTACTTATGATGAATGACAAATCAGACAACCAAGTCTCTCTCACACACATACCAAAACATTAAAAAAAAAAAAAAAAAAAACAAAAAACAAAAAAAGGGAACAAGAGTATGCATAATGAAAAATGCTAATCAGCTCTATTTTGGGTTTCAGCGATTATAATTCAGCAGCGTTGGTGTAATAAAGAGTAGGAGAACTGCATTTTAATAATTACTCGGCACTTAAAGAATTTAGCGAATTTAAGCCCTCACTACTCTCCAAAATCTTAAACATATTTCTACAAGATATGAGTCAAAAAACACACCTGGTAGCAAAGTGTGGGCGCGAGCATGAAATAAGCAATATTTTGGATCGTAAGGTGGTCCGGAACCTCTATTTTATCTGCGTACTGTGGTGCCTCAGGTAGCTACAATCCACAAAACTTTTTCTTAAATTGAAGCACATATTTTAAAGTAATCTAGTTAATTCTATAAGAAAGAAATTCATGACAAAAGACAGAAATTCTAAAGAACAAACTTGGAAGTAGAAAAGTTCATAATCGATGATAGAATGCAGACAAGTTGCAAATTCACTCGTCACAAAGAAATAAGACGCTACCTTTTCTTTGGCTCTCAAAAGTTCTCGCATGTCCTTGTTGACATGAGCGTAAGATATAAGCTTCATCCACCCAGTCACTGCAATGAGTATCAATACAAGACCAGGCAGCAGTGCGGATTGCACCCTGTCATCAGCCAAACACATAGCTTCGATCACTTTTGGAAACGAATGAGAAGAAAAATGAATAAATAAAATAAAACACGGTTGCAGATCACAACCGCCTATTGAATCGATCAATTTTACAGAAAACATCACTAATTCTAGGACGGAAGTGAGGTTTGAATTTCACTTATCTGCTTCCTTGCAAACTGAGATTATTTCTGTTCTTTTTGGTTATGTTTCGAACAAATTTTGCGTGGTTTTACAGGAGGGAATTGGAACATACCTGTGTATAACATATCCAGGATACAGTATCCCTACAGTGCTGATTATGAGGTGTAGTACGAAAATCAACTGGACAAAGAAAAAGAACTGCTTAGAAAGAACTCAACGATGTCATATGACGCAAATTACCCGAAACGTGTAGCACCCACCACCGTTGCCACGATTTTAACTTGCATTTCAACGAATCCAGCAGAAGTTGGACCCAAAAAGTGTAAAGAACACTTGAACTCTGGAAACGACCCTTTCCTAAGTAACTAGAGAGCACTTACTCCTTCTGAAATAGGGCGTAGGACCCATTTCCCGTTTTCATTTTTCCAGCATAGTTTTTCCACTAGTAACGCTGCAAAGGGAAAAGTCGGTAAACTCAAACTGCCAAACACAACACAAAAAAGAAAACCCCATCAACACAACTTGCAATTAAGCCAACTCCCAAAATCATGCCTTGCTACATTTATGACATCTATTAGACCCTTCTAACCTTCACATCAGCTTGATTGACCACCGTGGCTCTTAAGCAATTGCAAAGAGCGCACACGTGAAAAAAAATCAACATAACAAGTTAAGTAGTACTTACCCGCACATCAAGAGTGGCCAATCGCGTGCAGACTTGGAGCTAAACCAGAAACCAGTTCTAATGAGTAGTCCATACTGTCAGAGCAGCTATTCGTACGTTAGGACCTGAGTACTCATGGAGCCTAAGATCTTTTCAAAATCGTTCTAAACCTTACAGTAGCTACCCTTCATGAAAATCCCGCCAATCAGTTTTCGAAATGTACAAAACGCATGTCTACACTTCGAAAGACCACGAGTAAGCGATGCTCTGACCAAAAATTCCAAGATACAACTTCATAAACAACAATGCTAGTCATCAAAGGTTACTCACCTTCATTAAGTTCTCAATAATAAGCCGGCTGTTAACAGCTATCAAAACAACAATACAGAGATTGAACAACCCAGCATGACTCTGCAGTGAAGAGATATCATTTGTGAGTCTCGCTTAGCACCAATTCATTTGTAAGTCCAAATAACAAATACATGCATCAGCTCGTAGCAAAACGACACTAAGGAAATTGCACCTAAATTAGCATCATTATTCAACACAGGCAAAAAAGGTGACGAAAAGTAAAACATTAGATCACAAACGCGTAATCAAGAATTTCCTGGAAATTATTCCGAGAAACCTTCCTTCACAGACCTGATGAAAAATTGCGTCTGAACTAAGCGGGCTTTCCCTCCTAACGCGATGCGCAGGCGTACACCCCCGCAGGTCGAATTTCGTGTTGGCATTAATATGGCTGGTGGCAGCCCTCTCCCCCGCCAGATTGCTACTCTTCACAGGCATGCCGTTTAACATATCTCGACTATCCACGGACTTGAACTGCATGCTTGTGCGCCGACGCAAGGTCGATGACGGCTCATCCGCGCCACCAATTGTGCTCGCGCAGTCCTCTTCTTCTCCCGAGGTCACATCACTCTCCACCGTCGTCATCTCCGACACCTGCGGCGACATCTCCAATGAATCCCCGACGCCATCCAGCACCTCCTTCAGCTTCTCCGCGCTCCCCTCCTCCATCCCCCCCTTTTCTCTCCCTCTCTTCCTCCCTACTTCGAAATCCTGCACGTCCCTTCAATTCCCCGCCCTAACACGCCCCAAACATTGCGAATTCATCAATCTCAGCCATCTCCGAAGCCTCAATTCGCAGCTACTACAGATACAAACAGAAATCCGGACTCACTCGTTCGCTCCCTCGCTGTTATATGAGTGTGTGCGCTTAGAAGAAGACGAAGACGGCGTGTGTGTGTGAGAGAGAGAGATGCGGCAAGTGCGAGGGACGGAAGGGGGGGAGGGGGGAGGGGAAGATCCCAAGTGTAACTTCATCGACAACAGTGAGTAACAGTGTGTGTACCACCGCAAACGGCTTGTTCAAGTCTTCTCCTCCCTCCATTTCACAACAAACCGTCACCTGCTTGGTAGGTAGCTAGATAGGGTGCTGGTAGGTTGCTAATAGTCTATGAATGAGCATCTCTGGCGGACTTCACAACAATGCTCACCCCTTTTTGTGTTGCTACTACTTTTTCCATTGCTTTATTAGTTTATTCTTTACTTTTTTTTAATGTTTGCTTCACCAATCTTCAAGGTTTGAAAGTCTAGTTATGGGAAAATAATAATAATAACAATAATCGAAAACCCTGCCAAGTTCAAAGTTTACTTTTACTTTTTTTGGAATTTTAAATAAGTTTGATGCATGAAATGTTGAATAATTTATGTTCCAGTGTGTTCAACTCCAACGTTTATCTTCTTCTTTTTTTTCTTTTGTTTTGCAATCCATTTCTAGTTAATGTAAAAAAATCGACTCCGAGTTTATTGTTATTTTATGATCGGAATCTAAACTATTATAAAATCTAGAATTTGATAAATAAAAAAATAATCCTATTTGGAAAAAAAAAAAAAAAAAAAAAAAGCTTGTGTGTAAAAGTACATATATTTCTATATTATTTACAGCATGCGATTTGTAATTGGTACATGTTTTTACATACAACTAAGTGATTGAATCGTTCAAAAATAAATAAATAAAATAAAAAATAATTAAAAGTTGTTACAAAAAACACCTTTGTGAGTAAAATACAAATACCCAGCCAATATATAAATTTGTTAGCGAAATGTGTGAAATCCAAAAAAGTAAGGATATGGTTACTTTTTTAGTTTATAGCTAAGAAGAGGTCATCTAGAAACTTCTTACAAACTACAAGTCTAGTCATACTCATTCTAAGTTTTTAAGAAACTCATATCAATTGCAAGATAAATCAGACATCTAATAGAATTATCCTGCATGTAGAAAATAAATTAAACAAGCAACTTAAAAATACTCCAGAGTAAAAAAGAAGTTGTAATGGTTTTAAAACAAAATAAATCTTGAAAAACCAAATAAGATTAAAAAATCACATAACGTTTCAACACACATGTGTTACAATGTAATACCTTTGTGTTTGTCTAGAGTAAATGATTCTATACAAACTTGAACTAAACTTACAATGATAAATAAATAAATAAATAATCTCTCTCTCTCTATCTATCTATCTATCTATCTATATACACATACATATATATGTGAGTGTGTATACAAGCAACTTTAAAATTAGGGATATTCGGGTATAAAGGTTGGCAAAGGCGTTCAATCCTAGCGGCCTAATTAGTCTCCAATGACAGTCTCTTTCAAGCTGCCAAGTATTCTGTTATAAAATATTTTATGTGTATCATTTGATTAAAAAAAAAAATTGTAAATATTTTTTAATGAAAATCAATATAACTTGTGGACAAGCGGTGCTTTTATTTACCGATTATAAATTTTTTACTTATTAATTCCAATAATTTTACAATCTAACTAACTCTGAAATTAGTGTAATGTGAATACAATTATATTTGTTTATTGAATACAAATAGTATTATCATATGAATAATATCTTAACAATGATTCACACTTCTAATTCAAATCATAAACATGCATAGAAACTTATTAGTGTCATTAGAAAAAGATAAGGAAAATAAATAAATAAATAAATAAATAAATACTTGTAGTATATAATTGTGCTTTACACAAGTATACATATAGTGTATAATTGTACCATATATAGGTATACTTGTACTATATGTGTGATATATTACAAGTATGTATATTTGTACTTGTGTAAAGTACACTACAAGTATTGATATTTGATTGCAAACCATTGTAGTTTTTTCATGTTCACAACTTATCCTTTGTAAATTATTGGTGAAATTGAATGTGCAAATCATGCAAGTGAAGATGAGATCCATGCAATTCCTAATAATACATTACACCAATTGGCTTGTTCTTCTATTCATTACCAATATTTTCTTACGAGCACTTCATGCAAACAAACATCAATTTTTTTTCTCCACTATCAATCATGACAAAAAAACAAAACAAAACAAAATGACTGGTTTCTACAAAAAAAATCTCATTAGAAATATAATTGCATTCTAATTTGCCTTTCAACTCGTATTTTTTTATTTAATTAAAAATTCGCATAATTATACATTTTTGTAAAAAAAACATGGAATACAATTGTTATGGTTCTTTATTTTATACCCATTGTTACTACGTGCATATTTTATTTAGGACAGTTACAACAAACACGATCCAACGTGGCAGTACAAAATACATTCTGCTTTTAGGAACCATGATAATGTGTACTTTTTTCTTTTTCATTTTCCAATACCTTTTCAGAAATACAAGAAAACATGATTTTTTTTGTTGGTAATGAACCAACCAGAATTTTCTTCATCACATGAAGTCTAAAAATAGACAAGAGTACAAAAATTCCATACACGAGCCAATGACAAATATAGCAAAACATAATAAAACAGAACCAAATAGAAGGTTGCAATCAGAAAAGAATTTGTATACACGACAAATTAAAGAGGTTTATTTATGCAATCTGCCCGATTGGTGACGGTCAGCCCCAGTGAAAAAGTATTCGAGCTTTTGTTGGAGAAGCCAGGTCATCTTTTCGTCCATATGATAATTCATCCAATCTCTCGAGACAGTCATTCATTCACCCTCAGTGCTGTCGCATGCTTTTCTGTTGGTGCCACGTGGCTGTTGGTTCGGAGAAGGAATGTCCCTTTGGCATATTTCCGTGGCAGGGTGGAACCATAAGGCTCGGTACCAACCCACCACCCGACCTCGGAACGGGAATTCTCTGCCATAGTGGAAGTACCCGGTACTGACTCGTTGCCGAGGCTAGTACAGAAGAGGCATCTGTCCCAGGCCAAGAGGTAGGGTAATTCAGGAACTGATTTTTCGTGGTGGGCAAGTAAAGCCTTCTTTCACAAACTAGTCTGTATTTTATTAAACAATTTTTATCCTGCAACCTCAATTTCTTTTTTAAGGAACTAGTACTCTGCCACTGTGCATGGATGGATGGATGGAAGATATATATATATATATATGTATATATATGTGGCACGTGAGATGAAAAAAAGTTGTCATGTGTGTGTCTTCCTTCGAAGAATAAATTTAAAATGGGAATGGTTGGATATATGCAACCGACGATGATGGGTGGGTCACTTTAGTAAATTTGTTTGGGTCGATTTAACAGTTTGACATTTAAAATAATAATAATAGTTGAAAAGTAAATGAACAAGCGTGTGTTAATAAAGATAAAAATTGAATTATTTTCTTAACGCCCCCAACATATTCTGAAGAATGTAGAGATATTGTAAGGAAGCGTAGTTTGATGAATGAGAGGGTCAAATGACATATATATATTTTTTAAATATTTTTTTATAATTAGTTCAAACCGTACAAGTTGTTTAGCCTTGCGATCCACTCCAATAGTTAAAAGAAATCAAACGTTGTTCTGTTTATTGCAGAGGAACATGAGGAATTGTGGAGTCAGTTTTCAACAAGCCTGGACTAGGCTCAAAGATCAGTTAAGGTGGTTGCTAGATCACCATTTGAGCTGTTACTGATTTCAGCCCCTAATTTCCCTAAAGTTAAACCCTGAGATGGAACCCAAGAACAAGCCTGATTTTATACCGGGTAGAGTCTGTGTAAAATCTGAGAAGCACAGAATGCCCAGAGTCTATGTAGAAATTAGGAGGCACTTGCAGACTTGGATACTCTTTATCAAATATTCTCAAAGTGTATCCAGTATACTACAATTTGAGACCAATAAGACACCTCTTGGTGGTAAGACATGGAGAGAGAGAGGACTCACATTACAGATTATACAACAAATTATGGTACCCATACACAATAGAATGTTTATTAAAAAGCAAAAATGACATGCCTACTTATCCCAATTCACAAAGGGGTTGTCCTGCCATTATCTAAGAGCTATCACTTAGTGCACTACTGTAAGTGAGTCATACATAGTACCCTTAATTGCTTGTAGTGAAAACAGGGTTTAGGGGCCCATGACACTAGGGTAATTGTGCTGTACTTCGAAGTGTGTAGAAGTTCACAGTTGATTACTCTAGAAGTGTGAAGATTGGGACCGTGCAATCTCATGAATTGGGATCTGGAATTGCTATCACAGCTGGGCACTAATTTGCTTTGCATAAAGACTTCTGGGATGTCAATGAATGCATGCATATGGTACATTTAGTAAGAAAGAATAGCATATGCTTACTCCAATGATGGGTTGCTATTCTGTACATTTATTTATGTCCATGAAGGGAGTTAGCATGATCTTTCACACAGCAGCATCAGATCTTTATCATATTACACATCAGATCTAATCACATTTTTCACACATTGAATTTCTCTTCAAATAAACGCATCAATAATTTTGCCAAGATACATCACAGCTGCCACACATGTTCTTAAAGCCCGTTATATGTATCATTCAACAAAAATAAGAACTGATGTACAAAGCAGATAATGCTCGTCTGAAAGTACAGTCCAGTAACCCTTCTACGCCTGGACATGAATTGTAAGCTATGACTTAGGAACAGTGACGTTCAAGATTTTCACATCAGTATAAGGTTTATCATTCCTGTCCGTTTTCACCTTCTCGATGCCCTGGAGCACGTCAAGAAAGCCCAATATTTAGAAAAGTATAGAAAGATGGATCTTAGAACAAAAAGTCGTGATGGAATTAAAGAACTAGAAAGAAAAGAAAAGTGGGGACGCATTAGATATCAAGTGTAGCGTGAACAAAATAAAATAAAATAAAATAAAAACTGATTATAAAGATAAAGGAACCTTGACTTACC
The DNA here is from genome assembly GCF_059467195.1 of Physcomitrium patens. Lineage (NCBI taxonomy): Eukaryota > Viridiplantae > Streptophyta > Bryopsida > Funariales > Funariaceae > Physcomitrium > Physcomitrium patens. Next base: position 17,089,567 of record NC_143418.1, read on the forward strand.
TGGACAACATCCATGCCTTTGACAACACGCCCAAAGACTGTGTGCTTGTTGTCCAACCATGGGGTAGCAACTGTTGTAATAAAAAACTGTGAACCGTTGGTATTTGGTCCAGCATTGGCCATGGACACTGTGAAAGGTCGATCATGCCGTAAGCTGTGCACACCAATGGAAAGGGAAATCAGTCCACTGAAAACATATAATACACAATTAATAAAATTACACTGCACATGATCCACAGTTCTAAAATAAGAGGCATCGAGAACCTGGAACTTAACATACAGATTACAAATTATAAAATACCTTTTGTGAAATTCATCCTCAAATTCACCGCCCCAGATTGACTGCCCTCCAGTACCATCCCCAAGTGGATCACCAGTTTGTATCATGAAGCCCTTGATAACTCGATGGAAGATCAAATTATCATAGTAACCATTTCGGCAATGTGTAGTGAAGTTTTCCACTGTACGTGGACACTCTTCTGGATATAAGCGTATGTGCAGATCGCCCAATGTGGTATGCATAATCTGAAGATTAAAAAAGAAAGAAAACAGCAATAAAAATGAAAATTCACATCCTTATTTCAAGGAAAGAAGGCAGAGGCTCAACTTGCACTAACCACAAAAATTCAGGCATAATAGCTCTACAATCATTGGAAGAAGGTAGCAGTTCATTGAACATGAAGATACTCTACACAGAATCGACATCATGAAGGGAGTACGTCTTATTCATACCACATTCTCAGGTAGCGAAGTTGTGGTAGATTTTCCGATGTCGGAGATTGCAAGTAGCTCCTCCGGAGGAGGTTTTTCGTTGAACACATCACGCCCTTTGCTAGCATCCTCTGCATCCTCAGGTTCTCTTCGACTGCAAGATCAGGTGGTACACATTAGAAAGGCATACAAGAAACGTTGCAATAAGATCAATCAGCAACACTGAAATGGCACTTATTTTTAAAATTTCTTTCCTTCCCCCTTGCCCTGCCTAGCTCTATACAACATTTAAGTATGACCAGAATTCGCAGAGGTTATACAAGAACAGCAATAGAACAGCAGTAGAACAGTCTTGTTATCGCCATGGGAGTAGGTGGTGTCTAAAGATGCCCAGAGAACATACATAAGCCAACTGCATGACCTTTTGGGTTTGTAAATGCACCTGAATAGATAAAGCCGGTGCTTCTTGAATGCACAGCACAGTAATGTTGGATCTGTAAGTGGTTCTCTTTGTTCATTCACGTTCGCAGCAGCTGCAGGTAACTTCTTTACTTTCTTAGAACTGTACCCACCTTGATACAATGCAATTCTAAGAAAACGTTCCGTGTTCTCTACTTTCCCTATTATCCTCGCTACTTTGTTTGTATGCAGATTGACAACCTGCACCAGGGAAGATATTTCAAATTCAGAATCTAGGATTACAGATACAATACGGACAAGGTCAGCACTGCGATGTCACAAAGTCTATGTCCTTTTTTCCAAAATTCTGTAGCCATCCCACCAAAGAAAGTCCCAGTCTGTTGAAATTGATTGAGTAGAGATTGATAACCTTGATGCCAAGAAGGGTAGGATATAACAAGAAATTAGAGCTTTCGTCAAAAATTGCATTTGGAGGAGGGACCCCTTCAGTCTTCTCAATCTCCTTATCGACTGCTATACGCCGCCCGAAATCAATCGCATCCAACCTGTACAAAGGGGCATCGCTTCTTTGAAGGTCTTGAGCAACCTGTACCACTTCCAAACGTTCGTTTACTTTCTCTATCCACTATTGAAGATGCCAGGCCTCTAAAAATGAATCTTCATTGAATACTTACAATTTCCAATAACATGGCTGCTATCATGAAGCAAATACCTCCAGTGACTCGTCGTAAGTGCGACGTAATTTTCCAGTAGCGACCCAGAAGACGCGAATCCTTCTGTCTGGTGAGGTTGTTACGAACTGTTTCCCATCCGAGCTTACCTGCCAACACCAACATCCAAAACCTATCTTTAGATCCAGCCTCACATAAATTGAAGATTCTATTATAAACATCGTATGCATGCTAGGTACTGATTCCATTTACAACCTCTTAATGTACTCAACACCAGTTATCTAATACTTTTGAAGTAGCTGCCAGAATATTCGTATCCTCCCGTGGTGGATAAAGATTATGTGAACAAGAATCCATTCCGTAAACCTCACAAGGACTTCCCACTCGGAAACAGCAAGTGGGCAATAAAATCAAGGCGGCAAGCACTCACCTCCAAAGAAGATACGGTTGTCTTCGCTTTTGCAAGCGAGTAAAGATCTGTCTCCGTCTTAAACTTGAACTGCACACTACACCGTTACCCTTACTCATTCCAGTTCCCATTGTTCTTATACATGAGAAATCCTGTAATTAACATGCGTACAAACCATAAGCTTTAATGAAAGCCTAGAAGATAGTGACGTTACGCCTTGAGTATGAATACCATCAGTTAACGCCAAACAAAACAAGATCCCAAAAGGGGAAGTCGAATGTCTTGAAGGAATAGTGGCAAGTAGTTACCTCGAACAACAAATCAAAACAAGAAGAAAATTCTAAAGCTTGAGAAGTGGAGGGAAATGCTAGTGAGATTAGTACCCGTGAGAAGGGAACTCCAAAGTGTCAGGGCTGCAATATTCAAGCAAACCCTTCGCATCTGCGGAAATTACTATATCCAATGATGAACTGTACTTCATAACCTGAATTGGACCCATGTGAATATGCTTGGATATAAATGGTTCATTGCCGCCAGATCGTGCATCAAATATATGCACGTATGGGGATGCTTTATCACTAATTGCAAGCTTAGCTCTCGCATCGCCTTGCTTGAATACCCAGTCCACTGTTTTCGGAGTGAATGTTAATTTCAGCATAGCCATCATGTCGTAATTGACAACATCATATATTTTGACAGCCTTATCATCGGATATTGTGCAACAAAGAAGCCCATCTGCACTCACCTGCATTAATCAAACAAACGAGTTGAGGAACATGAAAAGATAAACAAGCAGCATAACTGTCGCACACAAGGACTATGGACAACAAAATAAATGAAGTACCGTATTGCCAGATACTGATTATTTTCTATGAACCAGACGTTCAGTTGATTACAAAATTATAGAAAATTCCCGTTCGCATTATAAATTGTGAAATCCTCTGCTTTCTCGGGAAGTGTTCCGATGTGATGATCTACTTTTAGGAATATCATTTTGCTTTCACCTGACCCCAGGATATCGTAGTTACTTCAACATGGAACAGCAGCTTTGAAGTCTTTGAGTAGGACTCGTAGACATGTACGATGCTGAGAGTGCAGACTAGAGACCTCACTATGATGAATCGGGGTTCACTCGTGTTAAACAGATCCAGACAAAGCAGACCTGAAAAGTGCACAAAAACACTTACAGCAAGCCCACAGATGGGTCCCAAATGTGATCGAAAATGCTTCACAAACTCGATCCCCATGCCTTTTTTCTTCCAAAACTTGATATGCCCTGAATTTTACACAGATTTTCAGCCAACAAGCAACATTGTCACTAAAACACAAATTCGATGAGTTCCATACGCTTTTGATGATGCAAATGGTGTCTTTGTGACAAGGATGGATAAATCTTTGCCCAATTTTCAGCTGTGACTTTCAAACCAACAAGTTGAGGCGCAGGAGAAATTCATTACCGTCGCAGCTTCCTGTGATGAAAAAGTCGGCACTGGATACGGCTAGGTGAGTCACAACATCCCGGTGCATGTAACTTTTCTCGTACCTGGTACGAAGCGATTCCCAAAGGTTAATTACTAAGCTCCTCAAACAATGAATTCACGCACTGCTATCCAGTGTCTCAATAGATTATTACGCAGAATGATCACCGAGAGAAACTGGAAAGAACTACTTCGTGCGCGTGATAACATTCAATAGAATCCTACAGCCCAGTACTCTCAGTTACTGTACACCAAAGAATAAAGCAGAAATTTTCAGTGATTTTAAAATGCATTACTGCTGAATACTCGCGATTGGAAAGAGAAATGCGCTGCAATTACCAAAACTCAAGCACTATTAAACTCTACCTTCAGCTGAAAGTCTACACCACACATTCGATACGAGAATATTTGTGTGACCCCAAGCTTGAAAAATTCAATTTCATTAACCAGCTCAAAAATATCTACGGACAGCTAGAGCTACTACAATAATACAACTTCCGATATCGAATTTGAAAAGCCAGTTTCAAGTATAAAATGCTGCATTCCACTTACATTTGTGCACACGGCAATGCATCTAAGAACGCCTTCTCAAATTCAAGAGGCCGCTTGTGACGTTGCTTCGCAGGTCCTGGGCCAACCATGGGCCCTTCCTCTTCGAAACTCATATCTCCATTTTTCACTTCCCCTTCGGCCTCGTTGCCCATTGCCGTAACGGCACAAAAAATACCAAGGAGACAACACAATCGACAACAACTAAAAATCTAATAAAAAAAATCGCGTCCGCGACGTAATCACAACCGGGCGTCGAGTTCCTACACGCTCTGATGAAGTTCACTGGAAACAATCGGCATCGGGGGAGTTCAAACTGAAGTAAAGGCGAAGAGAAAGCAAACCATCGTTGAACCCTAAATGGATGACGCAATTGTGATCGGTTTACATTCATCGATTCGAACGATGACCCGAGGACGGTCATAGGGATCCCGCGCTTACGAGCCTGTAGGACGGTATTAAATGCGCTTCCTTCGGACTGTGCATTCAAAGGACAAAACCCAGGCTACTGATTCCCATGTTTTCCGGGGCTTCGATAACTCTGCACTTGAATGTTGTTTGGGAATAGCTTTGTTGAGGTCGAGATTTGTGGAGCGGACTTGCGCGACGCGACGCGATGTGAGGCTGAAATGGGGCGGGGAAGTTTGTATATCTCTCTGATTGGTCATGATGAGTCGGGATCATGAGAAGCAGATGCAGGAGCTGCGGAAGACGTCTGCCGCTGGAGCGGGAAGAAGAGGAAGACGAATCGGGAAGTGGAGCGTACAATGTATGTCCCTGTTTTGAAACAGATTTTAGTGTGTATGCCACAGGGATCAAGTTTTAGGTCCCTTGAAATCCTACGTGAACGTTAGTATACTTGCGTCTTCACCTGGATTTCCATCGACGAACAACGAACTTCGATGACCTATGATGGAGCGTAATTACAAATTTTATTATGACAATGGTGGAGATCAAATCAACACATGATACCTTTCGCAGTACGTGCTAACGGGCGGGGGTGTAAGCACGGAACACACCAAGGAATCAAATCATCGAAGCCTTGGTTCAAGTGAGAATTTGCATGCTGTCAACCTTAGGACACGTTTGAAATCCAAAGTTTATCCGAAAACCCGTGAAACGGTATGCTCTGTAGTGAAGGATGATAAAAGAAAAATGCTATTGAAGGAGGATTAAAATCTCCATCAATTTTACAAAAATAACGTCTTTATGTACAACGCCCCTCTCCAAATGAGGATTCCAAATTAGCGCAACGCTGGCTTACAGTTTTCCCAGCATAACATTTGCACCTTTCCGCAGCTAATCTAGAAAACATTCAAAGCTCACGCAATCTCACACCCCCAAGAGGTTGAATAAAATGCTCTAAAAATCCGTGCTCACATCCTTGTTATCCTGTAGATCCTTCGCACGGCTCTCTGATGCCGACATCTCCATCTCATAATGTTTTTTGAAGGTTTTCGGCAAGAACACCGGTATGAGGAAGAAGAAGAGGTTGATGGTCCACACGACCATGTTGGCTAGAGCCAAGTATTTGCCGAACTTGAGCCACTGGTCCGCGGAGAAGGGGGTCTGGGCCTGAGAGCCATGCATTCCGAGGCTTTCCTCGCCCTTCGTCGCGTCCACCTTCCACCACTCCATAATGGTGAACAACCTCCTGACGTTGTAAAAAATTGGCACCAAAGCGCGGATCGGTAGGGAGATGTGGTCATTCCTGAAGGCCACGTTCTCGCTTAGGATCTGGCATCCCAGGAGGAACAAGTGCGGCGCGGCAGCTTTCAAAGCCTTCTGGTCCCCGTGCACAAAACCTCCCAAGACGTAGCCAGACGGCAACAGCAATCCAACGCTGACCGTGACCATGGAATACACCTGCACGGTTTTGTTGCCGGCCATCACGTTAGGCGGGGCGCCTTTAGTCACGGGCCTGAGAATGGTGCTATTCATGAAGATCATGTAAACCGTAGTGAACGCTGCGAATGCCAAGTCTTCCAGAGGCACCAGCCCGCTTGAGGACAGCACCACCAACAATGTCATTACATGAATTTGCACAAGGGAGAAGTACCCCAGGACATTATGTTGCTTCCGCCTTTTCTCCGCCTGTTTCTGCAGTCACTCGCACAATCACCATTCCGTTACTCACATTCAAAGTCACCACCACACATCATATGGTACATAAGACTCAATACAACAATCCCTGTCGTATGTCCACCGTAGTTATCAGCTACCAGACTCATGTTTGGTTGTTCGAACCATACTCTTTACGATTCCATCACTCACGCAAACTGTTGCAGGAACTCAGACATCTGAAAGTCCACAAAACCTTCACACTCTACCGACAAAACACTGTTCTGAAACGAGCGACGGACAGAAGTGGGGGAGCAAGTACCTGTGCTTCTTGCGGGGGCGCATCAGGATCCACTCGGGAGTCATAATCCTTGATTCTGTCCCCGGCAGGCAACACTTCAGCCATCTCCTAAGGGTGAGATTCCAATGTCCTATTATCAATTCGTAACTCCACACTAAGCAAAACCAAGCCAAGCAAAGCAAAGTAGGAAACAGAGATCTCTCAGCAAAACTCTCGACTAATGTCGTCAACAGGAGAGGACTAGTATAAGAGGAGCATGGGACGCCAGAACCGGGATACACTTGTCAGCTTCTGCGAATTGCTTCAGAATCCTTTGCAACAGGAAAGAGCCAGATGGTGGCAGTGTGGACTCGCGGCCGCGTGTCGATGACCCTCCCACATCTCCCACGGAAATTCGGGCCACGGAATTCGGGCACTGTAGCTGCTGCAGGCAGACCCGCGCGGTGGTAGAGGCCCCTCCCCCATCTCCGCAGGTTGAGCTGGCATAATTCTGGCTCCCCCATGGCCGCAGGCTGAGCTGGCACAATTCTGGGTCTCCTGCGTGCTAAATGTGGAGAGTTGGATGATAGAGATGCAACTAAATGAGATGATCTTAACATTTGCTTTATCTTGTCCCTTGTTTAGAATTTGGGGAAAACAGTGAAGAAATAAATATTGAAAATCAGACTGATAAAGTTGCGCACTTCGAATGTCATTTCTACTGTGGCATACCAAAGTCATGTATTATGGCATTTGTTGTTGGGATTTTCATAGATTCATGACAATCAAAACCATATCAAGAAAAAGGTTCACATTTGAATCCAAGTTATACATTAAGTTATACATTAAGTTATTATTATTATTATTATTATTATTATTTAAGTTTTTTTAATGTTTTGCATAGTTGTACAGATACTAATTGTAAATTGTACTTATATAAATACAGTACACTTGGATTAGTGGAGCAATATTGTCCAGAGTGAATGATGTGACTAAGTTCCAAAATAAAGAATGGCAATCTTTCAAATCCAATATCATGATATATATAAGTAAATTTTGATTATTCAAGTTATTTTGACATTGTACATTTATGAAGGATATTTGTGAACTTTTCTCCAAAAAATTGTTACTTTTTATCCTACAAAACATTACAAAATAGAAGTATTCTAAATAATCACCATAGAAATATTTATTGTAATTGTTGTATTACAACAACAATTGTAAAGATACAAAAAAAAAAAAAAAAAAAAAAAAAAAAAGTGGAATATACAAGAGCAACCAGCTTAGAACTTTTGTGATTGTAGAACATGGACCTAAAATTCAAGTATTGCATATATTTAAATTATACAATAATTATATACTTGAAATTGATTGTAGAACATGGACCTAATTTTTTGTAACTTGTTTAACTTTAGTTTTATAATCTTCAATTTTTTATTTTAAAAAATTTATCTAATTTGATATTTGTTACATAATTTAAATAATGAACTAATTGTCATATTGTTTGTTGAGCAAACTTACAACAAGATACTTGCATTAGCATCGTAAATAATTAAATAGCATTGATAGTAAAAAATAGTTGTATCAACCAAAACAATCAAGTGATCAGTGTTAATTTCATGCCAAAACATTGCAAGGAACAAAACCTCTAGATGATCAATTTGTCAATGGTTGCAATAACCAAATCTAAATTAATACAAATCATTAGTGTATTTTACTTTTATTACAATATCTAAAACCTTAATACTATCACATATATATATATATATATATATATATAAGGTTTACATTGAAAAATTATATTATATTTTTTAATCAATAAGTTTTTAAAAATCATGATAATTTTGATTTTAATATTACAATTATTTTAAATAGTTTGCAATAGAATATTTTAATTACTTTGTCAATCTACTAATAGTTCTTTAATTATTGATAAAAATTACTAAAATATATAAATTTATAATATATTTCTATTTTATTATTTAGTAAAAAATTTACTAAAAAATAAATTATTGAATAGATTTCTAAAAATTAAAAACAATAATTTAATATTAAAAATGAAGAGAAAACAATATTTGATTGGTAAGAATGAGAAGAGAAAAGAATTTACAATGATGAAGAGCAATAGCACCGAGAGAGATCAAGAGCCATGATAAAAACACTACTCTCCTACTTAAATCAATTCTTTATATTATTCCTTATAATATCTACTTATACTATCCCTTTTTATATTATCACTCCTACTATATAAGTGTATCACGAATCAATAATGTATGGTTTCGGTGATGATGACGCTGCGTCGATCTTCATGCATGCAGTTGTAGTTAATCCTTACTGATAAAAATTCATCGAAAGAGGGGATAGCAGGTACACTATGGACTCGGAGGGAGAGATGCGGAGGTTTCGAGGCCGTGGAGGAGCAGTTGCTTCGTGATTTGTACAGCAGAACCCCCAGCGGCAACTAGAGTGTGTCTGTAGACCAAGTTGCCTGCAGAGTCGCTGTTCACTGCGAGTGAACCTGTGAAAGAATTGCACGCTTTCAGCAGATCAATGTCGGTCAAGAGGGATTTTGCTGCAGCCACCATGAGTCACGTCGATTTCAAAGTAATTCTTGGAATCTTGGGTAATGCTCAAGTCTCGAACCCTTCGAGACGGCTTATCGAGCTTGGGTTTGTTGTGGTCTGCATGGAATTTTAGGCAGAACAATGCTTTGCACACTGTGCTGCTTCTTGCGAAAGAGTGAGCTCGATTTATGTCGCTGCATCCATTAATATGTTTTGTTTGTTGTGTTCAGGAAATATCACCGCCATCTGCCTATTTGCATCGCCTGTTTAAGTACATGCTAACTTTTCTCTTGCTTGCTGAGTATATTGAGTGTGAGTGCCGTGCTGAGTGTGAGTGTGTCTGATCTATTGTTAGTTTATTATGATAGAAAATACAATAACTACTTATTTAGTTGAATGATTTAACTAGTATTAGATTAAGTATTAGATAATTATTATAGGGAGAAATTTTGGAGTTTGTAGGAATTTTTTTTAGTAATATATATATATATTTTGAACTAATGAAAACTTTGTATAATGACAATTTTATTTTTGCCAGGATTGGTTGATTATTTTGGTATTCCATATGTTTGAAAGTTTTTTAATTGCCTAATATAAAGTTGTGTATGGTTTTCCTATTGTAGAAGTCACTAACAATGTAGCCATTTGTCTTATTGAATTTACATATCTTGTATTATATTAGTAGATGCTTTTGTCATTGGACACTTCAATCTTTGGCACATCCACCCATTTCTTTATGCTTCTATATTCTTTCATTCCTATGTTCCTTGTGTCCCCCAAGTTCCCTTCTTCATGGCCAATTAGAAGATTTTATCTTTTTGTCTTATACCCAAGTTGTTTTATATAATAGATTTGATGTATGCAAAAAATAAAATAAGATTAAGTTTCTTCTTAATGCAAAGTAACAATTTCAAAGTTTTATTTTGTATAATTGTACATAATCTTATTTTTTATTTATTAATTATCAATTATTTTGTTACTCATTAATAATTCTTTATTAACTATTGTAATAGATAAAGTTGACAAAGGTTTTAATGGTTTTTTTTTTTTTTTTTTTTATAATTTTAGTAACAACACATGTATTGATTAGTAATTAGAATTCTTTGTGCCATATTTATGGTAGGAATATATGTCTCTCCACCCACTGTAGTGGTATGTTTTTCTTCAATATTCTTAACTAATTTAAACTTTAAAATGATGAATTATATTTTGCATGTTGTTCAATTGTTTATTACAATTAAATGGATTAGAGGTACTCAACTAGTATTGTATGTATTTAATAAATGTGCAACATCAAGAGATTTAGGTACAAAAGTTTGTTGTACTAAACTAACAAACAACTATTCTATTGAAGTAGAAAAAAATAGTACTTATAAGGAATCTAATATGTAAATAAAGTAGAGTTAAATAAATCATAATCATACTTAAGAAGACTTATTTTCAAAGCTTAGATAAAGTTTCATTTTATTTACATTTTTATCTATGATAATGTGCATTTATCCATGCATTTGTAACTTTTAGCACTTTTATGTTTGATTTAAATAAAGATATGTGCATATATTTATGTACATACTTCTTGTATAATTCTTACTTCTTTTGTTTTTAATTTAAATAAATATATGCATAAAATTAAAATATACTTAATTTATAATATATTATTTATTTGTTTGATTATTTATTCAAAGATAGTTTTTGTACAATTTTTTTTCTTTTTCTACACAATTTTGTGGCAATAAATAATATGTAAGAGATGAGATAACTTAGAAAGACACTTAATTATGAAGGAGGAGAAACAAAATATCTTTATGCTACCAAAACTTCCAAAAATTTCTTTTATTGTTGCTTAAGTCAAATATCTAGTTTACCATAAGTAGAAGGGTGTAAAATTCTTTACTTGTTGTGTAATTCTTTTCTATATATTATAAAGATATATATTAAAGATTGATTAACTAAACGTGCAAACAAAAAGATGCATGCACTTCAACTGGACATAAATCCCACTTTTGAAAAGAAGAATTGTCATAAATCATAATATATCACATTGACCACAAAATCCTCACCAAAACTAGAGGCCATAGATGAAATGAAGACAAGTAAGAAAAGTAAATGTGAACGTAACTTTTGGTTTCAAAACTGGGGCCTCTAATGTCAAAATACCTTAAACTATGTCATGTCCCTAAACCAACCTATAGACCTTATCTAAACCACCCTTGCACAAACCCAAAATTGCTTGTTCTTCATGTGGACAGATTTCAAATACATACCAAATCCAGCAATGATTGGCAAACTTTAGAAGGATGAAGGATATAGTTTAGTGTGATGGAAGTGCACTGTTTTGCAAAAGTCTAGGCCTCCGTTCAAGGGTCAAATGCAAAAACTGCTTTGTTAATTTTTATAAATTAAACACTCAGGCAATTTTTTTCAACCCCCTCCCCCTCCCCCGAAACGTTAAGTTGTAGCCGAAAGTTGCGAACTCAGCAGCAAAACACTGTATGCAGTTATGGTGCACCGGCAGGAGAGATTGAGGGAGACAAAACTGCAGGACAGAGAATGCGCACTGCGATTCACAGGGCACAATGCCACAGCTCCACGGTCACGCGAAAGCTCGAAAACCTGAGCCAGCAGTTCGGGAGTTGCTGCCCCAGCGTAACGCCCCCATCTACTTGGAGCTCTCGAAGCTGGTCAACCATGCCAAAAAACTCTACCACATTGTTACTATTTGTTATCATTATTATTCCCCCCCGCACTGTTGCCAACGACGTTGGTGCTCCTGGCGCCATGCACCACCTTCAAGTGGGCGTCGTCTGGCACGTCGCTCAGCCATCCTCGTTTCCTTTGTGTTTTTAAGGGAAAAACCGGAGCTGGAGTGGTAACCCAATCATCTTGGTTCCTCCGCCTGCGTGCTCTGTTCTGTTACCCGACGCGCCATACCTACACGGAGTGCCGCGCTGCTGTTGCTGCAGCGCTCGCATTCGCGCTTCGCCACTGGCAACCAGCTGTGTGTGTGTGTGTGTGTTTACGCGCGCTCTTCATCTCCTGGTTTGTACTTGCCATGCCTCCCTTTGACACTGTGCCGATGTTCCGAGTGTGCAGACACCGCACTGTCAGGGTTTTACTCGTTGGGCTTTGTCGTCGAGCCGTGCTTGCTTCCAAAGCCCCGAGTCATTTTCTTTGATGGCAATGGTGGGGCTTTAGCAGGTTCTATGTTGCAGCTCTATCGGTGCTGTTGTCTTGGTTTCTGCTCAGCTCTGGAAGTTCTCTGTTTGTGTACAGTTTTGAATTTGGAACGGCGAGGGGTTCCATACGTGTGAGCTCTGTTTTGTGGGGATTTTCTCAGAACTTTGTGGTTTTTCCTTTTCTCTGCTCCGACTTTGACCCGTACAGCTGCGCTTTGCTCTAGAGCTCACTGGCAGTTTCCAAAGTTTCAATTCTTTTCAAATCAAATTTTTTATCGCCTCTGCTTATCGAGCTGGAATACTGTTTTAGTTTCTCGTCGTTTCCGAAGACTTTGTGTTTCATGCTTTACTACTCCGTCGGTAATGTGGGTGGAATACTTGGTCACCGTTTTCTGATGTCGTAGTCAGCGTTCATTTAATCACAATCGGGGTGACAGGATGATGTTTCCAAAGTGTACTTCGTATTCGTAGCTTGTTCCGCCCGTTGTATTCTTCTTATCACTACTGAAACCTTGAGGTCGCTGCTATTTCGAGAGCAATTGCCCGTTATTGCCGATTTCGATTTTCTCCACGCCTCCAACTGCACCAAACTCCCGCCACAACTGTATGTTTTTGTAGTTTGATTTCTGTACATTCAGATGAACATGAAACTGGACAGCCATACTAATTTCTCATTTTATTGGCATGATCAGATCTGAGCGCAGCAGCAAGAGGCGCGGAGCTGCAACGACGGGTGGGATGACGGCCCGAGGTCCACTGCTGAAGGATGAGCTCGACATTGTGATCCCGACCATCCGGGACCTGGCGTTTCTGGAGCAGTGGAGGCCATACCTGAGCCCCTATCACCTGATCATCGTGCAGGATGGCGACCCCACGAAGAAGATTCACGTGCCGGAGGGGTATGACTACGAGCTGTACAACCGCAACGACATCAACCGGATTCTGGGGCCCAAGGCGTCGTGCATCTCGTTCAAGGACAGCGCGTGCCGGTGCTTCGGGTTCATGATGTCGAAGAAGAAGTACATCTTCACCATCGACGACGATTGCTGGGTGAGTGGGGGCAATGCAATGGAATGCGGGGCGAGGCAGTGTTTGCGGGTGTAGCGAATGTAGTAGTTGTTGATGTCGATGTTGCTGTTGCTGCTGCTGTTGTCGTTGGTTGTTGAGGGGTGGTGAAGCGGGGGCTGTGGCGGTGGAGGTGGTGGAGGACTCGGGTGTGGGGCGGGGGAGTGATGGGGTGGGGGGAGTGACGGGGTGCAGGTGGCGAAGGACCCATCGGGGCACGAGATCAACGCGCTGGAGCAGCACATCACGAACTTGTTGTCGCCGTCGACGCCGTTGTTCTTCAACACGCTATACGACCCGTACAGGGCCGGAGCAGACTTCGTGAGGGGGTACCCGTTCAGCATGCGCGAGGGCGTGGCGACGGCGATCTCGCACGGGCTGTGGCTGAACGTGCCGGACTACGACGCGCCGACGCAGCTGGTGAAGCCGGCGGAGAAGAACACGCGGTTCGTGGATGCGGTGATGACGATTCCGAAGGGGACGCTGTTTCCGATGTGCGGGATGAATCTGGCGTTCGACAGGGAGATGATCGGGGCGGCGATGTACTTCGGGCTGATGGGCGACGGGCAGCCGATCGGGCGGTACGACGACATGTGGGCGGGGTGGTGCTGCAAGGTGATCTGCGACCATCTGGGGTTCGGGGTGAAGACGGGGCTGCCATACATCCACCACAGCAAGGCGTCGAACCCGTTCGTGAACCTGAAGAAGGAGTACAAGGGGATCTTCTGGCAGGAGGAGATCATCCCCTTCTTCCAGCAGGTGGTGCTGCCCAAGGAGGCCGTCACCGTGGAGCAGTGCTACATCGAGCTCGCCAAGCAGGTGGGCCTCGCGCTCTGGTTTGGACGCAAATTTGCGCTTGAGCTGTGAATTTTGAAGGTCCATACGTTTTGAACATGGTTTAGAATTGTGCTTGTGTTTTGGTTGTTAGCTGGTGACGAGGTTTTAATTTTTTTGATTGATCTGGCTATTGGTGTGAATTGTTTTGTACAGCTTGTACTGGGTGTTTTGTTTTTGCTGAAGTTGGTTGGGGGCTGTTTGGTTGGAACAGGTTGGGGAGAAGTTGAATGGACTCGACCCCTACTTTACTAATCTGTCGAAGGCTATGGTCACCTGGGTTGAGGCATGGTCTGAGATCAGCAGCTCTCACAAGAAGAGCCAAGCTACTGCCAACGGCAGTGCTGTCAAGTAGAGTGGATATCGTCTAAGAAGGATATGGATGATTAATAGTTTTGTAGGCTTGCTTTTAGGACTGGTTCCGTGCGTATGTTGTCTTTTGCATGGCCGTGTTCCTTGCATTCTTATTTTTTTTTTAAGGAGTGTCTGGATGCCACTCTCCATTCTTGACACCAATTTTTATCCTATCACGAAATTAAGCATTGCTCTGATTTTTTTCATGCCAATGCATTTCTCAGTGATTCCAGTTTCTTTTGTTTTCATCGGCAGCATGTGCCAACGTTGCTTATCATCAGCTCTTTATCAGGTGCTTGCTTCTGCATGACGCTTGTAGACATTGTGATCATTGTGTGAATCTGAATCATTGCAGTCGATTCGGACCCCCTTGGACGGCATCTTCAAATCAATTCTCCCCCAAACTAATGCTACTTCCATTGGATTATCATTTTTGAAAACGTTAATGTGAGACTCGAGGCAGCTAATGCCGAAATGGCATGCGTGCCTGGTGCCTCTAATATAATGAAGGTTTCAAACGTAGTGGCAAAATATGAGGTTCGATGAGTTTCCTCCCTTTGATGAATTCTAAGTACAATAAATTTCCAACCTGGGGTATTTGGGAGGAGTAGTCGGTCTTCTCCGACAATTGGCCCGCTCCGAGTTGGGCTGATGAGTTTTGAAATTACAGGACGACACGACAAATGAATCTACAACCAAGTATTGTTGTCCGATAATGTGCTGGAAGGAGTTTGACTCCTTGGTACACCTGCGGCAACTGTACTGTCACTAATGCGATGGCCTTCGCATGCAAAATGGACTGGGATGCCATCTGGTTTCCTGGACATCTCAGAATCCAAAACAGCTTTCCTGTCACACTCAGGTGTGAGCTGCAATATTTCAATATTGTCCATCATTCTCGAGAAGAAACGTGACAGCGGCTTTCCGTGAGGCAGAGTATTGAATGCCATACTATGGCATGCCAGGAGGTAGGAGAATCTGAGGCGATGTGAGAGCACGCTCTGAACATGGAACATGGAACAAGTAACAACCCACGACAGTAACGCTTCATTACATCGCGGACTGTATAGTGCCTTACGACCAGACATGGATGAAATCTGGTAAGAAATCACGGCTTGTGTGTGTGTGGCTCCTTGTATCATGGGTGCTTTTATTTCGCTTCACTCAAAGTGTTGCAGAGGACTTAAACGAGGCTCCTGTGAATGCTTGTACACTAGGTTTCTCAGATGCCGACTTCCGAGTGGGGATAGTATTCATCGATTGATGAATTTCTGGATCTCGATACACTTTTCTCCAGTTGCAGGTAGGAAGCAGCTCCGATTTTCGATCATGGTTGCGTCAGGACCCTTGACGTTTTGACCAGGAAATGAATTATATCATATACTTCAGCTGCATGAGAGCTTTACTGCGGGATATCTACCACACGAGGAGCAAAATAATGACCCGTTCGCATGGGTTCTCTTTGAGAATGATGGGGTGGGAATGCAGAAAAACGTCGTGCGAAGCTTAATAGCACGAAGTATGCATGCGTCTATGATGTGTTCGAAGCTGAGCTGCCATCGATCCCTTTCTCTATTTCATTGGTGTGCTGGGAGTGCTCCAACGATCGCCGAACGTTTCTGACTCATTTTACATGGTTAAGCTGGGTGGAATAAAAAGAGGAACAAACATGTTCCACAATGATTTGCCAAATATAGACCATCGGTGAAGGGTGAAGACAGATAGTAATTGAAATCCACACCTCGATCAGAAATCGGGGCTACAATTCTATCGGTTGTTTCAGCTCCGTCGGTAAGAACACATAGATATTGGTATGAGAGTGGTGTGGCCACCACGACTGGCATCCCGAACACGGTTCCCAACTCCACGTGCAGAACAAACAACTGGGACATACAGAATTACGAGCATGGAATCGGTTTTTCAGTGCTAATTATGAATATTGCCCACTTAAGCCCCTTCTTATGATCAAAGTTGACAGTCCGAAACAATCTAAACCGAGATTAAATCCATGCTTTATCAGTGGTCTTTGACAGGCAGAAAAGGAAAAGGAAATATAAAATAGTGGCTTAATTTCGGGAGCCATAGAACCAGCACGTTTGTGCTAGATGAATGAAGATCTGCACTCTTGCGACAGTGTTCGCAGTAAAGGTTTACATCGTTGGCCGCAATGCATCTTTCTTTCCAAATTTCTTTGCAAACCCCGCGATATTCTGTTAGTCCATCCAGCCAAATTTAGAAACGATCATATTTGATGAGTCTGAGAACATTCCAACGACCAAACTTGTCACACTTGAGGAGTGTCTTCAATTCAAACTTCGTTGTTGAGGGCAACACATCACTTGCTCGTCACGTCGCACATATTGCTCGCAACAATTACAAACACCTAAATAAAAAAAAAGTATAATACACACGTAATGGAGCACTGTTCATCCTTAGTGTTTCAAACGCTGGAGTCGGTACTGCAACTTTGGATTTTTATCATTTATTGATTTACATATATGCATTGGAAATAGGGGATTACAGTGTCGTTTCCTTCATTTTGGATCCGCCCATCAGCTATAAATGCTGCCCTCCTCCTCACAATTCCTGGACTTGTTCAATTTCTTGCTGCAGCGCAACTAGAGAAGTTGGGGCACCCCTGCAGTCACGATTGGCAGTTGCACCTCACTGCATCAGCTTCAGAAGATCTTCATTTGGCTAGGTCTGCTTTATATCATAGTGTATTTTCCATCATCCCCCCAACTCCAGAATGCGATATATCAACATTGTTTTGTGCATCATTCGTGGGTTGCAGTAGCTGAGCTATCAGTTCGCGAATACGCTTGGATTTCTGTGTCTGCCTCTCGTTCGCCTTCGCCGTTGGTGACTCACATCTGAGATTTCGCTGGCTCTCATTCAGAAAACTCCCAAATTTGGTCAAATTGGGAGGCAAGGGGTTTCACACTCTACACCTCTGTTTTAGGTCATGTGCAAACCTTTCTGTTCTGAGTACTTGCTCCGTAGTGGCACAGATCTGTAGCTACTTCCTTCGCAAATACCACTCTCTTCATGCTCCTTTGATTTTTCAAATTAGTCCCCAGTTTATAGCATCTGTCATTTTCGAGGAGATGTCGTCTTTCGAGGCCGTCAGTCAAGATGTCCTCGTTTTTTCATATCTCCGCCAGACCGGCTGATCTAGTACAGTTTATTCTCAGAACACATTGTTATCGATGACTTGCATTTGAAATGTACACACTTTTCGGCAAGTATCGGTGTTTAACCTACTAAACATCGGTACGTCGGGAATAGTATGTTTTTGTTTGAAGATTTTTATTTTCTGTCAAGAAGAGCTGTTGGGTGTACTCAAAGCTCGCCCTTGCATCATTCGTCAGTGTCATGACCACAATAACTACTCATTCTGAATCTCGATTAGCTCTGTAGAGTTCTTCCGTCTCTATGATACTCTCTATATTCAACGCGCACTTCACTAAAAATTGTTCACTGGTCCAATTCTTCCAGCTGTCTTTGAGAATAGCATTAATCAACTTCATTTGTTTTTGACTGTATGTGGTTCTCTGCGGACTAACGTTTTTGCATATCTCCGGTATCTGTGCACTTGTTTGAGCGCAGCAGCAAGAGGCGCGGAGCTGCAACGACGGGTGGGATGACGGCCCGAGGTCCACTGCTGAAGGATGAGCTCGACATTGTGATCCCGACCATCCGGGACCTGGCGTTTCTGGAGCAGTGGAGGCCATACCTGAGCCCCTATCACCTGATCATCGTGCAGGATGGCGACCCCACGAAGAAGATTCACGTGCCGGAGGGGTATGACTACGAGCTGTACAACCGCAACGACATCAACCGGATTCTGGGGCCCAAGGCGTCGTGCATCTCGTTCAAGGACAGCGCGTGCCGGTGCTTCGGGTTCATGATGTCGAAGAAGAAGTACATCTTCACCATCGACGACGATTGCTGGGTGAGTGGGGGCAATGCAATGGAATGCGGGGCGAGGCAGTGTTTGCGGGTGTAGCGAATGTAGTAGTTGTTGATGTCGATGTTGCTGTTGCTGCTGCTGTTGTCGTTGGTTGTTGAGGGGTGGTGAAGCGGGGGCTGTGGCGGTGGAGGTGGTGGAGGACTCGGGTGTGGGGCGGGGGAGTGATGGGGTGGGGGGAGTGACGGGGTGCAGGTGGCGAAGGACCCATCGGGGCACGAGATCAACGCGCTGGAGCAGCACATCACGAACTTGTTGTCGCCGTCGACGCCGTTGTTCTTCAACACGCTATACGACCCGTACAGGGCCGGAGCAGACTTCGTGAGGGGGTACCCGTTCAGCATGCGCGAGGGCGTGGCGACGGCGATCTCGCACGGGCTGTGGCTGAACGTGCCGGACTACGACGCGCCGACGCAGCTGGTGAAGCCGGCGGAGAAGAACACGCGGTTCGTGGATGCGGTGATGACGATTCCGAAGGGGACGCTGTTTCCGATGTGCGGGATGAATCTGGCGTTCGACAGGGAGATGATCGGGGCGGCGATGTACTTCGGGCTGATGGGCGACGGGCAGCCGATCGGGCGGTACGACGACATGTGGGCGGGGTGGTGCTGCAAGGTGATCTGCGACCATCTGGGGTTCGGGGTGAAGACGGGGCTGCCATACATCCACCACAGCAAGGCGTCGAACCCGTTCGTGAACCTGAAGAAGGAGTACAAGGGGATCTTCTGGCAGGAGGAGATCATCCCCTTCTTCCAGCAGGTGGTGCTGCCCAAGGAGGCCGTCACCGTGGAGCAGTGCTACATCGAGCTCGCCAAGCAGGTGTGCCTCGCGCTGTGCTTGTGTGGTTCGGATGATGTCGCGTCGTGCGTGGAGTGTGGAAGTGAAGGCATGGCATGGGATGGGGTGGGATGTGATGGTGGTGTAGTTGTGGTGCTAGTTTGGTGTTGGATGTCTTCTTCTTGTTCTTCTTTAGTGTTTCAATTGTGGTGGTCGTGACGCGGTGGTGTGTGTGTGTGTGTGTTTGAGTTCAGGTTGGGGAGAAGTTGAAAGGACTGGACCCGTACTTCACGAAGCTGGCGGAGGCCATGGTGACCTGGATTGAAGCGTGGTCAGAGCTCACTGGGTCAGAGAA
The DNA here is from genome assembly GCF_059467195.1 of Physcomitrium patens. NCBI lineage: Eukaryota > Viridiplantae > Streptophyta > Bryopsida > Funariales > Funariaceae > Physcomitrium > Physcomitrium patens. The sequence goes on from NC_143418.1 coordinate 17,109,240, forward strand.
AAATGCCACAGGAGCAGCTCCGAAGTCTAGTTTAAAGTAGGTATATAAATATATATATATATATATATATATTGATATCGGTGATAGTATTTCCGCGATATGATTTGAGGCATTTGTTTTAGTATGTGTTTCAGGCAATATAATGGACTTGAATGTCCTTAATCGGCAGTTACAGTTTTGTTTGGAAAGCAGTATTTTTATCAAAATATCGCTTTTTTTCTTGCAGTATTCGTCACTTGGAGAATGATCTGATTGATCCTGCTGACTTAGTTGGAATGCGAATTCCAACCATGGATTGATCATTCCCTGCTTGCATGTGAAATCATGTTTCTTTCTCTTGATGGTGGTTCTTCAGTTCTCTTGGTGGAGTATGGCACAGTTTACCTCGATTCTGTCCATTTGCATTCCAGATTATGATTAAATTTGGGAAAAGAGCTTGGTCACCTTGTCAGGGACTTTTAGGGCGCTTTTGGTGTTAAAGTACTCGTGTATATTGATGGTGATGTGCGAGGTCATTCCCTTGGCATTATGCATTTTCATTTGTACGGAGATGTTGGTGCTATTTGAGTTTTTGTTTATATCTAGAAGTTAAACGAGGGCCTTCACTGTTGGATCTTCTGCATTGTGGGGTTTTTTTTAATCCTCGTCATTTCTTTGGGGGTAGGATTAGAATTCTGGTTCAGTGTCATGTTTTACAGCCTTGATATTTCCGAATGTTCGCTATATTCTGCTGTTTAGATTTTTGTATTGTAGTTGGAAGTAAGTTAAACGTGGTGTGTGATCATTTCTGGTGTTGGGTCTTAATACCCGTCAATGGCCTTTAAGGTCGCCTCCTGCCGATGAATGTGTTCTCAAATAAATTGAGTTTAATGACTACTATTTCAAATTTCGCACACTATCATACCAAAGTAATACAATTGTATACATTGCAAACATGTATATATTACAAACATTCAAGATTACATAATCTATCCATATAAGATGTGTATTGTCTATATGTTACATGTAGATTAGACCCTGTTGGCAATTAGTGCATAAGATTGGTTTTAGCAACTAATTTGTATATTGAAAAGTATCTTTTCATTAGTTGTTAAGATTTAAACAAAATAATGTTTAGACACCAAACATTGCAAATAGATTAAATTTTGTTGTAAAAAAGACAAGTCTTGTTGTATATAATAATTTGATCATGTGTTTAAAATTTAGAGTATATTATATAAGGATGTTTAAACTTTTTAGTTTTTGTTTGAGAGAATAATACAAAATTATAAAAGAAATTTGGAACTATAGCTTGGATCCTAAAAAAAGTTCAATAGAAACAAATAATGTTTTTTATTTGATCTAAAGTCTAAGATACTCTTTTCTATTTTTTTGAGCTGAAGATTAAACAAATGGTATTTAAGCATGTCATATCTATATGTATGTATATTTACATGAAGTTTTTAAAGCCACACACATTTTTATTCAAACAACACTTCTCAAACCATGTGATAATTTATTTAGTCCTATCTTATTTCAACTCTTTACTCCATCATCATCATCCATGAAGTAGTTTATTTCATGTGTCTAAAACATTGGATAAGATACTACCTAGAGCAATCCCATCAAGAATGCCCAAGTGTGCAGAGGGCTTGTCAAGCTAATGTAAAGAGGATTGGAATGAGAATTGTAATTCTATAGTAAGACTTTGTGTAATTGTAGTAGACCTTGTACAGCCATTTAGAGGCCATATCAGTGGCATTAGTGTGGTGATTGGATGCAATTGCCTTAGTTTGTTTCTTTGACAAAGGGCACACTTTTGGAAATCATATATAATAGGTCAAGCGATAGTTTTTTCCTTTGCACTCTGACCTCTATGTAAGGAACAACATGCCATGTTTCCAAGCACATAAACTTTGTGTTGCCAAGTTGATAATTGTAAGATTGATCTAATCAATTTTAAGGACTATCACAAGTATTGCAAATTGTGTGAAATGCTCTCAAAAGCTCCCATTGCAATATCATTTGGAATTTTGTAGTAACTCTACCATTGATGTTCTTAGTGCTACCTTTGAGAACCATTATTTTATTCTAGTTTGTCACCTTCAATGTTCTTCATGACTATGACTATTTATTTTTATAAATTCTCAATTGTTGGAATTTATTTGATAATTTTTCATGGCATCAAATAAAAGATTCTATTTGAGGCTGACAATATGTGTTTCTTGCAAATTTTTGAATATTTGCACCAAGTTTGGATTAAATAAATTATGATTTTGTAATAAGTTTAGGAATGTAGGTTTTTTGTAAGCAATCTATGTAATAGTAATCATTCTAAAATTTGGAGAAACTATATATGTAATAAATTAGATAGAAAGAAACTACATTTATATTTGCAATCTAAAAGTAAAAGATTTAAATGTAAAAGTTTATATTTGTAATCTAAATGTAAAGGATTCACTTGCTCATGTACTAGTTTGTTTTTATTGGTTGTTTATTATTGCCTTGGAAACATAGGAAGAAAACATGTTCAACATAGCTTCTATGTTATGAAATCCAGGTTTTGAGGTTGTACATTTTGACATTTCATATGAAGGATGATATAGGCTACTATTGGTTGAAATCACATTTTGTAGTTGATGGCTTGCGAAGTGATGTAGAATTCTTTAGGAGCAATATAGTGATTGTTGTGCTTTATATTGGTCTTGATGAAGATTACAAAATTACTTCTATAAAAAATAGAAGCTCTTTGGATGGAATCCACCTCATTGTAGTGATTGATTAATTTCAACTACACTATCATATCATCAACACATTTTTTTTTATATAATTGACAGTCTCAATATAGAGTCTTCTTCTATTAGGATCTACTACAATGAAGGCCTTGAGAGATTGATTTTGCATGATAATGTCAAGCAGATGCTTAAATTCTTACACCAATATAATTACTCAATATACTTTTTGTGGATCTTTATTATCAAAAATGCAAGTACAAGACTATTTGGAAATATTAGTTTTTGCCAAACTTCCTTAAAAATATTAGTCAACAAATGCAAGTATACATCTATATTTGGTGTAATATATAATAGTCAATTCTCTTTGGATTTATCAACATTGTTTGGTTTATAATCTATTTGTGCTATAAGTATTTTTTACACAAGTATTAGATGTAAAGATAACATATGATACTTTCTAGACATATCTTCAATTTTAGTTGAAACAATTGGAATCTTTAGTGTCAATGCTATTTGCTAACAATCCTTTGTTGACATGTCTATTAGTTGGATATATTTCCAAGAATATAATTCAAGAGTGAGTTGAATGGAGTTGATATTTCCATTGGGGCAATTAATGGAATCTTGCAAGCACTTACTTTCAAATCTTTTGACAATCATGAAGTTGATATCTCCAATGTGATTCCAATGAAAACATTGCCATAGAATGTAAATGTTTTAACAATCAACTGTCAACCTAGCAAGGTTCCAATTCAATTCTAGATTTCTAATAGGCATCTACTTTGATGTTAGTGGCTTGCATTGTTGACTCTATTCTACTCCTATTAACAATTGAAATGGGCTTGATGTTTGGCAACTCTAATAGAACCAGAGATTGGTTCAATGGTAGAGTTGAGACCACTCTTTTCATGAGCCAAGGGCTATGATATTTAGGATTGGCTACATTTTAAAGAGCTACCTTACTATACCGTGAATATATTTGAGGAGAATAATGTATCTATCCTTCAATTGAAAAGGTAATCAGTTGATAATGCTCAATTCTGGTTGAAGTGTGATCATGGTGACCCGCATTTTGATAAGTCAACAACAAAGAAAAGACGCCACTGCATATGTCTATGAATAGTTAATGTGTAAATAATTGTCTATATTTAAAAAACATAGAAGAGGATTTGATTTAAGGTAAATTCTAAAACTAAACAGTTTGTAATCTTTGCAACAATTGAAAGACATTTGTAATATTTATACAAAATTTTAGAAGTAAGTCGCAATGAAGAGTGATCATCCTACCAAAATTAATACGAGAGTTAATAGAGTAGCTTCAGCATTTAATACTTAACGAAATAAAGATCAACAAGAACATTGATGTGTAAACATAGAGAAGACGTGACAAAACAAAATTGCTACAAGCTAAAATAAAACACCAAAGAAAATAAGAACCATAGAAGGTTCAACGTCTAAACTTGCCTAATCAAATATTACAAGAAGTTACGTTATAGCACGACCAATACTAAACAAGAACCTTAAATCCAAAGGACACTCTGAAAGTACAGCAGTCTGGGGACATCAAATAATACACACAAAAGTGGTAAAGAATGTCACTTGAGATCAAAATTAGAATTAGATGCAAGAAAATAGTGTTCTGGTCAAAAATTACACAAGAGTAAGGACCTGTTCAGACAAAACGGGAAATAAAACTAAACAAAATTTTAGATACAGCCAAATAAAATAAACGTGAATTCATTTCCGGCAGCCAGTGCATAAAATGGAGGTTGACAGGAGGTACCGTTGGAATATCCAAAAACATTAGACAAAAACTATGAAGAATCACCATTTCAAAATTGCAGCAAGAATCACATGTAGTCGCTATAAATAACGCAATAGAAGGGGTGCCGTGCCAAAAGAGAAATACGCAACAATTCCAATTCACTCTGCGCAAAGTAAAAAAAATGGAGAACCGTAAACTAACCAATCAATTACTAAAATCAGATCCTACTTCTATTTAACTACTTCGCCTTCTGGCAACCGGAGAGCTCTGACCACGCTTCAATCCAGGTCACCATGGCCTCCGCCAGCTTCGTGAAGTACGGGTCCAGTCCTTTCAACTTCTCCCCAACCTGAACTCAAACACACACACACACACACACCACCGCGTCACGACCACCACAATTGAAACACTAAAGAAGAACAAGAAGAAGACATCCAACACCAAACTAGCACCACAACTACACCACCATCACATCCCACCCCATCCCATGCCATGCCTTCACTTCCACACTCCACGCACGACGCGACATCATCCGAACCACACAAGCACAGCGCGAGGCACACCTGCTTGGCGAGCTCGATGTAGCACTGCTCCACGGTGACGGCCTCCTTGGGCAGCACCACCTGCTGGAAGAAGGGGATGATCTCCTCCTGCCAGAAGATCCCCTTGTACTCCTTCTTCAGGTTCACGAACGGGTTCGACGCCTTGCTGTGGTGGATGTATGGCAGCCCCGTCTTCACCCCGAACCCCAGATGGTCGCAGATCACCTTGCAGCACCACCCCGCCCACATGTCGTCGTACCGCCCGATCGGCTGCCCGTCGCCCATCAGCCCGAAGTACATCGCCGCCCCGATCATCTCCCTGTCGAACGCCAGATTCATCCCGCACATCGGAAACAGCGTCCCCTTCGGAATCGTCATCACCGCATCCACGAACCGCGTGTTCTTCTCCGCCGGCTTCACCAGCTGCGTCGGCGCGTCGTAGTCCGGCACGTTCAGCCACAGCCCGTGCGAGATCGCCGTCGCCACGCCCTCGCGCATGCTGAACGGGTACCCCCTCACGAAGTCTGCTCCGGCCCTGTACGGGTCGTATAGCGTGTTGAAGAACAACGGCGTCGACGGCGACAACAAGTTCGTGATGTGCTGCTCCAGCGCGTTGATCTCGTGCCCCGATGGGTCCTTCGCCACCTGCACCCCGTCACTCCCCCCACCCCATCACTCCCCCGCCCCACACCCGAGTCCTCCACCACCTCCACCGCCACAGCCCCCGCTTCACCACCCCTCAACAACCAACGACAACAGCAGCAGCAACAGCAACATCGACATCAACAACTACTACATTCGCTACACCCGCAAACACTGCCTCGCCCCGCATTCCATTGCATTGCCCCCACTCACCCAGCAATCGTCGTCGATGGTGAAGATGTACTTCTTCTTCGACATCATGAACCCGAAGCACCGGCACGCGCTGTCCTTGAACGAGATGCACGACGCCTTGGGCCCCAGAATCCGGTTGATGTCGTTGCGGTTGTACAGCTCGTAGTCATACCCCTCCGGCACGTGAATCTTCTTCGTGGGGTCGCCATCCTGCACGATGATCAGGTGATAGGGGCTCAGGTATGGCCTCCACTGCTCCAGAAACGCCAGGTCCCGGATGGTCGGGATCACAATGTCGAGCTCATCCTTCAGCAGTGGACCTCGGGCCGTCATCCCACCCGTCGTTGCAGCTCCGCGCCTCTTGCTGCTGCGCTCAATCATGTGAATCATGAAGGGATTGCTACGTTGATTGCAACTTAAATACCAAATGAGTATATGATAACTGAGGATTGGCTTGACAAATTTATCAAATTAGTAGCTAGCATTAGTCCGGAGGGTGGAATTCTTTATTAATTGCATCTGCAACAGTGATAATTAAGAAGTTAAGATGACGAAACCAAGTACGACAACATAAACAAGGGAGAGACTACATTATGAATTTGTGGATTCCATTTCTAATATGGAATTGAGACGGTGATTTGAACTGAAGGGAGCTTTTACATGGATTTGGTGCAGTACAAAAGGCACAGAAATGAAAAACCTCCCACACATCTAGGTTTACAACAACTCTTTTTGGGTTAGTGGAAAATAACCAACGATCAATCGCAGACCAACAATGTTAGTTTGAAGGACTCAAAATCAGCTCTGGTAGACTCCTCTCTAAAGACGAAGTGAAGTCGAACCTATGTCGACAATGCAACACAGATTGGAAGTGGACCTCTGCATCAGCTCAGGCGAATTCAGTTTTGAAGAGGAAGACACGTCACTGAGCTGAAAAGATTAAATTAAAAAATATAAAATAAAATAAATAACAAAAATCTATCACAGCCACCCGTGGGTGAAAAATTCAACAAATGTCCCTCTAACAGTGGGAAGACGAGTTCGCAGCTCATCTCAGACGCGAATACTCTGGAACAAAGTTAGATCTCCTCTGAGATATGTAGACGTGAAGATCTAGAATCGCTCAAATATGGCAGGAAAGAGGACTTAATAATGTGAGTCAAGAGAAACCGTGATTCATCGAAACACACTGGCAGTATGGATTTGCAAACACGTAATAACTGATAACTAAACCCTGAAAACACGACGTTCGTTACGTAGACAAGTGCCACACGACTACACAGAAAGGAAACAAGCAAAAGGAGCCAAGAGAACAGCAATATGGAAGTAGATCTCCCAACGCCCCCATTACAAAACGAAGAAAACGTGAAAATCTGTGAGTTACGCATACGCCCTGAAACAGAGCTAAAGAATACCAAACTCCACTCGCGCCTGCAAACTGGAAGCTGGCAGACCAGTGACCATCGGGACCAAATAAACAAAACACAGCAAAAACAAGCTGAACATGAAACAGAAGGAACCCACTTGGCGAAAACCCGTCCAAACCTGAGCTCAAGAAGAGAGCGACGCGAAACGAAACAACCCAGCTGCGGAAAGCGAACGCTTGTACCGTGGATGTGCAAGGGTTTTAGACACGGAATGAGAGACGTGAGCGTACCGGCAGCTGCGAAGCACCAGGTGGGAGGGGGGGATGCGAGGTCGTGAGTTGGGTGGCAATGCGGCACTGCGACGCTGTGACGGTGGTGTGAGGCCTTCGGAGGTGTTGCGTCTCTTCTTGTTATGGCTCCGCGAGAGAGATCGAACGCTCTCGCGAGCAAAGGGGGCGGAGCATGACTCCTGCGTGTGTTAGACACCCTGACATCAGGTGCCAGATTCGGCAACTCCCTCCCACAAATAGCTACTCTTCACTGGGGCTTGCACGTTTTGCGGCTGCCTCGATGCTCAACTTCCGATGTGTATTTTAAGACGTCAGACCATTATTTAATCTTTACTTTTATGAAACACAGATAACTAGATCCTGTTGCTTTTAGAAAGTGCTGCAATATCTACAGCGAGTAGAACAGAGCAAATCCAGTGCCACTGTGTTTGATTGTGCATGTCATGTTAGTTTTGAAGTGGGTAATGGTGGTATTGTCTATATAAGAATGATCTGTCACCTGTTCCGAGACCTGCTCGACCATGTATATGTGTTTGTCATGAGTTTTATTGAAGGATTCAATGATGTTCCTATTTCTGCGTTTCCATTTCGTTTTATTTTACATTGATAGTCATTTGTGTGTGTTTCGGCATAGTACACTTTAAACGTTTATACTTTTACCTAAACATTACTTTACTTGAAATTATGTGGTATTAAGAAATCGAACTGTCGGTGAAAAAACAAGGCTTGGTTACTTTCAACCATTAGTATCAACAATTTACACCCAAATCTTGTGGAGCATTAGAACATCTTTGAATTTGAATCAACATGGCAGATTTGAACATTCTTTGGACAATATTAGTGTCAATTATTATGTATTTTAGTTCCCTAATGCAATAGGTATAACTTGCATTCAAGATTAAGATGAATAGAAAGAATGCAAAGTTGTCTAGTATACTTATCATAATCCAATTGTTTGTAGCAATGAGACAATTTGATGATTGAAATTATTTACATTTATGTTGATTTTAAATATATATATATATATATATATTAAAGTAAGTAAATACATGTACATTGACTCTAATTTTTTAATCTATATTTTGTTGTTGTTTTGTTTTAATGTCTTTATCTACTTGACTTGTAATAAGTGTTACGTATACTTTTATGCTTAGATTAATATCCAAAATATTAGTTCTAATTAAATAAGCTAATAATACTCAAATTTGTATTTAGCTATTCATTGCAAATTGATTCTATTTGATGTCTATGCAAGAAAAACTTATAAAACCATAAAAAATTCCATACTAGTTTGAAATTGGATTAGAGCAAGTTTATTATATGCTTCCTTTCAATAAAATGTGAGGAATGTTACTTGGTAGTAAAGGTTATAAGTTCATTTGATCTAAAGATATTTATACAAATATGTCTGAGGTATTATATCTAAGCAATTAAATTATTTCGTATTAGAATAAAATAATAATAATATATAAAAGAATCAATGATTAATTTTAAAGAATTTTCAAATTAAAAATTGAATATTTATTACTGATTTTTCTTTGAGAATCTCTTGAACAAAAATCTTATACTTTAGCAATCAAAATAGTGAGACAAAATAACCTATCTAATAATTTAGAAATGCATGATTTATATTAAAAAATTCAATTTGTAACAGATGTTTTATATTATTGACATAGAAAACTATTACAAATCTATTAAAAACTAAGATTAGTAGAAAAAGTATCTTGGTTAGATATTTTTTCTAAGAAAATATTCTTGTATCAGAATATAAATTTAAATATTTATTTATTTAAAATGGTAATGTTTTTCAACTATGTGGTCTCTATGAGAATAGTTTCTAAGGTTCTGAGTATAGTTTGAGAGTCTTAACAAAATTCCTAAATCTTATAGTTAGTAGAATAATTCATTGTTTTTTTTCTTAAGATTATATTATTTATTACACTTAGGTATAAGAGTGATTATATCATAAGTTACTTTAAGTAAGAATCAATTTTATTCTATGGCATCTAAAAAAATAAAAAAATAAAAACAATAAGTCTTTTAAAAATCTACTAATAAGATAATAACCTTTAGTAGACACAACATTCAAATTAATTGACATGAATCTTTGCTATTAATATTAGAGCACTCATATAATTTTAAAATTATTTAATTTTATCCAAATAAAACAATTTAATTCCATTTATTAGATAAGTAATGATTAAATTATTAGTTATTAAAATAATCACATAGATATGGATTCTTTTTAAGTTTTTTTTATAAAACTTTTGTACAAATATACCTACTACTATATTTAAATATTTATATATATTCATATATTTAAATAAGCCAATTATAAGAATCTGAAGAAAGTTAATTGCAGCTAAGATCTTTTGGAGAGGTGTATATGTCTAATGATTGAAAAATACACAATTACTTCTAATTTCATAGTTTATCATATTAATAGAAGAAAATGAGACTTTTAATAGAAGTACATCCTATTAAGTAAAAACATTTACAATTGCATTTAATTTTTATTATTTCAAATGTGACATACTATATAATTACAATGATAAATATTCTTAATTTTATTTTATAAAACTAAAATTATGATCATTTTTTTTATATATATCTATCAACTAATATTGTGCAATTTATATATCTTAGTAAAAATAAATACACACTTTATCTTAAAATATTTTAAATATACATATAAGCAATCTCAATTTTTTAAGTATATTATTTAATTTGATTTAAATTCACTATTGTTTAAAATTAATTAGATAAGATGATAAAGTTTTAAAATATCAATTCTTACCATACCTTAATATCCATGCATCCTTAGTTCTTACAATGTCTTTTGTTCTTACAATTCTATACAATTAAAATTTACTAGACAATTTATTCTTATAATTTAATTAAATCTTATTCTAAAGTTTACTGAACCTAAATTATAACAACCCTAAGAATAGTATAAATTCTTATAATCCTAAATAAATCTTAACAATCACAACTTATGAAAATTCTTAGCAAATTTTAAATTCTAATATACTTTTGATATTTATGCAAAAACTTAAGTTTCAGAATTTTAAAATAAATAAAATTACATAAATTATTATTAGAAGAATTAAATCTAATATGAATATTATGTAGATGGAGAAAAAAAATTAAGAATTATTTATTAGATATGTGATAACACACACATACACACATTCACACACACACACACACACACACACATATATATATATATATATTTTTTTTTTTCAAGAAATGAAGTAATATGTCATAATAATAATTTAATTTATGTCCTAAATATAAATCCTAAAGTAAAAACTATGTCTCTAAAATATAAACTTGGTAGAAAAGAAAAATTTCTTCTACTTTAATATCTTTGTTGTTTGTTCATTCACAACAATCTTTTGTTAATCCACTTCAATTATCTTATTCCTAACTATCCTTTTTAATTTCATCATGTCATTGATGATTATTAGAAAAAGGTAAAAAATTAAAGTAAAATAAAATTTCTAAATTCAAGCACCCTTTAGTTTGCTACATTAGGACTTTAACTCAATTCCACTAAATCCAAGTGCATATCTCTTGAGTTTATGTTTGCTCCACTTAGGCTTAAACTTGCTTTCACTGATTCCAAGTGAGGAGATGTTAAATTTAACACAGAAATTCTTACGAAGCTGTCTTGTTCCTAACTACTCCACTTGATCTCTTCATTGTGCATATGATAATTACATCAAAGAAAAAAATAAAAAATAAAAAATAAAAAATCTAAATTCAAGCACTCTTTAATGTGCTATATTAGAACTTTAACTCAGTTCCACTAAATCCAAGTGCAGATCTCTTGAATTTATGTTTAATCTACTTGGACTTAAACTGACTTTCACTGATTCCAAGTGAGGAGATGTTGAGTTTAGCACAGAAGTTCTTACACAACCACCTCTTGTCTAAAAACATGTAACATCAGTATTTTAGTTTGAATGTTTAATTTTAAGGAGATCAATTCAAAATACTTAGAGTTTACGAAAAACCATATTGGATTGTAAGCGGTTGGAAACTGAGATGAACACTTAAAAATTGGTCATAGTGCTCTTGTATAAAAAGGTGGCAAAGGTAATAGTTTAGCCTCACAAAGATTATACTGAGTAGGATTAGCAACGGGAAGATATCCATGTTGGCTATACTCTCAAACCCAGTTCAAAAATGGTGTTACATGCCTTCGAAAATTGATCCCATCTTGAAGCTCGATACGGAATATCTCATCCAAGTGAAAAAGAAATGTGACCTAGACAAAGGCACAATCACCTAAACTTAAACCTAAAACCATCCAGCAAACTTTGTAGGTGCTTGCTAGTACCTGCATTCACGAAGTTGAAACGAGTTATGAGTCGATTTGAGCTTGCAAAGACTCACAAGGAATTGCACCCAGATACAGTCTATATCAGGTGTTAAATGTTTGTGAACTCTAGTATCTAAATTGGAGCCTCATTTGCTCGTGAAGAAGCCGCATCCTAGCATCCAAATTGGACAAGTTTATGCAAGTGAGAGGCTGATGATTGAAGTACATTTTCTAAACAAATTGTAAAAACTTTGTTCAATTCTTCCTCATTTTCTAATTGGGAAGTCACTTTCTATGCTTGTAGATCCATGAAACACGATCGGCGATGTCATCTGCCAAACCATGTCAGGAACCCAGAATTGCATGTGTGCCAAAAGTTTAACAGTTCAGAAGACAATGAAGTAGTGATGTCATACCTCATACTCTGAGAAGTTCAGCAGAAGTGAATACATTTCGGAAAGGATAGGGTTGCCTAATTCCTAGAGAGTTGAATATATTTCTGCTGCATCCCAAGCTCTAGCAGCACTTGTTGAGCCCCTCGCCTAAATTACAAGAGTTTAACAAAATGCCATTCACTAGAAAACTTGCCTTCAATGTGCACACTTCTCTAAACTCTACAACTTCTAATCACTTATGACTTGCATGCACTTTTTAAAGCTACTTGCCTTACTATTCTATCCTCAAAAGCTCTCATTGTTTAGGCTGGACAAAACCTCAATTGAATGTCTTCCTAATAAAGTCTTTAGTAAAATGTCACTTCAAAGCCTTCAAATCAAAACTACCTTGCCAACAAGTATCCCCTCCACCTTAGGGGGGGCATTACAAAATCAAAAGCTGTTTAAATGCCACTATCTTCATCAGGTCGATCATTGCTCATTGATGCATCATCTAAGCACAACCAGGTTAGTAAATTCTAAGAAGCTGTTGATGCTTAAAACTCCTGTAATGTTGGAGAAAATTGTGTTATTTACAGTTTGGTTGAAACACGTTTTTTGTGCATGATAATGTCCAAGAATTTTGTCTTAAACGCCTCCCAGAGAGAGTATTTAACTCAAAGAAGCAAACAACACCCGAAATAAACCCATGACCTACATAGTGAGCATGAAATGAGTGCTTCTACTAATCTGGAGGATGCATTCCCAAGACAACTTGCACTTTCATCAAAGCAAGACCTAAATCAGCCTTAACAACACACATGAAATCCACACATCTATCATGACAACAATTGTGGGGGGGGGGGGGCATGAAAGCTGGGGATTTGCATCCATCCAACAGCCACAATTGTTGATTTGAGTGCACATGCTGCATGAACTCTGCAAGCATTGTGTCTGACCCTGACATCTCTCCATTGATTCCTGCCTCACCACAGACAGCTTCATACTTGAGAAAAAAAAATTCAAAGCATCCATGACAACAAATGCAGTGCACCTGCCTTTAAGATGCATCATGTGGGAGTTATGACTCAACCACGCAGTAAACATTCCAATTATGAACCTAGGGATCACAATTGCTGACAACATAGAAATAAAACAGCTACCAGTGCAGCAACTGCCCACTTATGCTCTCCTCTAGTGACAAAAACTGTGCTACCCTGCAGCTGGAAATTCACAGCTCCTTGTCAATTAGGGTAGTCTTGTTTCAGGGATACTTGAGCTCCATGGTTGATCCTTGCGCAACCAGGAGGGACTCTGTAGGAGAGCTGCCATGGATGCTTCAATCCTCATTGCTACGCAGCAATCCTCAGAGGCTCTTGTCTGAGCTTGAGCTACAGATGGTCTTACGCTTTGGCACTGTGCCTTGCAAATCGCAGATGGGACTTGGTGGACTTATGTGTGTTAGCAAATGAGACAAACCAGGCATCAATATCCCCTGCATACTGGTAACAAGGGGGATCGCATGTTGGACGAGTATCAACGTGAAATGGGCATCTATTCAGGGGATGCAGTGTTAAAAAGACCAAATATGATATATTTCACTTCTATACATATATATTTATATACATAAGTGGAAAGAGTTGTTAAAGCCACACCACCTTCCCAACTCATGATTCCTTTTTGTACAAGTTCCATGTCCCCCACCCCGTTCCCATCTCCCAACCCCGCCACCCGGCCCCACCCAGTGCCCACTCTCCCCGAACCAACCCGCCTTGTTTTCCCCCTCTCCCTTTGGTCATAGCACTGCCAAGAATTAATTAATGATATATGTATGTATGTTTAAGTATATGTACAGTGACAAACAAAACCGAGTACAAAATCTGAAGTGCCAACTTTCAAGTGCAATTACAGAAATTTCAATGATTGCATTATAAATCTGAAAGTTACATGGAATAATACACATAGTCTTGTACACATGTACAAAGTTGCACATCAAATTGATAACTAAACATCCTTCTACAAAGTCAAATCAACAACTATGTCTTGTACTCAGTATTGTTCAAAGAAAATCTTCAAACTTCAATATTTAGTCCAATAACCTTTTGCTTCCAAAACAGCTGAAATCCTTCTTGGCATACTTTTGTATAGTTTCTCACAATCTTTTGCATCAAAACTAGGGTAAATACTACAAACATTCTCCCACAATTCTTGAACACATCTTGGCCTTGGAGTGACTTGACTTAAACGCTGTTTGAGAAGGGCCCAAAAATATTCCATTGGATTCAAATCTGGAGATTGAGCTGGCCATCGAAGGAGCTGAAATGGTTGTGAAGAGAGCCAAAACTGAATACTTTTTGCCGTATGTTTGGGATCATTATCATGTTGAAAAACCACCTTAGTAGGATCTAAGTTGTAATTCTGTGTGGTACTTTGCAAGTAGGTTTCTAAATTTTTTTTGTACAAGTGTTGCTCCATTCTACCTTCAATTTGATACCAAGCACCCGGCCCAAAATCAGTCATACAACCCCAAATCATAATTGAACCACCACTATGTTTGATAGTTTGACTAACATGTTTAGGTCCAAGTCGTTCTCCTTCTCTCAACCAACACCAAGACCTACCATCTGAGTTGATTAGGTTAATCTTTGTCTCATCATTGAAAATAACCCGTCTCCAATCATCAACAGTCCAATTTTTGTATTTATGAGCAAAACTCAACCTTGCAAGAACATGTCTTTTGGCAAGTAGAGGCTTCTTTTGTTGCACACAAGCACCCAAACCAGCTTCTCTCAAACCACGCCTCAAGGTGATGTCTAAGAAGTATTTACCTATTTTTTCTCAAAGTTGTTTTGCAGCTGCACTTGCCATTTTGAGACAACCAACAGTGACAAGGTGCACACCAAGTCGCTTTTCTTGCTCTCCTAAAACCTTTGGACGTCCTCCTCTTTGCTTTTCTATTTCACCACTAATCTCCCTCCTCAGATGAGCTACTGAAGATTGACTCATTCCAAGTGAGTCTGCAACTTTTCTTGTAGAAATACCACTCCTAAGCTGCACCAATGCTTGGTGCTTCAATGATTCACACAACCAAGGCATAGAGATACAATTGACAAATCAACTTTCACTATAGATAGTACACAACAAGAGCAACACAAAAAAATGCCCTCAAATCTTGCAACAAGGAGTGTACATTGAAATTTCGAAATTCAGCAAGAAGAAGCAACCAAAACTGAGTACGCACGTCTGTGTGCTTCTACAACACTTTTCTCATAAACCCTACCTCAAATGATGATGAGATTTTTCATCCATGTAGAGGACTGGATGAATACACATAATAAAAAAGTAATTCTATCAATTGACTTATGTGTCAGTTGGAAGGATTAATGAACTATGAGTGTTCAGATTTTGTACTCGGTTTTGTTTGTCATTGTAAATATACATTTTTTTTGTTTATTAAATTTGGGTATTTGATTTTCTCTCATCTTTACGTTACAATTTAGATATCAATATAATTTATAATTCTAATTGCTTTGCAAAGCAGCAGTATATATATATATATATATATATATATGTATGTATATATACACATATAGACACTAATAAATATAAATATATAACTAAGATTATATTATCCATTTCTTTTTAGATTTAAAAAATCAAAATAAAGTATTGAATACTAATAAAGAATTGGATTGTTGTGGTTATTTCTTAATAATATATTTTTCATTATGGAAAAACCAACCACTAGTGGCTATTTATTTATTTATTGTTTCACTTCTTTATATCATGATATTATGTTTTCATTGCAATATTTATATAATCGTGGTAGAGTCTCCTAGAGAGTTCTTTTTCACGAAACCTTCGAAAGTCCGAAAATATACAATATAAAAGTTCGTAAACTCAATTTTTTAAGATCGAACCCAAAAACGATGAAGTGCTCGTTGAGCTCATTCGATGCTTGTGCCGTTGAATTATACCGACGCTTTTAGCAAGCACAATTACCGACATCTGATAGCAAAACATAGAGGCTTGTACGTGCGGAGATCGATCGCATCATTGCTGAGGGGCGATCGGTATATTCCCGTGGAATCCTAATTGCATGCCGCAATTTCGACAGTCAGTTTTGTGGCGGTTGAGAATCCTGGCACTGCCGTTGGACAGACGGATACTCAGAGCTCTAGCGAACAGCGATCACGTCGATCGGATTCCAAGTGCACGGTGCCCGAGCCGTGCGTCGACGCAGCAAATCGTCTGTGTGATGAGCTACTACCACTGAGCGGAGGGTTTAGGGCGAAGAATGGGTGAAAACAGTGCACGCTGTTCGAAGAGCGGCGCGGAGAATCTGAAGGAGCTGCACATCCGGCTACATGGCGGAGTTCTGGATCGAACCATGCACAATTAGCGGGTTTCTATCTGTAGAATATGCTTGCGTGATGTTGGTGCGGCCAGACAAGCAAATGCTAGTGACAACAGCTGCTTCTGTGTCCTCCAGAAGCGAATTCGACCGAGATGGAAGCCTCCGAGAAGCAAAAATTTGTGCGCTGTGATGAAGAGCTGCGTGATGCGCGGAGCTTGAAACATTCATGGAATCAAGCATCGTCAGCTGGATCGGAAGGTCTGCGATGCTCATTCTGGGGTTAAAGGCAACCGGAACACCCGGTCAACCGGTCACAATCGGACCCACTGCTATCGCGTCGTGCCCTTTCTTTTCAGGGTCTGCGTGATCTCGACCTTCCGTAAGTACTGAGGAGCACATCGCGACCGTCGAGGTACAAAGACAAAGGTAGGGGAACGTAAAAGATAGACCCCGCCCCTTCCCAGCGACCGCTTGCAGAGCCCCCTTGGCTGATTCCAATTCCCCTGCAGTGAAACCCTTCCTCCCCTTATTGTTGCAGTCTCCGAATGTGGCCGAATTCGGTTGAATCTTACTTCCGTTCGCTGCAGGTTCGCCGGCGTTGAAGCTGTACTACGCTTGCTCATGTGCATGCCTTCTAGCTGCGTTCAATTTGGTTAGGTCATGGGGTGGTGGTGTGGAAAATTGGCCTTGATTGGGAGTGGAAGCGTCGTTTAAGGTTTTGGCAAGATTGTACAGGCCTCGGGTGCGGGATTGGTTTTGGCGCTGGTAAGTTGATTGTTTCTGGCGCTTTTTTCCTGCTTTCCGGATAGGTTTTCATCATGCTTCTGAGAGGAGTAGGGCTTGGAGAGAAGGAGCAACGTCAGTTGAGATAGTTATCTCGTTCTTGTAAGGCAATTTAGAATGCACAGGGCTTTGTTGAGGAATTTCGTTGGTTGCGAGCTCATGCTACGCTCAGTATGGATAGCACATTTGTGGTTGGTTAAACGTGCGTATCGCTTGAGGCCTGGTAGAAATTTATGGAAATGCGTAGAGAAGTTGACGCATTTGACTTGTTCTGTGAGTGAGCGTAAATTTCTCGGATATGTTGGCGCTGCTGATTAGGATTTTTCCTATTTATTTGGTTCTAAGTCCGTCCTAGTATGTTTGTGTTAGTGCCGTGTTTGCCCTGTTTGTTTTGTTGGATCACAGCAAGTGACATTTGATTTGGAGTATTAAGTTTGCCATTTTGAGTCCGTAGGTAAATTGCGTCGACACTTTCTCCGTTGGTCTGTTCTCTGCATTAGGAGGATGTTAAATTATTAGGAATTTTGAAAATCTCTGGCGGCAGAGCATCATGAATCGTTGATTGTGCAAGTAAAGATGTATTAAGTGCCTCCATCCATCGCGGAGGTAATTCTCCTCTTTGGTGCTATAACTGAGCTGGAAGAAACAAAGAACATACGATCGGGATTAGTGAAGTTTTATGATAGAAATGGGCGTATTAATCTCGATATTGGAATCTATAGGGGATTTAGACTGTGGTCTGTTAGCTCTTCTATAGCTATTCGTGCTACTAGATGGTACAAAAAAAACTAAACAAAAGAGAAAACTTTGTAGAGTGTCATTGCGTAAGCTAAGGTTTGCTACTTTCAGACAAGACTTGTATTTGAAAACCGTTCAGAAGCTTGTTTTAAACTTTGTTTCATATTTGGGTTGATATTGCACGTGTCAAGCGGGTTAAAATATCGACTTTTTGCAGGATGAGGCGTCTATCAGGTGCAGGGAGAATGTGACCAACAATCCTGATATTTTTCAATGGATGCCAATCTATCAGTGCCAGAACCAGGTGCGGAGGAGTGATTTTGTTAGCTTTTCTGGCGTTTTTCTTGTCTGCTTAACACACTGCATTTTTTTCATTCCCTGTTATTCCTACAATTCTGGGTTTTGAACATATTTGCTTGGGTTTTCAACAATGCTAAAATTTACACGAGAACTCAATTCAGGGCACGGACGAGTTGGGAGTTCGGTAGGACACCTGGACCTTAAGGATGACCAGGATCAAGTAGAGAAGAGCGTCAGTAAGCTGGATCTGCATGAAAGACCTGACGTGGTTTCCAGCATCATGTCCACGTCCGACAATTGCCAAATTTCTTCTTTACAATATCATGAAGGTGCGTGGTGCTTTTAGTAATAACCACTAGGTGTGCTTTAATACGGAATTTACTTTGTCGACATATGCATTGTTTCGATTACATCGTCTTATTGTTCAGAAAGAGTTCAGGTGCTGAATCAATCGTAGGGAGATAGTGGTGAGCATGGGCAGCTCTTCACTTGCTTATAAATATTCCGTTAAAACCATGCAGAAGTACGAGGTGACGATTGCGAACCTGTTGCCTTGGAGGTCCCAAGCGATCCCTCCTTGCTTCAACGTCCAAGAATTCCAGGCTCTGCATTGCAATCATCAGGCATTGCTGCTCCTCCCTGTGGTAATTAGTTGTACATCGGTCACCTTTCGTTTCAGTTTGGTGGGTGCAATTGGTTATTAGTTCTCTCTTAAATGTATACATATTTTTTGGTATAGTTTATCTCTAACGCACCTTCCGCTTTTTCTTCGTTGTTTTTTTTCTATGTCCTATTGAATGCTTGTTATTAGACACTGCTTTTGTTCCCTCAGCCTTAAAACTAATTATCTTCCTCCTTCGTGGAATGCAGGCGTTGAGAAGAGGGATGTGAACAAGCGATTGACCAGTCGTGCATCAGAGACTGGGGATATAAAATCATTGAATGCCGGCGCAGGAATCAACGGCATTAATGATGGACGGGCGCCCAAAGGTAAAGACGCCTTAGAAAGATCTCTTTACGCACATCTAACATTCTGGAAGATTTAGTGCCGATATGTCGCCTCGTAATAGTTGTTCATTGATCAATCCTCACTGTCTTATGACTCATGGCATCTTGTTACTATATTGGCTCTTGAAAGTTGCGGTCGAACCATCTCGTATGTGAGTTCGTGCTAGCCGTGCTTGTGCACATATGTTTTTCACAAGATTCTTGCACTTGACATTTCTTTTTTTTCGGATATGTTTAGGCAGGATCGGTAGGGGTAGGGGTAGGGTGAAGGCTTTGCCTAAGTATTCCAAGGATGTGAATTGTGTTGGTTCTGAGGAGTTACAATCAATGAACTCAACTCAGCAGATGGGCATCAACAACCCTCCAAGCTATGCACTGCACAGCTCTCCAGTCAATAAACCTCATGCTGGTATGCCTTCTCAGAGAGAAGCTCTTAATACATATGTCATGTCATTTTTTTCATATGAGATATCGACGGGTAGGATGAGTATTATATCTGTGCCGTCTAGTAAAGTCTCAATCAACATTCAGGAGTCACGCAAATTTTACACATCAGAACACTATAATATGGTTAGTTGTTCCTTTAAGGCAATGCTGAAGGTATTTTCAACGTTAACACATCTGTATGCTACTTCCTTTCCCCAACTAATTTGCCCGTATCTTGACCCTCGTCATTTCTCAGGTAAGACGAATCCAGGTGACCATGTTGATGTCCTCAAAAGGGCTGCAGAATCGGAGGCAGCACATCAAAAGCGAACCGTAATGTATGAGGGTGATTCTAAAATCATGGAGCCTCTAGAGCGGATGCTTGACGACATCTACAACTCTCTTCAGCCTACTGAAGATGACTACAGAAGGCGCCAGCTTGTGATTGAACGTCTCAACGACCTTGTTCGGTCGTTGGATTCTTGTCAAGGTTTCTGTACTTTCCTCTTTGTATTTCATCGAGAAATATCGGTTAAATGAAGGCTCAATATGACCCATCATGGATATTAACGCTCATAATTTTGGAATTAAGGTTTGTTACCTGGGACGGGTATTGTTGTTTGTGTAGGTGTTGAAGTAGTACCTTTTGGTTCTTTTGAATCCAATTTTTACACGGCTTGCGGCGATTTGGACCTGTCTCTGGAGTTTCCTGTTGACCAGGATGTGTCACCCACTTTTACCAAATCTAAGAAAGTGAAAGTGCTGAAGAGTGTCGAGCGCGCCTTGGGTCGGTCAGGTATAGTTTCTTATGTAATTTTTGTGAAACATCGTAAGTCGGTCGTCAAGGGTGCTGTCTCTGATATGATTTCATTCGGCATGTTTCCAATTATTCTGTGATAAGGGTGTTTTTAGTTTACGTAAATCATTTTGTACAAAGCAATTGTTTGTAAGAGGTAATACTGTTGTCAGAATAACACTGGTGTCAGAATACTTCCTGGTTTTGATGGAACTGAAACCATGTGGATATTTTCAGGGGTTGCTCGGAGGATACAACTGATTGCGCATGCCCGTGTGCCTCTGCTTATGTTTGTTGACTCTGAACTGAAGATTTCTTGTGACATATCAGTTGACAATGGCTCAGCTTTGTTCAAATCACGGGTGCTTCGCTGGATCACAGATATGGATCCCAGATGCCGCAAACTCATCTTCATGGTAAGCTTCGCTTGGATCACGTGTTGCAACATTTCCTGTATGTTTGACCGACATAAGTTTAGGTTTGACAAATTCTTCTTTGTCGTGCTTCTTAGTAGAGTAGTTTGTGCCTATACTCATATTGGACATCAAAAGTTGGCAATTCCAAACAGGTTATCATTTTCATTCAGAAGATCTTGGTCCTTCGTTATTATGTAGATAGCATTATGATTTTATCGCTGACATCTTGACTGTTTACTGGCTCAAGGTTGGCTGATCTTCCGTGTACATTTACAAAATGTTTATTAAAATTACAAGTATATCTTAAGTGAAGTTACGTCCAACTCTATATGATTAATGTGTCGGAGGCCAGCACACATTTAAGATACCGACAATCTGATATAAGCCAGTGAATACAGCAGTTCAACTTTTACTGATACAATTTTAATGTTAATACAGTACTCCTTGCAGCTGCCATCCTTATCACAGCCTAACTTTCTTTCTAAGAGACTGATTAGCTTGTCGATGTTGTTAGCGGTGCAGATCAAGTGTTGGGCGAAAGCACAGTGTATCAACGATCCAAAACTGGGAACCTTAAATTCGTATGCGTTGAGTTTATTAGTTGTCTTTCATCTTCAGGTTAGTGGTATTTTGTTCACAACAGGGAACACTTGTAATCATAATAAACCTGCAATATATCTTGTCGCCTCGATTTTGAAGTCCTGTAGCGATTGTCCTGTATCGGGGGTTGTAAAACTTGAATAAGGAGTGCAAGTATGCTGGTGTAGTTTATATTCCTTCCCACATTATTATTTCCCGATGCAGGATAATATGATTCCAACAGTTAACCGTTATTAAATAGTGTCAAGCCCATGTTAGTCTGTTTTTTTTTTTTTTTTTGTTTTGTTTTGTTTTGTTTTTTTTTTTTTTCATTTTGATAGTAATGTTTGGCTTGCTAATGCTTTCCTATTAACCTTTGCAGACACGATCGCCACCAATATTACCTCCATTCAAAACTCTACTTGGAGAACATACTAGTATGCCTGTAGCAGGTGCTTTTGCACGCCATCTCTTTTTTGAAAATATATAGTTGCAGAAAGTTTCTCTGGCCATCTTCACCTACCTCATTTATTCAAAACGTGTCTGGAGAGTGCGCTTTGTAAACCCAGCCGAATAAATGCAATTTTTAGATTTTCTGTCTTACTTCACATTATTTATTTCCATGTTAAACCAACACGACCCAGTTTACGTTTTCTTTTAGGAAAACTGAACAAAGACGCACAACTACAACAAATGCAAGAGTGCTATGGACGAATTCAGGCGCTTGTAAGTGAAGGCTTTGGTCAGGACAACAAATGCAGTATAGGACAGCTATTTTTGTCGTTCTTCGGACAGGTAAGGCATCTTTTCTAAAGTAGTATGTTTTTTTTATGTGGTTCCTATTGCTTTTTCTCGGTGAGTAGCTGATTGAACGTCATTGCTATTCTGCAGCCAGTATTCTCCTTTTGTTGCACCTTAAAGACATGTCTAGTCACTAAGTAATCGTCACAATTTTCATATTTTATTAGACGTGCAGCAATATTGGTTTGCAAAGTTTTTCATGTGTGCTTGTTATTTCGGCATAGAAGCAGTGAGTATCAGGTGGATTGCGATTCTTATATTACTAATTTAATGAGTCCTTGTGCGATGCATGTTTTGCGACTTTGTGCTCATTTGACCTCACGGCCTATGAACTCAAATGTGCTCACAGTTCGCTTCTGTGAAATCTCTTTGGGTAAATGGGTTGGCTGTGTCTCCTTTTTGGGGAGAATGGGGAGATAGCACCACAACCAATCCTGCATGGAACAGAAAACAATACGCCATGAGGGTACCAATTCGATTCCTGCCCTTAAAACTGAACAGCAAGTTTAGAGCCCTAGTTGTTCAAAGTGACTTTACTCTGTCTGTAACCATCTGAAACCAATACATTCAGCGCAATCATTAGGTATGTGAGGTCTGATTGGTTATTCTATATCATTGCTTTTTGATGGATAATTGATTTTGTTGAGCTATGATGTACGGCTGGTATAGGTGGAGGACCCCTTCGATCGAATGGATAATTGTGCTCGATCAATTCAGGATGCTGGTCTTCCTATTATATGTAATAGTTTCGCTGCAGCTTTTGAGTCGTTATTGCAACCACCTGATTGGGACCAGCTTCTCTCATTACGTCAACTTCTTTTTTGCTGGCCTCCTGGTACGGCTCGACCAGATGCATATGTTCGACAATCACTTGTTCCTAACCCAGTCTGGAGATCCAAGCCAGAAATCAGAGCAGAAAAGAAGGGAAAAGAACAGGTGAAGGTGCCCAAAAAATATAGGATAGCAGATAAAACCGCAACAAGGAAGTTGAAAGAGCATTGTTCATCTAAAAATTCGTCAGATGATTTACCTTCAGGACTTCTGCCAATGTTGGAAGGTGAAACTGGTTCATTTCTGCTGAAAGAACGAGAAGCTTTTCAGGGACCAAGTCCTATTCATGTCCTGGATACTGTGGGGCTTGGGGCAAGAGTGAGTGATACCAGCCAAGTAACAGACATCCCTCAACAGGAAGGAGGTTTGGTTATAATGGAGGCATTGGGCTTGGGGTCCCAAGCAATAATGAACCCCGAAGCTGGTGTTCAGGATTTTACAGAAGAGCAGTGTTCGGTTCATCTAACTAGACGTGGAAAGACGTTAAACAAGACTTGTAAGAAAATGGGACCAGAGCAGTGGGCCGTATCTGCGATGCAGTATGCACAATCTCAGGATCGACAACCTGGTCCTGACAACTCTGGAGGCGCAGGTGTGGATATTTTCCATCTACCCAGCGGCAGTTTGCAAGTTTGTTTAGGTGCGCATTGACATGCTTGAAAGGAGTCGGACACCCTAGTTGTTGTGTTTATTTATTTTTGTTTTTGATGTCCTTAATTGCTTGGGTTTGAAATCAGGTACCGCGACATCTTGTATCGACAACGAACCAAGTGAATCCATAAAATTTCCTGGGAAGAAGCAGCAGATAAAGTCTGCAAGACCTTTGAAGTCGCCTTCAGCTGGGGTACCGCCTGGAAGTTACGAGTGTGGTCATTCCTCAGGAACACAACGGTAAGGATTCATCAAACGTTGTAGCGCTGTTCACATATCACATATTTATTATGAATATTATTGCAACTCATGGTCACTAATGTTATAATTTTTTCATTTCGAACAACTGATAATTTTTTTTGGCTACACAGTATCCAACGGTCAACAAAGGCTTCAGAACGAACTGGTCAGGAGAACATTGGAGAAGAATCAGAAGCTTCTTTCCTGCCAAGTGCAGAAAGCAGCCAGATTCAACCCAGCATACAGTCCAATGAACTGGGCAATCAACCACAGCATGGCCTCCAGACGTCTTCGAAACATAGTTCTTTAGATGATGAAAGTTATATCCCTCCCCGAAAGCCAAGGAGGAGGCCTAGGAGATATAATAAGCGACAATCTAATGCTGGCGTCAATCACGGCTCATCCAGGGACGTTGATCCAGGGTTTGTTAACCATGCTAATAACGACGCAGTTACAGGAAGACAAGGGATTCTTACACCTGAATTATTTGTGGGTGGACCATCCACACAAAGGGATTTTCCTACGTAGATAAATTAGTCTGTCAGCGGCATGAATTTTTAAAGGTAGAGACGTTCTTAAAAATTTACGGGTACAGTTTTGTAAAATGCTAGGATGTTGTAATTCCTTTATGTTATACTGGAATCAAAGATCGGCACTCTCAACTCGCCGAACTTCTGATCAATTCAATGTTTGCATGAGAAGGTGGTCATCGTAGAAACTTTTGAGAGCATTGATTTGCTGCTGCTGCACATTGTGCGTCTCCTTGCCAAGTGCTTTACAACGTGTATTTCATAATCGTTGTCCAGATACTTTGTTGGGCGTTTCACCGTTGCAAAGTAGGTGTAGGAAACGATTACAATTCGTTATATCTGTTATGGAGATGCTCTACAATCAATCCTCAATTTCATATTCTTCAAGCACTTTGATGGTCTCTTTGAACAGACGCTTGAAGCACGCTGGAGATGACGAGCGAAATACTATTTGGCTGGCTTCCATCAGCACTATGACACTGTCATATTAATTGGTTTATTTATAGGGAAACCCAACTGTTCCCAAATACGAATTACAAGAAAGAGAGAGAATCAACACGACTAGATGTGACGCAACTTGTAAATTATGAGTAACTTAATAGTATCGAGTTCTTTTTCACTTCTATAGTGAAGACCATATTATCCAAGTAGTTGAGGATTATATCAGACTTAATTTTTAATCATATGCCTAGCTCATTCTAATTTATCTCTAAAGACCTTTTTCTAACATGAATTACGTCATTATGTTAATTTAAGATTTTGTAATTTGAAAATTGATATTTTTAAAATTTAAAATTTTACACACTATATTCAATCATGTATTGTGCAAAATCCATAATCTTTTTTCCAAAAAAAGTATACATTTTTTCACCATAAGATATTTAGAATGCTGGCAAACAATCCAAATAGGATTGAGATTAGAAAAACCAATGAATTACATACAAAATAGTAAGTTACAGTGCCCACCATAACAGAGGGCACGGGCGTTCCACCATTGGGAACGTGGTGGGCATCGAACGAAGGGAAACGTAGCAACCAGCGGAACCGCAAGACAGAGAAACGAAGTCTACTTCGAAGGCTTTGACGCAGACTTAAAAAGTAGTAACCAAGTCGGAGTCCGGATCTGGAAGCTTCATGGATGAATGTCATCCATGGGGGAACAAGGAGAACGCTGCTGTTCGGGAGGCTGACGTTCCCTTCGGAGTAACAAAAACGTTCTTCTCGTAAGAAAAGTTACCCCAATCCAAAAATAGAAAATGAAAAGAAAATAACTTTATGCTTAACTTTGCTGAGGCAGGCACCAAACTTCCGGCCTTACCGAACAGCCAAACAAAACCTACCATGCACGAGACGGCATGTGGAAGGTACGAAGTGAAGCACAGCTGAGATACCCCGAATATGACGACCGAGTGAGACCGGCTTTAGGTGGAGTCCGTCCGCAGTGCTTCCTTGAAAAGCAACGACGAAATTGGTGGACGAAAAATTCGAAGGTTGAAGAAGCTCGATGCATGCAACACCTTTGCGCTTTTTTCAAGGAAATTGTGAGGAGAGATTTTCTCCGCTTCTGTTGTGCTTGCTATTGCTGAGTTGACGCAGGAACCTCTCCAGAATTTTTTACAATAAAAAACTAAATTTGTTCAAGTTGTGGAGTGGAAATCGGTGCGGTGTGCGAGTCGGGGGAGGTAATATGGCGTGTTGCAGCACCCGGATTTCACCAGGATTGCACACTTGTGCAGGAGGCGCCTGCGTTCAACGGAGCGGGAGAGCGGAGGCGTGTCTTGGAGTTTCTGTAGCTGAGGAGAAGGGACTCAGCGCATTGAGAGTGAGTAGTGAAAAGATTGAGGAGAGAAGGAAAGGCTTTCTCAAGGGGGAGTATCATCGGAAGTTTGTTATGCACGCTGTTGTTATGGAAGTGCCGGTGGTTAGGGAGACGAGAATGGGCTTGAATTTGAATGGGACGAAGGTTTACACTGGCGCTGGTGGTGCAATACTTGAAGATGTGCCACACTTGACTGATTGGCTGTCTGGATTACCGGTGAGAATTTAGGTGCCGTGTAATGTGTATTGTGAAGTGTAATATTAGTTCATTTTTTTTGTTTTATTTTGCTTGATCAGCTGCTTGTTGTCCCATGCGGACCACTTAGGTTGGTTCTTGTTGTGCAACGGTCGGCGGACTATCGTTGGCTTGCTGTTTCATCGCTCCCTTTGAGAAGTTTTCAGAAATAATTGTGCTGACTAGAATTTTTTTTTGTGGCTGATATTGACGCTTTAGTACGAAGCCTTATGGTTCTTTTATTGTTAGCATTAATACACCACCTTGCGATCGTCGTAAGTTGTTTTCGCTGTTTCCAGATTTGGTTGTTGAAGCGAATCCGACTTTGATGCGTAAATGACCAATGTATTAGATTCTCTCTCGTTTCTCGGCTCTTCCCTCCCCCCTCTCCATTACAGAAAACCTTGTTGTAGCGAAATTAATTGGAAAGTGGTGTTCCCCGTAGTTTTGAATCGCAGTTTTTAATCAAAATTTTGGTTTATTGTTTGGTACTGGATCGATAAATCTTTTTCCTGAACTTGCAATAGTAAAGAGCTTTAAATTTCACATCTATGAACGTCCTGAGTGACCCTGCTCTCTTCCACCTGCTTGAAACATGAAATTTTTGTGTTGAGCACGAGAACGTCCCTGCATCTGAGCACATACCCGCTTTCAAGGTATTTGTCAAGCGGGTGCAGATATGATGCTGGTAGAGATGCTGAGTCTGAGAGAAGGGCAGTCTTGCACTGCATAATTACATGACATGAATGGTTCAGCTTTCTTATTTTATGGCAGAAAAACTCGGAGACTTTTAAATTTGAGTGGAAGGGCGTTTTTATCACTGGCTATTATATTCTGGGTAGACTTGACGACAACGTTAAATTCATCACCATCCAAAACACCATTTTGAAGCTAATTGTTGTTCTTGGTATAGATCACTTTTCATTTTTTACACATTGTCGTAAAATTGATCGAACTTTTTCATTATGATTGCAGACCTACCCGAATCCATTGAAATACAACCCTGCATATTCAGCTGCGAGGTAAAATATCGTTTGTTTTTGTTTTTGTTTTTGTTTTTTATTTTTTGGAACTAAATCCTACTATTATTCGTTCTTGAAAACATATTCTTAGATTCTTTCTTTGTCGGAGTGGCTGTGATTCCATTGTGTATAGCAGTCTTTGTCCATGTCGATTGCTCAGAGATCTTTGCAGGGTAGCAATTATGTGCTGATTCAATCCTTTAGAAAAAGATGAGATAAAAGGGGTAGAAAGCTTGCTCTTGTGAATGAGAAGCTAGGATAAATGAAATAATAATTATAAGATACTTGAGGCTTTTTAATCCGAAGATTTTGTACAAAAATTGTTTATCCTGTCTTGTAATAATTATCGTATCTGATGTTGGAAATGCAGGCAGTATTTCGTCGAGGAAACTGACACTGTTGCCAAAGACGTAAGTTTTGTCTGCGTTTCATTACACTCCTGAAATCTGAACATAAATTCTTAGCTTAGATATGTAAAGAGTGGATTCCGCCGTTTCAGCTCTATGCAGTTTTTGCTGTTCTGCACAACAATACTATGTATTCATTCCTTCAGTCTATTGGTAAATTCGTAGTTAAATGCATTGTTTCTTCATCAACAGGTCGTTGTGAATATCAACGACGTCGGACATGGTATCCACTTCAGACGTGCTGGTCCACGAGACCAGGTACTCAACTGCTGTCATTTCCAACTTTATTCTCAAATAGTTACTGTTTTTTAGTCACTTCAGCCTATTCCTGAGAAGCTTCGTGCATTCACATGTTCCTCACTAGTATTGTCTGAATTTTACATCTACCTAGTATATTGCACTCTTTGTTCCAGTTCCTAAAATGTGATGTTCCGGTTTTACATCCTGCTCAAGGCAAAGTATTTTCAGAAATAAAATCTGATAGAGTGGTTTTATTCATTCGCAACCGATTCTATAAACGTTGCAAGATTATTTTCTGACGAGTTTTTCCTTCTAATTTTTCTTCAGATATACTTCAAACCAGAGGAAGTTAGAGCATGTATTGTTACTTGCGGGGGGCTGTGTCCCGGTATTAACACTGTAATTCGTGAGATTGTGTGTGGTCTATGGACGCAATACGGAGTGCGTGAGATTTTGGGCATTGATGTAAGTGACAAATTGGTATCTGGCTGATAGTCTAGATTTATAACTAGTGTAATCTCTCAGCAATTGTTGTAATTTCCTTTCGAGCGATTGAGGCCTGTCGATTATATATATTGAGTCATCATCCTTGTTTTACTGAAGTCTTGAGATAATGTCACATCCAAGACACCGATAATTAGACGTCGATTGACTGTACTGTGAAACTTACGCCACTATTCTTATCCGCTGCCTCAATATTTTCTATCATGACCTCTTCAGGATTGGTTATGTAGTCGGATTACTGATGATCATCACGATTTCTTCGCAGGGGGGTTACAGGGGATTCTATTCAAAGAACACTATTGATTTGACTCCCAAGACAGTTAATGATATCCATAAACGTGGAGGCACTGTACTGCAGACCTCTCGTGGTGGTCATGACTTGGGAAAAATTGTGGACTCTATTCAGGACCGTGATATTAACCAGGTTAGACAATATCATGTTCGGCGGCCTTCACGAGTACCTGTAAAGATCGTACTGTTATGTGAGTAATGTCACTATTTATGGAAAATAAATTGTTTTAAGCAATATCCTTCTAAATTTTAGTCCAATGGTAGATGTTCTTACTTCTTAAATGATTGTGAAGGT
Organism: Physcomitrium patens; assembly: GCF_059467195.1. NCBI lineage: Eukaryota > Viridiplantae > Streptophyta > Bryopsida > Funariales > Funariaceae > Physcomitrium > Physcomitrium patens. Next base: position 17,138,724 of record NC_143418.1, read on the forward strand.
TTATATTATCGGTGGTGACGGGACCCAGAAAGGAGCTAATGCCATATATGAGGTATCTTTCAACGACGGTGTAAAACACTCCGTGCAGATGCTGTAGGCAAGCCCCAAATGAGGGTTAGGCGAATTTGAGTGCTTGCCTGGCCAGTTGGATGGGGGTTTTAAAGAATTTTTTCCTGCGGCTTGTAATACAAATATGCTCATAAAAAAATAGATCGACGTGGGATCGTTTTAGGCATCTTAAGCTTCAGACTTTTTTGCCAGTTTCCCACAGAATTGACTTCATAGCAGAATGCTCTGTTGAAGAATGTGTAACTTAAAGACGTCTTGTAAAGATCCTAATTAAGAGGTTAGCATAAATTGATTCTTGAATTGATTACCCCCAATAACATTCAGTATATGGTCTTTTACCCGCAGGAATGCAAAAGAAGGGGTCTGAAGGTGGCTGTTGCAGGCATTCCCAAAACTATTGACAATGACATCGATGTACGTCACTGTCTTTTGATATACACTTGGTAGGATTACGTGCGGTAGAAGTAACTAAGTTTCAGGAAGCTAATATTTGGATACGTGTGTGCGCAAAGACTACCAGATGACATGATTAATTATGTATTGTTTTCTTGAAGTCCAAGTGTGCCACCGTCTAATGCATATTTGTCGAATGTGGTATTTGAGGTAACAGGTCATAGATAAGTCATTCGGATTTGATACAGCAGTGGAAGAAGCTCAGCGTGCAATCAATGCAGCTCATGTGGAAGCTGAGAGTGTTCAGAATGGTCTTGGCTTAGTCAAGCTGATGGGACGCTATAGTGGTGAGATTTTTAGCAGAATACCCACCAATATTCAAGCAACATACATCAGCTGATTTGCTTTCAGGAGTTGGGACCTGAATGAATTTGCTCCCTTCTCTAATGTTATTTTGGTTTGTTTTGTAGGCTGATTGATTTACTTTGTGGCGCAGGTTATATTGCAATGCATGCAACTTTAGCAAGTCGTGACGTGGTAAGTTTTTTTTCTTAGTTTCTTTCCTTTTCTTGAGTTTTTGTAAATGGAAGGACCGCAGATTAGCTGCTTTAGGCAGAGTATAAGAAAATCATATTGATTGCAGGGAAGTTGCTGCGGGTACCTTTGATGAAACAGCTGGATCTGGTGAAAGATACTCTGATCGTTTTATGTGGTGAAATCAGGACTGCTGCTTGATACCTGAAGTACCATTCTATTTGCATGGATCGGGTGGGTTAATTGAATTTGTGCGTAAAAGACTTCGAGAAAGTGGCCACATGGTTATCGTTGTAGCAGAAGGCGCTGGGCAAGAATTGATGGCTGAGTCCACAGTGAACAATAACGACCTCAAAGACGCCTCTGGAAACAAGTTGCTCCTTGATGTTGGTCTTTGGCTTTGCACCATCTTGAAGGTAATTATCGTTGTATATTTTGTATTTCAGGTTATATTTGAACGGATTCGCATAGATCCTAGATGATGGTTTTAAAAGGGAAAAAAAGAATAAGGTTGGATCCATATCTGCACATTTATCAGGTTTATGGACCTTATTTGATTGTGTGACCACAACATTCATCTTCAGGATCATTTCCAGGCAGAGTTTAGGGAAACGCTTAACCTGAAGTACATAGGTATGATAAAATGACCAAAACCTTCATTGGTCTCTCTCTCTTTCTCTCTCTTTCTCTCTCTACCTCACAGATATCGACGTCAAGTGAAAATTTTGGACTAAACTAGCAGAAGACCTTGCGCTTGACCCAGTTTCAAAGCATCGAGATTTGACTAAGAATAAAATCACTGTGGTTTTTTAGATCCTAAGTACATGATTCGAGCGATACCGAGCAATGCTTCTGACAATGTCTATTGCACCTTGCTCGCTCATGGTGCGATTCATGGAGCCATGGCTGGTTACAGCGGTTTTACTGTGGGACCTATCAACAACAGACATTGCTATATTCCCATAAAAGTAAGAATTGTCTCTTCTTTGTTTTTATCATGGACGACGCCTATAGTTTAGCTCGGATGTTATGAATGATCTTCAGTGGATTATTGTATACTAATGTTCGCGCTTTTTGACAGAGAGTGGTAGCAAAATCTCGAAATGTGAACGTTGCTGATCGAATGTGGGCACGACTGATGTCATCAACAAACCAGCCTAACTTTTCGCGATATGAAGAAGTTGTTCAGCGGCAGCGGAAGCTGAATGCACAGAAGCAAGAAGAGGTGGAAAATGAAAAGTCAACGCTATCTTCAAACGGCGCCTCCAAACCAGTAAGCCTTCAAAACGTTGGTCGACAGAGCTAAGATTACTACACGCATTCAACGTACAGCAATGAGATCACATTCACAAGATTCAGCTGTCCGTAATCTTTTAATTTTCTTCAAACTTACTGGCAATTACAGGTGTTCTATTCATCTAGAGTTCCAATGTGCATTAGGCATCTGTGACCCCTGTGACTAACATTCTGATTGCAATATTGCCAGGGAAATGAACGTGCTACTGAGGACGAATCGGTGTTAATTCATTCAGGGGACAGGCAAGAATTTCCAGTTTCTGCTGGTGGATTGCAGCCTTCACCGATATCATCACCTGTAGCTGGGGAACCCACACCTAGTGTAGACCATGCTGCTCCGTGACTTGCCGTTTGTATCTTCAAGATGTTTGAGTCCCTGAGAACCATGATCGGACGCTCGGACGTTTTATGCCATGACGCTTACTTTTAACCGTTTGTACATAATTATGATTCGCCATTTGCTTCTGCAGACAAGAGTTTCTTATATTCTCAAATCATCCCAATCTTGTTGCTTTTCCTCTTTGAAGCTGAGAGCTTAATTGGGCTCGTCAATGAATTTTTAAGTTGGAAGGATAAATGTTCACTAAGTGCATCTAAGGAGTTGAAGTGCGGCCTCGGGGCGCATATGTCCCTGGGTAACAGTGCGTGTGCTTCCTCTTGCATCTTGGGTTGACTTCAAGCTTGGCTTTCATTGAGTCATCACTATCGATGGACGACGACGATGACGACAATAAAGACCTCACCCTGTCAGGATCCTCATAGTCTGATTCACCCCGTCTTATTTTTAGTTCACGTTTTTCATGCAGTCTGCGACGCTTGTCAGCTTCACTTTCTTCAGACTCGCTACTCGATTCGGAGATCAAAGTTACGAGGTGCTTCCTCCAGTCTTCTGATTCGCGGATGTCCTCGCGCAGCTTGGCTCTTATTTGAGCTAATTGGCTAGCTTTCCGATACCTTGACTTAATCGTCTCCCACCGCGTCATGGTCTCCACCTCAATTGATTTGTAGTACTCTGTAACGCCAGGAAATGGAGTATTGTTCGGTCTACATCTCCCGTAGATGCTAGGACCTGCAATAAGCCAGCCTTTAATGACAGTTCACATGTATAACCTAAGCCTGCTATGCTGAATTTTTGAATTGGCTCCGATTTACTTGTGTAGTGATATTGTGAAAGCTGACAGAATGAAGAAGCGAATACGTGAAGAAAGTTCGAACATGAGTTCATTACCTTCAACTTTGTAGACGCTGTATTTACCGTGAGTATCCTGCCAATCAGGACCTCGCCATCCATACCCTAGCCCAGGGTCGAGTTCAATGAGGCTCAAAGCCGGCGGATGTTCTTCATACTGGAACTGGACACCACGACACAAATGCGTGGGTGATCGATTACGCACAGGAGTGTTTAGAGGTGTTGTGTCAACGTCCTTTTCCTCAATGTCGAGTCGCCACTCAAAAGCATTTTCACCTTGCGGTGCACCTCCTTTCAACAGCTTTGGTACATTCATGCTCGAGCTTGCGCTTGCTGCCAAAGCGCAAACATTCGAGTCAAGCTCCATGGCCAATCCATAGCCTGGAATCACGTGAGGCTTTTCATCGCAGGGGAGAAATACCTCTTTCCCCGACTTGTGAGCTGTTGAGGATGCCATTATTGAACGACATAGATTTGAAGAAGCTGTGAATAAAAACAGCTTAAGATCTTGTAGAAGTTTCAATTCATTCGATGGATCGTCTTCATTCGTCTCTGAGGTATCCCCTGTCCTTGTTTGTGTCATGACGCAGTCTTGGCCTTCGGATTCAAGCTGTTCTGAGACACAGGAGTCGCTTGATGCCACTTTGGACAGTTGTAGCACTGGTGAAGTTTGTATTATTGGGTCCTTCACAGGTAATTTATCGTCTCTCTGAGTATCTGGCGCTGGATTTAACGCATCTCTAGATCTCTGCAATTCCTCAAACCAGAGCGCTGCGAAAGAGGTGGTCTTTTGGGGACATGCTGAATCTTGCGACGGAGTTGGAGCACTGATCAGAGATGCCATGCCTGGAATTCTGCAAACAGATGCTATTTCTTGGTGTCTTCGCTTTTCTTCGGTCCAACCAGTCGAGCTCTCATGATGTAGAACTTGCTGTCTTTTGTATAGGTTGTTGGACTCTTCCTGTGTTATCCTGATGGCTCCTTTCTTGCGAAACTCCTCTGCCAAGATGAATTCCACTTTCGCCATCGCCTCCTCTACGAACTTGTTTAGAATGCTGTCATAATTCATCTGCGGAGTGAATAAGAGAGATTAAAATCTGCTTGAGCCTTAGAATCTTGTGAATCCAACTTCAACAATCAGTGGCACTTATCTGCGGATGCGACAATTGCGAAAGTGATGAGAGACCGCTTAATACAAACCTGGAATGTATCATCGACTTGAGTGACGACAGTGCGCTGCGAAATCGGACAATTCGATGACATTTTACACCAGCTTCGTACACATGTGTGCACGATTAAGAGAGTTCCTGCCATGAAGATGGTGATTGCGGGGAGTATGATCACCAGGTATTGCAAATAGTTCTCCATGTCTTGTTAATTCACCATTAGGTTAGCTTGTGTCTGGCTTTTTAATCATTTATGCTGAGCTCAGATTAGGTGACTCCTTCCCTAGCACACCTTATGAGGAGGCACAGAATCGTGTGCAAATTAGTTGCTGAGGATTGCTTAGCTATGAATTCCTTGTCGACATAGCCTTATGGCAAGCCATAACCCTTGTCAAACTAAGTAGTGACCGTAGCACACCCATCATGGTAATCGTTTTGCCATAGAACTTTTGTTGGATTTAATGATCCGAGTAGCGTCACGGTATTCCTGTAGATTTTAGGCATGCCGCAACCACCTTCGGAGCCTTGATACCCCACTAATCTGGCAGAGCGTCACACTTCGACTTCGAACTTATTAGCGTTACCACAACAATGTTCGGCCCACCTTTTGGAAACGTTTTCTCAAATTCAAATTTGACCTCAACAAGCTACCTCTCCACACGAGAAGAAACTTGATCGTAAAATTCTTTAGTCGCTTCATTGCTGCTGATGATGTCCAAAGGACTAGAGGGAGTTTGGGAGAGCTGTAACGTTCCTTCTGTATTAGATCCCAAATAAGACGTTCTTTGCAACCAAATGGCATGGAGTATTACCCAAACATCTTCAACAGAAATTGGTCGGGCCCAGTATCACCAGTTCGAACCTTTGGACTCTAGTTTGCGGTTTATAACGCTCAGCAATCAAAGGTCATTTGCAACAATTATGAATTGAGAGTTAGTCATTACAAATGTTACAAGATGTCAACTAACAACAAGATATGAACGACCTGGCTAAATTACTACGCAATATTTAATACAAATATTATGTACAAAGTGTATATACAAACATTATTTTAGTAATTTTCAAAGCATTGGTAACCAAAACATTTTGAAGTATGGTTCTCGAAATTCTGAACCATTGACGTGGAAATTACCAAGAGTCAATCAGACTAAGCGGATTGTGTCCTCGAAGATCAGATCATGACGACCAGTGCACCACTGATCTAGACTTCTCACACTGAGTGCCTAAAATTCTCATTTGGCCCAGGACTTACAATCGTATAATCACCGCCTCTTTGCTCCGACACTTCCTGAGAAATGGGGTGAGTCTGGATGCACACCCAGACGTTCAGGACAGTGTAGAAGACCTCCATTGTTTGTCCTATGAGCCAACCGCGCAGCCTGGCCTGCAAATCATTCATCACGTCTACTGCTTTGAGGTTCATCGTTATATATATATATATATATATATAGATGAGAAAATAGGAACTCTACGGTACTTTTTACTTAAGAAAACATAGTTGCGAGAGCAGTCACATCATTACTGCCGTAATCAAAGAACGCCAAGCAGAAAGGCCTCAGAAACCCCAGGACAAGGTGCAGATTAAATGGCTTCAGAACAACTTGCACAATGGTTGCAGACACGTCATGAAACATGCACCTGCATACCTTTTTGAGATATTCCAGTGCGGATTAAAAATAAGCGAACGATTAGGTTTGTTTCAAGTCCTCTCATCCCAGTGATCAGCAAGAAGGTAGACACGTTGCGATGACACTCATTGAACACATCAATCAACCGCATTCAATGCTTGACTGAGGTATTCCAATCCATTCTATGGCATGCAAATCCTTTCTTCGAACTAGCCTAGTCCTGAACAATGCCGGGCATTCTCTGTACTTGTGTGAAATAAATCACCCTGTGGCTCTGGCTTTTCCATAGCTATGGCATTGCCAAGTCACGAAGAACAACTGTATCACCTAGACTTGAGTGACACCAAATAGCGTACCAATTGCTGTAGGTAACACGAACTGAACTTGGACTACTGGAATCACCTCAAGCTTCTCTAGGAAAAAAGACAGTGCAAAAAGAGACAACAGTTCCGTGAGCTTGTCCTGTGTAAGAGCGCCCGTCATAATCATTCGCATCATGGTGTGCACCCTCTTATAAAACTGATTCCGGCATTAGAGATGCCTTATTCGACGTCACTCACCCAGGACACTACAACCCACATGGATTTCGAAAAACGTATCCCTGACACCGTGCAACTGTTCACAAGTCATCTGGATAATGCCATCTGAAGACTCTTGACCGCTAAGCCAATTATAGCATCCCACACACAACAGTACCATCAGGATTCTTTTCATTTCTACCTCTTCCGTCATCTGCTCCTCGTCTTTCTCGATTCTGAAGCTCTTGGCTGTTTCCTCGTCCACTGAGACTTGGGACGTCTGCACTCCATCAGCAACAGCCTTAATCTCCCGGTACAATGCCGCCAACTGGTTCTGCAACCGTTCAGCTGCACCAGCTCCACCACATCGAACAAGCATTTGATTCAAAACTTCCACCTGCATGTAGACGCTAAATCCTTTCAACTCAAGCTCCGATACCAACACCAACGCAGTTCAACTACAATGCCCTCCGCCGAACACTAATCCACAAACCATCGTCGAATCCTACTTTGGGTACTCACCTATCCTCAACCCTCAACAACTGGGACCCTAATGAACGCCTTACAAACATAATTACACTAATCCAAAACCAGACCAAGAGACGTTTTAAAATTATAACCCACCTGACCTGGCAGCGTCCCCTCGATGTCATCAAGGTTGCCAGCAGAAACACTCAAAGTGGACAGAAACGCTTCGTCACCCTGCACATACTGAGAATCCAGAACCGATACAGACGTGTCTAATCACCTTTATCCATCACAGAGAGATTACAGTACCGAGGTGAAACGATCACACACATCTACAACCAGAGAATAGTTAAACATCAAAGCCATCACCTGGAAGATTGTGCATGCCCTAGCAAATCTACATGCCTTGCACAGAAACACTTGGTGATTCACTCATTTCGAACAATACAATCAACCATCTTCCAGGTCTCTCTGTACACGGAAGTCTAAAGAATTGTGTCTAGTGCGAAAAGAGTTGGGTTGTCAATCAGAAAGGAAAACTTGTCTGAGTTTCTACAACATGATACTTTTCCAGGAGTGTGTTTATGAGGAGGCCAGGTATTTCAAAGGTTTCTGTTTGTGTGGGTAACAGGTCGAAAGTGTCTCAGGTTGGGTTTTAGTTTCGGTTCTGACAGCAGCAACGACCGAACATTTATTTATTTTATTCGAAGCAGCTGAATCTTTTACTTGTACTGGCTGAATATGAGCAGAACTTCCGCTCACATTCACAACATTCAGCAGTTTTGCTTGAAATGGCTTTACACTTGTTGCCAAATCAGTTGAAACTCGAGGTGAGCAATCCACGTCTACATGAGAAAGGTTAGAAAAAATAAGACATTTGCTAGTGGGCGTCCCTCATCAGAATCGGACGCTGTGGGCTGAACTTTTTTTAAAATTTTAAAAGAAAATACTTCTTTTTTCTTACACCAGTTGCATTAATCTTTTATATAAAACAGCTCAAGTCAGGAGATAAACCAATTGGATAAATCTAAGGAGACAAAAACCATTTCTAATTGGTTGCATATCTCATTTTCTAATTGATTGCATATCTCATTGTTTCCATAACTTAACTTTTGATCAATCAAAGATCAAAATTTGCATGCTATTGTTGAAGATTGCCAAGAGTAGTATTGCAAGATCACTAAGTTTCCAATAGTAAATTTAGTAAATAATTTTTAATTCATATTTTTCATTGCCAACAACACATGTTTCCATTAATATCCAATAAATATTTAAATCTAAGAGCACAAAGTACAACTTGATCTTCAACATGGATGTATTTTTCTCAATTAGTGCATGTAAGATTATATGACTTTGTTATTTTAGATTGTATTTGTATTTTGTTATAAGTAATTTTTGACAACATTTATTCACATTCAATAACTTTAGAACAAACAAATTGTCTTACTAGAGAGTTATTTTATATTTCATTTTGAACATAAAAGGATTTTTTTGTGTCAAAATAATCCATTTGTGAATCTTATAGTAGAGAGTTTGCGTTACATAGAAGCATTTAAATGCCTAAATTATAATGAAATTTTAGTAGAAAAAATAATTATTTTTATAATAAAGTCTTTTAACATTTGTATTGGTAAAGGTGAGAGACCAACTTGTGATTAAATTAATGTAATTTAGTTTGAATTTTCATATGATAATCTAATTATCTTTATATACCTTTACTAATAGAATGACTTAAGATAAGCAATTATCTTTGTCTTTATTATTGCTTAAGTATTGCTCCATTTATTTTGATTAGAAAAGAGTTTTTAAAATAAATAAATAAAATGATTAGTAATAAGATCTATCAACTTATATAAGTTATGTTTAGAAGTATAGAAGAGGTGATTTTGATTAGATTGCCTACTTTGTTCTTCTACTAAATCTAAGTGACTTGCTTTTAGCATCTTCAATATTACTAGGCACATGACTTAGAGGCTATATATTTCTTATATATCTCTTAAATTTGAATTCAAGTGATCTATTAATATCTTGATTTGATCCTAAATTTCAACTTAAAATAGTTGTCATATGCAAGACAATTTAAAAGAACTTATCAAAAAAATCTTTCATTGTAATCTTAGTAGAAGTTTTAATCAATGATAATCTATTTTCAATTTATAGGTTTTAAATTTCTTTAGAATAAAAATTATGATTCTATGATTAGACTATACACATTCTACTAAATATAAGATATGAAAATAGAAGTTGAATTTGTCTATTCTTTCTTCTAAACATGCTTTTAAATAAAACTATCTTTTTTCTAATTTTTGTTTATTTTTCTAATATAATTTAATCTTAAATTTTCCTGACTAATTTTATTAATCACTATAAGAATCAATTGGATAGGATGTTCTCTCTTATAAATTAATAATATTTCCAAAAATAAGAAAAAAAAATTCTATTTGATATGTAAAAAATAGTTTTTTTTTTTTTTTTTTTTTTTTTTTTTCCTACCTTTTCAAACTCTCTATTGAAATAAAAATCCCACAAATCTACAAAATTAGTCAAAAGAAAATAATTCACAAAATATTATTTTCAACAAATGCAACTTTCTATTCTTCTAATATGTTTCCAAACTCACATGTTCTTAAATTAACATGGTAATCTAAAACAACCTATTATATTGCATGACTTCTCTTGACTTGAGAATCCTCTTCAAATGAAAATACATTCTTTTCCATTCTTTTAACTTCCTCTTTACATTACCTTTGTCAAACATTCCCCTTATAAAAAAAAAGGGGAATGTTAAATAGACCCAAGTTTTTACTAAATCAATCCACCCATCTTAACTATCATGAAAAAAAATGACCTCTAGCTTCATCATGAAAACCAACCACATTACCATATTTTTCATATTAAGGATTGGTTGATTTTGTAAAACCATGGATCTGTTTAACATTCCCCTAATAAATAAATAAAACTAACAATCAATCTATCTACAATCATCTCAATTCAACTCTAAACTTTATCCTCTGCAATCCTGCGTGCAGGCGCTGGTGCTAGCAACGTCCCTCCACACACTTCGTTCCGAAAAAACGGAGATCCCTCTCGTCGAACTCCCTGGAAACATCTAAGGTCTCGTCTCAATTTCGGGTGGGGCTTTAACCCTACAAGTTACGGATTCTTCGATCTCGCATCGGGGAACTGCAACGTGCAGGGCAAGGAATCAGGAAAAGGAATCCAAAGTTGAAGACCAAGATGAGAATTTTCTTTCTGAGCACCCGTCAGGGCCACCCTCGTAACTTCTGTTCACATCCTCTGCTGTCTCTCCAGCATCATCCTGTGCTTGCACTATCCACTCCCAGTATCCAAAAGAGTAAGTCAGGTCGTACCCAGCTCATGACTTCATGTACTGCACGTCCATCTGAGGCAGCACTGGTGTTGAACAAGCCCCAACTTGCACTCCCAGCTTGTAAAGCTGCGGCACCACAAGTACATAGCCATGTACGTATATATGCGGAGCGACAAAAAGTAAGTAAGTGTGTGTGTGTGTGAGTGTGTGTACCCAAGCAGATTCTACATCGAATACATTGTGCTCTACTTCCTTGTGACATGCTAAACCCATGAGAGCGTCCCAGTACTTCAGATGGATGTCACGGGAATCATTTGCAGTCTTGAGTGAACATACAACAGCACGGACGTAGGAAAACAAATACAAAACAAAGGAAGAGGAGGATGACCAGTTTTTTAATTCGTTTTCTTGCATTTCTCTGATATGATAGGAAACACATACAGCGTAAGAAAGAGTACTGAGAAATGCATTCACCCGACACTGAGTTGTAGAGATGAGTTGCCAGGCAAAGCCCTGGAGTTTTTGAACTTCCGGGAAAAGAAATGCCACACGAGTATAGAAGCCAAAAACACTGCGAAGGCAAGTGCCAGGAATGATGATGCCAAGTACTGAGGTGAGTTTAGGTGGCGTTGTCGAGAAGGCACCCCTCCCACCACATCACTTATGCTCTCAGGACACCCTTCCTCTCATCCATTCAAAAAAATGAAACTCTGCACACCTTCTAGGAAGCATAAAAAACTCACCTCAGTATATATAGATATGTATATTTGTATATTTATATTACCCTTTTTGTAACATTTGTTAGAAAGTTGGAAATTGAGTTGTGAAAAATCATGATATTCTGGTGTTAAGAATACTGGGTTTTGAGCGAGTTAGCTTTGCCAATACTCACAATTTTATTCCATTGATGTTACGAGACAAGGCTATAAAAAAAATCCCTCAAATCAGCATCATATAAACGCCATCCTGATTCCGTTCTAATCGCTAAATCACCTGCATACTTTGTTCCAGTCTTGTGATCTTGTGAGTTTCATACACTTATGGTCTTCAAGGAAGGCATCAAACTATGAACACGGAGAAATGCTGACGCTGGCGGTCACCATCTTGAGCAAAAGGTCGATGCGAGGCCAGCTTTGACAACCAAACTGCTTCTTCGTTTTTCAAAAGAATCGCTTTGGCACATTCAATGGTGGTGGGGTTTCACCAACAAGAGCTTGGGACGGATGTAGAGGTTCTGTAGTCAGGTTCCAGAGAGCGTAGACCCAATGATCCTCGCGAGGATTGCGACTACAGGATGTGAAGGTTCTCGGAGAAACCGCAGTGAAACTACGAAAAGCTGTGCCCATTAATTCGTCACCTTGGCTGCTGGGTTTTTCTCGAGTGCTGGCCAGCGCCACAATCCATTGCAGAGGAAGGGTACAGAGCCATTTGGCAATGCATCACACTGCAAACTGGATTTTGACAGCAAAGAGTCGGCCGATTGCGGCAGACTGCCACAAAGTCTCCCTGTTGTTGACAAATCGTACTCGGCTAGGTGGGAGACTGACCAGGCCGTCGCCCGATTCTGGCACACAGGCGAGAGCAGGTCGCCCCTCTTGCATTGTGTCCCTGGAAGCTACGCCCTATTGCTCCTCCTCACTCTCTCTCTCACTCTCTCTCTCACTCTCTCTCTGACACATGCAGCATCGAAATCCACCGGCTTCAATCCCCTGTCACCTGTGACCATGGCCACTGCACGAATCCCTGGCTTTTGTTCTAGATCTACTGGAGTGCAAAGTAGTGGAAACATGGTGTAGATAAGCGTGAGGCGGCTCTTAACTTGGGTCACCAGTCTCGGATTACTAGAAGTGAGTCTTTCAGTGCGGGCTCCCCGAAATGAGCTTTTCCCCCGCATGGAACTGTGTGGTAGGGAAGAGATTCTTCAATGTGCTGATGGGCCTTAGGGGATTCTCACCGGCTGCGTTGCCCCCATGCACGCAGTAATTATTTAATTATTTATTTATTCGTTTTGATAGAGTTTTCGACGAGTAGTTTGAAGCTTTGGAAATTTCGATCGTGAGTCATGATGTGCCAGTGGTGGAAGAAATAGCTGATTGGGTGCATGGAGGAGGTATGACTTAGGTGTTTGTTGTTAACAACTTCATGCATCTTTGGGAGTTGAAGTGCAGGGAGGCAGGCAGGGGGGTTGACTGGTTTGGGGTTTTGTCGTCTTTGGTGAAGTGAGTGATCGTGGGGGGTTGTGTGCAGGGTAGGGTGGGTCGTGAGAGTGATTGGTGATTAGTGGGATGCAGGGATGTAATGAGCCTGCCATAATGTCGCGGCGTTCGGTAGGGGAATGGTGTCAGCTCGCAGGTTGTGACAAAGAAGTGGTTATTTGTTGGAGCTACAGCATTCCTTAAATGCAAAGAAGATGAGTAGTCTCTCGCAGAGGTGATAATCTCATTTCTCGCAATGTCCTCGTCTTTGTCTTCGCATTCGTTTTGTTTGAATGTCTTGCAGTGCGGAACCTTGCTGGTAATGGGGTTGAATGCTCACTAATGAGGTCAATACAACCCTCCGACTCTACAACGTTACATGGACCACCAGACTATTTAATATTACCATTCTCTCGAATGTCTTGAGATCTGCACCTTGGAGTGGGTTCCAATTTGTGGAGTGAGCAATGCTGTGGTCTGCTGTTAATAGTCGAGAATGATAAGCGCTCGGTGTTCATTCATTGAACTTTCGAAGTTAGTGTCCGGATTTGGGTCTGGGCGTCCTTCCGTCACACACGTTCGAAGCTTACTTCAAAGCTTTTCCCAAGATCAGTGCCCCTCGCATTGTGTAGCTCTGGGGAAATGTTCTCACTTATCTTTGTGGGTTCGGAAGTGGCATACAGGGGTGATTGAGGATCACAATGTTTCTGTAGTTAGAACAGCTTCTTCCCCATCGCAGTTCTTTCCATACTGGACACTAACTTTCTTCTCACTTCACAGTTGGCATGAATGGACTTGATCGCCCTGCACCTGTATATCCTTCTCTTTCCTTGTTTTCCTTCTCTTTCTCAAACTCTTGATTATGGAGTTGGCTTCATCGCCGTCAGAATCATCACCCACCTTGCAGGCGCAGGTCAGAGTTGCATTCCGATGACTGAAACTTTCCAATCTCGCGGGAATCGCCAAGGCGTAAGCTCGGCTTCCGTCTTTACCCTCGAGCATTGCGCATTGTGAGGCGAATGAGATGGAATAGGTCAAATGCATCATGCAACTATCTCCGAAATTATCCCAGCACGAATCTAAATAAGGAAATCTCTGAACCGATTGTCCCTTTCTTTAGGTTCGTTGGGCTGATGTCGGCTGTCATCGCCCACCTGGCGGTGTTGGTATCTTTTCCGAGTCCGTAGCCACTCTCTTCTCCTGAACTTTGTCATGAGGTTGAATATGGTTGCTACTGGTCCACCATGGTCTCCTCGAGATGAACTGACACTTTGCCCTCATTCATACATTTTTTCCAGATCGTACTGTCCTTCACACATGATGAAGGACTCCTTCCATGCCCCTACTTTTGGAAGCTCTAGCAGCCTGAATGTGCTTCATGTGTTGTTAGGTGGTGAGGAGAGCCGGGAATGAAGGTGTAGCGCCTCGTGAAGCTAGAAATGTTTTTATTTCATCATTCCACACTTCTCTCTTGTTCGAGTTGCGGCATTGTGCTGCGAGCGTCCAATCGGTTCAATGCTAAGATCGCTCTTCCGCTGAAGAAGCTCATTTGAGTGCCAAGACGATGACGCCGTCTCTTACTCAAGCCACAGCATTGGAGGCAGAGCTGGTGCCAGTGGTACTCAATCCAGAGGCTGGCCATGCAAACGACGTTGCTCCGCCACCTTTCTTATTCGATACTAGCAGCGCGCCCGTGCGTGTCTTGATCGACAAGTTGAGGCTCCCCTCTCGCCATGACTCATGTGACGAGGAGGAGCCCAGTAGCTCCACCATCCGGCTAGCACATGCTGCTACTGGCCGCTTAAAGGAGGTGACTATTGTGCCAGGAAATGTAAGACACTGCGGAAGAGTTATCGAGAATGGTGTTGAAGTATACTCTGTTGCAGAGCTTACAGATCTAATCCAAAGTCAGATTGTGGACCTTCCAGACATCACCCCGGAAGTTTGCGATGAGCTACCATCTAGCAACCCACGCCTCTGTGAAGCGGTGCTGCGGTCTGTCTTTGCACCTAGAGGGCCAGGGGAAAGCCTGGAAGATTGTATGAAAAGCGCCGATGTTGTGAAGCAGGCCTTCACTCTCCAGGCCAATGTGTACGCGAAGGCCGAAACTCGCGCTCTCAAAGTGGCTCAATATCGGAGAGCCGGTACGTCGCAATATCTCACATTCTTTCAGGTGGTATAAGCTATATACATGTTTGAAATCTTACCGTCTATTTTGGCCTGTGGATTCTGTCTGCTGCCAATGCAGAGTTGCAGCTGAAGCTGGAATCCCTACAAAAGGACGACGACGCTCTTGTTCCGCCCACCCAATTTCATGATCCAGTGGTGTACCAGAGCTGGAAAATGGAGGAGCTACAGATTCTCTCCAACCTTGTCGACCTCTTCGGCAACCTTCCCTCCTTCTCCGGTGGTGTGCAGGTGAAGATTCTCTCGGTGGAAGGATTGAAGCTGGAAGCTACTCCAAAATGTGTTGCACCGATGTTCAAGAAGAAGGTAGTTGAGAGCCGTGTATACTGCTCTGTGACGATTCTGCCTGCAAGACCCGGAAACATGCCCTCGCCGGTGGAGTCTGAAGAAGGCACTGTTGAAAGGACCCCTGCATATTTCAGCGAGGTCGTCAATTGCATTGGGGATGCTGAATGGAATTCCCAGTCACCCTGGATTCCTATTTGCAGGTTCTCCTTCTATTCCTTCTCGGCCATAGGTGTTAGGAAAATCTTTGTATTGCTTGCACTAGAACGTGTCGGTTGAAGTGATCGAGACTTGGCATTAATTTTAAGATCGAAACAGCGCATAGTTTTTATTTATCTATTTATTTTGTCTAAAGAAATTCTTATAATTTGTTACACCTTTGAAAGAAACGAATGCTCATGAAGAGCTCGACTGAGAAGAGTGTGATGGTGGACTGGCTGTTCACCGGACAGTTTGCAGGATAGGATCTTGATTGAAGTTTGGGAGAAGTCTGAGAATGTGGTTAAGTGCGAAGAATCTGAACCACAGCCAGCCCCACAGCCACAGCCAGAGGTTGTCATTGAGAGTAATAAACTGGAAAACATCCGTGGTATTTTCAAAAGGCGGAGCACATCAAGAAGAAAGAAGGTACTTTCAGAGAAGTCTCAGAGTGACGAAAAAGTAGTTGAAACTGTAGTGTGTCATCAATTTCGTGATGAGAGTTGAGATACTCTCTCGTGGCTACTTAGGGATTATCAAGGAAAAAGGCAATCGTGGAGTAGATGGACGCTCAGAGTTGTGCATTTTGTATGCCTAACAGTTTCGGTATGAGACCTTCACCAATATTCGTTCTCAAATATTAGTGCCTCGTCTTTGTGGATGCTTAAAAATCATAACCTGCTGCGGAGAGTACATGGCAGCTATGCAGCAATTTCATAGGGGAATGATTGGTGGATGTGCTTATCACTTAAGTGTCGTCACAGGTAGCGCCATGGAGTGGAGATATTTTTCTTGGTCAGGTGATCGTCTCATTCAGCCACATAGAATCTCAAGCTCTAGCTCATGGAGGTGTACAAGGGCAATCTCCTGCGACATCATACATGCTTGCAGATGAGAGGGGGAAACAAGGAAACAGCACCTTGCAACTTCAGTTCACTTGTTCCTGCGAAAGATTCTACCGGTACGACGAAGCTTTTCAAGAACAATGAATGCTGCAGTAGCATCTCTACGAAAATTTCCTCACCATTGTAAGACTTACAAAGTGATTGCCTGACTCAAGCTCTTAGCACATGCAGGGAAGCGCCCCCAAACAAGCTTCTGTTAATGCCTCCTGTGGAAGAAATAGAGAGTGCCTTCGACAATTTTGTGCGGTTGGCCTTTCATGCTGAGGATGAAGGTGCTTACTGTGCCATTACCAACTCTCCTGAAACGAGACATGCAGCTGGAGTTTCTTCTAACAAATTCAAATCACACCCTCTGGCTGTGCTCGAGTGGGGGACTAACTTATGCTAGGTTTGTGAATCTGTAGCTCTATTTCAACTTGGACCGCAATGGAGGCAGATAGTTTATGGCTTTGGAGCACACTATCGGATTCGGGGAGAGAGATGTGCTTTAGGCATGGTCAACGTAATGGTCGGGCTATTTCAAGAGGATGCCCGTTATTGCATTGGAATTGTGCCCGAGTGGTTGCCAGTGTGTAGTGCAGCCAAGGAGGGAACGTTAACAAAGAATGAGCTTGCACTACATTGCCACATCGTTGTGTGTAAGAATTCTTGTACTTTTTTTTGTATTCTACTGTTCGATAGATTAGGTGTTTTAAGCGATAAATGAAGACCTTTCCGTTACTGTGCATTCTCTCACCAATTTGTGGTTTGTTTCACTCTTGGTGATTTGAGTTTGAAACCTTAGAAGGATCGTTTGCTAGTCCAGGCCAGGTTCTGGCAATCCGTGGATTAAATCCTCCAGAGATGTGAGGTCGTCGAAGTTGCTCGAAGTTTGCATGGCCTTGCCGCTGACAGCCATTTCTTTGTCTTTGTTTGGGTAGCACTTATGAAGCCACTTGTCAACGCTCTAGAAAATTTCCAGACTCTATTCCCTGGTAACAAGCCGAAGGGAGCGATTTCTCGGCTTGTAGAGCTACTAGGTCTCTTGTTACGCTTGGAGCCAGATTTTGACCATATTTTAATACCTCTCAAGAGCTTCATACAGGTAATATTTGGATGGTTTTCCTCATTCGCATCCATCGATAAGGCTAAGCATGCTAGGAGTTAAAGTTGGTCATGTCTAGAATCTCTCATACGTGTTTGATAAAATCATGTAAGCTTCACCTGTAAGCTTATCTTGGTGTTAAAAGTTTTGACTTCAGCAATAACAGGGTAGAATACTAATTACACCAGCGTTGGGGCTACACAGAATTCTTGTAAGAAGCGGTTATACAAGCATCTCTTTAAAGACACAGCTGACAGAGAATTGAAGGAGTTAACTGCTCAATCGCTGTTAAAAGCAGTGCAACTAGTTCGTTCTGACCTTGTAGAGCTGAGTACGACTTACACGGGAGCTTTCCCTGATGGATTTAATCTACCTCACGTTACGGGTCTCATGTACTACAAATTGGTATGCACCCTGAAAATTCCAATTTCTTTTGTGATCTACAAATTGCAACTGTCATGTTGTCATCGTAAACTATTTTTAAATGAGGTCACTTTCTAAGAGTGAACAGTGAAGACAGCTTACAACATAAATTCTTGATTGCAGTTTCTGCAGTGATTTTAATGCTGTAAATGGAGTTCTGAGGTGTATATATACATTTGTGTTATTCAATTTGAATGGTTTTAGTGTTCAACGATGTAGGTGTGTCATTATATCTCAACCTACATGAAAGAGAGCTCACCGTCGATCCTCACCAAAGAACATGAGGTACTTTTAATCATTTCCCGAGGCCAGACTTACTTATTTGCATTGTTTGTAACGTATTGGTATGTTACAAGTACGGTGCTGTATGAATGTGATCTTGTTCTTGACGAGGACTCTTTACAAGCTTCTGCTGTGAGCCTCCTTTGCTGTGAGTTATGAAAGGCCTTATTTTTTTAGTTTTTATTTACTTTTATATGATTGGTATGAAATAGGAATATCTGCCGTAGCATCTGTAACTACAGCATCAGTTTTTATGGTTACCATCATTCAGGGATTACTTTAGAATTAGGCGGCTGCTAAAAAATTGGGGTTTGAACGTGAGTGCGTAGTGAAAAACAATGATTCTATTATGCACTAATGTAATGGGTTATAGACGTTTGTAGCAGGAATGCAAATGAAAGTATCATTTGGGTCTACAATCGATGTCTTCATTATTTTTAATATATTTTTTTATTGGTCCAGGAGATGTTAAATGAGTTTATTCTACTTCGGGGAGATGTTAGAAAACTCGGACTTCAAGTCCAGGATTTTGGCATTGAGTCCCTCTTCAGTGATCGCCTGGAGCATTGGATAGGTTCACTGGCGCCTCGCTTGACAGAGTAAGTTCAATCATGATATGTGATAAATTCACATCTACTTCGATGAACGGTCTGATCAATATTTTATTTTTTCTAATACTTCTAACTTCCCTTTCTCTTTGTGAAGCTCCTCGAATAGAAGCCCAGAGCACGTTTCAAATTATCCTGAACTGTAGGATAATGTTCCAGGGTCTTCTCTGCCAATATTGTGAAAATCGGGTCAACTTTTTGGTAATCAGAGATGCAAATATTGTCGTAGTGATGTTCATTTCTGTCCTACATAGTTGACAGGACTGATGGGTTTTATGGCAATTTACAGTCGAGTGGACTCCATAATTGGTAGAGAAACTTGGGAGCCTCTCTCTACTATGCCTTCGATCTCTTCCTCCGTCAATGGTATGCAGAACAAAGAACTTTTCCAGAACTCTTGCTTTATTTCCTCTAGTTCTAGGTTTTAATTTTCCAATTTCAAATGGGGTTAGACAGAAAGGCACTGATTGTCCTTAATTTTGGAAGCAGATTTATATGCCATGATCGGTCAAGTGGTAGATGAGGTTGCATCGCAGCTATCCTCATTTTCATTCAAGAATGAATACATCTACAAGCTGGTGTTTGGTTTATGCAAATGCGTCCAGGCTTACGTTGAGTCACTTGTGAAACTGTGTTTACAAGGACTATCCCGTGACATGGGCGAAGGCCATGGCAAAGGTCCCGAAAATTCATCGTCTCTTTGTGGTTTCTTGAGAGCTACATATATTCAGGTAACTTACAATCTTCGCATTTCTTCGTGAACTTGATCAGCACCTTCCTTAATCCTCATAGGATCTTCCAGATCCAGAAACTTTTCTTTCACTTTTCTTTAGCACGTGGTGAGTAATTTTGACTGTTTGTGTGTGAGATCTTCTTCTCTTTAACCAAGTACCTTCCGTGAAATAAAGTGGTTGCTTTTTATTTTTGTCAATTTTTAATTTTTAATTTTTAATCTTTTTTTTTGATGAACCCTTTAATTAGAGCAATATTAAATCAGTCAAAGCTCCGAGAGTTTGGAATGGACTATGAAACTCGTGCAACTGTAAATGTCAATTGTCTGGTGTTGATCAAGTTTGAACTTGGACATCTGCAAGGTCTGCCATGAAAACTTTGCGATATATCTATATCTTTATTTATATATATTTTTTGACTTAAGTGACTAGATATTAGTCGAACTTACTGGTTGTATGTTTGTTTGTACTCAGTTGAACAACATTAGTGCAATCCTGGAAGAACAAAAGAAGTTGAAGTCTGGTCTTTATGCCAAGTGGCAGAGTGCTGCAACTAGCAATGAAATTAATGAGGAGTTTGCAAAGTTAGAGGACTTGATTCAACAGGTTCTTACAGAGCTTATCGGTGCAGTTTTAGAAAATACACAGGTGAGGTAATCAGGGATATCTCTTTGAAAGTATGGTGCGTTTACCTCAATATCAGCCTGTTCATTTTCTCCATTGAAACTCATCAAACTAGTTCCAAGCCATTGAATTTTAAAGTTTTACTTCATTTGGGCGCATGTCCCAGGATTTCTACGGTGGTTGATTGTTCCAGTGTGCGTTGCTTGAGACGATTGATCGTTGTTAGATGAGCTATATCACTGGTTCATGCATTAATGTTCATGCAACTGCTGACGAACTATGTGCAGGCTCAATTTAAAGACCGTGTCCTACGGGAGAGTGTTGGCGAGTTTCAAGGAGGTACCGGCACAAATGAGCAACAAAGCTTGGTTTGTGGTTTGGACCATGACGTGAATGTCATGCGTACATCACTTTATAATGGATTGTCGCAGCGGATTTTAAGAGTAAGCTGTGTTAATATTGGTTTTGAAATTTGGTGTTCAAAGAAGTACCTTTGATGATGCCAGTGTATTGCTAAATCATTTCCAAATTCAAGGAATGCACACGAGATATCCATTACAGACAGATAGCTGACCTATTGCTATTGCAGGACTTACCTGCAGCTCTGTTATGGTGCATGGAAGGGTTGGCGCTAAATCTCGATGACGATCATAAGCCCATTACCGAAGTGCAGTGTCGTCACCTAGGAAAAGTTCATGATGTTCTCAACAATCATTTCAATGCTCCGCAGCATACAACTTATTTTTTTCCCAAGGAAGGATCTGCTCGACTACACAGAATTTTGGTTTGTCGTACCATGGAACCTCAGCACCTCTCCGATATTTATTCTCAAGCCTGGAAAACCTACCAGCAAAGTATGGAACCTGGAAATACTATTTCTCCTAGAAATGGTAAAGAGGTCAATCATGCCAACAATGGACACCGAGTTAAAATCCAGAATAAATCTCCCTCCAAACCTCTAGTTACCTTACATGGTTCTAGCATTGAGGGGACCAAAGTAGAACCTCAGCTCCATGTCCTTGATTATCTTTCAATTATAGGATGCAAAAGTGATCGTAAATCCCGAGAGTTGGTGGTGTCCCATAGCGCAAGTGGAAAAGCCAAATATTTGCAGGTTCGTATTGGTTGGATCTAATGGTGATATCTCGGTGCACAACGATCTTTTCATTTAATTATACATATGAATTTTATACTTTTCTTGTACATGACTACCTCAAATAAGTTTCGTGACTGGCTCAGCTATCTTTCTGCCAGAAAACTGTAAGTTATTCTTACCTCGTCGTTCCATTTTACATTGCAGGCTGAGCTCAATCTTGGGAAAGAGAAGACTTTGGCAACGTATTCGTGCAGGTAATGCAGTTGAATGATCGTTACTATGGTGCGTATATTTCAGTAAGCAGTTCTCGTAAGATATCTTTCAGTAGTATATGCTTGCCTCCATTGTACCACGTATTTACTGTATGAAGTGTGGTTTTCACCGATTGAAACAGGTTGTCCAGGATTATTCCTGGGCTATTCTACATAACAACAAAGCGTGTCTGCTTTGTTAAATTTCCAGGGGTTCCAAGCGAAAAGTGGTCATCTTCATTTCTAACTTTCGACAAGATACAACGAATTGAAGATGCAGACAGTGACGCACTTGTATTCGTACCCATCTATGGTCAGTACATCAGGGTTGGTCGAATTTCAAACCGCAATGCAGCTCTTGCCATCATTCATCAGCAGGTATGCGCATGCTATTATGATTCATGACTTGTAACAAGCACCCTGCTTTTAATATGAGCAATTGTAGTGCCTTGTCACAAACCGTGTCATAAGTATTCCTGTTAAGTGTGATTTATCTTAAAAACATCAATCCTTATGCATGCGTGTGCTACCACCATTATGAGTCTCCAATGGGTGCGAAATATGGCGGAACAACGGTTGGGGTGCTTCAAATTACAGCTGATGTATTTTGTGTGAATTTTGTTAACAGATAGCGGGTAGTGGATCTATATTGGAAAAGAATATGGCTCTTATCTCGCGATCTCATCGTCGTGCTGCTGCTAACAAAAGTAAGTTCTAATTTATAAGCCTTGTTCACACGCTACTCTATGTTGCATACTGAACTAAACAATTGTTCTTGCGAAGTGGCTTGTAAAACATGCATCAGCATTGTAATTTTACAGAGGACTCTTCAGTAGTTATAAGTGTAATGCTCAGAACTGTTCACAACTAGGGCAATATGAATCTTGCGTTGAACAAGGTTATTGCACGTTTTTTTGGATGTAGATGGACGTAATTGACTTTGATTCCCAGCAACTCAACAGCAGGTTATCTTCCATCGTCTTCAATAAAACTTCGAAGAATGCCTTCTTTTAAAGTATTACGGCAGGCTGGAAGTGTCAGCCATTCTTTTTCATCACTCTTGTGAATAAGATGAACTGTGTCCTTACTGTGACTAGGACCGAGCAGCTCTAGACAAAACAGGCCACTCCATCACCTGTCAGGTTTGATTTGAGGCCTCATGTATAGACATTTAATGGGTCGAGAGTGTTGACCCATTCTCAGGGATATCTTAGAGATGTGATTTTTTTCCTGTGTCCAGATCATTGTCCTGGAGCATAGCAGAATTGCTCAAAATTTTACAGAATTGAGAAACTTCGCGTCTGCAGGCCCTCGAAAGCAGTTCCGAAGTGGTGACTTGCTGGAGCTAATGACCACGCAGCAGCTGAAGTGGACTTGGACTAAAACTTATCTTTGCTCTGCTAAACCAAACTGCCCATCCATCTTGAGCAACTTAACCATGCAGGTCTTGAACCACGGTCATGAAAGCTAATACCAACATCCAGAATCCGACATTGTTCCAAGCAGTGGGCTCAATAAAGGCTTGATGGCCATGCCTACGATTCAGCATTGCTCTCAGGCAACAGTCTAGCATATGCATTATGTGGGTTCTCATCTGTGTATGAGTTTCTATACAAAGCGGTCCTCGAAACCAAGGCTCTCTTATTTGTACAAACGATTTCGTGTTCATACATGTTTTTTCCTGGCTCACTGAGTTCTAACCTCCACAAACAGAAGTCTCACAGGAAGTGATTGCAACACTGGAATCTCTTTCTATCAAATATTTTGAAAAAATTGTAGGAATTGTTTATCATATTGTTTTCTATATCATCGTCGAGGCTTATTAAAGAGAATTATTTGACATGATTGGAAAGTACATTTTTTGCCTTACTGGTACATATTTATTAATATTTATCAAGGGTTTATTCATTAACGTTTGTTTGAGTTTGAGTTATTTGTATATCATGATTTTTCTATCGAAGGGTTTATGGTGATGACTGTGTGTTACGTAGTGCTGCTTCGTAACGCAAGTGTTCATATGTCAGTTGATGGATGATGAAGTCGCACTATTTTTAGTTTTTCACTAAAAAATGAAATTAATTTGAGTGCGAACTATTACAAAGAGAAATGAAAATTCAGAGTTTTCATTTTTGATTGTTTAAAAAAATTTGTGAATTTATTTAGATTGCACCATTTGTAACATCATTTGTCACATCGAACACACAATCACCATTATTTAGATTGCTTTGCAATCAAAAGAGTTAACCCATGTCCGGAATCTTTGGGAGTTCTTCACAATAAATGGTACCGATAGTTTTTTTCATAGATTTCTTATTGTTCAATAAACAAGAAATCTGCTGGGGGAGCTTTACCGTCAAGTGAACTCAATTGGCGGAGTGTCGTTGTACCGACACACCAGTATATAATCCGATTGCTCAATTCATGTCTGTTCAATTCATGTATT
Organism: Physcomitrium patens; assembly: GCF_059467195.1. Taxonomy (NCBI): domain Eukaryota; kingdom Viridiplantae; phylum Streptophyta; class Bryopsida; order Funariales; family Funariaceae; genus Physcomitrium; species Physcomitrium patens. The sequence continues at coordinate 17,162,628 of NC_143418.1, forward strand.
TTGCAAATCTTAGGCCATCTCCATCCTGATGAACAGTATTCCCAAGCTGGAACCACGCCCTTGTTCATTTGCTCAGGGCACCTTCCATGATGTACAGGGGAGGTCCCTGCCTTGTCGAACAGCGTCTAGATTTCAGGTGATTATGTTGTCTGCACACGTGGTTTCAAATGGTGTTTGTGTGTTCGATGTTACAAAAGGTGTTTGTTCTCCAAATTTTTGTGAAATGTCGTGTGCAATGTCGGTTATGGCTTGTTCATACGGATGGAAGTATTGCGAAATGAGGTTAGATGTTGATATTTTCTTTTTTAAGTAACTGGGAAATTTGGGTAAGTTGTATTTACGAGACTTGGTGCTTGACCTCTTGCTGTTATCCAAATACGATTCATGTTCCGAGTAACTGATAAGAATCCCGGCTTGAATTAGGACGAAGCCTCACGCGAAGAGTGCGCATAACAGCACAGAACTTGAAGAAGAAGACAGCACGGCTTCTGAAAGCTCAGTGAAGACGTCCAGAGGTAAATTTAATGGAGAGGCTGTTGACAGTGTTCCGGGGCGTTGCAACAGCCAGGTCGCAGAAACCAGTGGATTCATCGACGACATCATGAAACTCATCTTAGCAAAGCTTGAATGCAAGGCATTGTTCCAAGCGAGGGCACAATCCAAGAAGTTTAAAGCTCTCATAGACAGTGATGATTTCCATCGTTTAAGAGGAGAACTCCGCCCACAAGAGGCCGAACTAACGGCGCTTCACTTCTCGGTGAGGGATGACGTGTGGCAATGCCATGGGCATGATCTAATTACAAATACGTGGTCGAAGCTGCCGCCATTCAAAATGCTGCCCCCACTGGACGTGGATTTGTTCAAAGCACACTCGATATGCGGTGCCGCAGGAGTAATGTGTGCGAATGTCGGCACGGATTCCGACAAGTTGATCTTGTTCAATCCTCTAACTGGGGGGCATCGTGAGCTGTGTCGATTGAACCATCCACGCATCCCCGTGCTTATGCACATGATTGTCAACTCTGAAGACAATTCATACAAGATCATCGTTGCCGGAAGCTCTCGGTTAAGCGATGACAAGGTGTCGAGAATCACTGAGGTTCTAGACTCACGCACTTCAAAATGGAAGGTCACGGGGGACATTCCAGGACCAGTTTTCGCCTTAAATGACTACCAAACCGGTGTTTACAGGGGCGGACTCCTTTACTGCATCGCATTCCTGCCCGCTGGAGGTAAAGGGGTCATCGTATACGATGTAGAGAAGGAGAAGTGGGTCCCAGATCGAAATTACGCTCTCCCCTACTCTCTGACCTCCAACACCGTGCAACTAGTGGAGAACAGCGGGAGGATTTATCTCTTCTCGGAACTAGAGCATCTCGACAACGAACCAGACCCCCTTCAGGCGCACGACGTCGAGCATCGGATCGACGAGCTGCTGGTGAACGAAGACCACACGTGCACGAGCTCCGAGCGACGATGGAGGCAAGTGATATCGACAAGGAAGAAGGGCAACATGGGGCTTCAAACCCATCCTGAGCATACCTGCGTGCCGTTCGGGAAAGACAAGCTGTGCGTCTTCAACAGGATCAAGCACAGCGGTATCGTTTACGACGTCGAGTCCGGCGAGAAGTGCGAATCGTCGCTGCCATCGCCGTCTCGATCGCGGTGCGGCACCTTGCCATTCTACAGCTTGAACCCGCTCACCTTCGACTTCAAACCCAGCTTCAAGGGGGGCGTCTCATTGCAGGCATGTGTCCTCATGTGAGATCTGATGGTGGAGCTCAGTTATGGGATAACTCAAAGCCCATCTAAGCGTACACCAGTTGTAGCAGATAATGACGACAAATTAGATGGGCATGCTTTTTACAGTGATAATTTGAAAACATAAAGCAAAAGGAAGAACACAATAACAATGTTGATAAGTACTATATTTGAAACATTGTACCGATAACTATTGTATGCAATTCTTTTTTTGCGGCAGACTTTATTTCAATAAGATGTAAATACTCTTTCTTGTTGGCATTGTTTATTTATAGATTGAGTATGGGGATGGTTGTGCGAAATCCAAAAAAAAGGCACAAGAAAGAATGTAATCGAAAGGAATCTGCTTTATTATTATTATTATGATTATTATTATTTTATTTTGACACAAAATAGAGTATATCCAATACATTGAATAGGTTAAAAAGTGAATCTACATAGCTAAACTTGCCCACACTGGAATACCGACAGGAGAAGAAAAAAAGAATGTACAGAGATGTAGAACGGCCACTTGGCATTCTAATATTAATGGGGAACTTCTCCGACCTGCATTGAAGCTGCTGATTGAAACGTAAAGTGCCCTCGGAGGTCTGAAGATTCTGTTCTATGACCACACTTGCTCGCAGTATGGATTTTCGCCATACGCAACAGTGAAAAATTGTCTGTACATTTGGAGGAGCTCCGCGACGGCAAAATTATCGAAGTCTCGTGTCGGACACGGCCTTGTCCTCTGTCGAAACCTGAAAAGTGAACCGTCGTTTGTAAGCCACGCCGTTGAAGCTGTCGGTGTCGGTGTCGGGACAGACACTTTGAGGCGATTTGTAATTTTTGTTTTGTTTTGTTTTAGACACACAGGAAGATTTAGATTATATGAGAAATGGCTTACATGCACCAAAAGTCTACTTCAAGACTATTAATATATCCATACCATAAAGGTTGGGATTTTGTTCCATATTACACTAACTTCTGATTTTATTATGCATAGTCTATTTTCGTTAACCCATTTAATTGCAATCTTATCAAAATCATGCATTCCTTTTAAAGTGTGTTTGCATTTTATTATATTTACAAGTTTTTTATAGTTATTTTTTGATACCAAATCAATAATTTTACTTTAAAATTTGACCAAATTTAATCTTTAAAGGTTTTGGTGGTAGGAGGGGATATTGCAACAGCACTTCCACACCCTACCCCACCATAATTAGAAGTTTTGAAATACATTGTGCAACGTAGCGATTCCACATTATATGACTATTAAATTGTAATTTTGCAGTTGAGTATAATCGATTGTAGGAATTCCATAACCTCCATGTTTGGTTGGGTGACACCTATCAAGATTCCATGTCAGTGTTAGCAAGCAAAATCAACAAAATTGGAACTAGTGTAATAGCTTAAGCATAGAAGTTAAGTTTCGTACATAGTAATAAACATATATATATATATATATATATATATATTGATTTTGTGTTACACCTCACATGTGTTATGTACTGTGGAAAAGACTTCATCAACGACGGCTGCACTCTTCCAAGAGCTTGCGACTGCTACTATCACCTTAATCTGCTTTCGATTCCATTAAGATTTCTTATAAGGATTATGGTTTCTAATACGACCGATTAATTAGATTACTGTGAAGGACAGGTTCTCCTCCAAGCACGCCTATCAGCGGTAAGTGAGAGGCAAATTTTGGTCCTGATAATGGTTTTGTAAAAAGATCAACATGCATAGCATTGATAGAACAATAGTCAAAGCGGACTTTCTGTTGTGCAGTAAGTTGTTGTATGAAACGGTGACGAATCAAGATATGCTTTGTATGAGAGTGAAACTTGGTGATATCCACCGATGCCAATGCGGATTGATTATCACATTTAATGAATGTAGCCGTAGCTAGAGAGTTGGTTCGATGAATGACGTGAAGCAAATGATAGAGCAAGATGGCCTCGGAGGCGACATTGGCCATTGCCATGTATACTGCCTCCGTGCTCGGAAGAGCTGCAAAACGTTGTCTTGAAGAACACCAGCTTATGGCACGGGTGGACAGCAAGAATACATTCTGTAAGATAGACCGGTGTTCATCCACCTCGCACTCCCAGTCAGCATCGTTGTACCCGTAAAAAAAGGCAGGGTATAGCAGCCAAGCGGCAATATTCAAGGATATAATCCAGGATGCCACATACATAGCAAAAGATTTGTTCACACCCAAATGTGCAACGGGCCTGAACTGTGTATATATTGCCCAAGAAGACTGACTATGAAGGCCAAATTTGGGCGAGTGCAGATATTTGCCAAGTTAAAGGAGCCGACGGCGTTTGAGCAAGGGAAAGCCGAATTAGCACATGCGGCAGAGGGGGGAATACAGTCCGCAATTTAGAGCTTAGTGCCAGGGGTGAGCGGGGTTGACACGGGTTGCAAATCCAAGAAGCAGAATTTGGTTAACTTTTGGATGAGGTAGAGGCTCTGCGAGATTCTCAACCAGCCTTATGATATATTTTTGGTAACTTGAAGACTGAGTATATGATGAACATTGCCCAAATCAGAAAAGAAGAAAACAGAAGTTGAGGTGAGTTTTGACGGATTGCAAAAATTCCAGATCGTTGTTAGCCAGCTTGGTATTATCCACATATAGAGTGAATATGACAAATTATGAGCCATGGCTAAGATAATAGACATTGCGATCCGCCATGGAATTTACAAATCCAATTGTGGCCAAGAAAGAATTGATTACCTGGAACTACTCACGAGGTGATTGTTTGAGGCTATACAACGCTTTTTGGAAGGCAACACACAAGGTCGGGGCAGGGAGGAACAATCCCATCAGGTACATTCATATAGATTTCTTCTTTGAGTATGCTGTTAAAAAACGTCGTCCTCACGTCCATCTTGTGGACATGAAGATTGAATTGGGCAGCAAGAGCCAAAATTAAACGTATGAATTGAATACACATCACAAGGAAAAAAGTGTCGATGTAGTCACGGCCATGAATCTGATTTAAACCTTTGGCAACAAGGTGGACCTTAAAGTGATTAATTTTTCCAGAGCTTTTAAGCTTGATTTTAAAGACCTATTGGCACTTGATGGGACGTTGAGATGGAGCTAGCTCTGTAAAAACCCAGGTACCATTCACAGCATTAGAGTTTAGTTCTTTCAAAATCACATATTTCCATTGAAAGGTTTCTGGGGAATTGAGAGCTTGTTTAAAGGTACTTGGTTCCATGGGAACATCCATGATAGCAGAGAGCCCTTTTGTGTGATGAGAGTTGATGAAGAGGAGCTCTCGATTTTCCAAAATCAATTTTATAATACTCTGCTGGATCACGAAGAGACAAGACTCCGCAATTAGTGCAAGTTGAAAACCATCGAGGAGCGATGGCATAGGAGGTGAGCAAGGGATTGTCGTCAGGGGCGTTACTAGCAAGGAGAGGGAAAGTCGGATGCGGTTGGAATTGTCGAGGGAATAACGCATGATGGCCGACATGCAGCATCAATTCCAGCTCCAGGCGATTGTCCACATATCGGCGTAGAGAGGCTTTGGATCTAGTAAGAGAGACTAACGATGACAAAGACAAATAGAGAGCATTAGCAGATCCTGAGCCTAGAGTTGAGGGGGAGGTCAAGATGGGCGATGAAAATTCTAATCCTTGGAGAGGTACTACAAGAGCAGAATCTGAATAAGGCGCCATGGTGGTTGAATAAGGAAATTGAGGCACTGGCGCAAATGACGGAGGAGGTAATTTGGGAAGTTCGTTTGTAGCAAAATCGGGAACAGTGTTGGAAGGCAAAGAGATTTCATTGGCTGATTCTGAAGGACGGGAGGCCGAGTATGAATCTGAGTTTGAGACAGCAAGATCTCTCGTAGATGGAGATGAAAATATCATTACGAATAGCTAACTGTTGTCTTTGAGAGGAACCGCCGACTTAAGAGGAGTATGCATTGCGGGTAATTCATCTTTAAAAATTACGACTTTGGAAATAATATCTCCTGTAACAGCATGCTGAAGCTTATAGGCCAGGCTCATAGTACTATAGCTAAGAAAAATACTTTGACTTGTTTTCTCTGAAAGCTTAATGCAAAGCGGATCCAGAGTTTTGGCCAATCAAATGCTTCCAAATAGACAGAAGTGGGAAATATCCTATTTTTGCTTATGCCAAAGTTTGAATGGAATTATGGTACTAAGAATGGCCATTGTAGGAGTGCAATTCTGAAGGTATGTTGCACATATAACTGCCTCGCCCCGATATGATTTGGATAAGTTAGCCTCATGCAGCATACACCTTGTAGCATTGAATAGAGTGTGGTTTTTGCGTTTAACAATCTCATTTTGTTGTGGGATATAGGCTGTAGTTAATTAGCGTTGTATACCGTGGGTTGATAGATATTGTTCAGATATGAAGGGGAGATATTCTCCTCCTTGATTGAAGCGGAGTATGCGTAATTTACTGCCGGTTTGCATTTCGGCTCAGACATAAAATACTGTGAAAAATTCAAAACACTCATTATTTTTTATTTTTTTTGAAGGAGGCCAATCACTGTATATCGGGAGTAGTCATTAATAAATGTAACATAATACTTAAAGCATGAAAATGTGGAAGCAGCTACTCAACCACTGAGATCTAAATGTATGAACTTAAGTCGTTGTGAGGCGCAAAAAGTAGCTACTTTGGGTAATTTTGTAATAGTTTGCTTGCCATGAAGACAAGTGGAGCAAACATTAGAACATGTTTGACGCAAGCCCAGTTACGACTTGAGTTTGTGTTAACTACTTCAGGCATTGGGTGCTGGAATGGTCTAGACGCCAAAGCCAAAGATGAGCTTGTTTTCCACATTTTTCTTGAAATTGGGAGAAAGTAGCATGCGCAGCCATGGAAGGATTGCTCTAAAAATTCGGGGAACTGGATGTGAGGAAACGGAGACACTGTTCAGCATGTCGGAGTGGGCCGGGTTTGTCATTCAGCAGAGGCGCAAAGCTAAGTGAATTGTGGAAATAATGAACTGAAATATGCCAGAGAAGCGAGGACCGAGGTAGGCGGGGCACTGAAGTCACCCATGAAGAAGAAAACGCCACTGGTTATACAGGATTAGTGCCGAAAACAGATGGCAGTAAAGGGAGAGCAGCGGATTAGTAGGGTGTTTTGTAAGCAGTGCCGGAGGGGCTATCTATGCCGAGATCAGAAGGTGCAGATTCATTGCTGGAGCTTTTGAAAACAGAAATGGCATTGGAACTGCCGATGTGGTCACGGACAGGGTGATGGAAAGCACTGGTGGTTGGGCCGATTGCAACAATAGCAAGGACGGGCATACTTGAGTTTAGAGAATTTTGGATCTCTTGTATTTTGTTTTGGTGTGGAACCTGATTGCCACTTGTTTTTAATTTTGAGTCCCGCAAAATGAGCTTAAGTTTTGGACGATGAATGTTTTATAGCTGTTTCTTCTTGTAAGAAAATTGAAATTAATGTTGGAAGCATTGCCATTCTGGTTGTACATATTGTTTGTGTTATGATGCCATATTGAGATAGTATAGATTGCATTAGCGTGAGTATTTCCATTTGAAATAATGACTCCAGCAAAGTGATACTTTTATAAGAGATTTTTGAAGTTATGTAGATGTTGTGTAATAAATTCATCTGCTTGCAACTTTTGTGTTATAAATATTTCTTGTAAATGTACTTGTGTGACTATATTACTTGTGGAATATGTATTTTCAAGAGCTAACCATGCTTTGTTTGATGTTATACATGTTCCAACATGTGAAAAGATAGCATTATCTACAATTGGGGGAAGAGCAATGTGATCTTCTTTTTTTTCCAAGTAAGTATTGCATCTTAATTTGGTGGAAGTGACTCCATTATAGCATTTGCTTCTTGAATAAATGTTGGTTCTTTCTCATTTCCATAGACAAATTTCCTCATTTTTTCTATTTTAAACTTCATTTAGATTTTGTGTCTCCATTTTGTTTACTAAAAGTCATAAAACTTTAATCAATCTTTGATTAAAAGACTATATATAGCCATATTTTTTGTTATTTTTTATGAATAAGGATCTACTGGTGTTGTATTCTATAAAATTTGCTTGAAAATGCACTAGACACTTAGATGTTGAAGGTAAAATAGAATTTGCAACAACAAGGTCTTAACAACTCTAATAGAATTCTAAACAACTTCTAATTAAATCTTAACAAAGTTAATCAATCTTTAATCAAAAGAAATCTTAAAGAAATTACAAGAAAAATATTAAAAAAATCATAAATTAATATTAAAGAAATATATATAATAAAAAAAACTCTAAAGCTAGTAAAATAGAAATTCTAAAAAATATCAATGAAATATTTTTTTAAATATTAAAAATAGAAATCCTAAATAAATCCAAATTAAATCCTAATATAATCCTAATTAATTCTAATGAAATCTTAAACCAATTCTAATCAAATTTGAATTATATTCTAAATCCTAAATCAAATCCTAATCAAATCCTAAATTCTAAATCAAATCTTAATCAATCCTAAAATAATCCTAAATAAAATTTAATTAAATCCTAAATTCTAAACCAAATCTTAATTATATCTTAACCAAATTCTTAATAAAATCTTAATCAAATCCTAAAAAATCCTAAAGAAATCCTTAGTAAATCCTAATCAATTCCTTGAGGCATTTTAAAATCTCAATAACTATCAATCAAAGCATTGATTTAAGCTAAAATTTCATCTAAATTTCAATCCATAAGCAAATATCAAGCACACAAAATTTGAAGAAAATTGAACTCAAAAATTAAGAAAAAAAGCTCCTAAAACTCTTAGATGTTGGTTGCCTTCTTTTTCCAACTTGGATGTTGATTTTTCAATAGCAATTTCTCATTGCTTAATTGTTCAATTCCTTTGCAAATCGGCTAATTTGTACATACTTTAGTTATATATAAGAAAAAAAATCATCAAATTTTGCTTCAATCAAATTGGAAAATTTTTTAGAATCATAGAAATTCTCACAAATCCTAAATTTCAAATATCTGAGATCCTAATCCAATAAATCTTTCATATTCTTTAATCTAATTGTTGAATTGATGTCAAATTCATCAAAAATATTTAGAACAAGTATAATAATAGATTCACAAAATTTCAACTATAAATTTGCTACAATATTTATACAATTGTCAAATTTGTGAACCTCTTTTTATTTCTCAAAATCCAAAAACATTGAGTACATTTTTCACTTTGAAAAACCTTCAAAAACTCAATATGAAATCAAATCACTTGAGATTAATTTCTATTTTTTTTTAAGTCTTATTTCTAATAACACTCTTTGATTAGCAAAAAAACCTAAAATTGCTGTAGAAGCCTAATTTTGTGCCTTAGGGCTTGATTTCAATCCAAGTTCATGACCAATCCTCTTTGGATCAATTCTTGATTTTTTAAGGTAATTTTTCCTAAAAAATATTCTCAATTCTTTCTTGAAGATGTTTATATCAATTATTTATTTCATCTACTTTTATTTGTTTTATTTATAATCCTACAAGGTAAATAGAAGTTTCTTTTACAAGAAGGCTACATTAATGTTTATTGATTTTTACAATCTTCTTGTCTATTATTTATATTTCTAAGATAATTTACTCAAATATTTTCATTTAAGCTCTACTATAATATAATCTTTTTTTCCTTTTTTACCTAATGGCCATATTACAATACAACTCAGATGCCCCAATTTTCTACAAAGAACATCTTCCTCTTAGCCCTTTTCTTGTTTTTTGAAAGAGCTTGTTTACTACTTTTTTAGAATTCTCTAAAGATTCTCAAAAAACAAGCTCTGATACACTAGCCTAAGAATAGAAGTTAAGTACAGTACATAGTAATAAACATATATACTGATTGATTCTATGTTACACCACACATGTGTTATATACTGTGAAGGAGAGTTCATCAACGACGGTTGCACTCTTCCAAGAAAGTGCGACTATTATTATAACCTTAATCTGATTATGATTTCGTTAGGGTTTCTAATAACGCTTATGATTTCTAATAAACAATGAAATAATGGAATTAAGATTAGCCACTACAAGGCAGATGTGAGAAAGACGCATCTGAAAGCAACACAACAAAGTCCTTTGCAAGTACAAGCAACAAGTAAAATGGCATCATACACTGCAATCACACGTGTAAATACCTTTTCACAAAGCACTGATGAGGCCAAATGAAGATCTACCTAGTGGATTGACCAGAAGCTTTGGAGATTTCTTTCTTCAAAACTCAAACTGTATAAATTAGAAGTTGAGATTGTGAAAGATGAGATAAAATACCTTGAATAAGTTGTTGTGATTGCTTGTTTTCGTGGGAAGCAAACCCTCAAACAATATTTAAGTCCCATTAATAAGACAGCAAACAAATGCCTAAATAGAATTCTCATATGTCAGAGATCAGTTGTCGCTGCATCTCCTTGCAGACCAACAAATTAACAGCAAAACTAGATGGCGAGGAGAACCACGGTCCTAAACGCATCCCTCCGCTGATAAACATATTAGTAGTACCAACAAATGGTGTGGAGAACTACGATCCTCAGTGAATCTCTATGTTGACCAACATATCAACACCAACACTTGGTAGCACAGAGAACCCGGCAAGACAAACTTGTGCCACAGATTAGAGTTGAGTCGCTACTTTTTGACCACGACTAAAGCCGCAGGATACAACGATAATTAGTGCAAGACACAACAATATCCTATTCCCCCAAGGCAGCCAGGCATAACCTTGCAAATCACAACCAAGCATCAAGACGTAAGGCTGCTCAGCAACAAAGAGGACGTCAAACATGTAAACACAATAACCAAAATGGAGATAGTTATTGATCTAACCTTGCCTCCACACCAACAAGTTGCCAAGAGGTCAACACGCATCTACAACAACAAAACTGGATCTTCGCAGCAAAGCTCCAGCAACTTTGATTCTCACCTTGCATTGCTAGCTGAACCTGGCAATGGCAAAAATGATCCAGAGAGACCAAAAAACCCATCAGCATAACATGCACACCTATAGATGGCAGCGCCGAGGCCTCCTGTCAATGTGCTCGTCCCACCCATGCCACCCAATAAGCAAGTTCGAGACCTCGCTACCGCAACCGAAGAAGCAAATGCTCTGCCGCAAATTATTGTCTTCACAACCACAATGGTACACAACGGCTTACCGACATCCCAATCACGAGCAACCGCAGATCACCAGATGGAAAGTATGACAACACCGGCCTATGCAACAATTACAATCTAACATGATAGCTCATCAGAACTGCTATCTAGACATCATTCTTCACATCTCCGGCCTACTATTGTTCTCATAGATGGCCAATCACAACGGAGAACTAACTCTGTTGACGGCTTCCCGAGAAGCACGTCATGCAAATTGTCGGCGGAAGCACAAGATGATACCTTTGAAACTTTGTTTGATTCAGAACTAAAGCCACGCATATCCATGTTTGCACAAACAGATTAAGTAAAATGCAGGGTGGGATTGTAGTAGAAATATTTCATTATGCTAAAAAGTCAAAAAATAGGTATCTTAATTTAAGATGATGATCGATCATTTTTTATTTTTTATTTTATTAAATAATTAGGATTGTAAATTGAATTAGTTATTTAAAAAATATATATTTGTAGATAGTTTAACAATGTAAAAAGTTAACAATATTAAATAATTTAGTTTTAAAAGAAATAATGTAAAAGAGAATTGTAAAGATTTAGTTTAGAAGTTTTAGTACAAAAATGATCTTAGTAGAATACTAGTTTAAAGATATCAATGTATTAAATTTAAAAATTCCAAAGAATGAAATTCAAAGGCACTAAGAATCAAAATTTAAAGATAGCAAAATATTAAACTTGAAGGTATTAAAGAATGAAAATCAAAAGATGCAAATGACTCTCTCTTAAGGTACTCTTTGTTGCTTTTTAGTTTTTAGGATGAATATATTTTTTGAAAAAACATATATATATTTATTATTATTTAATATATTTTATTATATATATATATATATATATATATATATATATATTATGTTGTAAATTTTTGTACACAAACTATTTTGGTATGCATGTGTTGGCGTATATGTTAAATTCAAAAAAAAAAAAAAAAAAAAAAAAAATTACTTACTTCATTAATTGTTGTTGCAATCTTTATAGGAAGAAATAACTTAAAATATTTAAGAATTTTATGAATACAAGGATATTTTTAACAATAAAAAAATAGTAACAAGAAAAGAAGAAAAAGATAGGTAAAAAATTACAAATTCTTTTTAAAAAATTATATTGAAATTCAAAATATACTTAAACATACTTCCATATTGAATTTACATTAAAAACTACAATAATTTTTTTTCATTTGTCTTTGCCATCTTGTATATGGTTGTGACTTGTTTTGCCATGAAAATCATATTTAGTACAAACTTTGTACTTCTTTGCTTTAGCACATGCTTACATATTATAATATTGATTTCATACATAATAATAGTATAATAAGTGGTGTGAATACAACCAATGGTTTATTGGCTTGTTTAGCTTTAAGTTTTGTAGTTTTTATCATCTTTTTTTAGTTGTAATATTTACTTAATTTTATTATATTAGCAATAATACTAAAAATAATTTACATATAATTTAATTTTAATCTAATTTATCATTTTTCTAATCTTCATAAGTGTTATAATTGTTTATAGAACAAGATATATGACTAATCAATTTGTATTAAAAAACATTTTTAAAACATGATGGTAGAATTAATTTGGCCAAAAAACATCTTTATGGCTTATTTGATGGCCATCAAGCTTAATATAAGATTTTCATCTTTAGATCCATTAGGATTATTGATCTTAGTTTGAATTCTTTGAAATTCAAGGATAGAGATGTAACTACTACCCTTAAGTCTTAGAACACTAGTATAAAAAATCTCATGTATTCATGTGATTAAGATCTCTTTCTTTGTATGTAGACAAAACTAAGCTAATTTGTTTCAAGATTCTTCTATATGACTTTGATTTTTTTTGTAGATCTCTCTTTATTCTTAAATAAAGTCTTAAAAATTAAAAGAAAATAGAATTTGAGTTATATTTTTTTTAGAGGCAAAGATAGTAAGCTTTGGAATTCTAACAAAGAAGTGACATTACATTCAGTGAAGGCAAGTATATTGCTTTCACAATCTAATAGCTTAGTTTTAAAAGTCCACCCTTTTGTTTATCATAAGCCGGATAGCAACAAAATTAAAATTTCTAAAAAGCTCATAAAGTCCAACTTTTTTAAATGTTAAGAGTTAATAATTTTAAAATTGGATTATAGTAGGATCATTTGATTTTGTAGAAGAAGGTTTATTACCTCTAAATTAAAGTTATTGATTTAAGATAAGAATTAGGAGTACAAGATCTTAAGGACTATGTCAACTTTAAAGCTCATCTTTTAGAAATGGATGTTAACTATAATTAATTCTTTATAAATCCCTAGTTGACTAAAAAACAGCATCTTTTGGTTCTTAACTTAGATGATTTTATACATTTATTAGTTAATTTTTATTAATAGATTTTAGATGAATTTTTTAAAAAATATGCAAATAAAATTTAGATAAATAATTAAATCAATGGATGAAACTTTCAGATTGCATGAAGTCATTGATTTGAATGTGATATATTTTTATAGATAATAAATTATAATAATATCTATTTTATGGATTATGATGAATGTTAGTTGGATAGATGTATAAAATTTAAATAATTAATAGAATAATAATTTAATTGGACTATAAAGTAAAATAAAATTATTTAAAATAATTAAAATAATATTAATTCTTATATAGAATAATCACTCAATGATGATATAATATTAAATTAAAATGATTATTGCTAAAGAAAAAAAAATCAAAGATATTTGAATGAAGATTTAAGACTAGAAAGGCATTGATAAGAATAAAGAAGGCTTCACTTTAGCTTCTATGTATACTATCTAACTAAGAGTTTTTTTATATATGTGCTATATAGTTTACTTATACCACAAGTTGCCAACATGTGTGATACATGGCCAACTTATTTGCCAAATTTTCAACCTATCAATCAAGTACAAATGCATATAAAGTCAAATCTGTGTCTATAAATTATCACAAGATATTATCAAATCTATCTACATTCATCTTCTATTTGATATTTCTTATTTGGATAATTTATGTATGTTTGTGACATTATTCCTTCTTTTAGAGAAGAATTCTACAAAAAGTAGTATTCACATCTTGATTCTTTATTTTGATTTTGATGGATATCATCAAGAAAAAGCATCAAAATTTTTTATTGTATTTACAAGATTTCTTGTTGGTTTCCATGTAAGTTCATTAATATCATATTTGCACCAATATACAGAATATTCTAACCAATTTTACTATCATCTTCAATCTAAGATTGCTTTAATTTTATTTTTTTGATTATTATTCACTTTTATAAAAATAAGTGGCATTTATCTTCTTCATAATATATCTATTATCTAGTATATCTCAAAAAGAGATACATAGAACACAATATGGATCTTTATAGACTTTGGTAAGTAAAATCAATGTGTAACTAAATTGATCTATTCACAAATAAGAAATGAATCAAGTTTACAATACTCCAAATTGCCACAAGTACAAATAATCATATTATTACAATAAAATAACTATATTTTATCATCTTCATGGAATTGAGGTTGTTCCTTGTAACAAGAATTTTCGTTATTCTTTTCTTTCTCTTTAGCTTCTTTTGGTTTTGCCTTCATTTTTGCATATAGTTCTAATAAATAATTTGTCAATCTTTTTCCATAGGATTTTCAACTTTCAAGAAGTCAAAAATATCAAATTATAGATGATAATTATAATTAGAAAAAAAATTATTTGTTGGATAGAAGAATATATTATATTATTATAAATAAAATTGTGTGATCGATAAAAGAATAGTACAATCATTTTAATGGTAGTTGATGATACAATTCAAATATTATTCTAAAACTTAATTTACTTATTTTGTTTATCCATCATTTAAGAATGAAAAGCCAAAGATAGTTTTTAATCTAGTTTCAATATTATAAAAAAGATTTTTTACAATCTTAACACAAATTTAGTCTTTCTATCTGATATAATATTCTTTGATAATCTATGATAGTAACAAATATTATCAAGCAAAAGTTTAGCTATTTCTTCACTTGCGATAGATTTTATACATTGTACAAAATATGTCATCTCAGTGAAATGATCTACTATCATAAATATAGAATCATAAGAATTTAAAATTAAAAGATCTATAATAAAATCTATAAAAAAATAAAAAATAAAAAAGACAACAATTGTTTTGATAAAGGTAATAGTTAAAGAAGTCTAAAAGATTGATGATGAGGAATTTTTTATCTTAAAAAAATATCACATGATTATACAAAGTCTTTAATTACCTTCTATATTTGAAACCACCAAAAATCTTTAGATATTAATTCCAAAGTCTTATTGTATTTAAAATATCTTATAATTAAAAAGTTGTAACAAACTTAAAGAGCACGTAATTATACTTTACCTTCTAGAATATATAAGCACTCTTCAAAATAGACCAAATTATTTTTAAAGTTGAACTTAGTAGAATCAATTTTAATATCATGAACAAAAATATCAAAGAACTTACTGAATTAAACTTGTTAAAAAATATTCAATCAATAATCAATATTGATTTCATTGCGTAAAGATGAAATTTCTCTAGCTTCAAAAGAATAGTTTGTTGTTAATCAAAAGCTACATCTTTTTTTTTATGTAAGGTAAAAATATCTAAAAAAGATGTATAATAAATTTTGTTGTTTTTTTTTAGTCAATAAGTATTTCTGGATTCAAATCTTAGTAAAGACATATTCCAACAAGATTCACAAAAATTCAAAATACATGTTGACATAAAATACTTAAGATTCTTGTGATTTGTATAAAAAAAACCATTGGACTTAAAGTACCTATTAGATAATAGCGGTATTTTTAAAATAAATCTATAATTACAAATTCTTTGTTATGAATTTAGTAGTTGATCTTGAATATTAAAATATTTTTTGAATAAAAAGCTATTAGATTAATTTTATCATCTAGTCCCATTTATAAGAATATTATACTTGAGGCAAAATTTGATGCATTTATTTCCATAAAAAAAATGTCTTAGAGAAGTCAATGCAATATAAGATTAGTACAAAAATAACAATTTTCTTGAAAGCTTCAAACTATATTTTAGCTTTTTTACTCTTTTTTGAGATTGTCTTTAAAAGTCAAATATATAAGCAGAGTTATAATTTGAAAAAAAATTGTAATGAAGATTTGACAATAATTGATAAATTTTAAAAAATAAACAAACATATTTTATTGTCCTTAGAATTTTTTAATATATGATATAATGAACTTTTTTAGAATCCATCATAAGTCCATTATTTAAAAAGTTGTATTCTAAGAAGAAAACTTGAGTAATCTCCTCTTAGAATAGATTAAAATATATTCGAAATAACAAACACCAAAATCATCAAAAAAAACTCTCAAAAAACATTATTTATTAGATGTTGAAAAGAAACTCATGCATTTATGAATCTAAAAAGCATAACATTATATTCGAAATACCTAAATCTAATTAAAAATTTAATCTTTTATTCATCTCTTTTTATGATGCATACCAAATTGTATGCTCTTTATAAATTTATTTTAGTATATATCATTTTTTAATTGATTTGATTAAAAAGTCTTGATATAAAAAATAAAAGATATGTATTCTTGATATTGATCTTATTGAATCTTCAATAATCCACATTCATCTATAATTTTTTTTCTTTACAAATAAAATAAAAGTTCTTATTGGAGATATTAAATGACATATGAAATTTTTATACAAATTCTTATCAATATATTTTTTTAGTGCATCCAACGTATTCTATAGTAAATTATATTTTGGTCCAAATAGTAGTTGATTTTTTTCTTGAAGATCAATTTAACATTCATTAGAAAAATATTCTTCATGAATATCTATATTTTTTTCAAAGACATCTTAATAATTTTTGTAATGGCTTGGAATATCACTTGAAATCTTTCTACCATTAAAAATAGATGTGGTATAAAAAATAAAAGTTTATCTTTCTTCTATAGTATGCATAAAAGCTCTTGTATTTACTAATAAGAATTTGATTGTAGTAGACTTCTGATTTTTTCACCTCAATAATAAAAAAAATTGATTATACTATTAGAAAAATTAAAATTACAAGAAATCCAATATATTCAAGAACTATACTTATTCTTTCATGATAAACCTAAAATAATTGGATTAAAATAAAATTTAATAACATTAAATATTACCAAGCTATTATGACTATTAGTTGCTACATTTAAAAGAAAAATTTTATAGATGATATCTCTTAAAGACAAAAAAATAACCATCTATGACTTCTACATGTACATGCTTATTTTTTTTACTAAAGATATTTTATGTTTTTTAATAATATTCATGTCTATAATACAAGCCAATTTTCTTGAATCTAATAAGATGTAGGCTTTAAATTTTATTAATAGATATAAATAAATATCTATTATAAAATAATGTGAAGGATTTGAGGAGAAAATATTACCTCTATTAGATATTGTATAAGATTTAAGCCACATGGTCCCTATTATAGCTAAAAAAAACTTATTTTTTGATATATTGTCTTTTTTGGCAACTATGCTCCTCATTTTGTATTTGTCTTGCTTTTCTAGATGATATTGAGTAGTGTACTTAGATTCCCTATAATATAAGCACAATCCTTCTTAATGACATTGATTCTTTTCTTGCTCACTAAAATATTTAAAATGTATTGTATCAATTTTTATAAGTTTTAGTTTTAATATATCAGTTTCTCAAAATTTAAGAACTATTGCCATGACTTAATTTCCATGTCTCTAACTAAATCTTTATTCTTAGCATCTTTCAAAAAGTTGATTATTGCATGCATTGGCTTAAGCAATAAATTGTTCTAATAAGTTAGCTTTCAATATTATTAATAATATATCTTCAGCATTATCTTTCAATCTATATCAAAATTGATTAACTAGGGCTTTATCATTTCAATCTATATTGCAAATAAGGTTTTGGAATTTTATAACATAAATAGTAGTTAAACATGATCCTTGTTGTAAAGATAGTTGTTTGATCTCTGTTGTCCTTTTTTGATCATTTTATCTAAATATGGTTACAAACACTTCTAATAATGAATTTAAATTACAAATGAGTCATGAATTATTTTCCATCAAAGGTGCAAACTAAGAGAAAACACTTGCAGATGGAAGTGTACCTATGAATCCAACTTAAGTAAATCCATTAAGGTATTAAATAGGATGCAATTTCAGATGGAGCTTCACTTATTGTAGAGATCTTAGAAATTTTGACCTTGTTCTATCAAACTTCTTTGACATACTTATTCTTGTCTCTCTCATATTTGTATTAAAAATACTTTTTGGATTCAATTGTGAGTTTGATCTACTTGCTTCTCTCAATTGCACAACTTCTTGGCATAGACTTTAACCTTCATTGTTGACTACTTTTATAAGCATAGGAATAGTACTTCTATAATTGATGTTAATAATACGTAAGATTTCTACTCTAAGAGTGTTGATAAGCTTGTGAAGATTTATAATAATTACAAATCTATTTTTAGTTTTGTATTGTATAATATCTATAGTTTTTTCTTCCATACCTATTAATAATAATTTTAACAAATCTACATGTCAAATTAGAGGATGGTAATTTACAACTTCTAATACCAAATAAAAAAATTTACAAAAAAAAAGTAGTCTACTATTTTTAAGAAAAGAATCAATCTTAGAAAATAAAAAAAATAATAATAGTTTAAAAGTAAATAATTTGCAACATTTAAAGCACAACAAAATAATAATAATAATAATAATAATAATAATCTACTTCTAAAACAAAATAAGAACAATGAATTAGCACTTTAGTTAAACTATCAAAGACATGAATTACGAACAACCAAAAGATCAATACACTCTTGTATGATTAGAAAAGAATAGATAATCACTCAAAGATGGTATAATATTAATCTAAAATGGCTATTGCCAAAGATAAGTAAATTAGAGACTCTTGAGATAAAACTAAAGACTACAAAGACATTGATAAGAGTAAAAAAGGTTTCATTTTTGCCTCCATATATACTATCTAATTAAAGACTATGTGGCAATATTCCATAGGATCTTTGACACGTGTCTAACTTATAAGACAAGTTTTTTACATATACATCACATGGCCAATTTATTGGCCAAGGTTTTAACCTACCAATCAAATACAAAAAAATATAAAATCAAATCCATGTCTATAAAGCTTCTAAAAAGATATTTTCAAATTTATCTATATTTACTTCCTACTTAACACTTCTTACATGGATAATTTATGAATAATTGTGACATAAAAATTACAAAAATTACTTTATATTTTTTTAAAAAAATATATATAAAATTAAAAATATAAAACTAAAATATAAGTCTCTTTTACTAATTATGCTCGTAATGGCCAATTGATGCACTATAGCTTACCTTCACCTTCTAACAAGTGATTTTCAACAAAATAATTCTTTAAATTAGTGATTTTTTTTTTTGTGGCTTCTAATAGTAATGCATATTTTTGGACTATTTAGAAACAATTCAACACCAAAATCCTTAAAAAAAACTGACATGAAAGAAAAAAAAATGCAACATGATCAAGGCTCTGGAAACGCAACATCAAGATTTAGTGCTGGTGGGGCAATTGGAAACATGATTGACAGCTTCACTGACAACCCGAACTAGGAAAAGAGTCCGGTGCCGTGATTAGAAAAATTCAGTAAGCAAATCAGCAACTCCCCGCAGACATTACTTTATTTGTCAGTAATCTCGGTTTTGAACCTCAAGTTCATCATGTTCAGACACAGAAAACTGATGGTGATGCATTGAACAGACGTAACGGTTCGGTGAAGTAAACTTTGTCTGGACTTGTGCACAGCATGAGCTCGCCACTTTGCAGCCAGTTCGGCGAGGCCTGTGAGTTATGGGTAGGCAGGAGTGCTCGCAGGGATTGCTGTGTTGGGTGATCAGGAAGGTAGTTTTACAAGCGACAGTAGGCTACGGAAGGTCATCTGCAGCTCAACAGGCGCTAGAAGTCTTGGATGGGGCATGTCAACTCCTGGGCTGGAGCAGGATTTTGGTGGCAGTCGCGGCATCATCTGCCTCCCTGCGGCAGCGAGTTGCGAAAATATTACAACGCGTTCTGGCGCTTCATTCGCCCTCATTCCATCCGCCGCACGTTTCTCGGTGATAGTGCACTTGTTGTGCGCGCATCGCTGGAAAACCCCACTCTAATCAACTGGTTGTTACTGCAGAAGGTGTTGCGTGACCTTCTCGTCTTCCTTAGCTTCTCACATTTCCCTCATCTTCCTTCTCTTCGCACACAGGATTCCGATTTAAGAGAATCGCACACTGAATGGTCGGTTCGTTTATGTACATTTACTCAGCCTTGACTAGAGCCGTCATAGTAATGAACTGGTCCAGAAGTCGACTGAATTTATGATGTGACGATTCTCCACACGATCATGTGGGGCCGATAATCTTTCATACAGAGTCTAGCTTTAGTTTCATGGAGCTAAGTCTTTCGCCCCATTCTACTCGCAATGACACTCGCACTTGATGTTATAGTAGGTAAGCCCGCTATGCATGTGTCCTCTCCGACGTGTAGTGAGAACTCCCTTCCAATATGCAATCGTGAACTCTTGACTTGGACCAATCTACAAAGCGCAGATTACGTTTCTGTGCATGAAACTGTATATATGGTGCAGTATCTGTAGCAAGTAATGACAGCAATAGGCCTATCTTTCCTGTGCGCAAGCTACGCTGAAACACGTGTTCTTGACCTCAACACCAGTGTCACGACCACAACTGATAAATTATAAAACTGTCATCATCTACATATTCAGGTCAAATTTTCTTCCACAACTGCCAATCGTAACAGTTGACAACTGATGAATATCATATCGTAAGAAGTATGGTCACTTTCTATTCAATGAGAAATTTTCACAAAACACAACAAAATATGGGCCATTTAATTGTGATTACTATGTAGGATATGGTACCTCTGCTCTAATTCAGTTATCGGTATTGTTGTACAGGTACCCATCTTTCAACAATCTGTATCCCTTGCAACCCTCAACTTCTTCTGTCCAACACTGAGTTGATGAATGGAAGTCGCAGAGCTCGCAAACTGAGAATTGCACAATCGCGGCATTATACCCCAGTTCGGTCGAAGGATTGATCTGCTGTTTCCATAGGTAACGGCAGAACAATCCTTCGGCCGTAAATGAACAGTTGTGTGCGCTAGGATTGCGTTTGCTGTCACACGCTAGTTGGCAACTTCATAAACTCCAGAGAATTGCTTGATTCTTGCCTCTTTCTGGCGCCCATATATTCCGCGTAAGTCCGTGCCTTGTACTGGTTGGGTGCAGATCGTAATAACTCTGGTGGCGGGATGAGGGTCACCATCTTTGCTGGTGCCAGACAGTGCGCTACCGACAGACGTCCTTCCACCTTGTTCACAACTGTCCTGTGGGAAGGGCTCTGGAACTTGCCATTTGTTAAGATCTGCGACCAACACAACAATGATTTTCATGTGACACACGCGCGATCTGATCTCAAAAGCATAGCTATCGACTATAAACTATAGGCTTTTGAGTGACCCAGCTCCATCGACTGTAACGTTCTCAATAAACTCTAAGCATCGACATTCAAGGACGACAATTGGCAGGAATTGCTCGAAACAACTTGCTTGGAAAATGAGACCAACCCACTGTACAGAACTGTTGCACTGACCTCAAACACATCACCAATATTAACGAGCAGAGCGTCTGCTCGAGGAGGAATGCCTAGCCATTCTCCTTTTCGGTAAATCTGCAAGCCTCCAATTCCACTGTCATGTTGCAACGTGATGAGATACGGGTCAGTGTGAGGACTGAGGCCCATTGCATTCTCAGGTCGTGGACATGGTGGCTGGTAATTCCATCGTAATGTGGCTTCAACCCCTTCAAGGAACTCATCGAACCGCCAGGCCTTCACCCCTAATCCGACGACGAGAAGCTTCACAATGCGCTTGGCAAGCTTCTTCATGACATCATCATATTCCTTCACTACGGTCCTGCCAAATCAACCCAAGAAAGCACTATGAGGAGAATAAGTCTTCGTGGTTTCCCTAGTTTCATCTACGTCTAATGCAAAGGCCTTAAACAAGACAACTCAACGACGCCAGAACCACTTCCCAAAGGTACGGGTGCGCTTTTGCACTTTCACCGTCTACACCCCTCGCTGTGGGTTCGAGGAATATTATGTGTATTTCTAGTAGGCTAAATGTTACCCATGCAAATGCTCATGATATGTCCAAGGGAAGGTATGGAAGCACACACTCACGAAAATTCATGGTTGTTCTCCGGAGGTGAGAGCTGGTTGTCGTAATCATCCAAGTTAGTTTCCGCAGGTTTCAATATAATCCCCTCAGACCACCGCTTGACCTTTTCCAACAAGGAATAGTGAGACGCGTGTTTCTCTTTCTCCGCGGTCGACAATTGAAAGAACTCGTAAGCCTGTGTTTCCACCTTCTCCATAAGCTCTAACTCCACCCCATGATTTACTAGATAGAAATATCCCCACTCCTCGCACGCATTCACCATTTGCTCAACACTCTTCTTCGAGGTGTCGGCGTCGCCCTCAAATAGGGCCATGTCCACCACAGGTATCTCGTCATCCTTGAGAAACTCGTCATGTCGAACAAAATCAACAGACGTAGGGCCATCGTTTACCAGCAAATTTTGTTGAGAGATGCTCAAACTGTCCACTCTAAACTCTCGCCCGCAAGCCCACCGGTTGAAGAGCCCTCTTGATGCCCTAGGTGTCCCACTCACCTCATGTCGGGGAGAGTCCCTTGGCACCATCAACTGTGTGCTTCTATTCAAAGATTGTGGCGCCTCAAACGCCATTGAGAAGCTTGAGATTTTTACAGCCCCCGTCGAACTGCAACTAAAGTTTCGCAAGAGGAGAACAAGAAGAAGAAGAAGAATCTGTCACATGTCCGAATGAGTGCCCGTCAGCTGCAAGAAGGAAAAAAATCAGCTTGCTCGCTGTAATCCACAACAACGCCGCTCCACTCTGCCTGCTCAACACGCATTGCATTGCGATGAACCCTCTCATTACGACACCCGTCAAAAACCAGAGAGCGAAGGCCCCAACCTGTCAAAATACTACCATTTCAATCCACGTACACACACAAAACTCACAAATCCTCACACTGAACTCGGAGACGGGCTCGGCTCCAAGCAATAAAGTGCGAAAAGACTGCATGATTATCCCTGTGGACAAGATCAGTGGAATGGATCTACTCAACCTTCTGATTTCACTATGCTATGGTTGCAGAGATTTGTCAGCCCGGCAGCTGCAACGAATCACCAGAACCCTCCAAGCCTGCCCACCGCAGACGAGCGTCAAATTTCGAACAGCTCGGAGAGCACGAATCTAAAATAGCAGCTGCTGTCTGCGCTCAATCCCACGAACTTCTCCATCGGCGGAGTGCTGCTTACTCGATCTCCCCCCTTATTTTAACGACTGATCCCGACGACCAAGCTCTGTACGCCAAAAACAAACATTGACCTTCTGCTAATGCCAACAAATGGGCGACCGCGATTAATTCTTCTATGGTTTTGTGTACGCTTGGTGACGACAATCGACTGCCAAATGGATTGTGGATCACGAATCGCGACGGATGCTGCGCACAATCTGCGGTAAACTTGGCGGCAGTGTCAGAGTTGCTTGGATCGAATCCCTCGCGTCGTGCATGTGAGCGAGGGGCCATGCCGAACATTATTCAACACAAGGCCTCGGATCGACGGGGTCTGCCGGTTTGTGGCGATATCGTGGAACTATTCCTACTTTCCCTACATTTTTTTTCTTACAGTTTTTATTATTATATTCAATTTTTAGTATGTTGGATATAGGCATATATATATATATATATATATGTATATACACGTATGTATACAAGGGGAAGAGAATGCAATTGAACACACAAATGTTGTGGTAGATCTCTCTAACAAAGTCAACACATGAAAAAGTTGGATACAAGTTAGCTAGTCATAAAAACAATCTAGTTAGTCATCTTTTGGACTTTTAGTAATCTTTGAATGTATTATACTTGAAATATAAAACATGTGTGTATATATATTTTAACATATAATTGGTGTATATTATCATACAATTTATTCAATTTATAAAAAAGTTTTATCTAATATATTACTCTAAAAATATTGCTAATAGTGAAGAATTTGAATTTTAAAAGATAATAAAATGAAATGTTTTATTGATTGAATCTTATTTTAATTAGAAACTATAATTAATAAAACCACAACTGTAATTCAATAATTTTATGAATTTGTTATTATTAATTATATTTTTAATATTATTATAAGTTTTATATTTCAAGTATAATATATGTTTTTTTTTACAAAGATGAATGTAATCAAAGTAATTATTATAAAATATAAGGTAATTACCAAACTATGAATAAAGATTGTAACACTAAAATATGTTAACAAAATTAATGGTAGTTTAAACCTTACCTTTGTCTATACTAATGGATCAAAAGATCATATAGAAATTTTTAAAGAACTATAAGACTCTTGTAAAAAATACCTAAGTTTTAGAACATTATTGTTATAGCTTGTATATTTAAAATTTTATAAAAAAATATTTCTATAGTTTATAATATATTTCAAAATACCCATAAATACAACTAATATCTATGAAGTTTCAATATTTTTTGAAATGAATACACTATTCATGATTTAATTACTTCTAAGTATTTTTATTTATCACTATTTACTCCAATAATATAGATATAAGTGATATATACATTTTTAGACATAATATTTACAAATGTTAAAAAATATTTAAGACTCTTTACAAATTAATATAGTTGAGGGTGTATTGAATTTTATTTGCAACAAATTTCGTTTAATGTTTTACAAAGAAATTGTTAATATGTTTATTAAACCATCAATAATGCTTTATACTTAGATTATAATTTGTTTATTTGATTATTATTGAGATACTTGTGACAAGGTCAAAAATAACATTTGAAATATCATTTGATATAGTATCTACTTCTAATAGTATCACCAAGGATCAAATTTTCTTTAAACGTAGAATTATCAAACATGTTGTAATTATCCATGTATTTAAGAAAAATAATCATCTTTTTGAAGATATTTATCTTGATTTTGATACCATAAATGTTATAGTAATCCAAGAGGTTTATTTTTTAGTTTTTTGCATAATATTTCTTGAAATGAATTGGATAATTTTTGGATTTTCGACTATTTTAGAATTTATTTATGAATATATTAAAACAGTAAAATAATAATGAATAAATACTAAATTATTTCTTCTTTTCTTTATAACAATTCTGTATTGTTATAAAAAACTGGTCTTTAGA
This sequence comes from Physcomitrium patens, assembly GCF_059467195.1. NCBI lineage: Eukaryota > Viridiplantae > Streptophyta > Bryopsida > Funariales > Funariaceae > Physcomitrium > Physcomitrium patens. The sequence goes on from NC_143418.1 coordinate 17,187,907, forward strand.
TTTAGTGAATAACATTGATAAAAATTAAAATTTAACAGAATAAATTCCTCATGGTTTTGAATAGTTTCCACATATTATGTACATAAGAACAAGCTTTAGAATTATACATTTAAAATTGGAATTTTAAGTTTCATATTTTAATAAAATATCTTCTAATACTTTAGCAAAAATTGGGGTATAAAATCAAGTGTAACATTAATAAAGAGTCTATAATGATTATAAATAATATCAAAAAATAATTTATTATATTCTTATTATTAATATTCTACAAGGTACAAAATTATCTATTTAGATCTTAAAATCTACCATTACAAAGATAGGATTACAAGAGTTATGACAAAGTCTCTCAAAACAAGTAATCATAGTAGGTTTATTATATGTAGTGGTTGAAAAATTTAAACAATTGATATATATATATATATATATATATTAAAAAAATAAAAATATATTTTATTTAAAACGGTTGTTTTTTTAAAACAAATCAAACTCCAAATTTTTATCACATTCAAAATGTTAGAGTTAGAAGTCATGTTGAGCTTGAAGCACAAGTAACAATATTTTAACTTTTTTAAGTGTATAAATATATTTGAACATGTATTTTATTAATTTAGTACAAATACTATAAAGAATTTAAGAAAATGGTTTAAATTGGAGGATTAGAAAGATAATTTGACAAAATTTATCAAAACATATTAAAATAATAGACTGTTTTTTTTAATATAAAGAAGGCTAATTCTCTTGGTTTTAAAAGAATAGCTAGTTTGTTAATTACAATCTAAATTTTCTTCTTTAGGTAAAAGCCAATAGTGTCTGGACAAGCATATAATAAACCATTCTAATGCTTATGTAATATGTGATGTTGAATAATGTTTTTAACACAGACATACTTCAATAGGCTTCACAAAAACTTAAGAAATAATGAAATTCTTGTAATACAAAAAATTAATTATTGGATTTAACAATCACTATAAAAAATAATTTTATTTTAAAAACAAATCCATAAATTTATTTTTTGTTACAAATATTTAAATAATATTAATACTACATCATTTATTGAATGCTTAAAACATATTTTAGTATTGTTGAGCCAAAAATGAATTCTTCTATTCATATTTCTTTTTAATGTATACTATTTTTTATTTTTTATTTTTTATTTTTTTTCTTGTAATGTTTTTTTTGACATATTTTGTGGTTTTATTCAATTGGTCAAAAATCTTAGATATCAAATAAAGAATAACAAATTCTTCATGGCCAATTTTTGAGCTAGCAATGATATATGCATATGCATGATGATTATTTTTTCTTTTACAATATGTACTAATATACTTATATAGGATTTTATATATCAAATGAAACTAGTAACAAAACTGTACATCTTTAACTTTATATATTTTGATTATATTTTATACAATCGATTTATGTTTTAAAAGATTTAAGGAACATCAAAGAATAATCACAACTTTGTAAGTGGACATTAAAAAATGAGTTTTGATTCCATTGAGAAAATAATTTAATTACCTTATTATTTAAAGCTTGCAATATTGACCAAAACTTGATATTCATCATGTTATGACTTGTAAAAAAATGGTTGTTAAGTACAATGCCATCCTTCTTGATATCAATCAGTTGTTAGAATTGTAATACAAACATAGAAGCAAACCAGTTTTTTTTAATAAAATCCAAACTGTGCTGAATTTTTTTTCAAGTTTTTTGGTATTTTTTTTATATGTATGTACTTATATTACACTTTAAATCTTAAAACTTATTCCCATCAACAAATTTACAAAGAGTGATTCTAAATTTTTTTAATGATTAGAATTTTTCAAAATAATATTTTTAGTATAAATATTTATTTATTTATTTATTTATTTATATTTTTTATGGTAGTACAACTGTTAAAGAAACTCTTGCAATTTTTGTGTTTCTTTAACACTAAGTCCCACTAACTAATCACTTTTGATGTTGATTAAGGTAGTGACTAAAATTGATGTATTGTAAGCACTAATTTTCCCATATGTTTATGCATTTGAGCTATGGTATTCTTTATTTTTACTGCTTGTACAACCAATATAAGTTCCTTTACATAATCTCTCTCTCCTCTATACAATTTTTTTCATATCTAATACATTTTTAAAAACATTATTACATTCTTAAAGTTCTTATAGTAAAATTTTATTACGATTATACAAATAATTATACATATATATATATATATATATATATATATATTTTAGTACTTATTTTTCATAACTTTTGAGAACTTGTCTGTTGTGCACACAAAGTTTTTGAAGAAGTGTAAGTTTTTACAGAACAATAAAATCTCAAGGTTCTCCATATGTATTAAAGCCATAGAAGAATTCAAATTAAAAACACCTTAAATAATTATCAGTTTAATTTTATTGTTTCTTAAAACGTGAATCTGAAAGCAATCCATGCATGATTTTAACAATGATCACTTGCGAAGCACAAAAACAAACTAGGTTGCTGAGCCATAGAGGTAATGAAACCTAAAATTAGGGTTAGGGTTTAAAGCTGATCCCTAACACTTATCCCGTCGCAACAAATCGTGGACTATAGTACTCGCAGCACTAAGCACGACGTGGATATTCAGGCTGATGCTTTGCATGGATCGCCAAGCAAGCTCACCAACCTCGTGTCATTATTCAAACCACTGGCCCCGCAGTTTGAATCTGTCGTCGCGATTCATTGCAATTCGCGCGCACATGATTCGGCGAGGATTTGCAGTAGTAGTTGCCACGCCACTCCGATCCTCGTGTGTAATCTCGGTCTGTTTGACCAGTCTGGAGCTCCTGTTACGAGGACCGCGATACTTTGAGTAAAACCATCGAATAACAGGTTTTTTGCCTTCCCCACCAACACCGACTCCCAGCTCTCAGCTCACGACAGCGGAGAAGCACATTGCGGCGGCCACTCAGAATTCGGCCAACGTCACATCTCAATGGTCCTGAGCTCTTCCGAAGAGTTGGAATTTCTCAGCGTGTTTCTCCACCCTCCTGCCCCTGAATTCGAATGCAGCGCCTTCTCATCACCAACCATATTCCTCGTTCTGGCGGGACCTTATTCAAACCCTATGTCGGTGCTGCTCGTTCGCTTACCGAACTCCGTGACAAACTCATGTTTTTAGGGACAGCAAGGAATCCGTTCCTTCCTCGGAACTGAACGAGTAATCAACGTTTGGTAGGCATGAAGAGCTCTCCCCTTCACTCTTTCCGTGTCTTTCACATTCCGTATGACATGCTGTGTGACAAATCTTATCAAACCTATATATTAAACATATATTAATCCTGGCATTGTGACATTTGCGCATTGTTTAAGAAACACATCAACTTGAAGAACTGTTTCCTTCGTGAAAGATGCACCCCACAGGACCATTTCAGCCAGAGACAGCTACGAGTGCCTCGAGAACTCCAAAGCTTTGTAAGCTTGCACAAAAATACTGATAAAATGTGGAAAGAACTAGGTTATTGGAAGACTGATGTGATCAAGTCAAGTGCACATTCATGAGCCCACATTGTTGAGTGTGTGCTTAGCCATGCCCAGGAATCTGAGTTTATTCATTTGTTTGTTTATGATACTTCCCGGATGAACCAATTGCAGAGGTTGCTAAACGAGGAATAACACCACATCTTACACTCTTATTATAAAAGCAAGCGTAAGAGGAATTCGTTGCATATTTGTCAAGTCAATTCTTAATTTGGTATGTGTACATGTATATTGTCAAGTAAGACTTTAATGTGTTGTGACTAATTTTGAAGTCTTCTTAAGCATTTGGATTAATTTTTTTGTTATTTGAGCACATTTCAACATTAGATAAAGTAGTGGTGGATATTTTTTTTGTTTTTTGGTCATTTTTCTTTTCATATCAAATGTTAATATTTACTATGAATGGCCTAGATGAGTCGACAAATGTGTTGTTCATAGTTTCACCTTCAAAACAAGATTTCTAAATCTAAATTGTAGTTAATAATATTATTCTAAATCTAAATTGTATAGTATTTCTAAATCTAAATTGTATAGTATTTCTATATTTAAATTGTATAGTATTTCTAAATCTAATTTTTTAAACTCTTAGAGGAAGACATATGATTTTTTTTGTTTTGTTTGGGCTTAAATGGTTACTAATTTGTTAAAACATTTGACACAACAAAAGTTTCAAAGGATCCATCTTATGGTGCTACTACACATCTACAAAACACATGGCTTTATCTTATATCAACAATGATTTCATGAAAGTTGAGAGTCCTCATTAAATAAAAATAAGAGTTTAAAAAATTATTTATACTAGTATAAAAAATGTATTATTTTAAAATAAATAAATAAAATTTATTTCTATTTTTTAAAAATTATTATTATTATGCAAAGAGAATAAATTTTTATGAAATCAAATTAGAAAAAAAATCTAATAATAATTGGTTATTATACCAAAATATTTAATATATTGATTTTCAAGTATTAGAATTTTGCACAAAATATTTCTAGTTATAATAATAATAATAATAATAATAAATCACTGTCTTTTTTATATATATAAAGTATATTGTTTAACATCTACATTGTATGCAAGTTCAATCTAGTTAAATTTTGAAAATTATTCTGATTTCTAAATTTATTTATTATAGCTTATTTTTTCATTAATATATATATATATGATTAAATCTAAAATAAAACATAATAAAATAATGTAGCTTTATATGTATTTATTAGTAATAATAATAAATATCCAAAATGACTCGGTTCTATCAGTTTATTCATATCTAGAAATATAATATATACATTTAATAGTAGAAATTTTATTACAAAGTCTAGTGATATAAAACACTATAGTTGATTGTAATAAGATAGTGCTTATAAAATTAAGTATTAATAAATACCCATTGGAACTTGATGTAGTGCATCTATTGCACAAATACTTACATTAATTAACAATATTCCATGTGATGTTCAATAAATAGTCTAAAAAAAAGATGTAAATATCCTGTTAAATCCAAAGATATTAACAGTTAAAAAATCACAGTTTTTGTAATAAAACATAGAACACCAGTGTTTGTATAAGAACACATAAATAAGATTTCAAAATCAAACTAATTATTTAAAATAAAAAAAAATGTATAAGAATACTTTTTAAGAGTTCAAAAATGTGTTTAATGTTATTTTAATTTTAATTAGAATGATGTGTACACATGAAATAGTGTAAATATTGTGCAAAACAATTTTAAACCTTTAATAAAGTTTTGAATGTATTCTGAAAGTTAAAACTATGATCTGGCATTAAACATCAAATCTCATTGTAATCTATAAGTAAATTCTTTAAGTGAACTTCTAAACTCATTCAAATATTCACATACACATATGTAATGTCAACATGAGTTGTGGTTCATAAATCAATTGCTCAGTTTGGTTAACTTTCAAATTTCAAGACAACATATTTCTGATGAGATTCTAAAAGTTTAAGAATCTGTTTTTTATGATGTGTCTATGTAATAGTTTGCATCACTCCATAGGCACCCAATTCATTTATAATAAATTAATGATACATAAATAGACTCTTTTGTGTTAATAATATGTGTGATCAATCTGTAAACTAAATTGTTATTTCATCTATTGTGTGATCCTGTTTCGGTTGAGGCCTTCAATCAATCCACCTGTTTGCAACATAGCAGTGATCCATTAGAGTGTTTTTATTTATTTATTTATTTTTATTGTTTTCTCCTTTCCACCACAAAATTAACCAAGACAATTAGCTTAAAGCTGAAGTCACAATGATGTATTTACACAATAGGTCTTATTTCTATTGCATCTAATTGAATTGTAGTGTGTTCTTGTTGTACATTTAAGTCTTCAATTCACTGTACACATTTTCTAAATATGAAGAATGGTTTATACAGAACATTGTTGATAAATTCTTTGTCAACACACACAAACATTGTTATTTTCAATTCTAAAATTTTGTATTCCAACTTTATTTATGTTAAGAACTATGTTCATTTAAGAACCTTTTACTAATTTAGGTGTTTTGATTTGTACACGTGTATATAGATATACACATACATATACATAAATACATGTAAATAATGGACAAAAAAAATCTTAATATCTGTATATGTGTGTGTTATTATACCATACAAACTAAGTTTTGCATTATGGTTTCATTTTTTGAATTTTTACATATTTATTATTTATTTATAATTTTAATATATTGTAAATCAATTTGAATCAATAATAAAATTTACAAGTGTAGACTCTAACACACATATGAATATTTATATTTACAAACACAAACTATTTTTATTCTTATATTGGTATAAACACTTTATAGACATTTCTTTTTTTCAACATTCACACAATGTATTATTTGTAATATGAATATTAATAAATATATCACATGTCAAACTATAACAATATATATATATATATATATATATATATATATATATTATTGTATAATAATATTCCAAAGAATTTAAAGAAGTTGTCAAAGTATTTAGGGTTTAGGATTTAAAATCTTATTGCACATATTTAGTAAAATATAATAATAAAATGCAATTAGAGATGCTTGTTGTTATATCTACATGGATGGTATTTAGTTTTGGTTATTTTAATTATAAAGTATAGATCTTTATTGGACCTTGCCATTTTCTATGTCAAAGATTGCTTTTGTTGGAAACCATTCATAAAGTTTGATTTTATAAATTTTATTTCTAGACATGCATTGGATTTACTATTTGGTTAGTCCTTGAAAAATATTATAATTAAAGATCTACAATAATACTATGTTTGATTACAAATATTTTTTTGGTAAGAGTTTTTATCCCATTGTTATTTTCAATTTTGGGATCAAAGGATCCATCATGCAAGATTAAAATTTTCAACTTTGGGATTCAAACCACTAACCTTTGTAATACTCATTTTAGAGCAATGTGCCATCAATGACCTTCTGGACGAATGGCTTAGGGTTTGGGGTTTAGATTTTCTGCTAAATATATTGAAACTAAATAAGAATAAATTACCAAGTCCAGATTTGTAAAATGTCTTTGCTCTAAATTATAATTAATAGAAGATAGCTAAACATATTACTGAAATATTTTCTTTCCTCGAACGTTTGCAGAATGCTGAAAGATCCCAACACCGTCGCTGCCGGCTGCGGGAGAGTCTCCCAAAGCATCGGAAAACAGCTCGCCATAGCCACAGCATCTCCGAGCATCGCTACGACAACCCGCGTGAACGACCGAGCACCATCCTCTCCGCGCGGGACCCACAACCACCACCACGGCGGCGCAAGGCGAGAGGGTTGTAATCGAGGGGCTCTTGGCCGAAAGGCACCAGACGGAGCGAGCGTGTACAGGTTAAGTGTGAATGCCACCCAGGACTCGTTCAGCCGCACGCAATGGCCGTGCGAGGTAGGGCTTGAGCGCCACTTCCACACGCCTCAGCTCGGCTGAAGCTATATCCATCTCCCATGAGCTTGAAGCGCAGAGATTGCTGTCAGCGGTGCGAGTCGCGTGCTATTCACGCGTGCATTAATGCATTCGTCGTTTCGGTTCGGTCAGAAAAGGACGAGACACCGAAATCGTGCGGCAGTCGCCATCGCCATGGAGGTGGAAACAGAAAGCTGCGAGCTTCTTGTCTCCTGGCCTTGGCTTTGAAGCTTTCAGGCTCTGCCTTCGCAGCCCTAATCGGGGTCACTTGACCTAATTCCAACCCATATTCCTAGACATTATGTGTGTGGTAGTTATGCTTCTTATTATGTACAAGTGCTATGCCATTGCATATTCAAATAGTTCTTAAGAATTGATTTTCTGTTTTGAGCTGGTTTTGTTTTATAATATAGATAGTTTTTGCTTGGTGATTTTAATAACTCTCAAAACTTTCAATAATTATAAAGCAAGATGTAGTATTGGTATCTGGTTTTAATTGAGGAGGTCTTCAATTTTAATCTGAAAATTTATCAAAAGTGTTTGAGACTAATTATATATATATATATAGACAATAGCAAATATTTTATAAGTTATTTGTTAGTGCATAACAATTTTTTCTTTTTCTTTAAAAATACAACAACTATGTGATGTAAGTTATCAAATCCTTGAATAAAAACATTAGTCCAATAAACACTTTAAAGATATAATACAAATTAAGTTCTGAATTACAATGCATATGTCTTTTGTTTCTTATTTTTTACTTGATTCTCATAGTGCATTTTAATAAAAAAATGAAATTATTTTATTGTGATTTAGAAATTTTTTTAATCTATTATTAAGAAAGATTATATTTTTCAAATAACATAATATGGAGATAATTTTGGTGCTATCATAAAAATCATATACATAATTAAAAAAAAAAAATTAAAGAATTATTGAAAGAGACAATATTTCTATTATAATTTGAGAGGCTTCTAAAAACAATTCATAATAGTACAATGTTTATATTAGTTGCTGTATAGAAAATAAAGACCTCCTACAACTGGATCTTGCAATTGGACAACTTTAGGCCATCAAATACAATTTTCATACTACCACTAGATCCTATACCCTATTTTAAACTTCCTATAGTTATTACAATTTTAAATTAAAAAAATCCACGTCAAATACTTTTAGACCAAAGAACCTCTTATATTTTATAGATAAGGACTTTGCATTACAAAAACCATTGATACTTTAAAGATAATTTGATCAACTCGAATAGAAGTTATCAATGGACAACTATTTGTATCCAAAGACATCATAGAAGAAACCAAACTATTAAAAGTAACATTAAAAGATCAAGTATCTAACATTGTCTTCAATATCATTTAATGTCCTTCAAATCTAATAATACTTAATCAACCTTGGTTTGAATTATACAATCTTAATATTAATTAGAAATTATAAAAAATTACTTTAATAATAAACAATAAATCTTTGATATTATCTTTTATTTCATATCAAAATTAATTGATAAAGACTTTATTATTTCAATCTAGATTGCAAGCAAGGTTTTAGAATTTGAAAACATAGATGGTAGCTATTTGTGACCCTTGTTGTAATGATTCGAGTTTTATTTCTATTAATATTTCTCAATTCTTCTTTCAAAATGTAGCTGTAATATAAGAATGAATTTAAATTATATAGGAATTATAAATTATTTTCTATCAAAGATATGAGCTGAGAGAAAACACTTTTAGATAAACGTGTACTTATAAATCTAACTTGAGTAAATCAAGATATTAAAGACATAACCTTAAATAGAATTTGACTTATTGTACAAAAATTAAAATTTTTGATTTTGTTCTATCAAACTTTTTTGATATACTAATCTTTCTATCCTTCATACTTGTAGTAATAAGACTTTTTGAATTTACTTGTGAGGTTGGTTTATTTGCTTCTTTCAATTGCACAACTTCATGGTATAGATATTGGCCCTTGTTGTTGACTTCTTCCACAGGCATAGAAATAATATTTTTATGGTTGAAATTGGTAATACATAAAAAATTTGTTCTAAAAAGATTGACAACTTTATGAAGATCTATAATAGTTGCAAATCCATTCTCACTTCTATCAAATATAGGATCTATATTCTTTTCTTTCCATCTATATAATAGACAATTTTAAAAAATCCATAAACCAAATCAGAAGAAGATAATTTCCAATTTTAAATAAAAATTTCTACAAAGAGATGTAATCGACATATTTTAAGAAAAGTTTCAATATTAGAAAAAAAAACATTAATTTAAAGCTAGATAATTCATAATCTTTAAACACATCAATAGAAAGTAGAATAATCTATCTACTTCTAAAACAAAATAAATATAATAAATTAGTAATTTTATCATACTATTAAGGATATGAATAATAATAGTTATAAAATAAAAATAAAAATACACATTTATTTCACTAAAAGAGAAAAAGTAGATAACTATAAAATAAATGTAGAAATAAAATTAAAATAACTATTGTTGAATGCAAAAAGAACTACAAATATTTGAACTAGCATAGAATACAAAAAAAGGCTTTAACAAAAGTAAAGAAGATCTCTCCTTTGCTTCTATATCTACTATCTACTAAAGAACTATGTAACAATGTCACATAAATCATGTGATATGTGTCCAACTTATAGATAACATGTCTAATTTGTAGAAAAATATTTGACATCTCTATGTCAAAGAAAAGAAATAAAAGTATATAATTAAACATGTGAAATGTGTCTCAAAGAAAGTTGGATAAATAAATAAATAAATAAATATATTCAAGAAGAAATTGGAATGGATATTGTGAAAGATGACAGAGCTACAAATCTTTGAAACCGAACTAGAAGCAAAAAAGGAATTGATAAGAGTGAAGAAGGCCTCACATTTTTTTTTATATGTATTATTTAATTAAAAAATAATATGGCAATTTTCTATAGGTCATTCAACATGTGACCAATTTATAAAAGATGTCTCTAATTTACAAGGCAAGTTTATAATATATATACTATATGGCTAATTTATATAACAAATGGCCAAGTTGTAATACATATAGTTAACATGTGTAGTACGTAGTCAATTAGTTAACAAAGTATTCAACCTATTAATCACCTACAAATATTTAAAAATTTAAATCTATATCTATGAAGTTTTTTTGTAAGATATTAACAACTTTATTTATTTCTACATAAATTTTTTTATTTAAGTAAATACAAGTATTAATATACCTATATATATATATATATATATATATATATATATCTTTGATAATATTCTTTTTTTAGAAACTAGTTCTACAATGAGCATTGATTACATGTTGAAAAAGCCTAAGATGTCAAAAATTATATTTGCTCTATACTTTGATTTTTTGATTTTTGATTTTTTTTTCATTTGAAGATAGTTGATAGATCTTTTCAACTATTAATAATGTCACATATTGAGGCAAGAATATTACCTTGCCATTTGATGTTTGTTAAGGCGTGCATAACTTCTTTTCAACACAATATTTCAAATATGATCAAAAGTGTTTTTTACTTCTAATAATATCACCAAAAATTGAGAGTCACTTCCAAGGTTATTATATCAAATGCATTGTATCTCACCATTTATTTAAAAAAGAACATACTATTCTTAAAAAATCTTTAATTTTTTTATGTTGTTTTGATGGTTGTGACAATCTAAATGGCTTGTTTGGTAATTCAACAAAAAATAGCTCTTACATTAAATCTCTTCGTTATTAATTTTCTATTTTTTAAATATCTCAAAAATAAAGAAAATTACAAATAAAATAAAAATAAAATAAATTATTTATTGAACCTACTTTGCTTCATAACAAAAAGTATTTTTGACTCTTTTTCTTTGTTTGATAAATGTCATCAATTATAAGCATCAATATTTTTTATTGCATTTACAAAATTCTTAGATGGCTTCCATATGCATTTATTAATATCATATTTATACCAATATACAAGCTATTCTAACCTATTTTAGCAATATCTTGCATCGAAGACTTTTTCTACATCAAATTCTAGATAGTTATTTATTTTCATAAGAGAAGATGATATTTGTCTTGTTTCTAAAATATCAATTATTATATACAGCTCAAGAAGAGATACATAGAATATAAGATGAATCTTTATAGAATTTTCTAGGTATAATTGATATGCAATCAAATTGACTTGTTTGAAAATATAAAATGATTCAAATTGGTAGTAATCTTTATTGTCAAAAGAACAATAATCTTGATATTACAAAAGAGTAATTATACCTTATTGCTAATGTAGAATTGAAGTTATTCTTTGTAATAGATATGTGCATTAATATATATATATTTTTTTTAAACTTGACTTATATCTTCATTTTTGCATATGGCTTTGAGAAAAAATTAGAAAAATCTTCCATCACATGATAATTAAATTTTAAAAAGTTAAAAGTATCAAATTATGAATAAATTTCATACTTAGCATAAAAATGTAAATGCTGAATAGAAGAATATATCATGTTATTATATGCAAATTCAATTAATGGCAAATTTTTTTTCAAATAATCTTGATAGTAATTAATGGTACATCTCAAATATTGTTCTAAAACTTAATTCTCTCATTCGGTTTGTCTACAAGTTGAAGATAAAAGGCTACAAATAATTTTATATCCACCTTTAATATTTTAAAAATATTTTTTCAAAACTTTTTTATAAATTGAATATCTCTATTTGATATAATATTTGCCCACAATCTATGATAGCAATAAATATCATTAAAAAAATATAATTATTTTTTTTATTTATGCTAACTTTTATAGATAATACAAAATGTATCATTTTAGTAGAAAAATCCACTGTCATAAACATAGACTCATAAAAACTTAATATTAGAAGATTGTTTATAAAATATAGACAAGCAAATAATCATAATTGTTTTGATAAAGGTGGTAGTTGGAAAATTCTATAAGATTAATGATGAGGATTTTTTTTATCTTGAAAAATATCACATAATTATACAATGTTTTTAATTTTCTTTTACATTTAGTGCCTCTAAAACTTTCTTATCATCAAATCCAAAATTTTATTGTATCCAAAATTTCCTACAATTAGAAAATTGTGACAAGTTTAAAAAGCATGTGATTGTACTTCATCTTCTAGAACACACAAGCATCTTTTAAAACAAAAAAGCTTGTCCTTGAATTCAAATTTAGAATTATCATAAGTTTTAAAGGAAAGAAGATCTTGGTTTTATTTAATTAGTCAAGAAGTTATATAATCAAAGATATAAGATATCTATTCTTCATTGTAATCTTTTTGAGTCTTTAATTATCTATATATATTTGCAATGGTTTATTTTTTCTTCCTTTATAAACAAGATAGATGCTTCTACTAGAGATTTTAAGTAGCATATGAAGTTTTTGGCCAAGTTCTTATCAAATTTTTCCTTAAATAAAGTCAAATCATTTTGAATAAGTTGTAGATTTGTCCAAATGGATATTGAGTTTATTATATAAAATCAATTAAGAAATCATAAAGGAGATATTTTAAAAGAATATTTTATATTTGTTTTAGAAATATCTTAGTAAACCTTTTATTGGCTTGAAATAATGCTTATAGACTTTTTACCTTTAAAAATAGATGTAGCATAAATAATAAAAGATGATCTTTTTTTTTACATCATATATAAAAGCTTTTTCACCTAAATAGAAAGTTCTGATTGTATTAAACTTATGACTTTTTACTTTATTAGCAAAAATCTTAATTATGCAATAGAAGAAATTAAGATTATAAAAAATCCAATTTATCAAAGGATTTTTTTTAATAACAATAAATCTAAAATAAGTAGGTTAAAAAAATTAATAATATTAGATATCATTAAATATTTATAATAATTTTTTATTATCTTTACAAAAATTATTTCTTGGATAATATCTCCCAAAGACAAAAAAAAAAAAAAAAAAAAAAAAACTATGACTTTTACATGTACAAACTTGATTTTCTTTAGTAAGAATATATTATGTCTTTTGGTAAATTCTTCATGTAAAAATAAATTAAAACTATTAAATCTAGTAAGGTAGAGGCTTTGTGATTTCTATATCTTAAATAAACATATATTATAAAACAAAGTGATGGTTTGAGGAGAAAATATGACCTTTATTAAGTATTACCCAAGTTTTTATTTTATAGTTTCTATTATAATTTTAAAAAAATTATTTTCTAACACATTGTCTTTTTTAATAACCATATTCTTTATTTTGTAGTTGTATTACTTATTTAGATAATACTGAGTAGTATGTTTAGATTTTCTATAATATAAGCATAATTCTTTTTAACAACCTTGAGTCTTTTTTTACTCAATGAGAGATTTAAAATGAATAATATTAAATTTTATTTTTTATAATTTTAAATGTATGTATTAAAAATATATTGATATTTTCATTAAATTACAAAGATGTTGAAGCGTATTTATACAACTTTCAAATCAGAATCCAAAAAATTTATTGTCACACTTCACAACAAAGTCAATTATTTGGCTAAATATTTGAAGATATAATAAGTTCAACATCAATTTTTTAAAATTAATATTGCAATCTATATAAAAATTAGCTAATAAGTGCAACATCATGCCACTTAATATTAATTGCAAGGTGTTACATTTATAAAAATATATTATAATATATTATAATATTTTTGACTTAAAATATGAATCTTGTTGGTTGTAATAAAAATTGTATCATGTTTTCTATATATAAATTAAAAATTTACCAAAAAATATCTATATTATCTAATAATAAATTATATTTTTCAAAAAAAGATAAAAATCATAATAAAATTGAATATGAAAGTAGTGTTTCAATAAACCTAACTTATAATCTTAAAGTTAAATAATTTTGAGTTCAAAGTTCACTTATCAATTAAACTTGATTGATGAATCTTTGAAAGTTTGATCATATACCATCAAACTTCTCAAAAAAGACAATTCTTATTTCTTTAATACCTAAATAATGTTCTAATAGAAAAATAATAATATAATTTGATGTAGATGATGAGGTGGCTCTAATAATTTTTATATCTTTACTCAAGCTAATCTTAATATTTCTTGTGGTGGTGGATTGAATTAATGCATTGTAAGCATTAATTCTTTCATTTACTTTTGCATTTGTACTATTGCATCATTCATTTTAATAATCTCTATGAATAATTTAATCAAAAAATGATAAAATTTAATAAAATTTAATATGTAATAATATAATAATAAGCTCTATTAATAATTCAATAGAAAAAAAGATTTCTAATATTACTTGAAATGAATTGAAGAAAAGACTCAAGAATAAAGAAATTTCTAAGATTAATATTACTTTAGAATTGAGTAATCTATAACTTCTAATATTTTTATTTCTAATATATATATATATATATATATATATATATATATATATAAATGTATTCTCTTTTTAATTAAAAAGATACAAAGCTTTCATATTGTAAGTATATTTTGATGAATTTATTAATAATAAGGTTTTGCTGAATATAATTAAACATATAAGTTGTGTTTCAAAAAAAGATGATATAAAAAAAATAAGAAAATATGTATTCAAGAAAAAATTGAAATGACTATTGTCAAAGAGAATAAAACTATAGACACTTTAAACTAGATTATAAGCAAAAAAAAGAGTTAGTAAGATTGTGGACAGTTTTTCTCTTGCCTCTTCATACATTGTCTAACTAACAAATCACATGACAATATTTTATAAGTCATCCAACATGTGTCTAACTTGTAGGACATGCCTCTAACTTACAAGGCAAGTTTCTAATATATATGCCACATAGCCAATTTTTACAATAAGTGGCAAACACATGGCTAGCTTGTTGGCTAAGTTTTTAACCTATGAATCAAACACTTTTAAAGTCAAATTTGCATTTATGAAGCTTCTCCACAAGATATTATTAAATTTACTTATTTCTATCTAATTCCTTTTATCTAAGTAAATATTAGTATAACACTAACTCTTCTTATCATCATAATTACTAACACCAATATTGAAGTCTATGATATTTAAAAGATGTAATTTTTTAATAAAATTTGATAAATTATTATTATTATCATTATTATTTAAATCTCTATAATTTTTTGTATATATTTAGAATATAATAAATATATCTTTGTAGTAGCAAAACCTATCTTTTAACATATAATGATATAAGGCTTAATTTCTATGATGTTAATAAATTTACAAACTTTTGCAAGTAAATAATATTTTTTAAATAATTTATTTAGATACTTTTAAAAATTGGTTGCTATTTAAAATATAAAATTTCTAAAACTTTTTGTAAATGTTATAAGAAGTTGATTGCTTATATTTTTTTTATTATTGGATGATCCTTTCTAAATTCACCATTTTCATGTTTTAATGTAATTATTTTCAACTTTTGACATTGTCTAATATGTTTATAATTGCAAATTTTTTGTAAGATGAATTTCTTATCAACAATCACTGCCTAACAACCAATTGTTTGTAAAATACAAGTTTAATATTAAGAAGAAAGAACTAAACCTAGATATAGAAATGTATCCTATCATTGCCAAATACTTTGACAACTATCAGAACTATTTTGTTAGTTTCAAAATCCAAAAAATTTAGAGACCATAGTTGAGGTTGCTAAATGCCTCACTAATAATCATTGCAATTCAAAAACATGACTTTTACAGATTTAAATTTAGCTACTCATTTTAATATGCATCTAGATGAACGAACCATTTTAAAAATAAACTTGGGCTGTAAATCCCAAACCTGCATATTTTAAATTGGAAAACAATCCACTGCAATAGAAGGCTGGTAGTGATTTGCAACCCCGGCCTCCAGAGATCCTAATGGAGGTCCCTGGAAAGACGGGGTGGAACAACCATGCGGACTCCTAAAACCACATCAAGGCACCAAAAACTCAAGGTATCAATACCAGGGAATTACAACGTCTGCGTGACATTGTGATTCCTGCCATGTCAATGATTGTGGTGGCAGTTAAGAAGTCGCCACTTATACTGAACCTCAGCAACAGTCACAAGCAACCAAAAACTATACTATTTGCAATGTGTCTATTCACTCGGAGCCTCCTATCACCAGTCCTTGGTCGCCTAATTTTGCAACGACGCCACTAGCGCGGTAACTGTGTCCTGGCGTAGCTAATTTGACTAGCTACATTTACGTTAGCATCCAAGGCTTGCTCGCTTTGGTAACTCGGGTGGCGGACTAGACAAACTTTCCAGAGCCCACCTCCCTCGTCTTCCTCGTGTCTCGGAGGCCGCTCTCCCTTGACCCAATCATAGGCCGCCAATTGTGCAGCAGTTTTCCTCGGGAACTTTCTCATGACTTTTCCGTCAGGGGTGTGGAATCTAGTAATTATTGACCTCACACCATAGTTCTCACCCGGTGCAAAAGATTGGGGGAGTGAACAGAAGTGCGAGGCTTTGAGCCACAGGGACGATGGATGTGTGGTGGTGAGATCTCTCTCTGGTGACGCTTTACAGCTACTGGGACCTCCATAATGCCGCAGGGTGAGGTCCAAACTTAGACGCACTCGAGGCATCGTTGTTAATAAGCCTACTGGTTCAATCGACCAGCGAGCTACAAGTTCCAATGCCATAAATTCCTTTCCGGCGGTGGAACATTGTAATGTGGTTTGAATTGGGTGGGAGGTGATTCGTGATGATTCTGGCTTTTCATGCATCAAGCGAACAATGTCAGGTGAAGTCGGAGGATGGGAAACCCTCGGTGTTAAATTCCTGAGGACAGCGAATGAAAGTTCGAGGTGTTGCTTTGTATAATGCTGCACGGGATGACTGATGGTGAAGAAATCGATTTGCTGAAAATACTTGTGCGGCTGGTCATGCGACTCTTGGAAATCTATACAATACTGACTAGTTGACCCAACTCGTGACGATGTTGAAGCAGCTTCCGTCAAAACCGCAAAGAGACTTTACGATTACAATTCATTGGTAGCTTAGACTTGAGCTTCTTCACCTTGTTACGAGGTGACACCAAGTTGATAACTTCCGATTCCCTCATTAACATCATACATGAAGAATATTAAAAGATGAGAGGATTATCTCAACTTAACCTGCTCCGATAACGAGAATAAAGAATTAAAAGTCACTATGAAATCCACTACTAAGCGACTGCACATTGTCGCAGTTACTATATCATCAATAGTTAGTTGTTACAAACAGTAAAACGCAGCGTGATTGCTAAGAAAGTACTGGTGAAGTGAAGCCTTGCAACGATTGGTAGCGAGGGAGAGATTGCTGACGAGAGCTATCTATCACCGCGAGAGAGCGCGTGGGACAGTCCACCATCGGACAACTTTACCTGACTCACGGTTGTCAACGCCAAGTAATGTTGGAGTAAACACGCGGTAAGGCACAGATCAGTTGCAGTAAACTCCGCTGGAGGCATCCATCTTCTCAGTGAACAGCCTTTGGGCCCCTTTCTGGTTTCCATTTGATCCTCGGTAAGAATATAGTGGGAGTGATTGTTGATGGAGGTGGAGGTTTCCACTTCCCAAGCCTGGGTCCGCAGTAACAGGAGACAGCTACCACTGAAGACAGCAACTGAAATTCGTAAGCCAGCTATCCAGCTAACTAGCCATCCTTGCAGGGTCCAGCAGTTTGCCCTGGAGGTTCTGCATTTGCTTCTCTCTTCTTCCAGGTGCGATCTTCGTCTGCCGTTTTCTGATCTGTACGCCACTGACAGTACTAAGTGTTTAGGGACATTCCGACATGCGTCAGTCGTCTCACCTGCCTGCACTACTTGCATTCTCGTCTGCTTCCGGGGTTGGGACGAAAACGTCGAAGAACGAGTTGGCGCTGCTGGTGCGTGTTTTTGGTAGGGGTTGGATGTTTTTGTCTTTCGCATTGCGACATCGTGAAGTCAACCGAGGGAGGATTTTGCTACTCCCGTCAGCTTTGGACTCTCGGTGATGGCGGCGCCGAGCGTGGATTGAAAGCAGTCAGGAGTAATGCGGGGGGGGGGGGGGGGGTTTAGAGACAGAGGGAGAGGTTGGAGTGGGATTGAAGTTGTGAAGTTAATCCTGGGGTGGTGCTGTACATCGTTGCAAATTCATGAATATTGACACAGCACCACTTGCATTGCGCTCAGCGTTTGGGCAATGTCATGGGAAGGAGGTGTGTCTTGCGGGTGCACCTTAGAAATCTTCTTCCTGTGTCGCGACTGGCGTGCCAAATTGGCGAGGGCAGGAAGGGTAGACTAGAGAACCAGTGCAATAGAACTGGAAGTGAAGTCGGTGGTCGCGTGGATTGACCTCCAAAACTGTTCTGCGCTCCGTTTGCTTGCCCCGTAGTCGACGTGGGGTCACCGTGAGATCCGCCCTTTCCTTGTGCAGTGTTGTGTTATTTTTGTCATATTTCTGTGTCTTTCTCATCAGTCGTTTAACTGAAATATCGGGACACAGCTTGTGGGTTCCAATCACGAATTACAACGTGATTGCCCCCTCTTGATCTGGTAGCCACTGTTCCATGTGTGGTGAATTCCAACTCCCAATACCGCCTTTTACGCAAAGGACTTTCCCTCTCGAAAACTTAGTGCTCTCGTGGTCATGACCAGCCTCGACCCACTTCCTGGATTGTATCACTCTGTGCCGTTGCATTGGATTACGTAACGTGAGCATTGTAAGGGTTAGTCACGTAACTACGGTAGCCTTCATCGTCTCTTGCAGTTGAAGCGATTTCTTTGATGTCCTGACTCTCATACTTTACTATTTTCGTCAGTGCCTTCTGTTAGATTTGTCTTCGTCGTCTTTGATTCTCGTCATTATTCATTTCGATAAAGTAAACGTGCTCTTCCCTTGTTAGCCTCTTTGTTTCTCAACCTATGTCTGGTAAATCCTGGCGTTGTGTATGGGAATGTTTCCTTCAAACGTCTCTGTCTCTCACCACCACCTGTTTGCTACAGCTCTTATGCTCTGGCGTCACTGTCTCCGTGAAAATTAACTTCAGTCATGGACAGTTTCTTCCCCGATTTAGGTTACACCTAACGCTGGCTGGGTTGGTGTGTGTGTGTGTGTGTGTGTGTGTCAGATCCTGGACATAGATTGAGAAATGTTGCTACAAGCCTGTCCATTGCAAACTACCGTCTCCTTGTACGGTCTAACATTTTACCAGGTTAAGTGTTGCTTTGGGTCCGCTTCATGTGCGGGAGGATTGGGTGAAGGAATTTTTATAGAAGACTTTGCTGCAACGAAGCATTGGTTTTGGCAATAGCTAGGTCAGGACTTGGGACATGCAGGAAAGGACATCAGGGTTCCGGTTGCATTGGACGATGCATTGCGAACTCAACCACGTAGCGTGCTTCCGAGCATAATTTTAGTTTCGCAACAGGAATAGCAAAGTGGGTTGACAGCGGAGTGGCAAGAGATCGCCGATTTTAACCGTGAGGAAGTATTAGTTGGCTTCGCTATGGGAGGAAATTTGACCGTCTGAGACAGAATATTACAGCAATGCCGCGAATTTGATCTTAAGTGTTGCCGTCACTAGAAAGGCGACATGGTTCCGTGGGGGCAGAATCCTAATAGCACTGAATCTCGTGATCTGACCCATGTGCTGCTGAGTCCTAGGATGGGAGATGATGCGAAATCTCCCCTAAACCGCAAAATGCCGAACTTAAAGAACTGTGGAGACTTGAAGGCATGCCCCGTCATTAACTTGTTCAGAGGGGACGCTTGTTTGGCTGAGGACGCAGGTGACACAGGAAATGGCGGATTTCACAAACCTGCCAGTTGCAAAACTCTTAGGGTGGAGCAGTCGCGGATCTTCAGCGACCTTTACAACTCTTTCTTACATTTAGCAGAACTTTTAGCAGGGCTTGCTCGGCAACTTAGTACGCAGAAGAAGAAAGGATCTAAACACTCCGCTTTCTACATCTTCGCTGGCCTTGCCTTCATGTTCCTTCTCATCAAGGTCTCCTCATTCGGATGGTTTGCTGCTCAAACGCTCTCCAGTTCCTCTAAGGTATCCACATTTATTCTTCTTTTCGGCTCTCACTTAATTAGACCACCGAGAGCTCTTTCAGTGAGCACATTGAACTCTTGGGTTCTGATTCTTCGAAGTATATTAAGAGCAGAATCCATGTGCGGTTTTTTTCCTGCAGGTACCAGATGACACGAAAGTGATGCTCCAAGCTGTTAAAGTCGAGTCCAATGAAGCTAAGTACGGGCATGAATCACAAATACTCGTAGATACTTCGGCTGTGTCAATACCGTCACAGGAACATACTGCAGTGAGTAAAGATGTGGGAGGTGTTTTGGATAGTAACCTGTGGGCCAAGCCCAACAGCGATTCTTATCACCAATGCATAGACCGTCCTAAGGGCTACAAGCGTAAGTGCAGTTGTTGATTAGCCTTGTTTATGAAGTGGGTTTGTCATATTGATGTTTGACAAGGGAGTGGTGTGTGACATTGTTAGCACATGTGCCTTATGAATTTTCTCTCTTTCATTGAGCATGACTTGCTTTGCCATGCAGACCCAGGTAACAATACCAACGGATATCTGTTAGTCAATGCTAATGGCGGTCTCAACCAAATGCGAGGAGGAGTAAGTAGCTGACTGGTTACGCCGTCATTTCATTAGTTATTAGATACATTGTGTTGACAGAGAAAGTTACTTTTCTTCATATGAGGGTTTGGTGTTTTGCTCATTTTTAAAATAACTCTTTGCAGATTTGTGACATGGTAGCGATTGCCCGGCTGATGGATGCGACACTAGTTGTACCTGTTCTCGACCACAGCTCCTTTTGGGCAGATCCGAGGTGCGCACTAACTTCACTTCACGATTAGCCATTCTGTCAAGGATTCGTAAACAAATCTTTCATAGTTTGAGTGTACTAGATCAACTTTAGAGATTTGTGTTTCTTTGCACTGTCTGAACATTTGTTACCCGTGGCAGTGAGTTCAAGGACATTTTTGATGTCAAGCATTTCATTGAGTCTCTCCAAGAAGACGTCCACATTGTGGAGGCCCTGCCTGCTTCGATGGCTGGCATCGAGCCCATGATGAAAGCCCCCGTCTCTTGGTCAAAGGTGGGCACTTGTAAACCCTTTTCTTCACCATCATACCTGAAGGTGTGTGAATGATTCTCTGTTATAGTTGATGAATTGTCCATTGAGATAGCTGAATTGGTGTGAAACTCACCATTGAGTGGTTTTTCTTTTCTGCAGGCGTCATACTACAAAGATGAGCTGGTGCCTCTCCTCAAGCAGCATGAAGTGCTGTCATTCACACACTCTGACTCGCGGCTTGCGAACAATGACTTGCCTGATGAGGCGCAGCGCCTTCGTTGCCGGTCCAACTATGTTGCCCTCAAGTATGCTGACCCCATCAGCAAATTATTTCAAACGTTAGTCAAGCGATTACGAAACGATGGCCCTTACATTGCACTCCATCTTCGGTAAACTTCCAGTCCACTAATCTTCGCTCTCCGGATCTTACATCTGATCATTTTATGTTATGGGTACACCCCACGATTCTTGAGCTGATCTGTGATGAGAGGTGGTTATGGTGGATTTCAGATATGAGAAGGACATGTTGGCATTTACCGGGTGTGTGCACGGACTATCGGCTGACGAAGGTGAGGAACTTAGGCAGATGAGGTACTCGGTCCCGCATTGGAAGGAGAAGGAAATTGACAGTGAGCTGAGGCGGAAGGAAGGGGGTTGCCCTCTCACTCCTCACGAGACGGGGCTTCTGCTGAAGGCGCTCGGCTACCCTGCGTCGACCAAGATATATATAGTGGCAGGGGAGATTTACGGTAATGGAACGAAGGATGCGTTGAAGAAGATTTTCCGCAATGTGTACGATCACATGACGCTCGCCACAGAATCAGAACTGGCGCCTCTCAAGAGGTTTCAGAATCGCTTGGCAGCGTTAGATTATATGCTAGCGCTAGAGAGCGATGTGTTCGTGTATACCTACGATGGGAACATGGCCAAGGCTGTGCAGGGGCATCGCCAGTTTGAGGGCTATCGGAGAACAATCAACCCCAACAGGTACCAATATGTCTTCATTTTGTAAAAAAAATGTTTGCTCTTTTATCTGGGATCACAGGCAACAACAGACATTACCTGCTTGAAGTCACACCTGATGAAGAATATTTTGTGTGCGGCTGGTGTGTGCAGGGAAAGTCTTGTGAGGCTCATAGACGAATACGAGAATAAAACAATTTCTTGGGAGATTTTCCAAACTGAGGTTCGCAACATCCACTTGGACCGCATAGGGGCGCCGCACTACAGGGAAGCGGGGGAATCTCCCAAACTGGAGGAGAATTTCTATGCCAACCCTTTCCCAGGTTGCATCTGTGAGCAAGAGAGTCATCAAAATGATGAGGATAAGCATGAATCCAACCGTCGGCTCCTCAGACATTCTTAGCATCCACATCTCCTGGTAGTTCCCACCCAACACCCCCCCCCCCCCCCCCCCCCCCCCCCCCCGTTGTGTAATGTATAATAAATTTTCCAAAAGGGCAGTAACTTGCCTGCGTTGAGAGTGAAGAAGTGGGGCAGGAATTCGTAGCCAGGACTTGCTACAACTAAGCAAACTGCCGCTTCTGGTTCCTATTCCTCACACCCAACTATTTTTGTAGCTCGTAGAAAGAATAAGAAATGAAACCACCATTCTCAGTCGCAGTATGTAATTGTATGTCTGAGCTGAATTGTCCCTTAAATTATTTTTGATCCCCGGATTATATCCACATGACTGATACAGTCACTGTGGTGCCCGATGCGCATTCGAAAACTACGGAAGATCCAACCTCCTGGTGGAGTTTTGCGTGGCGACCTGCAACTGTTGAAGTGAACAGTTTTCATCACTCAGGAGTCCCGCGCGTGCATTATTCAATGACTGGATAAACCCTCACTACCAGTCATTGCAAATAACAAAGATACCTGAAATATTGACGTTGCCTAGTTGCAATAATCGTGCCAATTCTACTTATTCATCTAAAAAACTCTCATCAGAATACCCTCTTTGGTCTGTTTTTTTTCTTAAGTTTGCAACAGAGGTACTTAGAAGAAATGTATTACATCACAGAACAAAGCATAAGCTACTACAGGAGCAATAGATCAATAAAGGGAACATGATGATCTAACCATTATTTACACAGTAATGTTCTCAAGATGCTCACAGCCACACTAGTTCCATCCTCGCCTTCAAGCTTCACACTCAAGGAAGAAGCGCAGAGCTTCATCTCCACGCTACGGGCTTCCCTAATTGCAGCTGATATCACTTTCACAGCATCGTGGAAATTCTCAGAGGAGGACATGTCAGGCATAAGGAGTTGAGGTGTTAAAGACTGCGGTGCAACTCTAAGCCATGTCATACGCTCCGCCCAGTAGAATTGGTCTAACACAAATGGACAGATAATCTGCGGGGTGCCTGCTCTCAAGCAAGCTGCAGTGGTGCCGCTACCACCGTGATGAATTGCTACCGAGCAGTGAGGAAGTAGCCACAGATAAGGGACAGAGCCTGAGTAGCAGAAGAGGCGACCATTGAAGCAGCACAATCCCTCCTGCAAAAGATTTCTCTTCTGCTCTGCTTCTAAATACTGAGTTGAAAGGTTCTCGTCACATAACTCGGTGACCTCGAGATCAAGAGGCGGATGACCGGCAGTGAAAAGAATCGCTGAACTATCAGTTGCCTCCAAAACAGCTTTAAGAACTTTTAACATAGACCCTGGTCGTTCTAAGAAGCCCATGTTTCCTGTTGAACTAAACCCTAAAAATATCGGCCGATCATCTTTGTTTTCAGATTCATCAAATTTGTGCTCTGAAAGGAAGTGACCCAGCTTTACAGGTGGTTTGTAGCTCCGCTTCTTCGTGCTGCCTGCAAAGATCTCAAGTTGAGGATTTTCTTCTGGGTTACATTCTAATTGAAAATTATGAGTAGAAAGGGTCGTCTTCTTTACAGCCTGTATAGATTGCTTACCATGTTGTAATGTTTCAGTCACCAAACACGACTGCCTAACTACAAGGTCCAAGGGTGCTCCCCTAAAGCTTGCAGGTCCTTTGAGGCTCTTCGGCTTGGCTTGAACTACCGACAATCCGGGATTGACCTCAGGCGCTACGTCCCACTCCAGTGGGGTAAACCAAAATCCGCATACGCTAATGCTACTTGGCCAATACGCAGGGCATTCCACCACCTGTGAACTGGATTCACAAACACTTCAAACAACAATATGATTATGAATCAAACATAACTGATGAGGTGAGCGAAAGAAGTGTCTTACCGCTCCTCGAGGAATCATGCCATTCGCACACTAAAAATATAAAAACAGTCATCGGGCAAGAGCAAGGATATGTGCACGACCTGAAGCCATACAAGAGGTGAGGCGCCTGCGGCCACTCGTATACAAGCGGGAGGTCTGTGACAGGATCTGTAAGCGGGCAAGCGCTAAGATGGAGCCGGTGCAATCGCCACTCTGCCCAGCGATCCGTAAACAGGGGCCACATCCAATGCATTACCTCTTTCCACCCCACTTCTCCTGGCGCAGCCTCCTGGAGTCTTCTGTAACATGGCGGACCTAAACGATTCTCAATTCAAGTAATGCAATCGATTACGATGAGCTGGAGATCGATGAAATTGAGGGGCCAAGTGCAAAATCCAGGCATTACCTGTACAACAAGGGGTGCGCCGCGCGAAAACGTCTTTCAAACGAGGAGGGAGCGCTGTATGGCACCACGTAGGGAGCCAGGACCGTGCACGGCACTCGGTAGAGCTCCGCCAAGTGCCATCCTTCAAGAGCAAAAAAATTGAAAATCACAGCGTTGCCCTCAGCGTCATCCGCTGCTCCCATGACAGAATCCATTGCCGTAAGACATTCTTCTCGAAGTTCCATCTCCAGAGCTTCTCTCAGCTGTCTATCGTCATCCTCCGAAGCACCCGACGAGTGGCCAATTTCTGCCTCCGAAGAAGCTGCGGTGCGTCCGGGAAGCACCGGCGGAGCCGATACTCCCACAAACGCAACCCCAGATCGTGCCAAACGAGTTTCCAAATCGCGGTGCGCTTCATGAGTGATAAACGTGATGCTTGCGCTTCGATCGGCCCTGGCTAAGCTGTCTGCCACCACCGCCACAGGCAATACATCGCCGCGTGTGCCGAATGAGAACACCGCTACTCGCCGCTTCTTCATTTCTGACAGCCCACATCAAGCTGACGCATTTGAAGCTCGCACGATAAAAAAGAAAAAAAAGAAAAAAAAGAAAAAAAAAGACTTGTGGGCCAAACTCTATTCACGCCGGCGACCTCGAAACGACAAAATTCCTCGGCAATCACACACAGCGTCTTCGTCTGCTGTTTGTGTCAGTACCTGCCTCTTGGCGCCAACTTGAAATGGATCAAACCCAATAATCAGGGTTGATCTCAGCACTTGGATGCATAGACATAGAGTCCAAAGTTTGGATTCATCGAAGGGTACCTTGGATACGTAGTTCTTCACTTTTGAATTCCAAACACGACTTTTCTCACTTGCAATTCTTATCGCATATGACGAGAGGAACTACGCAGTAGTACAATTCCAGAACTTTGCGGGATTTTGTTTGTAATAGCTTTGAATGATTCTCTTGGGTCGAACCATTTTAGAATCTAACAATAAAAAAATAAAAAATAAAATTATGGTAAATAAGAGAACGTGGAGTTGTTTGCACCATGGATCAAGAGATTGTGACACAGACAAGATTGCGAAGGCACGGGCCATCTGGGCCGTCATGGATTGCCTGAAGTGATAATTTCGAGCACAAGGATGCAGGAGCAGCTTAGAATCAGATGCGGAGCATTCAATAATTCGGGATCAGGCTGCAAATCATGAAGCTCACGTGAAAAAACGTTGCCCCGGGTAATCAACGATGCACTTAAAATGCAGCACTATCGTTGAAGCTCCTTCGAGAAGCCCAAAAGGAGAAGGAAAAGATAAAGAAAAGGGAGCGAGAGAAAGAGAGAAGTGGAAGTTTGATGGGGGCTTTAGACGACGGAAGGACGCCTGGATCTAGAGAGATTCATACAGCGAAAGGAAGCTACTGGTAGAGGCGGCCCTTGCTTCTTATCCAGTGCAAAACGATTGGAATTTACTTATATCGTGACGAAGAGATTGCTCACCTTTCAGGTGTCTTCCCTGTTTTTGATTGTAACCACCCCAATTGTGGAGCGTCGCACATCGAGTCAGTGTTGGAAATAAACAGACCGCGTTCCTGAGACTTCGGTGGATTCGCTGAGAAGTGGGAAACTGCGAGTGGTGGGATTAGACATTGGAGATTTGAATTTGGCTGCAGTTCATCCATGCGACGGTGTAGCTATGGCGCAGCACACTTGCAGCTTTCAGTGTCCTTTGGCCCGTGGATGCACACTCCGTTATTCACAGGTAGGCGTTCCACTCAATTGCTCCACAGGAGAATTCCTTTCTGAGTCCTCCATCACTGGTTGTAAATTTGATCTCTCAGAGAATCTTAAAACTTCAACATGCACGGAATATTTGCACGCATTTTCGAGACCTATGAATTGGGGTACCATGTGGAATCGGAGTGCAAAGGAAGGACTTGTCGCAGCTCGTGGTGACCTTTTCTTATTGAATCTTCTCAATTGCATTTCGCGCTGGTTTATTTGGAACGAAACCCTAATTTTGCGCGTCAGTGAGATTGTATACATTCTTTTTGTGTCTGTCATTTGTTCCTTGTGAGAACAACTACAGAACGATAGTGGGAAGCCTTACTATGCAAGGATTTTTTAGGAGTCTGCAATGGCGACACGTAAGATTACTGTACAGTTTCCCGCAAAACTCTTCGGTAAGAGTTGCGAGTGAGTGAATGAGGGCGATGACGTTCGTGTGGATCCTCTTTGATCCTTTTTCGTGGTATTAAACTGCGATTCCTACTCTAGGTGGGTGCTGGAAAGGCGCTGAGTTCTGTCGATAAACTCAGCAACAGAACTCCTGGGTTGGTGGAATTGCGGAGACGATGTGATTTGGGGTTTCAAAGGAGTCGCCTCGTAAGAGTGGTGGCCATGGGGCGCAAGTCAATGGAAGTAGGAAAAGGTGGCGAGAATGAAAGACCTGAACTTAAGTTGGAAACAGCCGATTTAATGGAGCTCGAGTTTGGCAAATTGCTCGGGGAGCCTCGCCACGTTACATTGGCCAAGGTCGTTTTCTTCTCCTTTCAGAAATCCTGCGGGAAATGTTTAGGAGATTTCATTACTTTTTTATTTAATAATTACTTATCAAGAGCTTTGCCTAGCACGTTTGTGAAATTGTTGCCTTAGAACTAGCTACCTTCTGAATTGTCCTTGTAGATGTGCTGTCACAATATTGATCCCGGAAATAGATTCTAAGATCAGGCCATGGAATGCTGTAATGTTATATTCTTATTGCTCTTGACTGCAGGTTGTTGGACGAAAATTGAACCCTGAGGTCCCCTACGTTGAAAGTGAGAAGAAGACTCTTAATAAAATTCAGGACTCTCAACCAGAGATTTCTGAAGCCGAATTCTGCCGATTATTGAACCAGGAAGGCAGCGGACCACTCAGGGGTGTTAAGAACCCGGCTGTAGAGAGCAGTGAGGACCTCCCAGGCCTTGTGAAGCCACCCTCGCGACCAGGACAGATAAGCTTTTCTGAAGCTGAATTCAGCCGATTGGTGAACCAGGATAGCAGATCTCGTGTTGAGAAGCCAACCGTAGAGAACAGTGAAGATCTCCCCGGCCTTGTCAAGCCGCCCTCACGGCCGGTGCGGTCACTACCCAAAGTTCATCATCTCTCTGATGCATTTTTGTTTCCCCCTCTTATGCAAGCGTACGAATGTACTAGACCATGAATGCGGTGGTTAAGGCGGCGTGCAATTTAACCTTCAGACCATTAAAATATTTTGTGTATGAAATGTGCTGTCTACAAGATCAATTTACATCGAGTACTTTGTTTCGGTGTCGGTAACAAGCTGCATTGGCCCCCTGGTTCAGGGATCACGAAGAGCGTCTTCTGTCAGCTCTGCTCAAACAAGCCCGGCAGCTTCAAGAAAGAAAGCAGTGCCTCTAGTAACCTTTGGACCCGGTGGATTTGCAGCTCAATCAAAGAAGCCCTTAGCGGAAGAAAACAACTACATGGGTCATGCCCAGAAACCAGCAATCCCTTCTCCAGATTCGATTAAACCTTCGTGGCCTAAGAACGACAGTGTTCCTCCCATGTTGTTAGGCAAATCGACAAAGGAAGCAGATGATGATTACTTGAAACTTGTTCAAAAACCGACAATTCGGCCAGTAGCAGCTGAATCTGCACGTGCTGTAGCTAGTGATGCTGTAGCTAGTGATGGGAGATCCAGTGTCAATGAACCTCCTCAGGTGCCGTTCTTAACCGGCAAGCTATTACGAGTAAAACTTAATGGAAAAGCATCGGCTAATACAGATCCAGTTATGGATGGTTCCCCTCTTGATATTCCTGAAGAGCGATTTGGTGAGCTTCTTAGGATGGCGGATTCAACTGCAAATGATGAGGTGAAATTTCGTATCAGTATATCACAAGCGTTTATTAGCTGCAATTGAAATGAAGAACAGTGGGGTTTTCTATGAGTTTGTCGTAACTGTGTAAGCTCAGCCAATCTCCGTTAGGACGACTTGCGCTTCAACTGCCTGCGTCCATATCTCGTGGAGGCTGATATGTTTTCGCCGAAGTCTTTATTTTGCAAGTACTAATTGCACTTTCCATAAGTCATAAACAGTTCAATCTTATTTTTCATAGTCGTTTTGAAGAGGGTTCTGTTGAGGTACTAGCAAATATGGAATGATGTTCCTATGGGGGTTCGGCAGGAAGTGCCTTCTGAGATCTCGACTACACTAGCTGCGACGGTTGTGGGAAAACCCCGTAAGAAAAAGCCAACCCCGAAACTCGGCTCAAAGCCTATGCTGGCAGCTAAACCTCCTCTCAAAGTTGA
This sequence comes from Physcomitrium patens, assembly GCF_059467195.1. Taxonomy (NCBI): domain Eukaryota; kingdom Viridiplantae; phylum Streptophyta; class Bryopsida; order Funariales; family Funariaceae; genus Physcomitrium; species Physcomitrium patens. The sequence continues at coordinate 17,217,317 of NC_143418.1, forward strand.
TGAAAGTGGGGAAGTTGCACGTAGGCATGATTTATCGATCCCATCATCAACTTCATCCAACGATGTACCAAACTCATCAGTTGACTCTCCAGCTGCAGACTTGGAGGAAATCGCAGAGCCGATGCTATCTGGTTCCGGTGTGTTCACCTTGCCTATGAAACCTGTACTTTGTAACATTTATTGAATACCGTGGATACCGCCCTTCCTTTCCTAAGTACATTAAATCCCTGTCCGTGGTGTATTCATGCTTTCTAAACTTATTTCCTGATATCTGCAGACGCTGCGTCAGTCGTTGATTTGAGGACACCTGATGAAAAATCAACAGATGTGGCGAAACTTGATAACGCAGACTCTTATGAAGACGAATCAATTATGAAGCTAGTGAAGAAAGCTAGTCTTATTGCTCCTGTCAGGCTGCCGAAAAGGATTGTCAAGTCTATCCCCGGCCCCGTTAAAGCGAAAATTGGTGATGCTCAAGACAGCAGAATGGCTGGGTGGTCCGATGAATTTAAGGCTGCTGTCAAGAGAAGTGAAGCTGCACTACCAGATATTGGAGCACGAAGACTCGCTGGGACGGAGTTCGACCAGTTGGACCAGCGGAAAAGAGCCGCGTAAGTTCATTTCTTCCTGTTACCACTTGCAAAGATGAAATACTGATGTACTTCCATCTGATTCATGCGATATCCTATTTCTATGTCATACTCATATTGTTGCAAGCATCTAGAATTTGCAACCTGGTAACGAATGAAGATGCTTTGGTGCTGTTTGTTTTGCATTAAGGGTCATTGAGCTCAAGCAGGACGTATGTTGCAGAAGTTGTCGCAAATAAGATCTGGCTCTCGTGTGTGCAATGGCTATTTTCAGTTGATGAGATTTTTTCATGTAGATTTACCTTATCCAGGAAAAGTATTGATATTGAATGCATGAACTTGATGCATAGAGAAAAAAAGATTCTTGCGGTATGTTAAATATTCTTCATTTTCATGAGGATTCTCTCTCTCTTGATTTTCAACAAGTGGTTCATTCTTCGAGGAATGTTCTTGTAGATTGCGACAACGGCCTCTCGCACGATCTGTTCCTCCCTCAGTTGCTGGAACCTCTGTAGATTCTACTGGAGCTAGCACACAGCAACGTGTTTTCTCTCGCTCAGTGATATCGAATCCAGAGCCTCCTCATTCGTATGGTGCAACTATTCAGGACTTAGCAGCGGGCTCGTCTGAACGAGCTGGCACATACCTCTCTGATAATCAAATTCCATTGAAGGTATTCTGCTTATTAGCGAAAAACTTGATCTTAGAGGGTCCTCTTGCTTCAATGACTAATGACTCAGAAATCGAACTTGAGATTGTCGTGGAAAATTTTGACTGCGATGTAAACATATTAAAAGGCTTGTATTTCAATAGTTAGCATTAAGACTTCACATTTTTGCAGAATCCTAGCATCTGCTACTTCTTGCTATGATATCTTATGTAGCACAATGATATTTTTTTTAGTATATATTTATTGGTAGCATGTATAATACAAGAGAAAATCTTGAATCTCATCAATTAGATTTACGTTGCTTAATAAGCAGGAAGACGTGGACAAAGATTGGGCTCGTGCAGAAGCATTACAAGAGTCTAGGACAGTGGAGGAAGTCGTATTTACGAAGGCCCTTAAAAACAGCATGCTGGTAAAACACCATCTCAGGTTTCTACTTATATGCGTGAAGATAATTTTCTGAAATGAATTTGGTTTCTCTACAACCACAGTATAGTACACCTAGAAGATTAGCTGTATTGAATAGGTATGTGAGGAACGAGCACTTGCACGAAATTGTTTGCTAACTAAACTATCACAATAAAAGGATCTTACGCATCAATCAGAAGCTGCGCGTCACTATTATGATAAAGTTAGAAATGAGGGCAGATAAAAATACATATTTTCGCTATGCTTACAAGCTATATTCTGCCTTACTTTGCCTTCGTGTAGTCATTTCAATCGGGTTGAGGCAGAGAAACTAGTTCAGATATTTGTTCAAAATAAATTGTAACTTACTCAGGATGATACTGGTCAGGTGAATTTTGGATTTCTTCAAGGCTTTGTGCCTGCTTATGAACTATCTAGTCGAAGAAGGCCACCATCATTTACGACTTGGGCGCAGGATAACGGTCACATAATCAATAGGAAAATGAAGCTATCGGTTGCATCTGAGAATCATCCGAACAATGATTCTGAAGACTCCAAAGAAATAGGAAGAACAGACAGCGACGATGAAGAATACAAGAAATTGTTGCAGCAGTATGAGGAGGCGCGAGCCAACCTACTAAGAGCTCTTGTTGGAGAGGTCAATTGTTTCCCTTCCTTGCAATCAAATTCAGCCTTATGAAGCTTGGGTGACTGAATGTTGGCTAAGGTAGTGCCGCGCTAGAATAGTTTAAGTTCATTTGTATAATCATGCTAATACCTAGTTACGGTCTACTTGAGGTCATTACTTATTTGGAGTCCTGTAGATGGTATCCTTCTGAAACTCACCTGAGTTGCATATGCAGACTGCAAAGGTGGTGGTTGTCGCAGTAGATCGTGAACGTAAGCAGCTGCGGTTCTCTGAAAAAGAAGCAGAAGGTGAAGGTCGGGAGCTTGCCGAAAAGAAAGCGCAGCTCATGGTTAGTTCTCAATATGTACCTTCTCTATTTTCCCTAGCACTCATCTTTTAATTTGAGCATGGTGTGTAAGCAGTGTCCCCCCCCCCCCCCCCCCCCTTGATCATATGAAAGTGGTTCACATATAAAATACCCGATTACTTTTGCTGGAAAATGTGCGTTGTCGTGTTAGGAAAACTTTACACATTCAAAGAATGCTTTCATTTTCATTGACGTGCATAGTGTCTACCACGTGAGGTCGCCTCTATGACCCCGGTGACTTCTAACGATTCTAGGTTGTAGTGAATTTCACAATCTGTCCAAGCTCAACTATTGCGTGGTAAATTTAGAGTCCACAGTTTTCGCTCATGTATCGTGCCCTTTCGCTTCTGGGGTACTATGGATGTGACCTTTCTTAATGGTAGCCCTGAAGTGCGACCAATACTCACAGTCGGCTGTTCTTGCAGGCAAGTTTGAACGTTGGAGATGTTGTCAAGTGCACTGTCAAGAAAGTAACCAGTTTTGGAGCATTTGTAGAGGTAGATTATTATTCTTGAGGTTGCCTTACGTAGCCATCCATCAACAGGATTCTTTAGTATTACAAGACTTGAGACATGTGACCACCATGATATTTGGTTAATGTTTGGTAAGCATTGGAATGAACCATCTTGATATAGTATAAATGATGCTCTGGTAGAGCACAGTAAGTCTAGTAGCTATGTAATCAGAATCAATGTCTAACACTCATTCTAACCCGCTCATATTTGTGCCGTAAACAGTTACGAGGAATCCCTGCACTTATTCATATCTCAGAGCTATCGTGGAATCGAGTAACGGAACCTTCGACAATATTAAATGATGGAGTCGAGGTAGAGGTTAAGGTTTGCAGGCTTGACCGGTACCTGCAGCGTATCAACCTTTCCCTTAAGCAAATGCAGGCAAGGCAAATTCTCCTTTACCCTGTGCCATTGACCAATTCTGGTGATCGTACCTCATCAGTGCTGCTCCTTCTAAGTTATTTTCTATGTTTGTCACTGAAATTGAACGAACCTGATCAAACTTGAACTTGCATCTGGGTGGCAGCCGGATCCGTTGCTGGAGACGCTGGAGTCTCTTGTGTCCAGCGACTTTGAAGAAACTCCAACTAGTGGCGAAGTTCCAAATGGCACTGAGGTACATGCACCTCTGTAGTGTTATTACTTCATTCGTGTCTTACATTTTCTCAGTTTTACGTTTCGTAATAATTTTGTGTTTCTTTTTGTTTGATGTCCAATCAATTTTCCGTTGATTGCAGACAACTGGAATGCCAGAGCTGATTGAAGTGATCAGGAGGCTAGAGGAGCTCAAGGGCATTGAAAGTGTCCTACTAGGGCGCAGAATTCAAGGAACTGCACTAGCCCCCACATTCCAAGTCTATTTGTCTGGCCAGCTTGATGATGGTTTCAAGCTTCTTGCTAGATCTGGAAACCAAGTTCAAGAGGTTTGTGCCCATATCTGCTTCAGAATGATACTTCTGAAATCTTTCCCAAGCTTGGTTGAAGGGTTAGACAGTGTGGTTGCTGCTTCATTATATGTCAAGGATATTTATGGAGAGTTTATTTGATTCATGTTATGACTGTTCTATATCCATGCTCTGCTGTTCTTAATGATCCCTAAGGCCAAGTGAAGAATGTTATATCCTCAAAATCTTAGTAAAAGTAATTTATTGACGAACTGCTGGGATGTTAGGGTGCAGTTTTTAAGTGTGCGCGGAGGCTGGCAATCTCATTCTCGTAGCTAAACCATTTGGTTCTGTCTATTTTCAGGTGTTGGTGCAAACAGCGCTTGACAGGGAAAGCATGAAGGACGCAATCCGGCAGTGCACTTTCAGTGACGTCTAATCGAGATTCTGCGTGTCCACAAGTTTTGTCACATCACAATCTCTGTAATCTTTTAATAAGAACTCTCATCACCGTAGTTTAGCACAAATTCGTTTACAGCCCTGTGGGTTGATGTACCATTCGAACACGCTAATGTCGGTCAAAATATGGACTTTATGTAGTGCAAGCCGCCCATTCTTTCCTCCCTCAGCTTGCTCTCAGAACCACAGTAACCGTGAAGAGACCACCGTCTAGTGTAGGATAGTCGACCATATCAGAAAGAATTTCAGTTATGAGACAATGAGGGAGGGGGTTTCAGTTTCACTTGTTCTACATATCGAAATGAGCCAACTTGACGCTTGTACAAAAATTCTCCCAAGTTTCAATATGTGGTCATAGGTCACTCGTCGATTATGGTACTCAGATCGAAGACAGATACATGACTTTTCAATGTGATGTTTTGATATTTCACCGTCATTCAAAGCTTTTGTTGAGCAGACCCATACATCGCACTGGCCCAGGTCTCCGTCCGAATAGATTCACGCGTATCGCAACAACATGCTACACGAAACCTGCCTTTGAAGACTAGGTGTAGCGGCCACAAATGCAGGACTTGTGGGACGACGGCTGAGTACTCCGCTTTATCTTCACAAATTGGTTAATTTCCTAAACGGAAGCTCGTCGTCCACCGGAAGATAAGCGGACAATAATTCCATATCCGATGATGGCGCTGAGCTAGTGCTTGCGGATTGCCACGAGTGAAGTAAGAGTTTTGGAATAATTTTCAGCACCTAGAAATCCAGTAACATTGCTTCTAGTAAAGAAACGATGAGTGGATCCAGTTGAGGTTTGCAGCATGCGAAGCAAGAGTAGTTACTTGCAAATAAGAAAGAAAACTAAGAATGCAACGTGTGTATGTATATGCATATGTATTTATATTTATATATGAATATATATATATTTATATATATATATATATATATGATACAATAAACATGTACAGATTGCTCTGACATTTAACTCTTTCGCTTAGAGGGTGGCTGACTGAGTCGGCAGTTCCTTTCCACTCTTCGACAATCGTCTGTGAATCCTACCTTATCCAAACTATAATTCTACCGACTTGCTTCATTGATGACAATTATGTTCCCCGCTACAACGCAACCACAGGATTCACATCTAGTTATTCAAAGAAAACCAAACACGATTTCACAATCTGCGGGGGTCGATTGACCGGCTTCGCAGCAGATAAATTCTCGAACACAGTCTGCGGAGGTCGATTAACCGGCTTCGCAGCAGATAAAGCCTCGAATACAATCTGCGGGGGTCGATTGACCGGCTTCGCAGCAGATAAAGTCCCGAATACAATCTGCGGGGGTCGACTGACCGGCTTCGCAGCAGAAAAACTCTCGAACACAATCTGCGGGGGTCGTTTGACCAGCTTCGCAGTAGGTAAATTCTCAAAGCACAATTTGAGGGGGTCGACTGACCGGCTTTGCAGCAGATAAATTTTCAAACAGTCCGCGGGGGTCGATTGACCGGCTTCGCGGCTGACTTCTGTATGTAATAATGTTCTGTACAAAAAAAAACTCTTACCTGATCGATGCGAGTTGAACTGATTAATCACTCGATGTACCGATCCATTTTGGCCAATCGGATGTCTCGCAGCAAGAGGCGAGCAAAGAAGGCAGTCTCTTCTGGATTAGCCACCCAGAGAATGGAGCATTGGGACCGAGTGGCCATGTCGTTGCCGCTCACGGTGAAGCGGTCTCCGACGTGCAGGGTTTCAGAGCACCTCTTATTCAGAAACTTCATAAGAGCGCGCAGACCAACAGATTTGTTCCCCACATCGACGAAGACGTCGTTGCCACCGTTGAAGGCGCAGAACGGGAGGGCAGAGTGCATGAGCTGGACCTGGACTGTGAGCGCCATCTCTTCCAGGACCTCATAGATAGTAGGATCCTTGGGCACAGCCCCTACCGCTCTCGGTTTGCGAATGATCTCTACAGGGACTCGCAACCGCGCTGCAGCTGATTTCAGAGACCGCTCTGCATTATCAAGGAGCTCCTTGATGTCGCTCTCCTTCCAAGCGAGCATATCGGGTGATTTCCACAGCTCATCGGGAATGAATTCCAGCTTGTACGTCTCCGGATTAACGCCCAGGAGGTAGTTGCACTCGCCCCCCATTACATGGAAGAGCTTTGTGATGGTAGGGGGAAGCTCGAGCTCCTTGAAGGCTTCCAGGAGTCCCGCAAGGCGATTCTCGAACTTCTCCGCGTTGCCGGGGTACCCAGCTGCAGTTACGATGGCGACGTTTATGCCCTCCCGCATGAGCTTGATGATATGGCCTATCATCTTGTTGTCCCCGCGGATGTGGTGCCCGTCGGCATAAATTGTCCCGTCGGCGTCGAACGTGATAAGCTGAAGCTTCTCGGCGATCGAATGCACCTGGGCAATGTTCAGCACATGGCGGACCTCGGCAAAATTAGGGGGCACATACTTGCGCCGAGAGAGGGAGGCGAATTCGTCATATTCGTGCAGAGCACGCACGAGGGGCAAGGGAGTGTGGAATCGAGGTCCCATGTGTGGTATTAACCGGTTGAGCGTAGACCGGTTGGGGTCCGCGACATGCTCACGCACCCAGCGCTCCACCTTCTCCATCACCTGGAAGGGCGAGTGCGTGTGGTGCATAGAGATGATGAACTCGATAAGCCCGTCCTGCTCTTTGAGTCGCCCCTTTCGGCGCAGGACATGTGCGTCCGTGACGCTGGAGGCGCGGAAAAGATGTGCGTCCTCTAGAGCCTCCGTGCTTAGCAGCATGTTCCATTTCATTCCGGTCTTGCTTGTGTCTGCTGGCTTCACGTGACCGCCAGAGGAAGACCCGTCTGTATCATTCGACGCTGAGGGCTTTTCCTTTGAATCACCACTCGACGAATGGTTGGCACCATTGGTGCTATCTCCCCCTTGCGCCACAGCACTTCTCCCATTCTGATTCTCCTGCACTGTTTCAGCACGCTCCACCCATGCGTGCTCCAGCTGCTGCAGACCAGCTCCCTCATGGTTCGCCACAATTACTGCGACGTTGCCCATGCTGTCATTGTCTGCAGAGGCATACGATGTCGAGGGCTCAGAAAGACTCCCTGCCTCGCACCGCAGCCTAGCGTGGCGGTAGACAGAAGAACTACCAGGAGACAATCGCACCGATTTGGGTGCAGCACCCACGGTGTAACTCGGGATGACCCAAGTCCTCTCGACCAACATCCCCGAACCCCGTGATAAACCCCCTACTCGCCTCCCAGGATCGGAGATGGCAATCACACCACCCCCAGAAGAGCATTGCAGCAAGCAGTGCTTCTGCGCCATAGCTCCACGAAAGAAATAAAATCCAGTACTCAACGCTCAATATTATTTTTACTCAAAATCGACGAACGGAGGCCCAAAACGAATGCGATCACTCCCGACAATTTTAATCAGGTCGACGTTGCCCCTCCCGGACCAGAAAGCACCATTCACCACTGGTTCCTCCCTTCATCAAAATCCGGGCTCTCACTTCTCAACCGCTTCTCAACGCCCACCACCTTCTACCTCGGCACCTTGACTCAACCCCCAACAAGCCCCCCTTTATTCATCACGACCAGTCCCATCCACAGCAGCATCGGCACTGTGTATAGTCTGCTCCCCCAGCAGACCGAAAATAAACTTATAATGTTCGCATCCGATTCCTTCTCACCAGATGATCACGCCACATCGGACTCCCGCTCTGACACACGACTCTCTCTATCGATCTATCTATCTATCTATCTATCTAGATCTCCCGGTGTACATGCCCAAAAATGATTCCAGCTCTCGTTCCTACCTGATCGACACGAACCGAACCGAACCGAACCCCCTAGATAGCTCCCGCCGTGCATTAATTGTTAATACGCCATCCCACCAACAGTGTCACCACCATTTCCATTCCAGCTAGAATCGATTTACGGTATTCTAGGATGACGATGACAATCTTTGCAAGGGCCTTCTGCAGCGCGGCGCTGGCATACATGGATGGTCTCCGCATTATGCTTGACCAGCGACCAACCAGCTCCTCGCCACTGCCTGTATTATGTACACATTATTCACGAGCTAGCTGTGTGGGTGTGTACACACATACGCACACACACACACGCCGGAGTAGGGTCTCTGCTGAGACAGACGGCGTTAGGGGGGCCGCGGTCTTGGATGGATTCCACGGTGTTAGGGTTGGGATATGTCCGAGGCCCTGGCCCAACCCGTTCCTGGTCAACTGCTCTCATCGAACGTGAAAAGGGGGGTGGACAAACACGTGTTGTGCAAATCTGAATGTATTTAAAAATATGATTTTTGTTTTAAATATCATAACTTGCTTGGTCCCTTGTATGAACAAATCTCTCCTTTAGAAATTTGAGTGAATTCTTTTCTTAAACCTTTCCAAGCCACTCATCCCAAGGTTTCATAACCATGAATTCCATTAACAAATGCTAGATCTTTGTCAAGCTTGTGTACATTATCACTATGTGGCCAATCGGCACATCTACCAAAGAAATGAACCGCTCCCACCTCCTAAAATCCATCATCCATTTCCGCACACATTTTGTTTGTTGGGGTAAATCAAGCGCTCACGACTATTCCATCCATGGCATGGAATTGGAGTCGCGTGACATGCAGCCACAGGATGCTTGGGGCGAGAGGAAGGAATAAAAAAACTAATAATATACACATATTGATTGATTGATTCGGAAGGTGCCCGAGGGACATTCTTTGTTCCTACTTATCATATCTTCTGCTAAACGAGCAAGGGAATGGGTAGATCTAGGGATTGTTTTTCCCCTCCCCACTCCCACTCGTACATGCGAAGGGGACGGGAACTCTGTAGACGGAGGAGGAGGACATGGGTAATGGGCAACACAGCTTTCGTGGCTTCATTCACTTCGTCTTCCTTCCATGCTTCCTCGTTCTTCCTCTTGATCGACCCGCCACATACACGGGAATGTGTGAGCAGTTGTATCCTGTTTGTGTGTGTGTTAGTGTGTCCACGTGACCCTGCGGCTGCTTCTTTGTTTAATGGGAGCTCTTCCTTGCGCATTTTACCTTGTTACAGTACAGAACATCCCATCTACTCCTTTTAGTTTATTTTATTTGTCACTGTTGTTCAAACATGGTGATTATTTCTGTGCATCTCTTGGAGCCAATGAATTCTTTTCTTATTAAAAAAATGTATCATTGCTATTAAAAATATTGTTGCTGTTGTTGTTCAATTGCAAAGATATACCACATGCATGCCCAAATTAAATACCACAACAACAAACTCCTAGAAAGAGTAGATGAATAAATTTTGTCTTTGGAGAATCAATCAATTGAAAAATAAATAAAATAAATAAATAAAAAAGGAATGAGACATTACTCATATCTTACAGGAATAGAACTTAAGAAGTTTGTTAAAAGTCAAAATTTTATGAATCCAATTGTCTACAGGAAATGCTTGTTGTTGTCGTTGTTGTTGTTATTTTTATTTTTATTCATTTTTTACTATTTTAAAAATTCGATTCCTTTCGGATTAAGCCATGCAGATAATTCCAACAATTTAAACGACTTTAAACTTACAGCATTGCATGTCATTAAACAATTTATTTTATTCTAGTATAACTTGATTTCATATATACAGAGATGTTTGAATACATGTCACAGTAAATAGTCCCAAGTGATGGCATTTCAAAAAGATTCAAATTGATCCAAACTAAATTGTTTAAGTAATTTCAAGAAACTAGGCTCTCTAATTAACATGTATAATAAATGTGTGGAGTGTGAATTGCCCTACTTACATATATGATTACCAATAGTTCAGATGTAAAGAATTTAATTGACATGATTAAATCTTTGTAGGAATAAATATTTTGAAATATTCCACCTAATATTCTTTATTGCACAAATGTTGTTGGATGTATGCATGTACACAACAAGGGTTTTTAGTATCTAATGTTTGGAGCCCTTACCTCCCATTGCAACACATTTTTCTTCATATATTATTTAATATTTTAGCAATAAGGGAAATTTATACTCGAAAATTCTGGAACAATGTATCATCAAGTCATCAAAACATTTTGGATCACTACCTCCATATTATGAAATAAGTATTCATTTATTTGTATGTTGTTTACATAGAAAATAAACTCCTTTTTTGAAGTGCACAACAAAGGCTAAATTGGCTGCAGAGCAACTGAGCAGTAATAATTTATTTATTTACTTATTTTAAAGTATAAAGGTGAAGGAAACACATTTCATAAAATATGCTTGTCCACTATGTGATCAATGGAAATTCAAATCAGCACTAAACCCTAAACCTGGCAGCCAAAAAACCTCCCAATATTCTCAACATTATGCTTTCCCTCGGACCCAAGAGGGAATCCACACGAAATAGGCAACGCTTAAGAATTTGCCAATAGTATGCTCATGATTGGTAGGCATCTGGGAGAGGAGGGAATAGAATAATGCCCACAATATTATGAAGGCCAAGCCAAACCACGCCCAGCTGTTGGGATTTTGTTCATGTGGATAACATGGGAGTTAGTTGGTTGGACTCTCCCTCACATCGATGGGAACGGTTCCCAGAACCACTTGAACCACGGTGCCCAACTTTATCAAGAAGATGTAACAGGTCTTTTGATCGAATCTCCTTGGGAACAGTAGTATTGTTATTACTGCACCATTGAGCCAAATTCTTCAGTCTGAATGGCACTCCAGAGCAGGGTGTTGGTGGAAAATTAGGGTTTCCGAGTTGCCAAGCCAACGTGGAGACGATGACACGCTGTCAGGCTCACTGCCACCTGTGTACCCACGGTAGGTTCAGCTCGCGGGATCCCTGTGCCACATCACTCAAGATGCCACGTCATCACATTGCGATAAGGAGAACCGGGGCCCATGTGAGCTGGCAGACAGGGACTTTGGGGGGGGGGGGTGAGCCTTACAATAATAACAGGCTGTGCTCATATTCTCTCTCATATGTAAAAAGGGAGGATGGGCAGGAATATTAGTACCAGAGAAAATCGATGATAGCCCAAGGAGATAAGATCATATTCTTGACTTCAGCACAAAGCTTCAGCTGATTAGAGTGCCAGAGCCTAAAAGACTGGTAGCAAGGAGATAAGCAGGAATGTGTTGTGTAAGCTCGATCTAAGATGGACGGTGAATGGTTGAATTGGTTTTTTTTTAATTATTATTATTATTTTTTAAACACCTCTATTATTGGTTACACAACTTTGCACAGAAAAAAACATAAATGACAACTAATAACATTTTTTAAAAACATTTACTGAGTTTCATTCTTTCTTTCCCTAGAAGGAAACATGTGAGTTTGATTGCTTTTTTGGGGAGAGGAGTATGCAGCCATACAAACAACACGTGTATGATCCGTATGTTGGCAGGACTAGAAACAGGAATCTCGTCAACTTCTATCAGAACTCTAACCAGGACTCGTTATCAGATATCCAGAACCCAGTGAACTTGTCACATGAACAGTTCCTGTGTTGGGCAGGTCATGGGATGGCTTCTGTTGGTCTGCGGCTCCCAACATGCTCTCCTGTGAGCAGGGAGCTGAGTCAGCTGGGACCCAGCCACGTCGTCCTCTGAGGGTGGGGTCCAGCTGGATGAGATATTTTATCCACGTCAGTATCAAACTTTTCCTGCAGGATGACTCGACCTTGCACCACACAATGCCAGTCTCCCATACCACGTGGCTTTCGAATTCCCCACGCAGATTCCGCACGGAACATGCCCTGTTCTTCTCACTCTACCATGTGACAATGGGGAGAGAGTACTGAGAGTTAGAGAGAGAGAGCAAGTTTTGAAAGTGGGACGGGGATGGAGTGGAAAGCACGGTGTTGACTGGGAGGAATTCCTTACAAAGTGGACCCCGAAAGTAAAAGCTAAAAATGAAAAGTTTCCAGCATTATGGAAGGATTCTCACTTCACAATATTTTACTGTTGGAGTCCAATTGGTATGTTTATTTATTAGAACCATCATTGGTCGATCTTTCATCTCCATTCATAAATTGTTACTTTTGATAATTTGGTTTTTCTTTTTTTTTTAGGGTTCAAAGTTATATTCCTCAATAACTCCATATTTGCACTTCAAATATGCCATGGTCTCCTAAGAGTTCTAAGATAAAAACAATGTTCTTTATCCACCACATAAAAATAAGGTATTATTGCAATTCCAAGTACATTTGTAAGTTATTTGTACTCGTTTGAAAATTTTAGAAAATTGTTAATTCTACATCCCCAATTGATATTGCTACACCAATCTTAAACAATCCCAATATTTAATTCTAATATTGATCCAAAATAGAATAAATTAAAAAATAAAATTTAATAAATTTGAGCAATCAAATAGTAATTTTAAATATATAATTTTAAATCAAATACTTTTCAAGGCATATATTCTATTTCGTTTTTAAAAAAACTTGCAAACTATTCTTTTAAAAAAATTTCATTATCTTCCTCTTAACTACCACACTTTTTTAAAACAAAGAAAGGAAAAAATGTACAAAAGAAAGAGGCATATTATTAACTAGTCATGTACAAGGAGATCACGTGGAGTATAGCAATAATAATTATGAATGCATTGTTAACAATTCTCCAATTTTATTATTGACCATTTTAATTCTAATCCGTATAAATCTTTAAATTTTTGATTTGAAACATATTAATTGCCAATATTTGATAACATCTAACTACTCCTACTACTTGCTATTATACTTGTATTTTAATTGTTAAAAAACTCTTATACACACATTAATATTAAGAATTTTAATTTTTTTTCTTTACTCTCAACCATATTATTGATTTTTTTGTTTAAGATTTCTATTTTTTGGTTTTTCCTCAAACTTCATCTATAATATATATATATATATATATATATTAATAGTTGAACTGTTGGCTTTGCCAACATTGAACATATTTTTGGCATCCAATAAAAAACAAAAAACAAAAACAAAAAAACGGTTCCACATCAGCTAGGTGCAAATCGGGTATGTCATATGAATCAAAGGTATATGTCATTGAGCATTGTGATCATTAAGCATTATATTTATATTAAAGTATACCTTCTTCATATTCTTTTCTTCTTTTTTTATTTTATTTTTTATTTTTTATATCTTATTTTGATTACAACTACACATGAAGATTCATGTATGTAGGCAATAAAATAGAAATGTGAGCACAAATCATACAAAAGAATAGAAAAAAGAAAAGAAAGAAAAAAGATATATAGAATATAATTACCTAATTAAAAATATCTTTGCTCTCACCTTTTATTATTTAAAACATACTTTCTAGTCATAGGCTATACATTAGTTTTTACATAACATAAGACTATGGCTATCTTGTCTTATTTCATTTGCCACAATACTTTGACTATCTTGGCCTTCTCATATCATACTCTGAGTTTCAATACAAGACTAAAAACTACACTCATGTACTAAAATGAAGACTAAAATAAATTCCATTATTGTCTTCTATCCAAACATGTTAGTCTATACTTTTATTATAGATTTTCATTGTAAATTCCAAAGAAAATATCTAAAATAAAATTTAATTGTATATATATATATATATATATATATATACACACACACACACAATATAATCATCTTAATTTTTTGATCATAAAATAGATAAACACTTACACAAACAAATTATTCCTTTGAATCAATTATAATAATAAGTGTAGATGAATGTCCATTGTATAATCTAAAAAATGTAAGATTTAAATTTTTATATAAAAATAAATAATTTGTGGTTTGCTTATTATTTAGTTTTATTATTTAAAATTATCTTTTTATATCAGAAAAAAATTCCAATGAAATAAAAAATATTAGAAATAAAGAATAAATATGATTCATTAATTCATAATAAAATGAAAATACCTTGAATATGACTAAATTAGAAAATAAAAAAATATACTTAAAAGAAAAGTTTTATTAGTTTTACATACTAATAAGGGTTATTAAATTAAAAGAAAAATGAAATTAACATAAAGTTAGTTAAAGTAGAGAGAAACAAATTTACAACAAAATCATCATAAAGGAAATTAAAATTACTACAACCAAAAAAGAAAATCAGATGGTGCACTTTGAAGATGATATGAAATGTTGTTTTGACATACACATATAAAATTAATTCAATTTATTAATATGTCAATTGAATATTTGTAGTATGTAGCTTTATGTTATATAAAGATTTTAAGAATATCAAAATATAATATAACATTTAAAGTAATATCTTAGTTTACCAGGTTATTATGTTTCCTATTAATAAATTTCCAACAACTTATAGTAAAACTTAATTATATAAAAAAATAAGAACTGGTTCCAGAATTCTGTTAAAGGATTATACAAAATTATGAGTTAAAATGCATGTAAGTATATATAACCGCAGCAATACATAAAGACATTTTAGCACTTTGATCGAATGTATATAATACCATTTGAGATATTTGGGAATTAATAGGATTACAAAAAAAAACAAAAAACAAAAAACAAAAAAAAAAAACTTTTGTATGTATATATATATATATATATATATATATATATTTCATTTTGAAACAAAAATTTGAAACAAAACCTATGTGTATATGAAAACATAAGCAATGTTACAAAATGAGCCGAAGAAACAAAATTTGAAACAATTTATTTTCTTTTATTTTATTTTCATTTGATAGCATTTAGAAATTGTATTATATATATATATATATATATATATATATAACACTTTATAATAGCTCTAAATTAATTGAAAGATTATTGAAGCCGTTATTTCTTACAGTATTATGCAAAAATATAAAGTACTTAGTTTACTAGAATTTTATGTATAATTTGTGACAGCCATCACATTCACAACCCATGCATGCTTTTTACATTATATGCAAGGGTTGTGAATGTGATGTCTATCACAAATTAAAACTGTCATCAGGCAAAGTTAATGCCTCTCAAGACAGAATATTTTGGTCAAATGCTACTTAGCAAAAGTGTGGAAGTTAATAATTTAATATCCATCTTATTGTTTGATTATGCATATATTTGGTATTATTGCATCCAATGTTTTTGCCTCATAAAAATTAATTAACTTCAAATTTGTGGTCAAATTTTACACTGCATGCATAGCTGGCCAAGGAACAATTTAACTTAATTAGATACATAATAATAATTCAAAATCAAAGAAGTTCAAAAAGTTCAAGTATGATACCATTTTATTTTATTTTATTTATACATTGCTCCTAGGTATAAAATACATTTCAGGATACTTTTAATAGAAATAGAATTATAAGTTAAATCGAAAATATATTATAATTCAATACAAATAGATAAACTAAATTATAATTCAGTAGCTAATAATCATACGGTATAAAACTTGAAAACAGATTCGATCATTTACTGATATAAGTTTAAAAAACTCAACATACAACTAAAAGTAACCAGAAAAAAAGTATCCTCGAAACCATCTCACTGTGACAAAGATACGAATGAAAAAGAAAAAGAAAAAATATAATATAGTTAGCAATGCATGAGACTTTTATACAAATAAAATACATAATAATAATGCATGCTTTAATTTATTTCTAAAATAGAATTACAAAAGAATATAAAACGACATAAAAATAAAACAAAATAGTAATTTTAAGTATGTTTCAAACAATGTTCAATCAAATCTAATACAGAATAAGCTAACAAGTTACTGACAACTAAACCATCTAAGAACATAAAAACCATAAAAAGAGCAAAATATTAAATATATATATATAGAAAAATATACGTGCTAAAACCTTTGAGTTATCCTCAAATATCAGAAGAAAAAATAAATCAACAACAATAACAATAAAATACAATTTAAAATTTTTAAAAAGAGGTGATATGTGATCAGCATAACTACCATAAAAGAGATCTCAAATAGATTTAGAATTATGTTGGTATAATTTATTTGGGATAACTATGCATAAGTTAAATCTAATTTTTCAAAAACACATTTTCCAATTTTTTGAAAAGTTGTTTATTCCTTTCAATATTCATTCTTCCACAGATTCTAACAAATTTTATGTATTTCTAAAATTTTAATATCTTATTTTGAACAAGTTATGTCATGTTGATTGCATTGTCTTGTAATACTTAGAATTTTTTTATTTCTTTTGTTAAATAAAATTTTAAAAGCATAATGTGTACATTATTTTGACATTTCAAAAGTATACATGTATATATCCTTAAGGTCAATTAGAAAAATGACATGAATCAATATTAGAGTTTTTTAAAAATTAAATAAAAAAAATCTGTAGAAATAATTTTGTAAAATCTTTCTACAATTGAAAAAAATGTTAGAATATGTAAAAATGAGAAAAAACTTGAAATAAGAGACATGAGAGAAGTTTTTACTTCTGCACCTAATAAAGCTTATTGTGACCATTGTTAAAGATAACAAAGACTATTTTTATTTTAATGGAGATATTTTTAATTTTAATTATTAAATATTATATTTAGAAATTTAAATCTTAATAGTAGATTTATATTATTTAAAATTAGTCATTCAAAATTAAGCTACCCATATTGGAAGGTTATTATAAAATAATCCCTAGAATAACAAGCAAAGGGTGATGAAATTTTGAAATGGATATTTATCTACATTTCTAACAAGTAGGTCTATAAATTATGTGGATATCAGCTCATGTTTGTAGCCCAAAGAAAGCACTGAACTTTGAAAGAATTTTTGTATATGTTTTACGCTCAAAAAAAGAATCAAGTAATAAATTCTTGTGAAACTTATCAAAACAAAATTGTAGGGAAGTTGATGTATAGACATGTACCTATCAAATGTTAGTTAGAGTCTAGTATGAAGGTCAAATAGTCAATTTTTTTCTATGCACCAATTATATTGTTGGAATCCTTTGTTTGCTCAACAATTGGCTATGGAGTAAAGTGGTTCTTAGTGTTGGCCTCCTAATATGTAGAATATGCCATATATACCAATATTAGAATAATTATAGAAAATTGCTAAATTTATTTATACAATCCATTCAAATCAAGGCTAGATAGGCATGTTATTTAATTTGGAAGGTCCTCTCTAATAAAATATTGCTTATAGATTGGTAATTGGAATCTTCTCCCATTTCAAGATTAATAAACTAGACTCAATACTTGACCATTGACAAAGAGAAATGTCAATTTATCCAAGTATTAACAAAGATGATGAAACTAACTATTGAGATAATTTCATGTATTTTTTTAATTTTATTGTATAGATTTGTGTATTGATGGTGCACATTGATGTTGATTTATTATTGCTTGCACACATCAATGCATATTAGTTGTCGTCCAGTTAGTCAATGTTGTCCAATATCCAAAAACATGCAAGATCTGTATATACTAAATTGAGTAATTGACTGATAAATTTGCTTGTTAGAAGTACCATATTTTGTTTTGAAATCTATTAAGGACAAGAACTTGATAAAAAAAATAAATAAGTGAGACTTTTCTCAAAGAAAGATAAAAAAATAAAAATAGCTAAATATGTATATTAAGAAAGAAACTGGAATGGCTATTGGCAAAAGACAAGAAAATTAGAGACCCTTAAAACTAGACTAGAAGCAAAAAAAGAGTTGACAAGAGTGAAGAAGGCTTCACTCTTGCCTCTATATATACTATCTACCTAGGAGTTATGTG
This sequence comes from Physcomitrium patens, assembly GCF_059467195.1. Lineage (NCBI taxonomy): Eukaryota > Viridiplantae > Streptophyta > Bryopsida > Funariales > Funariaceae > Physcomitrium > Physcomitrium patens. The sequence continues at coordinate 17,235,512 of NC_143418.1, forward strand.
GTGACATTCTATAGGACCTCCGAAAACGTGTTGACTTTGCACAACAATTATCTTAACTTGCAAGGCAAGTTTTCTATGTGGGCACCACATACTTAGCTTTTTCTGCAAGCTATCAACATGTGTGGCACGTGGTTAACTTGTTGATCAAGTTTTTAACCTATTAATTAAGTATAAACACATGTAAAGTCAAAGTAGTGTCTATGAAGCTTTTAGGAAGCTTTTCTAGAAGATTTTATGAAATTAATCTACTTTTATCTACTTCTAGCTATTCATATCACCTAAATAAGAATTATAGTAAATATATGTCTGTGACATTATCTCCCTTTCTAGGGACGAGTTCCACAAGGAGCGGTTATCACATATTGAGGAAGTCTAAGATGCGACAAATTATATTTGCCACATATTCTAATCTTTGTTCTCTTCAAAGATGATTGATAGTGCCTCTCAACGATCGATAGTGTCCCATATCAGGGCGAGAAGACCACCCAATTATTTGATTGTTGTTGAGGCCTTCATAACTTCTTTCAAATAAAACATTTGGAACATTGTCAAGAGTTGTTCCTACCTCTAGTAAAATCACCAAACATTAGGAGTCTCTTCCAAGGTTGTGATACCAAATACGTTGTATCTCGCCATCTATTCGAGGAAGAATATGTCATTCTTGAGGATCTTCATCTTGAATGCATTGTCTTGAAGGTTGTGACAATCATAATATCTCATGCAGCAGGTTAGTAAAGAAAGGCTCTTGAGTCAAATCTGCTGATTGTTGGTTTTCCATCTCCTCAATGTCACAACCACAAAGAAGCTACAAACAACGATTGAAAGTAGAATGTTATCTTGCTTAGATCTTGTTTCTTTTATAATGAAGGTTTTTATCTTGATTTTGATGGATGTCGTTGATGAAAAGCCTCTACCACTTTTTTTGCATTTGCAAGATTCTTTACTCGCTTCCATGTGTGTTCACTAATATCATATCTACGCGAATGGACAAGATATTTGAATTTATTTTGGTATCGCCTTGAATCTAGGACTTCTTCTACTTCAAAGTCTTCATTATTGTCTACTTCTATTGGAGGAGGTAGAACTTGTTTTCTTCTTGGTATGTCCACTGTCTTGTATGATTCAAGAAGAAACATGTGAAATACTGGATGGATTTTCATTAGCTCCAGTAGGTGTAAACAATATGCAACTAGATAGATTTGTATAGATATAAAAAATGGTCCAAGCCTTCGATAGTCCAACTTGTCACAAGGATGAGTGGTCTTGATATTGCGACGAAGTAACCATACCTTGTCACCCATGTAGAATGGTAGTTGTTCCTTTCGATAGACATCCGCATTGATCTTTTCTTGTTCTAGAGCTTCTTCTAACTATGCCTTCAGTGTTACATATAGCTTTGACAAATGATTTGCTAAATCTTTTGCCTTAGGATTATCAACTTTTGAAAAGTCAAAAATATCAAGTAGTGGATGATAACCATAATTGACAAAGAAAGATATTTGTTTTGTAGAAGAATGTATTGTGTTATTATAAACAAACTCTGCTAATCGCAAAAGAGTTGTCCAATCATCTTGTTGGTAGTTGATGATACATCTTAAATACTGCTCCAAAACTTGATTAACACGCTCGATTTGTTTATCAATTTGAAGATGGAATATCGAAGATAGTTTTATATCCACTTTTAGAATCTTGAAAAGAGTCCGCCAAAATCTTGATACAAACTAAGTTCTCCTATCTTATATAATATCCTTGGATAATCCATGATAGCGATAGATATTGTTAAGAAAGAGCTTAGCTATTTTTTCGCTTCTTAATAAAATGATCTAATATTATAAATATAGAGTCATAAGAACCTGAGATTGAAAGATCAATGATGAAATCTATAGAAATAGAAGACCATGGTTGTTGTGGAATGGATAATGGCTAAAGAAGTCCATAAGGTTGATGACGAGGAGTTTTTGATCTTGAACAAACATCATAAGATTATACAAAATTTTTGACTGTCTTCCACATTTGCGGCCACCAAAAATCCTTAGATATTAGTTCCAAAGTTTTATTATACCCAAAATGTCCTGTTGCTAGAAAGTCATGATGAGCTTGAAGAACACGTAATCGAGCTTCATCTTCTGGAATATATAGGCATTCCTTGAAATATAGTAGATTGTTTTTGAATTCAAACTTGGAAGTATCATGAGACTTTGAAGGATTTCCCTTACTATCACAAATAAGAGGATTAGAAGACATACTTAGTACTGATTTCATTGCTCGAAGATGAAGATGCTTTCGCTTCAAGAGAATTGTCCATTGTTGATGAAAAGCACCATCTCTTTCCTTTAATACAATGTAAGATTGTCTAGAGAGTGCATCTAACAAACCTTGTTGTTTTTTTGGTTAATAAGTCAACTTGAAATTGAATCTTGACAAAGATATAATCTAAAGAGTTTGGCAATGATTCAAAACATGTGTTGACATAAAATATTCAAGGTTCTTATGATCCATATATATGGTGACTGGACTAAGAGCACCTTCTAGATAATGGCGCTATTCTTCAAACAAATCCACGATTACAAGAAGTTCTTTGTTATAGATCTCGTAATTAATCTCGACTCCTAAAAAATTTTTGGAATGAAAAGCTACTAGGTGAAGTTTATCATCTATTCTTATTTGTGATAATACGACACTCAAAGCAAAGTCTCATGCATTTGTTTCCATAAAAAATGGCTTAGAAAAATTCATGTGATATAGGATTGGTGCAGAAACAAAGGCTATCTTCGAAGCTTCAAATGCTACTTCCGCTTCTTCATTCCATTGAAGTTTGTCTTTACAAGTCAAATGTGTAAGTAGAGCTACAACTTGAGAGAAGTCTTTAATGAAGATCTGATAGTAGTTGGCAAATCCCAAAAAACATTGGACATCTCTTACCATTTTTGGGATCTTTCAATCCATAATAGTTTGAACTTTCTTAGGATCTATCATAAGTCTATCATTTGAAATGATGTATCCTAAGAAGTCAACTTGAGTAGTGTGAAATACACACTTTTCTATCTTGGCATAGAGTCCTACATCTTTTAGTTTTTGTAACATACAATGAATATGAAATTCATGTTCTTCTATGTTCTTAGAATAGATTAAAATGTTGTCTAGATAACAGACAACAAAATCATCTAAAAACTCCTGAAAGACATCATTCATTACATGTTGGAATGCTGCTAATGCACTTGTAAGTCAAAAAGGCATGACATTATATTTGAAATGTCCATACCTTCTTCGAAACGTAGTCTTCCATTCATCTCCTTCTTTGATGCGTACCAGATTGTATGCTCCTCATAGATCTATTTTTGTATAGATCTTAGCTTGATTTAATTGATCTAAGAGTCCAAATATTAAAGGTAGCGAGTACTTATTTTTTATGGTGATTTTGTTGAGTCCTTGATAATCGACACAGATCTGCAATGATCCATCTTTTTTCTTCACAAATAAAATTGGAGCTCTTGTACGAGATTTGGAATGGCATATGAAGTTCTTGTCTAGAGTTTCTTCAATATACTCCTTGAATTCAACTAACTCATTTTGAGATAAACTATAGATTGGTCCAAATAGTAGTTGTGCTCCTTCTTCAAGGTCAATTGAGCAGTCATAGGAATGATATTCTGGAAGAGTATCTACATTCTTCTTCTCAAATACATCTTAAAAATCTTGATATTGGCTTGAAATACCACTAGAAGTCTTTTCACTAATAGAAACAAGTGCGACATAAATAACATAAGGTGATCCTTCTTTTGTAATATGCTAGAAAGCTCTTGCATCTACAAATACAGGTTTAATTGTACTAAAGTTATGACTTTCTACTTGATTAATTATGCTCTTAGTTATACTTTTAAAAAAGTCAAGACTACGAGAAGTCCAATCTATTTTAAGGTTATATTTTTCTAACCATAATAAACCTAAAATGACTAGATTAGAGGGAGATCTAATAATATTAAATATTATAAAGCTACTATGACCATTAATTGCTACTTCTATAGGAAGGGTTTTATGAGTAATATCTCATAAAGACAATAGTTCTACATGAACACGTTTAATTTTCTTTACTAAAAATATGCTATGTCTTTTAGCAAATTCTTCATCTAAGAAACATGCTCAGGCTCTTGAATCTAATAAGGCAGAGGCTTTGTGATGTTTAGGTCCTAGAATAACATTTATTGTAAAACAAAGAAAGGATTCTAAGGAGAGAATAGGACCTTAATTAGATGTTGTAGAAGATTCCAACTGCACAATTCCTATTGTAGCTGGACAAATTCGTTTTCTGACATATTATCTTCTTTGATAGTCGTATTCCTCATTTTATAGTTCTATCACTTCTTTGGACAATGATGAGCAGTGTCCTTAGGTTCTCCACAATATAAGTACAATCCTTCCTGACAATGATGAGTCTTTTTTTGCTCAATAAGAGATTTAAAATATAATGCATCAATTTACATATCCTCTACTTTCGAATGTATATGTTGAAGAAATGTTAGTGTTGCCATTGAATTATGATAACGTTGAAGTTCACTTGTATGATTCTCAGATCGAAATTCAAAAAGACAATGTTGAAGCAGCTCCAATCATTTCTATATCTTCACTTCCTTCCAATCTTGTTGCTCTTTGTGGTGGTAAATTGAGTTGATGCATTGTAAGCATTAACTCCTTCAATTGTTCTTACATTTGTGCCATTACAGTCTTCATTTCAGCAAGTTTTGCTATGATAACACTCAAAAAAGAGAAGATGTCTAATATCGCTAAAGACAAATAGAAGAGAAGACTTGAGAACAAAAAAAATACTAAAAACAATATCAGTTTAGAAGAGGGTAATCTGCAACTTCTAATATGCTTATGTCTTATCAAGAGAAAGGGATAATCTACTCTTAATCAAGATTAGACAAAGCTCTGATATTGTAAGTGCACTCTTGTCAATCTGTCGAGGAGAAGAACTTGATAAAAATAAATAAATAAGTGAGAATTTTCTCAAAGAAAGATAAAAAAATAAAAATAGCTAAATATGTATATTGAGAAAGAAATTGGAATGGCTATTGCCAAAAGACAAGAAAACTAGAGACCCTTAAAACTAGACTAGAAGCAAAAAAAGAGTTGACAAGAGTGAAGAAGGCTTCACTCTTGCCTCTATATATACTATCTACCTAGGAGTTATGTGGTGACATTCTATAGGACCTCCGAAAACGTGTTGGCTTTGCACAACAATTATCTTAACTTGCAAGGCAATTTTTCTATGTAGGCACTACATAATTAGCTTATTTCGCAAGCTATGAACATGTATAGCAAGTGGTTAACTTGTTGACCAAATTTCTAACCTACCAATCTAGTATAAACACATATAAAATCAAAGCACTATCTATGAAGCTTCTAGGAAGCTTTTCTATAAGATATTATGAAATTAATCTACTTTTACTTACTTCTACCTATTCATATGACCTAGGTAATAATTATAATAAATATATGTTTGTGACAGCATCACAAAGAAGGTTTTTTTGGCAACCTTGTTGTATCTATCTTGCTTAGCATTGTCGTGATGTAACATGGCTAATGAATGAAAGAGAGAGAAAAATATTATATTATAAAAGATCTTATTTTAAAAATATTAAAGAAAATATCGTAAAAAATAGATAATAGTCAAAAAGATAGTAAAATTTTAAGATACTATTGATGCCTTTTATAAAATAGGCTTCTATTTATTTTATAGGACTATAAACAAGGCAAAAAAATTAAACTGAAAAATAAAATAACATAGGCATGTATAGGAGGGAATTAAGAGTAGATTTTAGCAAAAATTATGTCAAGAAGTCAAGAATTGATACCCAAAGAGGACCACTTGTCAACCTGGGTCAAAATCAGATCCCAAGGCATAAAACTATATACATATGGTGATTTCAAGGTTCTTTTGCAGATCAAAGAGTGGAATTTGATAGAGAATTAATAGATTTTTTTTTAACATTGATTTTGATTGATTTGAGTATATAATGACTTTGTAAGAGCTTTGTAAAGTCACGTTTGTTTTGAGTAACTCTAGAATTTGTGAAATAAAAAGGATATTATGTTTTAGAGAATTTTATTAGTTTGGTAGTAGATCCATAGTTTAAATTTTAAAGACTTATGAGAATAGTTTTCTAGAGTGTATGTTATAACTTTAAGCTTGATCAAACAGGTGAATTGAAGGTTATTGAATTTCAAGAAGGTTAAGATCTTGGAAATTGGACTTTGAGAGGCAATTAGAGTTTCTAAGATCTTCAACATTTTACAATTTGGATTAGAGTTAAATTTATGTGTAAGAATAATAGACTTGATTTGCTATACATATGTGAATTTAAAAAACAATTGAACTATGTAAAAAAGAAATATTGGTACTAGAAGACCAGCATCAAGGTTGAAGAAGAAGGTTGGCCAACATCCAAGCAGATTTTGATATTTTTCTTTTATTTAATAAGTTCAATTCTCTTCAAATTTTGTGTGCTTGTTGCTTAGTTATTGAGAAGTATATTAAATTTTAAGTAAGATCAATGGTTTAATCAATAGATATTGAGGTTTTAAATTGTACTAAGGTTAGATTGAATTGGTTAGGTTTTGGTTAGGATTTGATTTAGAATTAGGATTTAGGATTTGATTAGGATTTAGGATTGGAATAGGATTTAGGATTTTTCAAGGATTTAGAATTTAGAATTTGCTTAGGATTGACGGTTTAGGATTTAGGGTTTGCTTAGGATTTAAGATTTAGGATTTGCTTAGAATTTAGGATTTGGCCTATGATTTAATTCAAGTCGATTAGGATTTCAAATAAGATTAAAATAAGATTTGATTGAAATTTATTTATGATTTATTTGTGATTATTCTAATAGTTCTTTAGGATTTTTTAAGGTTTATCGTGGATTTCTTTTGAACTCGTTTAAGATTTTTTATTGTTTCTTTTGTAATTTTTATAAGATTTCTTTTGAATTTGATTTAAGCTTATTTAGTATTTTAAAGATTTTATTAGATTTATTTAATATTCTATTAGAGTTAGGATTTTATTGTTGTAATTTCTATTCTATCTTCTACAATTAGATGCCCAGTGTATTCTCAAGTAAGACTTCATATAATACGACAATAAAGATTTACAATATTTTTTAAAAAAAATTGATTGGAAATCAGACACCATTAAATAATACCATAGATTCATTAAGAGTTGGCAAGGTAGGACAAAGATTGCAAGTACACAAGCCTTGATAATAAATATGCTTAACAATTGAATCACTTTTTAGTCAAAATGCATCTTTTTAAAAAAAACTTGATTAGTTCTTCATTAATATATAAATAATCACTCATTTCATGAAGAAAATTGATTCTGGATAGATTGATAACAAAATTTTCTTGCTCATTGCTTAGTTGCAACAATACCATATTCTTTTACAAAAAGATTGTAATTAAGATATTGCAAATGTTGACAAGTAGAATAATAACTTCAGCATTAATCTAGTAAAGAGTCCATAGAACTTTTGTTGACACCTTTTGTAAGATGTAATTGAGCAAAATGTGACAATGCTTCAACATCCACCTCTAATGAATATACTAATACTAATAAAGTTAAGAGAAGTTAGGTAGAAGTTGGTAGAAGTAAATAAATTTGATAATATCTTACAGAAAAGCTTTATAGATGAAAATTTGACTTTCTAAGTATATGTAGGTGATTAATAGGTTGAAAATGTAGCCAAAAAATTGGCCACATGTGACACATGTTGACTACTTGTTTTATAAGTTGGCCATATATTACACATGTTGATCACTTGTCATACAAATTGGCTATGTGGCACACATGTTGGAAACTTGGCTTGCAAGTTAGACATGTGTCTCACTAATTGGATATGTGATGGATGACCTATGAAAAATGTCATATAGCTCCTTAATTAGATAGTATATATGGACGTAAGAGTGATGTTTTTTTCTCTCTTGTCAATGCCTTTCTTGTATTCTTATCATAGCTTTAAAATCTTTAATCTCTTTGTATTTGGAAATAGTCATTCTAATTTATATTTTATATTTATCTTTAATTTGTTTACTCTCTTTTTGAATATTAAAAAAGTATATTACCTTTTAAGGATTTTATTATGATTCATATCCTTAACAATATCCAATCATAATAACAAATTATACCCAATATATCATATCCTTTAGATATTTTGTATTCATTGCAGTGACTAAATTCTAATGAGTACACAAGTAAATAGAAAGGACATGCATCATATAGTGCAACATGCCATCCAACAACTCATTTTATGTATAGCAAACCAAATATGTAAAATAGAATTAGTCAAGTTATTTTCAAAAAGTGTGACATTGCCTCAATATTATCTTGTTATTAAGTTCTTACAATTTGAACTCATAGAGATGATTTTGTCAAACCATGCACTATGTTAGACTTCCTATATCTTTTGAATTAAATTTACAATGTTAATTGTAGTATGGCAATTAGAGATTAGAATATTAGTCAAATAAAAATTGTGAAGTAAGCCTTCAACGTAAAGATGGATACAATTATCAATAAAAGCAACATCATAATAAGTGGTGCTATTACCAGCTAGAGAAAATGCATAGATCTATAAACTTGCTAGAATGTTGGAAATAAGTTGAAGATTAATATCAACTATAATATAGTCAAATAGTCCAACCATATGAATATTCAATCCAATTAGCTTGGTATTCTTTACATATTTCTAATGTTGTTTAATGACTTCAATCATTTGACAAAACTACAAGCCAATTGAGGTGTGATTGATTGCTAACTAAAAACAAGTTAGATTCTTTAATTGTCATGTTATACTTTGAACCAAAGTCATTAAGTTAGAACAACTTCAAGGCATTGGCTAACGAGATAGGTTCAAGGTTGCCATCCACATATTATCCTTGAGATGATATAATAAGTCAATGATGAGAACGTTGACTATAAGAGCATTGATGACAAAGTATATTTTGTCTATGCATGAACACAAAAATAAATCCAAAGATGACTTCTTCTTGCCATCAAAGAATGACTTCTTGTCGGTATGCAAGAATGTTTGGTACTTCTTCAAGACTACAAAGTGTTGCACTTTGTGATGCATGTTGTATGAGTTGGTTCAGAATGGAGGAGATCAAATCTTGATGTTTTTTATTTATTGGTATTTGTGTAAAACCTCGACTTTGATGTTTTCACCAACTCACCTAAAGTAGACACAGAACAAACACTACATTGAGTGGACATGGCCCTTCATGTCATGGCCCATAATTTGCAAGCCAAATTTACTTTCATGTTTTTTTTTTTTTTTTTTTTCTAGAAAGGTATATTGCGCTTCCACATCATTGACAATCTACTATGGAGCAAAGGACATTATTAAGCACCACACTTTCCATGTATCACAAATCTAAATTTCTGCACCTACTCAAACCTCAAGCAAAACTCATCACCAACCAAATATGTTTACACAAAAACTACCACAAACAAATATTACAAACGATGCACAATCTTGAAATTATCATTGAAAGACTGCAACAACACAACACGAAATATCCTTGCTCTAAGAGCAAATCTACAAACTTCATGGCTTCAGGGAGTGAGTAAAAAAATAAGTGAAAATGAGACAAAAATACAATTGGAAGTTCACTGTCAAGTACTACATAAAATTTAGACATGCATACACTTATAGGTCCACTTTGTTTCATGCTCACAATCTTCATTGTGAAACACCCTTAGAATTATTTGTGATCAATGTGGCATCTAAAAATAGATTTCTACATTTTAGAAGACCCACCTTACTGTTTTATATATGAAAATTAGTGTCCTATATTGCTTAATATAGAACAAAGAAACCATGTCCAAGTATAGAAGGGCTTCTACATTAAGTTAACAATAACTGTAATTCAAATTCTTAGGTTTTGTTTTTGGATGCAGATCTTGAAATAAAATTCCAAATGTGAAGAACTGTATAAAAATTAGACTGATAAAACGCTTCTTTTATAATAATAATAAAAAAAAATAACTCGAACCTGAATATATAATTGTCAATCTAAAAGCTTTCAAGCTGGAAATATATATATATATATATATATATACATAATACAATGCTGTACTCTTAGATATGAGAATAGTTCATGAATTGCTCCCTGCAATGATATTTCCTGTAGGTTCCAATTAATTCACAAATCGATCAAATTAGAAAAAAATTTTGACCAATGAGAGGGCTACTTCAGCCCTTCGTAAATCTCTTCACAGTTCCTTTCACACAAAATTACTCATTGATTAGTGTTACATAGATTCCTTAACAGTGCACAATCAACAATCTCATAACACATCATCTACTTTACTCTTTTTTAAGTGATTCGACGGTTGGCTTGTAAGTTAAAGCAAGTTCAAGCTCATTATATCCATCCATAAGGACTATCCAAACACCGTTTCTAAGCCCAAAAAACATGAACTCTTAGCACAGGAACATGCCAACCAGGATGCTTCGAATGAAGGAATGTGGGCATCGCGGGTAGGGAATTGCATTCACAGATACACTGTCAATTGCCCCGAGAGAAGATGAATGATATTGACGTTCACGTTGAGAGTACAGCACAAGGCAGGTCCACCGCAATTCCCTCACCTAACGACATAGTCAGACAGGATACACACCCGCGACTAAAAAACTCCCACAAAGACAGTGGACGTAATTTCCTCCACATCAGACTGTCCACAATGACGATGTGGCTCCCTTTCTACATGCAAAAGCAGGATTCGGTTCCAGTAGAGCCTAGTTAACTACAGGGGTGTCAGACCCACAACACCTGCACACATCGCAATGGATTACAGGCTCAGTTATGTGTACACCGGTGTCAAGAACATTGTAAACTTAGAGAATTTTTACTTCCTGAAGCCCTGAACATAGCCCACCTCAAACTCACTCATTTCCATAGATAATAAAAAGTGTTTCAGTTTGTGGTAAATGAATTGAAGATTCTCGGAGGTCAAGAAAGTTATACCGCAAGCAAGTCGGCCTCCTGCGTTGCCGGTTGTGGAGCTGAGCTCGTGGCCACCTGTGAAGTAAAAGTTTATTAGCTTACATCCTCCTGACCTTACAAGTTATGACGCATGTTATGAGGTTTGCTATCTTTCTAAGATGTATATAACGTGAGTTCTCTCTGGTAGATGAGTAACAAAATTTCAGTGCACGATTGCTTCTATCTCCGCTTACCCTTTCCGAGATCATCTTCAGCTTCGTGAATAACGAATGCCCTTCCAACTACGGAGTTCGGACCGGATAGAGGAATCTGGGAATCCTCAAGCGTGACCTCGACGACACCTGTAATCGGACCAAACGTGAAAGAAATCAACGACAGTAAATGAATTACCTACCAATATCCATACTTCAGGTTTTAATAGTGAAAGCAGAGTCTATAGCAGATAACGCTACAATCAAAATGAGTTAGGTATTCACCATCATCGCCAGCAATAACATTGCCCAAGTCTCCTGCATGACGGTTTTGGTCTTCTGGGGCACCGTGAGTCTTGCCCTCAGGGTTAAAGTGAGGACCTGCAAGAGTATCCCCCGAAGTCAGATGTGAAGGACTTGTCCCAACGTAACAGATTGCGACTTAACACAGACTACTTACTTTCTCTTGCATAAACAAATTCAAAGGTTCCGACTGACAACTCTTCAGTAAGAAGACTCTCAAATTTGAAAGCAATTCCGCACAAAGAGCAAGTTTTAAATTCCTTGTATTCTCAAACAGAAGAGCCTACTAAAAGAATCAACAACCACAAATTCAAGAGTCTTGAGATTCTAAGTGAGATGTACAAAAGAAAAATAACATTTGTAAACTTACCAGTAGACATGCAGCCATTGGTTGTGTCACCGAACTCATGCTACACCAATACAAAATCAAACCCCACATCAGATTCTGATTGGCTGGTGACCTCTTCGTGCGAAGAGCAATAGTAAAACGAAATCTCTATAACTTCTGTGCATGTCAAACAATGCAACTGAACTGGAAACAGCCTCCGAAATCATGAAATAACACTGCAATGCAAGAAGGGCACTCTAAATTGATTCCATGAAGCATGCGGTACAATCAAAATACTGCAGCGCTTACAATCCTACAGAAAAATTGAAAAAAAAAAAAAAAAAAAAAAAAAAAAAAAACGTACAAGATGGAATCCATGCTTGCCGGGAGCCAAGCCAGTGATCTTCACATTGACCTTTGTGGGACCTGCGTCGAAGATCCTAGAAATTAGTGTTAACAGCCGTATTGAATCAATTATCGCCCATTACTGGGGCATTGTTTCACTTATGCTTCTAATCAAAGGATTGACGGTCCTTTCTAGATCAATTCCCTGTGGCTGTATTCACACCAGCTATATTATAACTATAGTAAATAATTACACCGTGTATCAAAACCAACTTAAGGAGCATTACACTCTCTTAGATTGAATGGGAAAGCGGTTATTTGAATTATTCACCATCATCCTCCTGGAGAAGAGTTACAACGCCCTCAACATTGGCGTTGCCCTTGAGCACAGCCACGGCTTTCTTGGTGGCTGCTACAATAGTGAGGGGGCGGCTCTTGACCACACCCACAGCAGGCATGAGGTTCACACGCACAGACGCACCCTGGAAAGCGGACTGTGACGCCGCCACGGTGGGAGCGACGAGAGATGTAGAAAGCGTGGACATGGTGGTCGCTGCCATTGCTGCCACTATTTGCACTGCTCACCCTGATTCTTCAACAATCTCTTCTAATTAGAAACCCAACAAAACTTCAACAAACCCCTGGACTAGACTTTTATCACAACAATATCTAACACCACGCCTGAGATTTCTCCTCGACCACATTCTAACAAACTAGTCTGAGCTCAAGAAATGGCAAGATTGTGCTCCCATCCAAGCTACCATATCCAGAATCTCAGAATGTGAGGGGTATTCTCAATGGAGCCTAATTACATCTAAAAGCCCGATTACGGGACGATGCGAGAGCCCAAACCACTGATCCACGACCAGCATTCACCACATGAACAGGTCCCAACCCTAGATACAGGAAGATAACCAAAGAACCAACCTTGCTAACACACAACAGAGACCCAAAGTGTCAACCCTGGAAAAAAACACACACTCCACGTTCCCTTTTTCCAAGAGATGCCTAAAACCCAAAACCCGAAATCCAAGTTTGACAGCACCTTTGTGGCGCAAGATCAGGCAAGTTCACCATGTGAAGGGAGAATCTCACCACGAAGCAATCCACACAGAGTTGCAGGGAGAGGCTGAAAGAGGCAGCAGCGATAAGATGTGGAGGAGGACGAAGAGGATGCTTTGAACTGCTGAGTTTGTAAGTTCCTTCCTTCATTTCTTCATCTGGAAGTGGAAGGCGCAGGCGACGCTGCTCCGGATAAGGAACTCCTACCTTTTCCACATCTCCACAGCAGTTCTAATTGCAGTTTGAAATGACAAAAAAAATCAAAATCCAAATCAAAACAAAACCCTTTTTTTCTTCTTTGTTTTTTCTTTCCCTGTTTCACCCAAAACTTACGGTTTTGCCCGTCTTGTTTGTTGGTTTCATTTCTGTTTCAGATGGGATGTGATTATCAAGTTTATATTAAAAGTTTTGTTATGATTTATTTGCTTTGGATGTATAGTACTGATGAGATAAGAGAGGTTTGCAGTAATCACACTGTAGATGCATTGTCGATAGGTAGGTCTTTAGCTGCAACATGTTTGATTTTGTTAAGTTGGGAAATAGTTGCAACAAATTTAGATAGAGTGTATCTTTTTTTAAATCAAATCTATAGTTACATAATGTAAGTTGTTGTATTGAAAAGATGAAATAGGTTAAATTACTATAAAAAAATAAATTAATAACATATGAACAAAGTTTTGAATGTTTCTTATTTTCTGTGTTTACAAAGTTAAAATATGAGTTTCTAGCATGGCATATAATCTAATTAAAATATCAGATTAACATAAAATTATAATCTAATTAAAACCTAATTAAAATCTTACAAAAATTACATAAAATTATATTATATGCCATGTTAGAAATTAAACTTAGATATTTTTTTAGAATCATAGTATATAATCTAATTTTACATAATTTTTGTGAAATAAGACACAAAATATAATAAAACATATTTTAGTTTCTTAAAATATTTTTTAATAGTATTTAAATATGAAATTTAAAATAACTCAAGAATCCTATAATCATCTTGTTCATTAGATTTTAAAAGCTGATAAGCGTGTTTATTAATTCAAATATAAATATAAATATATAATTTTTCCATCTTGTTTAAAGTTTAGTTTCTTTTCTAATTATTTATTTATACTAAATAATAAATTTTTTTAAATTCAATCTTAGTATAAATTTTTATTCATAAAATGAATTATAAAATATTAAAATTATTGGTATTTTAAATTATATATTTTTATTACTATTTTATTAAAATCTCTATAAACAACACACATTTATAAGAACTCATCTATTTTTGTCCTCTACAAAATATTTGTCACAAACATATATAATGATCTAGATTAAAGGAGTTAGATAGAAGTAAGTAGAAGTAAGTAGATTCAATATTATCTTATGTACAAGCTTTCTTAGAAGCTTTATATATGCAAATTTAACTATATATGTGTTTGTAGGTGATTAATAAGTTGAAAACTTGGCCAACAAGTTGGCAATGTGGCACACATGTAAGAAACTTGTCTTGTAAGTTAGACATGTGTCTTACAAGTTGAGCACATGTTGGAGGTCATGTAGAACATCACCACATAGCACTTAGATAGTATATAAGGATGCAAAGGTGAGGTCTTTCTTTCTCTTGTCTACACATTTCTTGGTCTTAGTCTTATTTTAAGAGTTTCTAGTCTTCTTGGCTTCAACAATAGCCATTCTAGTTCTAATACTATATTATCTTTGAGTAAATATCTACTCTTTTTAAGTGGCTGAAGAATACATTGATTTTTTGATTCTATGTGATTCATATCTTTGATAATATTAATCTTACAAATAAAATTTTCATGTTTATAAAAAAATATCTAAGTTTTTAAATTTTTACATACATATATGAATTTCTTATATATTCTAAGTAATTTTTTGGAAAATATTATATAATTTATTTTTTTGTTTTGTTTTGTTTTGTTTTTTTTTTTTTCAAATAGGATCTATAATAGAAACATATCTTTTTTTATCAAAATAAGCAAAGATTATGCAATCTAACCAAATAAAAGTTTTTACCTTTTTAAGTTGGATAGATTCAACATCAATGTTAATACCATATATTATAATTACTATAAAATTATACTCATAAATTAAATATTATTTTATTTCATATTGATAATTAATTTCTTAATCTATGATTTTTTTGTAGTATAAATTTATAAGTTTTCTATCTCAATTGTACTAATTTTCTACAAACTAATTAAAATTTAGCTACGAATGCATCTAAATTATTCAAGTTAGAATCTTATAGCTTTAAAATTTTAAATAATCTATGATAAACTAATTTTATAACATAAAATTATTATAAACCTTATTTATAATACTTATATTAAACAACTCAAGAATTAAAATTCAATAAGAATTTATAACAATGCCGTCTATAAAAAATATTATCAAAGTTTAAACATAAAAATTAATATTGATATTTTATAATCAATATACTTGTCTTTTAAAAATATTTAATTATTTCTATAAACTATTATTATAATATTTTAAATTATAAATTAGTTTAGTATTATTATTTATTAAAATTTTAGTATATATATATATTTAGAGATACATACATACATAATAAACAAAAACATATTTTTTAATATGTTAAATTTTTTGTAACCTAATAACTTATTAATTGTAATGTAAAATATACATTTTTACAGTTGTGTTTGTATGAAATTGAATTAACTTTTTTACAAAAGCTTATGTTATTAAATGATAAGTTTGATAGAAAATACAAGGATAATAATTAAAAATTTAAAACATATTTTAAACCTTTTTAGTATAAAGAGAATTGAAAATAAAATAATTGATTATTAATTGTAATTAATAAAATAGATTGTTGTTGGTATTGATATTTGTTTGTTAATTTTAAATTCCAAGTACTATTTGGATAAAATTTATCATCATATCAGAACAATTATTATTTTGTTGATATTATATGGCCATCATGTTGAGATTTTATGTTTTAAATATTTCTGAATTAATCATTGATTATATTTTTATCAACTTTATATATCCACAATCAAATTGTTTTGATGATTGTATTCATCTAAGATTTATATATTGTAAAAGAGATAGTTCATTTATTTATGTATTCATGGATTTTGATATTTTAATTTAGAGAATCTATAATCATAATTAGTATTACGAATGTATCATAGAATGTTTTAGAAAACAAAAAAAAGTAACTATTATATAATGAAATTCATGTGAGTGGTGTGTTATAACATTAAGATTCAAAAAAAATATCTTTTAAAACTATATGAAATATCCAAAGTAATTGAATAATCTCTAATTATATGACAATAAATGAAAGATTAAGAAAAAATTTAAAGTAAATTTAAATCTTAAAATATGTTTATGCAAAAAAAAATCATAATTTAAAAAAAAAAAAAATGATGTTATTATCATCACAATTTTGGATATTATCACCATAACCTACCAACTACCACATGTCACCACAATCTTTACTACTACCAAGAAAACCAACCATCCAACTACCATATTTCTCTAGTTTTTTAATTTTGTATTATTTTTCTTTTTATTTCAATCGTTTTTATTTTTTGTTAATATCTTCAATGTTTTTTTTCTTTTCAAATTATATATATATATATATATATATATATATATAATAATTAATAGAAAATAATTTAAAAGTTGATAAAAATAAAATTGGGGTGACAATAACAAAAATTGTGATGAAATGTAGTGGATAGTATATTGTGGTGGCAATAGCAAAAACTATAGTGGCATCTGCAACACCCCAAAAAAACCTAAACACATACAAATCACATATTGGCATAATGTTTCTTAACTTTTAGACACTCTTTTACATTATTCATGACAATAACAACCAATGATAATTACTACCTTCGGATAAAAATAAATTACACTCATAAAATCACATTCACGAAAACTACTTTATTACTTGAGAACATAAAATATAAACATTAAGAGAAAATCATACCTTCGACTGCTCCAAAAGAGGATTCGAATAGTTGCTCTAAACCCATGAAAAGAATGAGCATTCTTCAAAAGAATTCACTCCACAAATTCTACACCATCTATCTGAAGAGAACAGTTTCTATGTCATAGCAGCTGAGGAACTTTACCTGCGACAACCTTTAACTGGAACAAGTGCACAAGGATAAGAGCATATCAAAATGACTCCCTGCAGCAAAGATTCAATTCGGTTGCACTTAGGTGCAGCTTTTGGAAAACTTGCTCTGAACTGCGCCATATTTATAAAGGCTGTGCTGAAAGGAAGCGCTGAAAGAATGCCAGTGCTTCCGCTGGTTTGTACTCTGGAACAGTGTGCCCTGATCCCTGTATGACACAATATACGGATGAACTGCGTGAGCCTGACAGAAGGACTGAAATCACCCACTGCAAAAAGCTAGAACGTAGAACGTGCTTTTCCAAACTTAAATACAAAATCTTCCGTCACTGAAGGTTTACGCAATCTGCCACAACTAATTCACATCTAAATGGCAACTAGAGGGTAGTAAATAATTCCACTGACAATTTATTTTGAAGTTCTGACAAAGTTCAAAATAAGAAAGAAGGATTTGATTGAAAAACAGCTAAGCGGAAGACACATCACCTTGATAGTAGCAAACGTCAAGTTGTTAGCATATCCTTGAGTAAACCTGCAGGTTTGCAATTATCTTCCAGATGAGGAAACTTCAAAAATAATGACAACAAAAACTAAAACCACGAGTATTATGCTGGGAAAACAGCAATCTAGATGACAGGAGCTGATGGACACTGAACTCACCCTGCAACTTGACGTCCAACAAACCAAGCTCTCCATTGATCGGTGACCTCGTAACCCATAGATGATGTCCAAGCCTCCGATCCGGTATAGGGCACACACATGTCGTGATCACCACTGGAAAACACAATACATTTTACTTTGTCAATAATGGTCCTTAGGATTGAGAGGGCTGATCCCCGATTCACATTCACGTAAATACCGATGATTTGGTAAGAGGCAAGGATAGGATAGAAACCTGTAGATTAGAGCCCGGTAGCCGCTTGTTGTAAGCTCCCGGTGGATTGGTATCATGCTGCCAGCATCGTGATAGAATATGATATTGTCCGTGCAGAGATCCCAGGGGCCAATGTCAGCAGCCTGCATAACAAATACATTGTTAATTTTCCTCCATTTTGTCGGAGCCCTTCCAATGGTGTGAATAAACTTATTCATACATTCTTACAAAATTAATACAGGTCAGACTGGTAGACGCTACAGACTAACCAATCCGGCGCAGTGAAATACATTAGAAATTCGAAAATTGGCACTAACCGGTTTAGCATGAAGTGCAGCTCTAACTTCAGCGTTGTTAAGCCAAGTACCAGCAATACGATCATCCTGTTTAGATAATGAAACAATTAATCAGTAGACTCCTTGAGACGAACTAAAGGCGATCATCGCTAAAGTCGGTCAGAATTTATAGATTGGGCAACACACAAACTTAGAAACTGCATGTAATAGACAACGAGCAATGCCTCCAAAGTATTAAGTACAAATGAAAGTACTTGTACAGGCCAGGAAGACAAAGCATTTGACAAAAAAATAGTAAACAAGTGTCTGGAACGACCATCAATATCCTGAAAGAAAAAGAGAATGATGAAGGGATCATACCGTGCATGGTACGTTTTCAGAGTCGAACAATGCATGAGAAAGACTAGGCCAGGTAGGAACACGTCCTGCTCGTAGGGGTAGTCGCAGAGGGTATGCTCGACCAAACTGGCGTTTTCGGATTTTGTGGGGCCCCTTGGTTTCACCCAATCTGCGGAAACTTTGAGGCAACCTGGAGTGATATCGAGACGAATCGCTCTCTGAATCAGGATAGTAGCAGGGCTCCAGAATATCATATATGTTGACTTCCTCAACATCCTGCACTTAGGCAACATTACGACACTCTTGAGCAATCAAAATTCGCGCATCATTTTGTAGAATGTAGTTGAGGGAGAGGCTCTGCAGAACATAAGCAGAATGAAAACAAAAACAAACAAACAAAAAGTATGGATCGTGATAGAGACATTATAGATGTCGTTGAGCTTGGCAAGGCACGTTGGGTCTGAAGCGTTCCAATACGATCCATTGCAAGCCTTTTGTGCGCTCTGCAAGCCCAAAGATCCGTTCGTCAAACACAGATTCAAAACAAAGCAGTCAGTCGAACCCAAAACCAGTTGAATCAGATCATTGACTCGCTCGTGACAAATCAACCATTAACTCAAGCGATCGGATTGACTTTTTGTTTCAAACAGCAGCTTACAAGGATCTACTTCATATATTGCTGCTCGAGAGCCTATACTCGATGAAAATAAGATTCACCTTATACATGTCCACCGAAATGAGACCCATGCCATAAATGAATGGGACAATGGCATCCCCATCAAACTGGTCGTCTGTGCAGCCATTACCCACCAAATAACCCTGCATTGCCAATAGGAACATAATACGTCACTCCCGTCACAACAACATCCAAAAAGAAAGATGGCTTAAGGACCAGCCAGACCATCAAACGTAATGCGACATACCTTGAAATTTATCACAGGTTTCACTCCAGCTTTAATTCCTGGCGAACATCGTCAGAAGGATAATAAATGAATTAGTATACTGTGTTCAAAGCTAATCTCTCATGTGAGGTTCCAGGACACAATAAATCCTTTAATCTTCATAGTAATACCAGGGGTGTGCCTCACTAGTTGGACTTTGATGTGACAAATCAACCAGTTCATGAAAAATGCCAATAGCCTTGATGCAAAAAATGACAGAAAATTATGCGGTTAGGTAGGACCAGACATACCATGTGCGACGTTACGACTCAGCGTTGGGACGTAAATGCCGGCGTACGATTCGCCAGAAATGAAGAATGGATTTGACTGGTATTCCGGATAGGCTTGAAACCACTGAGAAGGACAGTATGCCTCAATTAGAATTTAAAATAAAAAAATTCTACACGAGATATGTTCAAAAATTAAACCCTGCTTGGGGTGAACAATAGCCTCATACTCAGGATTCCGCGAAGCCAATTAAGGTCTACAAGAAATGAATAAGGACAATGCACGAGAAATAGGCCGACCTTCAGCAGAAAGGCATGCGTATCCAATGCTGTTTGAAGGTCTCCAGTGATATAATCGGTAGGCGTCTGAGAGTAAGAGAACCCAACTCCTGCTGGTGAATCTAGATACAGTATGTTCGCAGCCTGACAAACAACCAGCTCCTCAATTCAAACATCGACAATGAATCGAAGTAATACGTGAGGAAAAACCTTAAGTAAGGATCGAAAAATGAAAGGACTGAACACACGGGGCGTACATACCTTGGACCAGGCGTAAGGATTCAGTGTGAGCTTCGGCAGGCTGTCGGAGTCAGCAGCAGCCTCGAATTTGAAAGGTCCTTAACCAAGATATTGTGTGAGATACTGCCTCAAACAAACAAGTGACCCTTGCAATGTTTTCCAACAAGCTGACATACTACTTCTCAGTAGCCGGATGCTGTAGTTTTAGGGTGATTCAGCTAAGAATGATGAATGACGACTCTACTTACAGCAAAGAGGGGTGCATAGTTGCGAGCATACACAAAATAAAATAAAATACATTGGAATGATTGTCGAGGCAAAAGCGCCAGTAGTCTACCATGCTCGTAGACGAACCCGTCGAAACTGGAGCAACCAGGACCGCCATTGAGCCATAGCACGACAGGGTCAGTAGCAGGACTGCCCTCCGACTCCACAAAGTAATAGAAAAGCTCCCTTCCATTGGTGTCGTTCACTGACACATACCTAATAGCACAACATTCACCGCAACCGTAAGAACATGGTTTCTGACCACATTTGCAAATGTCAGGTTCCGAAGCGGAGAAACAACTGCGCAATTTTAAATCGCGATGGACGTGATTAGACCCAGCCTTCATTTGCGCGCCGAACGACAGATACCCGTTTATCCATTCACGCATTCAATCTACTCTCAGCGACCCAATTTCACAATCTTACTTCGCCATGTGGCTCGTCACACACTATCCAAACACAGCAATACATGGTAGTGGCTCATTCCCACACAGAACCATGCAAGGTCAGTCTCACAAAACTATGTGTGAAGCGAAATTGGAGACTCCACGGCATTGGCACGCTCCAAGACACCAAACCCAAAACTCACAGTCTTCGCAACTCACCCTGCGAAGTGCCGAGACGGCAGATCGCCTGAGAAGCCAGGGACAGACTCCACCGCAGCACCATTGGGAGCTCCCAGAACACGAGCCAACGGCACAAAAGCGCAAACCCAAGCGCAAAAAAACAATCGGGGCATTGCTGTAGCTGATCCTGCCATGGTTCCACCCTCACCGCAACCCAGACACCTTCGGCAACACCCTTCCCCAGACACCGAGAGATGGGGTCTTATACTATCCCACAAGGTGATAAAAAAAAGCGAAAGCGCAGCATGAAAACGCTGGAAAAAGCCAAAACCATCGCTCCAGAAGGACGGGGCCCCGATTGCTTGGTGAGTGGACGAATGAGAGCGGAGCGCGTGCACTTTGAGGAGGAGGGGATGGAGCGGGGGAATCTTCAGCCCGTGCCCGCCATCGCCACCACTGACCACTGAAGAAGACGACGACGATGCCGCCACCACCACCTCCGTCGGAAGAACATTATCTCGTGTTGTAGTTTTCTCCACCGCGTTGCTTGCTTGTTTGCTTGCTTTCGTCTCAATTATGTACTCTTCCCTTTCCCTTTGCTTTGCTTCACCCTTCCGGTTCCAGCGTGTCACATGCTCATGTGGTGTACCGTCCTCGTTGCTTACACACTCGTATTGTGGTTTTTTCACTAAAGAATGTGAAATTTACAAGGTGTTTATATTGGAAAAGGTTGTAGTTTTGATGGTTTTTTGTTGGGTGAAAAAACAAACAAACAAGCAAAGAGTTTGGAAGTTTTGGTTTTTGGAGATAGTAGAATGGAAGACGAAGTCATTATTTGTAGCAAAGCATTATTTTATTGTGATGATCAATATATCAGCTCATATCTTAGGAGGACTTTATACATAGAAGCCTACTTTGAAAGATCACAGTTTAAAAGTTTAACCAAAATCCCTCAGTTGGTGAAGACAAGACTTTCTCTTGAAGCTTTGGTTTTTGGATGTAGTGTAAAGTCATAAAATGGATCAAATCATTTTTATTATTATTACAAGTCCAAATATGTCAGTTTGTATCGTGATTCAAACAACTATAAAAAATGAAAATAAAATGCAAAAAATGAATTTTTATTTTCTTCATTGCTATCTTAAGCATTCTTTAATATTGTCTATCAAATTGTTTTAAAAATCACTTCTTAATTTGGATCCAACAAAAATATTATTCAAATAATGTAAGAAAAATATGCATTCCATCTCTTATTTTGCCTTTTTTTAGAGCTTTTGGACTTATTTTTCTAAGAGTAAAATCAACTTAGTGAGACTTTTTTTTATTTCAACCAATCTAAAGAGTAAAAAAATGCCCTCTTATCTTGTTTTATAAATATAAAGACTACCTTAGTTAAATAAAGAATAACAAACATAATATTATGAATAAAAATATATAAGTTTATATTTTTAATCTTATATAGATATTTATAGATTTTTTAATAATATATAGAGAGAGAGTAAAATCCAATATCTATAAAAGGATAGTAATTTTAAATTGAGAGGAATTAGAAAAAAAGACATAAAAATGCTTAATTCTCACATATATATATATATATATAGATATATATAATCTGAAATAATCTTTAAAAAGTGTGCTGAAAATATAGATATTACATTATACATGTACATAGAAATCAACATTCAAATGGATTTTTTTTCTTAAGATTTAATAAAACATACACAATCTAAACACCAAAGCCACTAAACCTTTTAAAGACTATGTACAAGATATCCTAAACAACCACCAAATAGGGCATATATTGTAATGTAGGGGCATTATTCCCACTTCACCATTGAATTTCTATGAGGACAATTAGTTGGCATAATTGTTATACTCCATATGTATTAAGCAGATATTAATACAAGGCATAATTGTTGCAAGAATAAAATTAAAACCAATTTAGACTTATTAGACTTAAAGTATACAAATAAAGATAGATCTAACATTAATACTTACACTTATTCATTTATCAAATGGATGAAGAATAAAACTTGAAGACAACATGGTGTGCAAATGCTAAATAACAAAATAAATGAAGTGTTTTTAAATTGGAAGATTACATGCTAGAAGTTTTAAAAAAATTAACGTACTAACCTTAAAAGGAAAAAAGAGATTAAAAGATATGCTGTATTTATTTTAATACTCACAAGGAAAAGAAATATAAGTATGTGTTTTTTTTTAGAAACGATTGAACTTATATGCAAATGGATTGAATCCTTTTAGAATTATATATTGAAAATTCTTTAATATCCAATAAAAGTTAAGGAAAAAAAAAAAAAAAAAAAAAAAAAAAAAAAACTCATAAAGATCTCTCTTATGATTTGATAATTTAATTCCACAACCCAAGATTAAAATTTAAATAGAATATTGAAAAAGTGCAAAAATCTTTTTGAAAAGACTATACTATAAATAGACAAAAGTAGGTTTTACAAAAAATAATTAGAAAAAAATATATATATTTTAATGTCCTAATTAGAAAATAGGTTTATGAAAGTTTTTAAATTTTGAATCTGACATCTTTGTAATGAAACAATCTACAAGAAATAAAAAATTAATTTTAATTTAAGCATGCATGAATGTCAGTTACTAAAAGAAATAAATTATACATAAAACAAGCAAAAAAACTGTATGTACTATTATTAAAGAACAAATGACATTCTTGACAATAAAGTTCAATAATCTGATCATTCAATTCAATAAAAAACCAATATTTATTATACATTTGATTTTATAAAATGAATCTGGGTGGATAAAATTAGTTACACTATAATTGTATACAAAATATGGTCGTACCTGTTACCTCTTTGTCAATGCCAACTAGAGTTGCAATAATCTTCTTATTAATGGAGCCACAATGAGGAAGGGAATGTTGCACTTCCTATTGCATTAGGGTTCATGTGGTAGACTACGTGGGAGCAAGTAGCTAAATTAAACCCTTCTGGAAAATCCTACCCAACACATCTATACAACACAATTACACAGGGGGAGACAAGTAGATTCATGGGAATAGAAGAAAATTTGTAGTAATTTAATCTACACATTACAACTTTGCAGGGGACAACCTCCTTTGTGAACATGAACCAACAAATTAATTAGAATAGATAAAGGCAAAATGGACAATAGTATATAAAATCTAAAAGAAAAATCTAATAAAAATAACTACACTGTCGAGACACATAAGCAGAGAACCAAGGGCTACAAAATTTAGAGCGCAATGAGAGAAATACTCAGAAACAAGGTATTCAAAAATATACAACTGCTTGGCAGCCTGGAACGCTACAGATGCATTTGGGGACCTGTGGAAGTATGCGACCAGAACTACGGAATTCATACATGCCATTGACTTAGCGTACTCGTAAGAACACGCAAAGCTAAATGTATTGAAGAGAAGAGGAAAAGAATGCTGTGATTAAAGACTGATATGCGAGGGTTGAGTCAGAATATTGAGTCAGAAGTGGGATGGTATGCATGCAGACGTCAGGTTAGGGGCTCAAGAGAAAAAGCCCAGAGAAGCAATTCTATCAGCACCTTAAATATGCAATATAGTGGAAGTTTTGTAAGAACGTACTCACCTTCACACTAAACGACATTCCCCATAAACTGGTTGATTCTAGCGAGGATGAACGTGCCAGATTTACATGACTGGTTTGCTCTTGTCACAGAAAGGAAAAATGACAATGCATCTTGTCGCACGCAGTACAAAACTCCACTAGTACCCGAACAGCTTCAAGACTGCCTCAGAAAGGGCAAAAATAGTACATTCCGAAGTCCTCTAGTTTGGCATCCTATTTATAAAAGAGAATTGCAACTCCAAAGAAGGTGGCACCTGTTTTAAGCTAAATTTAAACAGTCATAAGGTCCGGGGTTTCTGCTTCAACAGCTAACAACGTTGTATGCACTTTCTGTAACCAATTTTCTAGTCTGTCTTTCAATGCAGTTATCTGAGGAACTCCCAAAACTCGTGGCTGTACCCATGATATTCGCACTGTTCCATCGACCTGATCAATAACACCCTCGATCAAATGTACCTGCAAAATGTACTGAATAAGATACCCTAATCCTGATCCTTTTCTGCCTGGTTAACTGAAAAATCATATCCCGAGAACAAAGAAAAAGAAAACTACTAACCGGACCTAAATGAAAAAGCGAAGAATGGACAACAAATATATATATATAGAAAGTCGATGTCCTCGACTCATTTCTAAATAGCAATAAGTCATAACGTCAATTATCTCAATGAACAAAACTAAACATTATTTGAAAGCCTGGCATGCAAAAAAATAAGATTTACGAATGAACAAATACAACACGCACAAAATATGAAAATAATTGGAGAATCTTAACATAGGAATTGAAAGGAAATTGGCATTCCATTTAAGTGGGGCACATACAGATAAGCTCTTGATCAAAAGATGCTCCACTTCATCCAGTGACAGCTTGGTCTTCTCAGCAATCAAACTAAGTTCAATCGTCCTTTCTTCTGATGGGCGGCTGGAGAGATATTTCACCCAAAGTTGGTCAATAATGAAAATATACGAAATATCACAAGCATTTCAACAAATGAAGATCAGCCAGTTTCTACCACACATTAAGGTAGCTATGGCTAGTCTCCGGCATGGACAAATTGCAAATTATAACATACTAGTACATAAGGAAATCTTGAAATCTGAGAATTAAAAATAACTTAACAAACAAAATGACATTATATATATGCACGATGACAGTACATGCAAAAAGGGTGCAAAATAGGAGCAACTCCTGCTAGTAGTGAAACCAATTAGCTCTTTGCGTTATTGATTTCTATACCGACAATCTTCAATGTACGAGAATTATCAATAAAGTCGCAAACTGAATTGCTCACCAGATTAAATATCAATATTGCAAAAGATCATTACCTGAAAATCAATTCCATGAGGCACAGGATGTTGATCTTTTCCCAGAGCTTCTTCTCATTCTCAACAAGTGCAGGTTGTGCTGTTAGGGCAGACTGATATTGACCACACAGCTCCTGATATCTGGTCAAATCTCCGGCATTGAAAGCTTGCAAGATAAAGTACAGCCACTCCACACTAGTCCCCAACAAGCTATTGACCTACAAATCACAGAACAGTTCATGAGACAATGAGATTCATAAGATTCAAGTTCCCTTCAAGACTATCCCCGGAGTCAAATAACCAAAAACTACTGAACCTATTTGAATCCTGATCTTCGTATCCACTAGCATCCAGCGAACACTTTAGAGACAACACAGTAAAAGCTGACGACTCCAACAACAGGAAGCGTATGGAAAAAGGGCTGAATGTTACATAACAATTATGGAAGAGAAGCTAGAGAAAATATCACAGATATATGAACCCGCGCAAAAAGGAAGAAATTGGGTTAATAATTTACAATGGGATGAGCAAGAAGCTCTCCGAAATTATAAATATTGTTCCCCAACAAGGCCGCCAGTGATAGATCAAATGCTAGATCCTGCACTCAAGACATTTTAACATTAATCACTACTATCAACGTTGCACAAAACTCTAAAATCACCACAGCCAGCCCCCAATGCTATGTCAAGCCTACACTGAAAAATGCTTTCCAAGATTATTCTTGTAGCAAAGGAGGTCCAATGTGATGTTCACTTAACATCTCAAATTTTACAATTATTTAGATGATGCATAACACCTTAAAATGATATAATTACCCACTCAGGTCATAAAACAAGGCGCACCCAGAATATCATTGTAAGTTCAAACAAACCGTTCAGAACATGATACATATATAACACGAATAATTACCAACAAAGTCCCAATTCACATGCTGAGCCAGAAATAATGAATATGCCAATTGATGACCAGTGACGCAGTATGCGCGAATGAAAAGAGAAGAGAAGATATGAACATGAATTTTGCAAAGGATGATGAAGGTACAAACCAGCTTGAAGTCTTCCGACAATGTTTCCACAGAGGTGTAAGCCAAGTACAGGAGAGCACTCTTGTAAAATTCGGCAAATTCTTGCCGGGACTTGTAATACTGCGAAGAGACCCAGTGCACACTCGCATGAACCGAGGGATCAACATCCGTCATGCTATCCAGAGTAGTTTTTCCTTCTTCCAGAAGCTTCTTACACACTTGTATCTCCCCACGCTGCAACTTCATTGCCGCAACCTGCATCTTCACATACAGAATAGGCTCTTCCACCCGCCTCTCTCCGGACGTCCTAAGCTTCTCAATAACCTCCTCGAGATACGCAATTGCAGCATCCTTTTCCGGATACTGCTTCGATACGATGACAGCAAAGTGGGCGAGCTTCAGCAAATTGATCTTGGTCTCAAAGTCCCGAATAAAGTTATGATATAGCTGTACAAGGGTATCCCCCGCCTGCAATCGCACCAAACCATACCCTCAACATCAGTTCTTGTGACAAATTGCACATACCAACCCTAATAAGAGCCACCAAAGAATAAAATCCATCTCTGATCATCAAATAACCAACATTACACACATGAAAGCATTATCTCATACCCTGAAACACAAAAAAAATGAATCTCCTCTACACGAAACCCTACCCCTAAAACACATCACCTCCACATCGAACCACCATGCGCTCGCAATCAACCCCACCCATGTACCAAAAACACTGCCGATTGCGTCAAAAAAGTGAGAGCATGCCAAACCTGGAACACGGTGAGCGCCACAAACTGGTCGAGCTTCTGCGTGAGCTGGTGCCAGAGCTTGCGCTGGTACAGATCCGCCATGCTGGTGTACCACTCGGCGAGCTCCGGCTGGGCTGCTCTCTGCTTCTCCAAATATTGCAACGCCGCCATGATTCTGACCCCCCCTCCAACTCACATACACCTCGCAAGCTCTCCGCAATCAATCCGACCCAAGACCGCGCCTGAATTGCTTGGGCTTGCGTCACTCGTAGTGCAAATGCAACCTTCCAGACGCGCCTTCTTAGGGTTGCGTTGTGCTGCTGCGCTTCAACTTGTCAATGCACAACAAAACCGCTTGACATGCATCCCCGCCTTAACGCCAATGCTCCAAGCAAGGCAAGGCATCGAGGGGAAGGGGAACGGGGGGAGGGCTCCCTCCAACGACAACGATGACGAGAGTGAAGGACGAAATGACGACGATAACGACGACAATGAAGGACGAGAGTGACAAGGACGACGAAGGACGCGGACGGAATTCTTCATTTATAAAACAAAAACTGTTCTAGAATTTTGTAAAAAACTTCATTTCTAGAATAATAAATATATAGACCGATGTATTTAGGAAATAGACCCATTCTTGATGAAGAATATGGTAATCATGATAAATATAGTTGATTTTTATTTGTTGTAGATCCAATAGTGGAGAAATGAATTTAAAAGATTTTTCTTTTTCTTTTTCTTCTTCTACTAATGATTAGGATGGGTAGGTCGATTTAGTAAAAACTTGGGTTTATTAACATTTTCTTTAAAATATTCTATTTTTTTTAATATTTTCAATTTATTTTAAAATAGTTGCAAAAAATATTTGTGATTATTTGATGTGGATTTTATTGCTGTTTTCAACCAATATTTAATATTATATATTATATAATTATATATTTTATTTTAAAATTTATATTGTATTAATATCTTCTTACTTTTGAGATTTGTATTTTGGACAATTGCTATATTATCACCATTGTATTTAAGCTGTAAAAAATTAGTAAAACAATTTTTACTAAGATAATTATATTTTCTTGGATAATAAATTATTTATAGTTGATTAAAGTATTTTTTATAAAACTAAACACATATATATATTATTTTTAAGCAAATAGATATTAATATTTACATGTGTAGCTTGCAAAAAGTATATTATAATTTATTGTACATATTAAGAGAACTATTACTTTATGTGTTTTTAAGAAAATAAACTAAGTTGTTAATGTTAGTATAAACATCACTTGTGTTGTGCCAACCAAATTTGTCATTTGCTCTTGCATCTACACAACTGTATTGTTTTATTTTATATTTTTATTATAATATATTTCAAATATATATTAAAACATTGTTACAAAGTTGTTACAGTAGAGATTTGGAAAATAAATTATAACTTAGAAATAAATCATCTAATAAACTTGTTAATTCTTTAATATTGTTATTTGAAATTTATCTCTCGAAATACATTTTATAAGTTAGGGTATGGTTAATACCACCACAATTTTTGCTACTCTCACCACAACTTGCAATTTTTTATAATTTTTTATTTCTTTTATTCTTTTAAGTCCAATTCAAGCTGTGAGAAACATGATTTGGTTTTATTAATTTTACCTCATACAATTGGAAGTAAATAATGAAGTGAAAAAACCAAGTAACTACGACATTGAAAATTGTTAATACATTCAAAAAGTTTCATAATAGTAAAAATAGTTACAGACTACATGACAACAAATTACAAGAAAAAAACTGACAAAACCCTACTTTAGTTTGAGTCATTGGGAAGTTTCCATCTACAATTCCAATAGCTTGTTGCACGTGCTTCAGAAAGCTTTAAATTAAAGTTTTGAACACGGTGAATAATCTGGGGTCTCAACTTGTTATTTAACACCTCTCCAATCAATATCCTCAGTACTGCTCTGAACTGGCATATTTGGTTGTTTCATTTTTCAGATTAACAGTTCTCCCACATACTCTCCCATGTACCATAGCAAGATACTAGTACTTCTTGATTGATAATAATTTAAGGGATAACATTTATCATATGAACTCAGTGCATCAAAACTGAACGTATGATTTTGTGGAGCAACGCACTATTCGGATTTCCGTTTGCAACTGCTAGCCTATTTCATGGACAGGTTTCACAATTTTCAAACAAACAAATCTCAAATGAAAATCTCAGGGTCTAGCTCTCAATTTCATACTAGTTAGCCATGTACATGTTGAATCTGTACAGCTGTTGCACCTGCACTACTCTCACAACCATATCAACCTAAGAATCGGGAGGTCTGGAACTAAGGTAGAATACAACTAAAATTTCACTTTTTCAAAAACATAATGAATTACTAGAGATATGAAAACCAGAGTCAACTATCAAAAAAATTATGTTCGAGTTGAAAATTTTTGCCATCTTTCCAATTTTTGGTAAAAAAAGTATAATTGGGAGACTTGCCGGGTGGGAAGCCTTTCCAAGTTTAATTTGGACCTTGTATACGATTAGCAAAGAGAATTTAAGGCTTTGATCGGCTGGATCGCTTGCGAAACGAAGACTTTGACTTTGGGGTTTTTGCAACTGGAGCAGGATTGCTTGGAAGTGGCGTTCCTGGCAGACTCTTGCCCTGCTTTTTCCCTTTACTCTTCACTCTTTGTTTCTTCTGTCGCTTACTTTCGGGCAAATACTTGTTTCCTTCACCAGGCTCACTGCCACCTAAGCTCGACTTTCTTTTCTTTTTCTTGTGCACTTGTTCGCTTCCTTGTTGATCTGCATAAGATCCGGCTGATAAACGCTGTTTACTGGACAAATCTCCCTCGGGAATGCTGTCAGATGCTTTAGGTTCTGTAAAGAAACGACAAACGTATAAACAATCCTTCTTTCAGAACAAGACCTAGATGGATAGAATAAAAAGCTGTTAGTAACTGAATACAATACCTTATTCCAAGGCTTATTTGCACAAGAAACATCTACGTAAAAAACTACTAAGGTCATTAATTATACTTTATTTGGATTTTTGAATTTTTTGAGGGGTTGGGGATGCGTCACGGTTGTCCATTCTGTAGAAATCACAAGGACTTTGCCACCAGAATTATGTTTTCAAGATAAAATGTCACGAATTTAGTCGAGGTAAGGTAGACAACTCACTCTTGACACCAGAACTAGAAACGAGGCAAGTCAGTCGAGCTTTAGTCTCAGCCTGCAGAAGAGGTGCCGGAGCAGCCCCACTATTAGATCTCACCATTCGAGTATCCCAAACCTTCAGCAGTCCATCTGAAGACGCGGAAGCAACGATAACTGGTGGCTCCCCTGTGTTTTCATCTGTGGCAGACTTGGATCTCAAAATTGCAACTCCCTTGATCCGATTGGAGTGTGCATTGGCAATCGACCAGGCCTGCTTCCCTGATCTCGTATCCCAACCCCTCACTATGCAATCCTCACCCCCGGTGACCAGCAGATTGTCCTGTGAGAGATTAAATTTGAATATAATACTTAGTCACTACTAGTAGAAGCGAGGAAGCAAAACAATCCCTGTCTGCAGCAAATGACATGCACGGACCATGGCAGAAAACCCTGAACTCACATGTATGCCTTCTAAATATTAATCTGCGAATTGTGGTTTTGTAGCGTGGATAATTAGTGACTGCATTCAATTTATAATTACCCTAAAATAAAATAAAATAAAACTACATGAAAGAAATGGGTTAAGAAAATGCAGAATCACCTCGCGTTGGGCTATGCAGAAAACCTTCTTGTCATGCTGAAGACGATGAATTGTGCTCCCTGTCTCTGCATTGCGAATCTCCAGGGCAGTTCCTAAGACCAAAGCATACGACTCGCCACTCTGGGGGAAGAACTTCACTATCTCAGCTTCACTAGGCAGCTTGGTGGTAAAACTGCACCTCCCTTTCGTTAAATTCCACATTTTCATGTTGTGATTCCGCTCAATTGACAGCGCAAGGAGTCCTGAAAACAGCGTTGCAAGGCTCTTACCAAAAGAAAAAAGGAAGAAAGAAAAAACAACAACAACACAAACCCAGAACCCTAAAAGAAATTCCACTAAGAGCAGCACAGTACTAAAACACGAAGCAGCAATCACCTGAAACATGAATGGACAAGTCTTGCACTGCCGACTTGGGGCCTTTCTTCGCCTTCATGGTAAGCAAATGAACCCAGGCGTCCGTGTCCCAAATGCAGATAGAGCCATCCTCCGAGCCGCTTAACAAGTGCGTGGGATGATTGATCGAGGGGTGCGAATTGTGGAAGTCCAAGCACGTGACCGCGCCCTCATGCTTGTACAGCGACCCCATGTCCTTCTGCGCATTGAGGTCGAAGATGCGAATGGTGTCGTCGGCTCCGCCGGTGGCCACAACAGCACCACTGCTGGCGATACACTTGATGGCGCCGATGTGCGCCGGATAAGCAAACTTCCATTGCAGCTCCTGTTTCTTCAGCTTCACGTCATAGCCCCATAGAAACCGCTCGTAGGATCCCGCCACCAGCTTCATGCTGGTCTACGAATGCTCCTGTCCCGTTTGATGTGCCCCGACAGGTCCAATTCTCCAACCAACAGCATCAATCGCTGCACTGCTCTGCCGCTTCGGTTTTCTGAAGCTCTAAAACCCTAAACCCTAAACCAGGGGTGAAAAAAAAAACTATCGCCAGCAATCAGCCTCCCTCGTGAAGCAGCCCTCTGACAATACGCCCCTGGCCATTTTTGGATGAATGAATATGGGGAATCATCTGATAAAATCCATTCGACTGTAGATGAGTGATGAATGTCGTTTACGCCATCTTCATCTAAGATAACCTGGACTTTCATTCGATTCCACATGCCACTCTTAGCAGCTTGAGATTTTTTCGTTTATACTCATTACTTTATCTTTTTTATTTATTGCTTTTATAGAGAATAATAATAAAAAAGGGATGTATTTGGATGTTTTATATATCTTAAAGAAGTGTTGGAAATGTGTTATGTATGTCTTATTAAATGTATTGCTATGTGTTTGCCATTATATATGTTTTTATATATATTTTTTTATTTCTCTGTCTATTGTGTTGTCTAGTGTGATGTTTTCTTAAGCACTTTTAGTTTTATACATAACTAATAATATTTACGCCAAAAAATTATATGATACATTATTCATCTAATCTCTAATATAAAAAAATAAAAAAAAATTTATATTACATCATTTCTATAGAAGTAATCATCCTCTAATAACTTAAAATAGAGTTAGAGTTATTAATCTTATTACATAAATTTTCTTCTTTTATATATTTATCTATCACCAATAGTCACACTTAAACACACTTATTTCTTATTTTTTATTCATATTTCGAAAATAGATGGTATGCCAATTGGAATTATGATTTAAACATTAATATTATCATTCTATCTTTTAAATTGATATTAAAAATTAATTTAATTTCGAAATTATAAGATTAAAAAACTATCATATAATTCTTGCTAATGGTAGTTATTACATTAGCAATAAATACCAATCTTGTAATTATTAACACCAAAGTTTTAAACTTTTATCATATAAAATTTTGGCATTTAAAGTGATTTATATGGTAAATTAAAAAAAATGTAAAAAGTATATAGTATATAACTTCCTTCACAATATTTTACCATATAATCAGCCATACATTTTTTGTAGCATACAACCACCTGTATAAGTTTTTGGATTAAAATTAAGAATTGAAATAAAATTATAATATTCTAAAAAATAAGCCTTAATTCAAAGATGTCAAAGTATCATGCAGTTGGACCAATATTCAAGTGATTATCATAAAAACTTTTTGGTTAAAGTATTAGCCTTTAAAGTTGAAATATGTGATTTATTGAAATATAAACAACAAATTAGTAAAAAATCAAGATTTTCTTTAGGTTAATAAATATTTTATTAAATTAGTATTAATAAATATATATAAATTCATATTAAAGATATATATATATATATATATATATATATATATATATATATATATATATATATATATATATATATATATATATATACTATGTGTCAAGGACAAGAACTCGATGAAAGCTAAAGAGTAAGTGAGACTTTTCTCAAAAAAAGAAATAGGACAAAATAGAAATATGTATATTAAGAAAGAAACTGGAATGACTATTGCCAAAATACAAGAAAACTAGAGACCCTTGAAACTAGACTTAGAAGCAAGAAAGGAGTTGACAAGAGTGAAGAGGGCTTCACTCTTGCCTCTATATATACTATCTAACTAGAAGCCACGTGGCGATGTTCTATAAGACCTCCAATATATGTTGACTTTCTAGGCCACATGTCTTTGCTTGCAAGGCAAGTTTTCTATGGATGGACCACGTAGTTAGCTTGTTCTTTAAGCTTCCAACATGCGTGGCACATGGCTAACTTGTTGACCAAGTTTCTAACCTAAAAGTCAACTATAGACTCCTATAAAGTCAAAGCAGCGTCTATGAAGCTTCTAAGAAGCTTCTCTAGAAGATATTACACAATTAACCTACTTTTACATACTTTTATCTATTCATATAGGTAATTATATGTATGTCCGTGACATTACCCCCCCTTCTAGGGACGAGTTCCACGAGGAGCGGTGATTATATATTGAGAAAATCTAATATGCGGCGAATTGTATTTGCTACATACTCTGATCTTTGTTCTCTTCGAAGATAGTTGATGGGTCCTCTTAGCCATCGATAGTGTCCCATTCCAGGGCGAGAAGACCACCCTGTTATTTGATCACTGTTGAGGCCTTCATAACTTCCTTCAAATAATACATTTGAAACACCATCAAGAGTCGTTCCTATCTCCAATAATATCACCAAACATCGAGAATCTCTTCCAAGGTCGTGATACCAAACGCGTTGTATCTCACCATCTATTCGAGGAAGAACATGTCGTTCTTGAGGGTCTTCATTTCGGTTGCGTCGTCTTGAAGGTTGTGACAATCGCAATGTCTCATCCGGTAAGTCAGCAAACGAAGGTTCTTGAGTTGAATCTGCTGGTTGTTGGCTCTCCATCTAATTAGCGTCACAAAATGCAAAGAAGTTACAAACAAGGATAGGAAATTGAATGTTATCTTGCCTCAATCTTGTCTCTTTTATAAGAGAGGTTTTCATCTTGGTTTTGATGGATGTCGTTGATGAAAAACTTTGACTTTAGCTGATGCATTTGCTAGATTCCTGGATGGCTCCCATGTGCGCTCACTAATATCATATCCGCACCAATGAACAAGATATTCCAGCTTATTTCGGCGCCGCCTTGAGTCTAATATCTCTTCCACCTCAAATTCTTCATTATTATCTACTTCTATAGGAGGCGGTGGCATTTGTCTTCTTCCTTGTATATCCACTGTCTTATATGGTTCAAGAAGAGACACGTGGAATACAGGATGGATCTTCATTGACTCCGGTAGATGTAACCGATATGCAACTGGGTTGATCTGTTCAGAAACAGAAAAGGGGCCAAGCCTACGATAGTCCAATTTGTCACAAGGTCGAGTGGTCTTGATATTGCGACGAAGTAGCCATACCTTATCACCCACGTTGAGTTGTGGTTGCTCTTTACGATATACATCTACATTTATCTTTTGTCGTTCTTGAGCTTTCTTCAACTGCGCCTTCATTATTGCATGTAACTCTGACAACCGATTTGCCATATCTTCTGCTGCAGGATTATCAACTTTTGAAAAATCAAAAGTATCAAGTCGTGGATGATAGCCATAATTGGCAAAGAAAGGTGTTTGTTGCGTGGAGGAATGTACCGTATTATTATAAGCAAACTCTGCCAATGGCAGAAGGTTTGTCCAATCATCTTGTTGGTAGTTGATGGTACACCTTAAATACTGTTCCAAGACTTGGTTTACGCGCTCTGTTTGTCCATCAGTTTGAGGATGGAAAGCTGAAGATAGCTTTATGTCCACTTTTAAAATCTTGAAAAGAGTCCTCCAGAATCTCGACACAAATTGAGTTCCCCTATCCGATATGATATCTTTAGGTAATCCATGATAGCGATAGATATTATCAATGAAAAGCTTAGCTGTTTCTTCACCTGTGATGGATTTTGTACATGGCATAAAATGTGCCATCTTGGTGAAACGATCTACTATCACAAATATAGAATAATAAGATCTTGAGTTTGGAAGATCTGTGATGAAATCCATAGAAACAGAAGACCATGGTTGTTCTGGTATAGGTAATGGCTGAAGAAGTCCGTAAGGTCGATGTCGAGGAATTTTTGATCTTGAACAAATATCACATGATTGTACAAAGTCTTTGACTGACTTCCACATTTGTGGCCACCAAAAATCTCTTGATATGAGTTCCAGAGTCTTATTATATCCAAAATGCCCTGCTGCTGGAAAGTCATGACGTGCTTGAAGAACACGCAAACGTGCTTTTCCTTCTGGAACATATAGGCGTCCTTCAAAATATAATAGATTATTCTTGAACTCGAACTTAGAAGAATCATGAGACTTGGAAGAATTATTCTTGATATCATGAACAAGAGGGTCTGAGGACATACTGGACTGGATTTGTTTGAGAAAAGTTGAATCAACAGTCAATGTTGATTTCACTGCTCGGAGATGAAATTGCTCCGGTTTCAAGAGGACCGTTCTTTGTTGCTCAAAAGCTGCATCTCCTTCTTTTGGTGCAAAATAAGAACGTCTAGACAGGGCATCGGACAAACCTTGTTGTTTTCCTGGCCGATAAGTGATAATGAAGTCGAATCTTGACAAAGACATACTCCAACGAGCTTGACGACGATTCAACACGCGTGCTGACATGAAATACTCGAGGTTCTTGTGATCTGTATACACAGTGACTGGACTAGAAGCACCTTCTAGATAATGACGCCATTCTTGAAAGGAATCCACGATTGCAAGAAGTTCTTTATCGTGGATCTCATAATTGATCTCGGCTGCTGAGAATTTTCTTGAATGAAAAGCTATCGGATGAAGTTTGTCATCTATTCCCATTTGTGATAAAACTGCACCCAAGGCAAAATCCGATGCGTCTGTTTCCATAAAAAAATGCCTTGAAAAAATCAACACGATATAAGACTGATGCAGAGACAAACGATGTCTTCAAGGCTTCAAATGCTGCTTCCGCTTCTTGATTCCATTGGAATTTATCTTTACTAGTCAAGCGTGTAAGTGGAGCTGCAACTCGTGAGAAGTCTTTGATGAAGATCCGATAGTAATTGGCAAATCTCAAGAAACATTGGACATCTCTTACCGTCCTTGGAATCTTCCAATCCATGATTGTTTGGACTTTCTTAGAATCCATCATAAGACCATCATTTGAAATGATGTATCCTAAAAAGTCAACTTGAGTAGTGTGAAATACACACTTTTCCATCTTGGCGTACAATCCTGCATCTCTGAGTTTTTGTAATACTTGACGAACATGTATTTCATGTTCTTCAACATTCTTAGAATAAATCAGGATATCGTCTAGGTAGCAGACGACAAAATTGTCTAAGAATTCACGAAATACATCATTCATGAGATGTTGAAAAGCAGCTGGTGCATTCGTGAGTCCAAAAGGCATGACATTATATTCAAAATGCCCGTACCTGGTTCGAAACGCAGTCTTCCATTCATCTCCTTCTTTGATCCGTACTAGATTATATGCTCCTCTTAGATCTATTTTTGTATAGATCTTAGCTTGATTTAACTGGTCAAGGAGTCCTGATATCAAAGGTAATGGATACCTGTTCTTGATTGTGATCTTGTTGAGTCCTCGATAGTCAACACACATTCGTAAAGATACATCTTTTTTCTTTACGAATAAAATTGGAGCTGCTGCTGGAGATTTTGAATGGCGTATGAAATTCTTCGCTAAATTCTCGTCAATATATGTCTTGAGTTCAGCCAACTCATCTTGCGATAAACTGTAAATTGGTCCAAATGGTGGCTGAGTTCCTTCCTTGAGATCGATTGAACAATCGTATGGGCGATGCTCAGGAAGAATATCTGCATTCTTTTTCTCAAAAACGTCTTGATAATCCTGATATTGACTTGGAATGCCACTTGAAGTCTTTACGCTTTCAGAAATAGGTGCAGCATAAATAGCAAAAGTTGATCCTTCTTTTGCTGCGTGTATAAATGCTTTTGCACCTATAGGTGCGAGTTTTACTATACTAGACTCATGGTTTTTTACTTGGTTAATAGAACTGTTACTAATGCTCTGAGGAAAATCAAGTTTACGAGAAATCCAATCTATTCGAGGATTATACTTTTCTAACCATGATAAGCCTAAAATTACTGGATTAGAGGGAGATCTAATTATATTAAAAATTACGCAACTACTATGACCATTTATTACTACATCTACAGGAAGTGTTTCGTGAGTTACATCTCCAGAAGACAACGGACGACCATCTATGACTTCTACGTGTACAGGTTTAGTTTTTTGTATTAATGATATTCTATCACATCTAGCAAATTCTTCATCTAAAAAACAAGATGAGGCTCCTGAATCTACCAAGGCAGAGGCTTTGTAATTATTAGGTCCTAAACGCACATCTATTATAAAACAAGGAGATGGTTTTGAGGAGAGGATAGGACCTTTATTAGAAGTTGTACAAGATTCCAGCCGCACGGTCCCTATTGTAGCTGGACGTACTCGTTTTCTGACATACTGTCTTCTTTGACAGCCGTACTCCTCATTTTGTAGTTACGTCGCTTCTTTGGACAATGTTGAGCAGTGTGCTTAGGTTCTCCACAATATAAGCACAATCCTTCTTGTCGACGACGAGACTTTTCTTGCTCAGTAAGAGGTTTGAAACGTACCGCATCAATTTGCATATCCTCTACTTCCGAAGGTATGTGTTGAGGAGACGTCGGTGTTGCCATTGAATTGTAGTAACGTTGAGGCCCACTTGTGCGACTCTCGGATCGAAATTCAAAAAGTCGATTGTCGCACTTCACAGCAAAGTCAATTGCTTGACTCAATGTTTGAGGATCAGGTAAATTAAGCATCAATTTCTTTACCTCATATTGTAATCCGTAGAGAAATTGACTCACAAGTGCGGCATCATCCCACTTGATATCAGTTGCAAGTTGTCGAAATTGCGAAGCATATAATGTTACTGATCGATTGCCTTGTCGCAAAATACGGATCTTGTTGGTTGCAACACGAATTGCATCATGTTCTCCAAACATGGATCGAAACTCCGCCAAAAAAGCCTCCAGATTATCCAATATTGGATCTCGTCGTTCAAGAAAAGATGAAAACCATGACAATGCTGAACCTGAAAGAAGTGTACCAATGAATCTTACTTGTGACCCTGGAGTTGGATAGCTCTGGGGTTGAAGTTCAATCACTAGTTGGACCTGATTGATGAATCCTCGAAACTTGGATCTGGTACCATCAAACTTCTCGGGCAAGGCAACTCTCGGTTCTCTAACACTCGAAGGGTGTTCCATTCTGGGAGAAGGGACATGGTTTGGTGCAGATGTTGAAGCAGCCCCAATCATCTCTATATCTTCACTTCCTACCATTCTTGTTGCTCCTTGTGGTGGTAAATTGAGTTGATGCATCGCAAGCATTAACTCCCTCAATTGTTCTTGCATCTGTGCCATTGCATTCTTCATTTCAACAAGCTCTGCCATAGTAGCACTTAGAAAAGAGAAGATGTCTAACAACGCTCAAAACAAATAGAAGAGAGGAATTGATAACAAAGAAAATACTAAGAACAATATCAGTTTAAAAGAGGGTAATCCGCAACTTCTAATGCGCTTATGTCTTATCAAGAAAAAGGGGTAATCCACTCTTAATCAAGAAAAGACAAAGCTCTGATATTGTAAGTGTACTCTTGTCAATCTGTCAAGGACAAGAACTCGATGAAAGCTAAAGAGTAAGTGAGACTTTTCTCAAAAAAAGAAATAGGACAAAATAGAAATATGTATATTAAGAAAGAAACTGGAATGACTATTGTCAAAATACAAGAAAACTAGAGACCCTTGAAACTAGACTTAGAAGCAAGAAAGGAGTTGACAAGAGTGAAGAGGGCTTCACTCTTGCCTCTATATATACTATCTAACTAGAAGCCACGTGGCGATGTTCTATAAGACCTCCAATATATGTTGACTTTCTAGGCCACATGTCTTTGCTTGCAAGGCAAGTTTTCTATGGATGGACCACGTAGTTAGCTTGTTCTTTAAGCTTCCAACATGCGTGGCACATGGCTAACTTGTTGACCAAGTTTCTAACCTAAAAGTCAACTATAGACTCCTATAAAGTCAAAGCAGCGTCTATGAAGCTTCTAAGAAGCTTCTCTAGAAGATATTACACAATTAACCTACTTTTACATACTTTTATCTATTCATATAGGTAATTATATGTATGTCCGTGACACTATGTGGTTGCAATATTTTATTTATAAGTCTTATTTCTTGAAATCTATAATAGAAAGATCTAACAATTTGAATAAATAACTTATAAGTCTTATAGTACTTAGAAAGATTTTTTTATGTTTGATTATTAACTTATATATATTAATGCAAGATTAAAAAATATTTTTAGTCTTCTTAATGTTTATTTTATACCTCAAACTTAGTTTAAGAGTTTTTGGTATGTTTATACTAGAATACAGCCATCTTACAATTCTATCTTTTAAACTTAATTGTTTTTTGATTTTACTTTATTTTTTAGCTGTAGACAAATATATTATCTTTTATCAAATCAATATAGATTTATGTTCTTAATTTTTTTATACAATTAATGAATAAAATATCAAAACTTGATCTTTTTTAAATAAAAAGCATACTCTTATATTTTCTCAACAATCTCAAAGTAATGTAAAAAATCCAAACTACTTGTCATGGACATATGCATGTAAGCCAATAATTACATGTATAAATAGATAGAAGTAAGTAAAAGTAGGTAAAAATGAATTAATTCTATAGTATTTAGTATGGAAGCTTCTTAAAAGCTTTATAGATGCTACTTTGACTTTATAGGTGTCTTTAATTGACTTTTTGGAATTAGAAACGTAGTCAACAAGTTTGCCATGTGCCACACATGTTGTTAACTTGAAGACCAAGCTAACTATGTGGCCCATACGTAGAAAAACTTGCCTTCTAAGTCAAGGCATGTGTCCTACAAAGTCAACACATATTGGAGGTCCTATAGAACATTGCCACGTAGCCCCTAGTTAGATAGTATATATAGAGACAAGAGTGAAGCCTTCTTCACTCTTGTCAACTTCTTTCTTACTTCCAGTCTAGTTTCAAGGGTCTCTAGTTTTCTTGGCTTTTGGCAATAGCCATTCCAATTTCTTTCTTAACATATATATCAAGTTATTTCTATATTGTCATCTTTCTATGACAGAAGTCTGACTTATTTATTTGTCTTTATCATGTTCTTGTCGTTGACAGATTTACAAGAGTACACCTACAATATCAGAGCTTTGTCTAATCTTGATTAAGAGTGGATTACCCCTTTTTCTTAATAAGATACAAGCATATTAGAAGTTACGGATTACCCTCTTCTAAACTAATATTTTTCTTAATATTTTCTTTGTTCTCAAGTCCTCTCTTCTATTTATCTTGAGCGATATTAGACATCTTCTCTTTTCTAAGTGTTATCATGGCAGAACTTGCTGAAATGAAGAGTGCAATGGCACAAATGCAAGAGAAATTGAGGGAGTTAATGCTTGTAATGCATCAACTCAATTTACTACCACAAGGAACAACAAGATTAGTAGGAAGTGAAGATATAGAAATGATTGGAGTTGCTTCAACATCTGTACCAAATTATATCCCTTCTCTTATGGTGGAATGCCCTTCCAATGTTAAAGAACCAAGAATTGCCATATCGGAGAAGTTTGATGGCACTAGATCCAAGTTTCGAGGATTTATCAATCAAGTATAACATATGATTGAACTTCAACCCAAATCTATTCAACTCTAAGATAGCAAGTTAGATTCATTGGTACACTTCTTTCAAGTTTAAGTTTCAGGTTATCATGGTTTTCATCTTTTCTTGAACGATGAGATCTAATATTGGATAATCTAGAGGCTTTTTTTAGTAAAGTTTCAATCCATGTATGGAGAACATGATGCGATTTGTGTTGCAACCAATAAGATCCATATTTTACGACAAGACAATCGATAAGTAACGTTATATACTTCACAATTTTGACAACTTGTAACTGATATCAAGTGAGATGATGCTGCACTTATTAGTCAATTTTTCTATGGATTATAATATGAGGTAAAAAAAATTAATACTCAACTTACGTGATCCTCAAACATTGAGTCAATTAATTGACTTTGCTGTGAAGTGCGACAATTGCCTTTTTGAATTTCGATCTGAGAACCATACAAGTGGACCTCAACGTAACTACAATTCAATAGCAACACCAACATCTCTTCAATACATACATTTGGAAGTAGAAGATATGTAAATTGATGCAATACGTTTCAAACCTCTTACTGAGCAAGAAAAGACACATCGTCGTCAAGAAAGATTGTGCTTATATTGTGGAGAACCTAAGCTTAATGCTCAATATTGTCCAAAGAAGCGACCCAACCATAAAATGAGGAGTACGACGATCAAAAAAGATAACATGTCGAAAAACGAATTTATACAATTACAATAGATACTGTGCAGCTGGAACCTTGTACAATGCCAAGTGAAGGTCCTATCCTCTCCTCAGAACCCTCTCCATGTTTTACGATAAATGTTATTCTAAGACCTAAACATCTCAAAGCCTCTGCCTTGCTAGATTCAGGAGCCTCAACATGTTTCTTAGATGAAAAATTTGCTAAAAGACATAGTATATTTTTAGTAAAGAAATTAAACCTGTTTATGTAGAAGTCATAGATAGTCGTCCATTATCTTCAGGAGATGTTACTCATGAAATCCTTCCTATATAAATAGTAACTAATGATCATAATAGCTTTATAATATTTAATATCATTAGATCTCCTTCTAATCCAATCATTTTAGATTTATCATGGCTAGAAAATATAACCCTAAAATAGATTGGACTTCTCATAGTCTTGACTTTTCTGAAAGTATAATTAAGAGTGTAGTTAATCAAGTAGAAAGACATAAGTCTAGTATAATTAAACCTATATTTATAGGTATAAGTGCTTTCTTGTATACTGCAAAAGAAGGATCACCTTGTGTCATATATGCCACACCTGTTTCTATTAGTGGAAAGACTTCAAGTAGCATTCCAAGTTAATATCAAGATTTTCAAGA
This sequence comes from Physcomitrium patens, assembly GCF_059467195.1. Lineage (NCBI taxonomy): Eukaryota > Viridiplantae > Streptophyta > Bryopsida > Funariales > Funariaceae > Physcomitrium > Physcomitrium patens. The sequence goes on from NC_143418.1 coordinate 17,278,840, forward strand.
TGTATTTGAGAAAAAGAATGCGGATACTCTTCCAGAACATCATTCCTATGACTACTCAATTGACCTTTAAGAAAAAACACAATTTGGACCAATCTATAATTTATCTCAAAATGAGTTAGCTAAACTCAAGGAGTATATTGAAGAAAATTTGGTTAAGAACTTCATACGCTATTCCAAATCTCCAGCATGAGCTCCAATTTTATTTGTAAAAAAAAAAGATGGATCATTGCGGATGTGTGTTGATTATCAAAGACTCAACAAAATCACTATCAAAAATAGGTACTTGCTAGTAAAAGGCTAAAAAAAAAAAAAAAAAAAGAACAAAATTGAACAAAAAAATATAAAATCAAACTTTGTTAAGAAAAAAAGATCAAAACCATATTTAATCGAATATCCAAATAGCCTTGGTTAGTCCTATTTATACTTTGTTCAACCATCTTAGAACTTTTTAATTTTTTTTTTTAATGGTAGATCCTATCTAAATAACCATCCTAAGTCTTTTTTAAAATATTCCATAGTAGATCCTATATAAATCACCAACCTTATTTTAATTCTAGAATCTTTTAATTTTTTTTTAAAAATAGCTCCAACTACCTATTTTTATGCATCAATAATACAAATATCTTATTCATACCTCATTACACCAAGCCTATGATAGTCCAACTACCTATCTCTATGCGTCAATAATATAAATATCTTATCTATATCTTATTACACCAAGCCTATGATAGTCTTACTTGCCACAAGGATGAATAGTCTTCATATTGTGATGTTTATTAGGTAGAAGAATGTATCAAATTATTACATGTAAACTTTGCTAATGGCAAAAGAATTGTCCAATTATCTTAATGATAGTTGATGATATACCTCAAATATTGCTCCAAAACTTACTTCACTTATTTTGTTTGTCTATGAATTTGAAGATAAAAGATCAAAGATAATTTTATATCTACTTTCAATATCTTAAAAAAGATTCTTCAAAATCTTAATATAAATTGTACCCATCTATCTAATATAATATTTTTTGTTAATCCATAATAGCATATCATGGATATATTTATTTACTTCAATAATTACCTATATGATTGAATAAAAGTAGATTAATGTAGATTAATTTCATAATATCTTCTAGAATAGCTTTTTAAAAGCTTCTTAAACATGATTTTGACTTTATATGTGGTTGTAGTTGATTGATAGGTTAAAAACTTGATTAATAAGTTAAATACATGTTATATATTTTGATAGTTTATGGAATAAGCTAACTTTATAACACATATAAATAACTTACTTTGCAAATCAAGACATATGTCTTGCAAAGTCAACACGTGTTCGATGTCTTATAGAATATTGCGATATAGCTCTAAATTAGATAGTACATATATAGGCAAGAATGAAGCCTTCTTTACTCTTATCAACATCTTTCTTGTCTTTAATCTTATTTCAAGACTTTTTAGTCTTTTTGTCTTTAGCAATAGCCATTCTAGCTCAATATATTATCATCTTTGAATGATTTTTTAGTCTTTTTGAGTGACACAAGAAAATATTAAGATTCTCTTTCTTTGAGATTCATGTCTTTAATATAGCAATAGATATTATCAAAGAAAAGCTTATCTATTCTTCAACTAAAATGGATTTTGTACATGATATAAAATGTATTATTTTAGTGAAGCGATCTATCACTACAAATATAAAATCATATGAATTTGAAGTTAGAAGATCCGTAATAAAATCCATAGAAATAGAAGACCTTGGTTGTTTTGATATAAGCAATAATTGAAGAAGTCCATAGGATTAATAACAAGGAGTTTTGAACTTAAATAAATGTTACATAATTGTACAAAGACTTTTATAGCTATAAAATAGATATTAATTCGTTTTAGAGAGATATTGGTAAAATATATTAATAGTCCATATATTAGGAAATTCAGGAGGATGGATGAGTGATTTAGTTCTTAAAAGCGGTTAATTACAGAATTATGGTTAGAATCTGGAGAATCAGGGGAAAGTATATAAGAGTTGTAGAAGTTAATTAAGGTGCCATTGCTGTGATAGTTATGAGCCAGGATAAGCTTCGTGCTACCTCTTTTCTTTTGTTTGTTATTTTCTTTGAATAAGAGGATTGAGAGTTTCTAAATATTGTGAAGTGAATTATGGAATGGAAATGTAATTGGTATTATTTGAGAAGAAAAAAGATTGAATGCTGAAATCTGATTGTAGTTCAGTAGAGAGAATGAGTCTGTGTTTGTATGAAACACCATAATGTGAATGGCAGTTCTGTGTGAAGAATTCCAGTGATTGGAATGGGGGTAATTGTATGTTGAAAGCTGTGAGGGCACAGTATTACAGTTGGAGATTATAAGGGTGAATATATTGGTAAAAATAGTAATTATTGGTATGACTGAATTGCTGTAAGGAAGAGACCATTAAGGTGAAGGAGGAGATTATAGTTTCCTTGTGTGTTCAGATATTGGAAATAGAGATGATACATTCAAGAGGTAATTGATTGTCTGATCCTAACGTGAACGCTTAAGCAACTAGTCATTCTCCATGTTCGAATCTCCCTATAGGAATTTATTCCCATTAGATTAATTTGAAATAAGTAAAACGAGCAATTTTTAATAGCCTTCTACATTTGTGCCTACAAAAAATCTATAGATATGAGCTCTAAAGTCTTATTGTATCTAAAATGTCTTGTCACTAAAAAGTCATGATATGCTGAAAGAACATATAAACATGTTTCTTTATCTAGAACATATAGGCAACCTTCAAAATAGAGTAGCTTATTTTTAAACTCAAATTTGGAAGTATCATGAGACTTTAAAAAAATATTTTTCATATTATGAAGATAAGAGGATATACTTAATTGAAATTGCTTGAAAAATGTTGAATCAATAGTCAATGTTGATTTTATTGCTTGAAGATGAAAATACTTTGGCTTCAAAAAAATTCTTCTTTATTAATCAAAAGAAACATTTCTTTCTTTTGATATAAGATAAGAATGTCTAGAAAAGGCATCTAATAAATCTTGTTATTTTTTTAGTCGATAAGTGAACTTGAAATCAAATCTTCATAAAGACATGCTTTAATGGACTTGGTGACGATTCAAAATACATGTCGACATGAAGTATTTAAGATTCTTGTGATCCATACATACAATGATTGATCTAAAAGAGCCTTCTAGATAATGAGGTCATTCTTAAAATGAATCCATAATTGCAAAAAATTCTTTTTTGTCGATTTCATAATTAATCTCAATTGTTTAAAATTTCTTGGAATGTAAATCTACCAGGTGGAGCTTGCTATTTGCTTCCATTTATAACAAATTGGCATCCATAACAAAGTGTGATGTGTCTATCTCCATGAAGAATGCCTTAGAGAAGTCGACGTGATATAAGATTGATGCATAAATAAATGCTATCTTTAAGACTTCAAAAGATGCTTTAGCTTCTTTATTCCATTCAAGTTTGTTTTTACGTGTCAAATATGTAAGAAAAGTCACAATTTAAAATGTTCTTAATAAAGATTTGGTAATAATTAGAAAATTCCAAAAAATATTATATATTTCTAACTATTTTTAGAATCTTTAAATCTATAGTAGTTTGGACCTTCTTAAAATCTATTATAAGACCATTGTTTGAAATAATGTATTCTAAGAAGTCAACTTGAGTAGCATGATATATACACTTTTTATCTTGGCATACAATCTTATATCTCTCAGTTTTTGTCACATAATGAATATAAACTTCATGCTCTTTTATATTCTTGGAGTATATTAAGATGTTGTATAAATAACAAACAAAAAAATCATCAAGAAATTTACAAAAGACATCATTCATTAGATGTTGAAATGTAGTTGATGTATTTGTGAGTCTAAAAGATATGACATTATATTCAAAATATCTATATTTGATTCAAAATGTAATTTTTCATTCTTCTTCTTTTTTAATCCATACTTGATAGTATGATCTTTGTAGATCTATTTTTGTATAGATCTTTACTTGATTCAATTCATCAAAAAGTCTTGAAATCAAAGATAGAAGATATCTATTCTTGATGGTGATCTTATTGAGTCCTTAATAGTCCACATATCTCTAGAGATTTATTTTTTTTCTTCACAAATAAGACAAGAGTCTCAATTAGAGATTTAAAATGATCTATAAAATTCTTAGCCAAATTTTCATCATAGAGTATACGAAGAAGAAATACACTCTTCATATACTCATTTTTTTGCCAAATTTTCGTATTATTTATCAGTTGACTATGTACATATTATTCTCTATTAAGATTTTAATCATGATATCTGCAAGCTCCTTTTTGGTTCTTGTAATTATCCATCCATATAATTTTTGCTTTACATTGTAAGGAAGTAATAGCAGACTATCATACTTTGAATCTGTAAATGCTTTTATAGTATGTACCTTTTTGATACTTATGAGATTCTCTTGATTTGAAAAGTTATAGAATGTAGGTCCTATGATGTCCATAATACTTTCCTACTTAGTTTCATATGCAAGCAAGTACAGTAATATGTCCATCATCATAGATCCGCTATGTGAATCTATACATCTACCTCTGTTGATACTTCTCAGATCCTTAAGCGACCTTTTTTTATTCTCAGATAAAGAGTTACGTATTCTAAACCTATTATCTCCATTAGAGAATATAGCATATATCTTATGCTTTGTTTCCATTATCTCTCTAGAGCGCTTTGACTTTGATATTATCTTCTGTATTATGTCAAGCTCATCTTCCGCACTTACTGTTGTCCAAGTACCATCTAACACCCTTGTTTTCATGCATGCTTTGAAGGATTCTGAAGATAAAGAGTATGAGTAATTATCTTCCACTGTTCTATATGATAGTACTTTGTCAATTAGGATTCTATTTGTACCACTCGATTATAACTCAGAAGCAACTAATCAGGTCCTTGATCTCCTAGCAAAGGTGTCTCCGAACGAGGATATAAAAAGATACTTTATGAGGTTCATATCATCATGTTTAGAAGGACGAAATGCAAACAAAATATTTTCTATAAGGTCGGGATCTGGAGACAACGAAAAGACTGTTATGGTCTCTCTAGTTGAACGAGCGTTTGGAGACTATGCAATAAAGATGCCAACATCATTGCTTATGGGAAAGAGAGTACAATTGTCAACAGCCACTCCCGAGCTAGCAATGCTTAAAGGAAGACTTATAGCTGTCGTTCAAGAACCTGATGAAGATGTACCTGTACAGCTGTAGTACCAACATTGTGAAAAGAACTAAGAGCTATCTGAGTGGTTGGTTGTCCAATGGATTGTGATGCTATGACACCTACATCTTCTCCAGGACACACTTGAGCTTGAGAGTGCCTTCCTAGAGTGTAGTCAACTTGTTTTTTGATAGGCCATAGATTGGTCCAAATGGTGGTTAAGCTCCTTCTTAAAGATCAATGGAATAGTCATAAAGATGATGCTTTAGAAGAATATCTATATATTTTTTTAAAAAAACGTCTTAATAATCTTAAAACTAACTTAGAATATTACTTGAGATCTTTTCTCCATCAACAATAGGTGTGGCATATATAGCAAAATTTGCCTCTTTTTTGCAGCATACGTTAAAGCTCTCACACCTATTAATAATGGTTTGGATGTATTAGACTTATAGGTTTCTACTTTGGTAGCAAAATCTTGGATTAAATTATGGAAAAAATCTAAGTTACAAGAAATCTAGTCTATTTGAGAATTATACCTTTTTAGCTATGATAATTCTAAAATAATTAGATTAGAGAGAGATCTTATTATATTAAATATTACTAAACTATTATTACTATTAGTTGATATTTTCAAAAGAATAATTTCATATATAATGTCTCCAAAAGACAACAAACGACCATCTATTATTTTTACATGCACAAATTTGGTTTTTTTAACTAAAGATTTATCTTATTTTTTGACAAAGTCTTTGTTTATAAAACAAAGTAAGGCTCTTAAATCTAACAGGGCTAAAATTTTGTAATTTTTTTGATTTTAAACAAACTTCTATTATGAAATAAGGTAAAAGATCTAAGGAGACAATAGGACCTTTATTAGATATTATGCAAGATTCTAGCTACATAGTTCCTATTATAATTAAAAAAACTCATTTTTCAATACATTGTCGTCTTTGGCAACAATGATCTTTATTTTGTGATTCTATATCTTCTTTGGATAATGTTGAATAATATACTTAGATTCTCTATAATATAGGTACAAACCTTCTTGATAATAAAAAATCTTTTTTTTTACTCAATAAGATATTTAAAATATACCATGTTAATTTGCATAAGCTTTTGTTTAGACGAGTGAGCTTCCAAAAACTTAGAAAGTGTTGTTACAACTAGACTTGTATCTTTTCAACCAAATCTTTATTCTTGGCATCTTTCAAAGAATTGATTATTGCATGCAATTGCTTAAGTAATAAATTACTCTAATAAATTTTTTCTTGATATTGTCAATAATAAATCTTTGACATGATCTTTTAATCCATATCAAAATTGATCAATACGTGCTTTGTCATTCTAATCCCTATTCCAAGGAAGATTTTGGAATTTAGCACCATATATAGTAACTAAATATGATCTTTGTCATAACAATACAAACTTAGTTTCTATTATCTTTTTTCAATCACTTTTTCCAAATATAGCCATAAATAATTTTAAGAGTAAATTTAAATTATAGAGTAGTTGTGAATATTTTTTAATCAAAAGTACAAAGTAAAAAAAAGAATTTTCAAATAGAAGTATTCTTATAAATCCAACTTGAGTAAATTCATTAGGGTATTGGAAATGATACAATGTTAAATAGAGCTTAATTTATTGTAAAAATTCTTAAAATTTTGATTATTATCTACTTCAATAAGAGAAGATGGTATTTATCTTCTTCTACATGATATCAAATATGTAGATTTCATATTCATGCATAATAAAAAATATGTAGATTTCATATTTATTCAAAAATATAAATTTCATATTCATCATATTTTACTTGTTTTATAACAGGAGAAGCACCTAACAAAGTCAAAAATAAAATGGGCTATAAAGCAAAGATTCTATATATTATACATAGACTATGTCCTTGATAACCTATCTGCTATACCTTAATCATATTTCTACTTGCTAAATTGTAATGCACCTAGAGTGACTAAAAGTGTGGAGTGCAATAGAATCGGCTTACTCAAAGCTTTTTAGAGAAGTAAAATAAGGTAAATTGAATGTGCCCTTGATTAATAGTAGTAGTGATTCCATCCAAATCACGAAAATATTTATATGATTGATCTATTGATCCATATTTAGATGATTAATCTATTGTCTTTTGTCACTATAGATTATCTTATGTCATTATTTCAAATCAAGATCTGTGCTTCACAAAAAGTTTTTGGTAGGCTTTCTTCAAGCTATATGACAAACGATTTGCTGTATTTATGGTCTTCTATCTTCAAACAGATAGATAAATAAAGCATATAGATCAAACCTCAGAGAATATGCTAAGAGTATTTGTGGCAGTTCATTATAATTACTAGAATGAATATTTGATATCTTTAGAATTTGATTATAATAATAGTATTCAAGCAAGTACTGATTATTCACTATTCTTCTTTAAAACAGGTCAACATATAATTATGCCAACAATTCTCTATCATTCTATTGATACCAACAATCTAACAATAGAAGAAATTATACAATGACTCACAATGATCTTGCAAGACATATGGCATTGCCTCTTTAGTACACATAATAAACAAAAGTAGTATGCAAATAACTATTAGCAATATAAGATCTTTTAAGAAGGTGACTAGGTATTACACTCTAATTCCAACTTTTCACTTGCTACATTAATCTAAGTCTGTAAGTTGGCAGCTCAATGGCTTGGATCTTTTTACATTTCTTTAATGATTTCTGATATTACATATTGCCTTGAGCTTCTGCCACATATTTGGGTCCATCCAATCTTCCATGTTTTATAACTCAAGGAGTTTCATACTAAGCCGAGGAACTTTTTGAATTCACACCAACTACCACCACCACCACTAATTCTGATTGATGACCAAAAATAATATAAAGTGGAGAGGATTTTGGAGCATTGTTATATTTGCCTTGGCAATAGACATCCACAATTTTAATACAAAGTCCATTGGAAAGCTTATCCCATCAATAATACCTACTTCATTAATGATTGAACTATCAAAAGTAATAATTGTGGTCTCTTCAAATGTCAATTAACTACTACTACTTCCATCTACAAGTATCTTTTTAGAAGATATGGTTTATTCTTTGAAGAATCCTATAGAGATTTGTGGTTTATTCAATAATGATGAATATGAAATCCACACATCTATTGTTAAAGGTAGCAACAACCATTAGTTATAAGTAGTAGTTGTTAACTTTAATAATAACTTCTATCTTTTAATTTTTACATCTATCCAAATATATATCAAGTATATCTTTTAGTAATTATTAATTATAAAAATATGCCTTTAGTATATCTTTTATGCTTTTAGGATCCTTTACTAACTCATTTATTTTAAGAATATTCTATAATATATATTTTATATTCTTATCTAATCTTTTTAGAATAGACAACTTGAGTATTATCCTCTTAGAATAGATTAAAATGTTGTTTAGATAACAAACACCAAAATCATCAAAAAATTGAAATTGAAGAAGTGAGTTGAATGTGCCCTTGATTAATAATAGTGGTAATCCATCCAAATTGTGAAAATATTTACATGATTGATCTATTATCTTTTGTCACCATAGATTACCTTGTGTCATTGTTTTAAATCAAGATTTGTGCTTCACAAAAAGTTGTTTTAGGATCTAGTAGTGGTGACCCCATCTAAATCGTGATAAGCTGTAATTCCTCATGATTCACCATAACATCGATCCTCTCTTTCTACTCTTGGATTATCTCCACTTAGTCCGATGCCTTTGTTAGATTTACAAAATATATATTAGATTAAATTATATATGTTAATAAATATAGAATTACCTATAGGTAGTTACAAAGTAATTATAAAGAAATTATAACTATTACTCTCTATAAGACAATACAAAAAGCTCTTATCATTATAATATAATCCAGTTATTTTATTAATATACTTCATGATTTATTTTATCATTTTTAATATTTTTTCTATTATATAGAATCAAAACACTAATTTTTCCTTCATATTTTTTAGTATAAGTGGAAAACTCCACTCACTATGTCTTTTCATAATACTTCTTACTTTCCATTAATACCTTATTGTCTACAAATAACTATTACAATTAGAATATTAAATTGGATGCTCTTTTGAATTGAGTGGAATTATGGAAATTGATTAATGGCATTGAAATTGCAGCCGTGCAAGTAATTTGGTACAAAATTATGCCTAAAATTTGAAGGATGTCAAAGCCCATGGAAAAATACTTCTGCATTGTGGCAATAAATAATTTATGATATTATTTAAACTACATATATAAAAGATAATTTAAGATTATATCAAGCAAATTTTCAAACAATAAAATAAAGCTTTTCATGTATATTTTTATAAAAAGCTTTGTCATTTAATAATGAATGAGAATGAAGATGTTCATGCATTCATTGAAAATTGACAATACATCCTCAAAGAGGCTGCCATTACTAGTTGTATTTTCACTAAATTATATTAAGTCAATTTATTATTAGCTACTCTTTTCAATTCATGGAATGAATTCATTACCACCCAAGGTAGAATTAGTGATTTATATTTTTCAACATTACTCTCTAATATATTACAACAAACAACTGTTAATTGTTTAAAATGTGACAATTCAAAAATTAATGCATTCTATATAAAAGGAAAACTTGTTAAAAATAATAGACCTTTATAAATTCCAAAATCAAATAATAACTTGTCTTGACAATATTATTCTAAACCATCTTACTCTTTACATTTCAATCAACTAACTAAGAATATTATATGCCATTACTATAAAAAATAAAGATACAAATCTACAGAATGTCATAAGAAACAAAGAAATCAAATCAATAAATCAAAACCTAAAAGATCTTATATTATTAAGGTACCATAAGTTTTTGTGATTTGAGATGTGATCTTTGATAAATATTCTATATTCCAATCTATTACTTCTTTGGAGTCTCTTCTTCTTTTAGAAGTAATAAATAATCCTCTGATACTATTAATTATAAAGTGTTTGTTGTTATCTAGCCTACTAAGGTCACCATGGATACTCTATACACCATCCACAATACCAAAGATGGCTTTTGTGGTCACCTCACCTTCATTAATGGCTCTATTGAATCAACCATGTGTGTTCACATATTTACATAATTTGAATATATTACTTGAGTTTAAAATAGAGTTTTTTTTTTTCTACTCCAAATGATCCTCTCTTATGGCCAATCTCTAATTTAAGACTTCTACTCTTTAATCTTAGTAGTCATAAAGAAGCTACTTTGATGGATGTGACCAAAATTTCTTCACTATACTTTTTTATTCTTTTTTCTTCCAACAATGTGGTCATTGGTCCTTCTAATTCTATACCTAGTTTGTCTAATTTTTTCCCATTAATTCTCTCTATAGGATTCTTCAAAGAATAAATTACTTCAATAATGATATAAAATCTACATTTCCATGATTTATTATAAAAATTCTTAGGATTTTGATTATTATCTACTTCTATAAGAGGTGGTATTTGTCTTTGATTTCATGAAATTTTTTAAATCAAAATCTTCTATGCAAAGGTAAGGAAGATGAGAAAAATGTACAAAGCTAAGAAAAATGAGGTCACATAACGCTTTTGGCAATAATAACCAGTTGATTAAAGTGAGGTTTTCCAAAGATGTGCATATAATAAGTGTACTATCACCAAGAAATATACGGCAGATAATATGATGGCAAATGAAGCACTAAAATGCATTGTAATATTTTAGCAATTTACTGCCGCAAGGAGGCAAATGATATCGCGACTGCCACCAAAATCCTACTCTGAGTCAAGAGTTAACATGTCCCATCAAAGACTTTTAGTGCCTGTTGAGTTACAGATGACCTTCTGTAGCCTATTGTCGCTTGTAAAACTACCTTCTTAATCACCCAACATAGCAATCCTTACAAGCATTCTTACCTACTCATAACTCACAAGCCTTGCCAAACTGGCTGCAAAGTAGCAAGCTTATGCTATGTACAAGTCCAAACAAAGCTTACTTCAGCAAACCATTACATTTCTTCAATGCATCAATATCAATTTTTGATATTTAAACATGATGAATTTGAGGTTTAAAACTAAGATTATTGACAAATAAAATAATATCTACAAAAAGTTGCTAATTTGCTTACTGAATTTATTAATCACGGCATTGGACTCTTTTCATAGTTCAAATAATCATTGAAGCTATCAGTCTTGTTTCCAACTGCACTGCTAGCACTAAAGCTTGATGTTGCATTTTCAAAGCCTTAATCTTGCAAGTTACTGGTAGTACATTTTTATGCTCATTTCAAAATAAATAAATAAATAAGTTTGAAACACAAGAAGGTTAAACCATAAGGGTAGTAAAATTGCATACTACCAAAGTTTGGTTTAAAATTCATGGAGTAGATAGATTATAGAAATTTTTGAGGATAGAGAATGATTCTATCAAATAGTGTATTTATTAATTTTTACAATGTTATTTTTTATTAAAGTATCTCTAATTTATATTTTTATAAAATTTTCTGTACAAGTCACAATTCTTAATAATTGATTTTAATATTTTTCCTTCTCTAGCTTTATACTAGCTCATATTGTTATATTCTATAATACAATGTCATGTTGCAAGGTAGTTTTTTTTTTCTTTCTCTCAAGTCAAATTTTTTTTAAAAGATTTTGATATTGAATTTTTTCTAAATAGTCCAAAAATATACACTACCATTAAAAGCTATAAAAAAATATCACTAATTTAAAGAATTATTTTATTGAAATCACTTGTCAAAAGGTGAAGATAGGTTATAATGCATCAATTGGTCATTAAAAGCATAATTAGTAGAAGAGACTTAATTTTTAGTTTTATATTCTTAGTCTTATGTAATTTTTTACTCTTATCAATGTTTTTTTAGTCTTTAGTCATATCTCAAGAACATATTGTTTTCTTATCTTTGGCAATAGCGATTTTAGATTAATATTATACCATCTTTGAGTAATTATCTATTCTTTTTTAGTAATACAATGTATTGAACTTTTGGTTGTTCATAATTCATGTCTTTAATAATTTAATTAGATATTTTAAATTATTCTCCTCTAATTTGATGTGTAGATTTGTTAAAATCATTGTTAATAGATATGGAAGAAAAAACTATAGATGTTATATTATATAAAAATGAAAATAGATTTATAACTATTATAAATCTATACAAGCTTGTCAACACTCTTAGAATAGAAATCTTATGTATTATTAATATCAACTATAAAAGTGCTATTCCTATATTTATAAAAGAAGTCAACAATGAAGTCTAAAGTCTATACTTAGAGGTTTTACAATTAAGAGAAGCAAATAGATCAAATTCATAATTGAATCAAAGAAGTATTTTTATTACAAATATGAAGGACATAAGGATAAGTATGCCAAAAAAGTTTGATAGAACAAGATCAAAATTTCTAAGATCTCTACAATAAGTGAAGCCCTATTTAAAATTGCATCTTTTTCAATACCTTGATGGATTTACTTAAGTTGGATTCATAGGTATACTTCTATCTATAAGTATTTTTTTTTATTTTTATTTTTGATGAAAAATAATTCATGATTCATTTATAATTTAAATTCATTATTAGAAGTATTTGTGGCCATATCAAGAAAGGATAATAAAGACAAAAAACTATCTTTACAGCAAAAATCATATTTAGCTACCATATATGTTGTAAAATTCCAAAACCTTACTTGCAATATAGATTCAAATGATAAAGTCCTAATTAATCAATTTTGATATAGGTTGAAAGATAATACCAAAGATTTATTGTTAATAATATTAAAAACAAACTTATTAGAATAATTTATTGCTTGAGTCAATGCATGTAATAATCAATTTTTTTGATAGACACTAAGAACAAAGATTTAATTAGATACATAGAAATTAAATCATGGAAATAACTTCTAAATTTTAGAAACTTATATATTAAGTTTAGAAATTATAAAAATTAATAAAATATATTTTAAATCTCTTAGTAAATAAAAAAGACTCAATGTCATCAAGAAGGATTGTACTTATATTATAGGGAATTTAAGCATACTACTCAATACTATCCAAAGAAGCAAGGCAATTACAAATGAGGAGCATGGTTGCCAAAAAAGACGATGTGTCAAAAAATAAGTTTTTTTAGCTATAATAGATACCATGCGACTCAAATCTTGTACAATATCTAATAAAGGTCATACTTTTTCTTCAAATCTTTCATATTACTTTATAATAGATATTTTTTTATGACCAAATAAAATTTAAAGCTTATGTCTTATTAGATTTAAGAGCATTGGTTTATTTTTATAGACATGAATATTATTAAAAAATATAAAATATCTTTAATCAAAAAAAATAAGTATGTGTAGGTAGAAGTCATAAATGGTCATCTGTTGTTTTTAAGAAATATTATCTATAAAATTATTTTTTTAAATGTAGAAATTAATGGTCATAATAAATTTTTAATATCTAATATTATTAAAATTTATTTTAATCTAATTATTTTAAGTTCATTATGATAAGATAAATATAATTCTTAAATATATTAGATTTTTTATAATCTTGATTTTTTTAATAGTATAATCCAAACTATTATTATTGAAGTAAAAAATCATAAGTATATTACAACCAAACTTTTATTAATCAGTATAAGAACTTTATGCATATTGCAAAAGAAAGATAATCTTTTGTTGTTTATATTGAATCTGTCTTTAATAGATAGTAGTGGTGACTCAATCCAAATCATAAGAATATTTATATGATTGATCTATTATCTTTTGTCACCATATTTTACCTTGTGTAATTGTTTCAAATGAAGATCTATGCTTTACAAAAAGTATTGGTAGACTTTCTTCAAGCTACAAGGCAAATAATTTAGTATATTTATAGCCTTCTATCTTCAAATACATAGATAAATAAAGCCTATACATCACACCTTGGAAAATATGTTGGGAGAATTTGTGGCCATTCACCATAATCACTAGAATGAATATTTGATACCTTTAGAATTTACTTATAATGATAGTATTCAAGCAAGTACTAATTATTCACCATTCTTCTTTAAAACAGGTCCACATACAATTATGCCAATAACTCTCTATCATTTCATTAATATCAACAACTCGACAATAGAAGAAATTATACAACAACTTATAATGGCCTTGCAAGAGTCATGGCATTGTTTCTTCACCACATAGAATGAACAAAAGCCATATGCAAATAACTATCAGCAACATAAGATCTTTTGAGAGTGTGACTAGGTGTTACTCTCCAATGCCAATTTTTCACTTGTTACATCAACCCAAGTCCATAAGTTGGCACCTCGATGGCTTGGACCTTTTTGCATTTTTGTAGTGATTTCTGATGTTGCATACCGCCTTGAGCTTTTGCCACATATTTAGATCCATCCAATCTTCCATGTTTTGCAACTCAAGGAGTTTTATACTAAGCCAAGGTGTTTTTTGGACTTACACCAATTACCACCACTACCACCAATTGTGATTGATGACCAACAAGAATATAAAGTAGAGAGGATTTTGGAACATCTCTATGTTTGCCTTGAGAATAGACATCCACAACTTTTATACAAAGTCCACTAGAAAGGTTATCCCATCCACAATACAACATAAAAACCTACACAAAATCTCATCCATTATTAAGAAGTAATTTAAAAATACCATTAAAAGAAAAATGATGACGTTTTATATTAGTAGAAGAAAATTAGTTATAATGGAATATGGATAAGATATTTATATTGTTAATGCATAGAAATAGGCAGTTGGAATCATTTTTGAGAAGTTTCTAGAATTAGAAGTGGATTGGTGGTCTATATGAGATCCACGATAGAATATTCTAAAAAGAACTTAGAGAGGTTATCTAGGTAGATCCTACCATTATAAATATTCTAAAAAAATCCAAGATGGTTGAACAAAGTATAAATAGGACTAGCTAAGGCTATTTGGATATCCGATCAGGTATGGCTTTGATAACTTTTTTTAGTAAAGTTTGATTTTATATTTTTTATTCAATTCTATTTTATTTTCTTTTGCTTTTTCATACCTTTCATATTCCATTTTGTTTAATTTTTTTCAATTTTGTTTTGATCTATATTGTCATATGTTATGACAAGATTTATATTACTATAGATTGAAAGGATTTTAAATCTTAGAGAGTGTCCACTCTCATTTCACTTAGACCTTTTTTTATTTGTAAATAAGTCAATCATGTTGCTTATCAATTACATCTATTAGAATCAATGAAGATCCATCTTCTATTTCACATATCTCTTCTTAAGCCATATAAGACAATAAATATCTTAGAAAGAAGACAAATGCCACCTCCTCTTATAAAAGTAGATAATAATCAAGAATTTGAGGTAAAAGAAGTCTTAAATGCAAGGCAATGCCAAAATAGATTAGAATATTTTGTTCACTAATACAAATATGATAGTAGTGAATATACATGGGAATCAAGAAAAAGTCTTATAAATGTGGCAAAAAAGATTTAGGCTTTTCATTAACAATATCTATTAAAATTAAGATGAAGAACAGTAAGATCCATGAAAGATGATGATTGCTCCTCATGGAACTCATCTTTGGAAGGCAAGACATGTCACAGAAATACATATTTATTCCAATAGTTACCTATATGATTAGATAGAAATAAATTAAAATAGATTAATTTTATAATATCTTTTAGAAAAACTTTCTAGAAGCTTCACAAAGCCAATTTTGACTTTACACATATTTATAGTTGATTGATAGATTAAAATTTTGGTCAACAAGTTAATCACATGCCACATGTATTGGTAGCTTATGGAACAAGTTAGCTATGTGGCGTTGTCGTATTACGTGTTGTTTTGCTCAGGAATGCACCGGACACTTAGCTGTAGAAGGTGAGATTATGTTTCACAAGTTGCCAAGAAACTCTAATAGGTTTTATCCATGCGAGAGGAATATAATCTGAATTTCAATTCAAAAGTGCTTAAAACACTCTTCTTAATAGTCTTAACCATACATAAATTCCAATTACCTTGTTACTTTCATATTTAAGAAATTTAGATTTTACTTATAAATCCCAATCCTAATCAGTGAACTTTAACAAGCTGTAACTTCCAATCTGACCATCCACTTGTGAAATTTTGCATGAAATTGTCAATACAAGTCTTTTAAATGCTCAAGAATTTTTAGCTCAATCCAACTTCCAGATTGTGAGAAAATCTCCAAAAATTGCACCAATGTCCCTCGGCTTCCAACTTAAAAAAGTGAAGCAAAAATCCCAGCAATGATTTCTCCTTCTCCAACCGTTAACTTTGTCTCAAAATTGGTATATAAAAAGTGAAGTAGAAATCTCAGCAATGATTTCTCCTTCTCCAACCATTAATTTTGTCTCAAAATTGGTATGTAGCTTGATCTTCAAGTCTTCCAATACCATGCCAATTTTCACCTTAATTCAACTAGTAGATCTTTAGATATCATAGAAACCCTATCCAACCTCAAACTTCGACCTTGTGAAACCTTCTTATGCTAAAAACTAGATATCTCTAAACCACGCCATTAGATTATTACAAAAAATTTTATACACTTAGCACACCCAATAATCCAAATAATACCAAATTTTCAACTATAGATGTCATACCAATTGCACAAACTAGCAAAAATTGCTAGCCCTAATTATATTATATAAAATCCAAATCACTAATACAATCCTTGACTTTGAACAACAATTGCTAAGTCCTCCAAAACCCTCTCAAAACAATTCTTATGTCTTTGGAAAGAACTTCAAGCTCGCTCTCAAATCCTAACCTACGATCTTTGAATGAAACCCTATTTTACCCTAAGTCGTCATTTTAGTGACTAGAGGTTTAATTTTGACCTTGTCTCACAAATAGTCGACCCCCAAGTATCAATCTATCATATCCTAAGGATTTCTTAGCCCATCCCTACTCTCAACTTAACCTCAGTACCAACTATACTAATTATTTACCTCTTCTAACCTGATTTCATCAATTTATGGTCTTTTTAAGGTAGTAGAAGAGTCTCTACAACCTAGAAGGTAAAATTACTAACTAACCTTCAACCTACTAATTATTAAGATAAGAAAATAATCTAAGAGTCTTTTATAAAAGCCATGTTTAGGTACTTTAAATTATAATTAAATTAAGATAATTAGATATTAATTAGAAATTCAATTTTGATTATAATTTCACTATATAGTCGTATTACATCACGACAACATACATATAGAAAACTTGCTTTGTAAATTAAGACACGTGGCTTGCAAAATCAATAGGTATTGGAGATCCTATAAAACATTGCGACATAGCTCTTAATTAGATAGTATATAGGGAAGCAAGAGTGAAGCCTTCTTTAATCTTATCATTATCTTTTTAGTCCTTAATCTTGTTTCAAGACTTTTTGGTCTTCTTATCTTTGGCAATAGCTATTTTATTTTAATATTATATCATCTTTGAATGAATATCTAGTATTTTTGAATAACATATGAATGTTTTGATCTTTCAATCTTTTAAGATTTATGTCTTTTATTACTATATTCATTCATATGTATTCAAAGTAAATACGTAATCAAAGATATGAGGTTCAATTCTTTTTGCAATGATATCAAGCTTGAAAACCTACTCATATTCAATCCAATTAAAGATGTAAGATTGTCCAATTCTTTTGGCAATAATATCAAGCTTAAACACTTCTTTGTATTCAATGTATTCAAAGATAAGAGGTTGCTTAAATCTATTGGCAATAATGTCAAGCTAGAGCACTTCCTAATATCCAATATAATTAAAGATATGAGTTTACTTAATTCTTTTGGCAATAATGCCAACTTTAAATACCATCTCAATCTCAATGTAGTTAAAGATGTGAGATTGCCTAATTCTTTTGGCAATGATGTGAAGCTTAAACACTTCTTTAAAAACCATCTCAATCTCAATGAAGTCAAAGTTGTGAGGTTGTCCAATTCTTTAGGCAATGATGTCTAGCCATTATATTTATGCAGATTCAATATAGTCAAAGATATAAAACTGTTTAATTTTTATAGCAATGATATCAAGCTTTTACACCTTCTAATGTCCAATTCAATAAAAGATGTGATATTGCCTAATTCTTTTGATAATGATATTAAGCTTGAACATCCTTGCATATTTAATATAATCAAAGATGTGAGGTTGCTTAATTCATTTGGCATTAAATTCAAGCTTAAATACTCTCTAAAATCTAATTTAGTGAAAGATGTGAATTTGTCTAACTCTTTTGGAAATAATATCAAGTTTGAACATCCTCTTATATCTAATTTAGTCAAAGATATGAAGTTGCCCAATTCTTTACACTAAAGGTTCTATATAATGCAAAAGATTTACTAGCTGCAATGACATCGATTGAATACATTGGGTGTGACAAGACCTTCTTCTTTGTGATTTACAAAAGTTGTGGAATTCTTAAAATTTGAAAGTTTTATAGAGTTGATGTACTATTCCACAACAAATGGTCCTTAAAAAATGAATGTATATTATCATACCATTCTATTGAACTGAACCACATAAATCAAAATCTAGATTAGACTCTTTTTAGATGAATGTTATTTAAAATGCCATAGATCCTAATTTTGTTTTCCCTTTTGTAGACCTTGTCTTGCTATTCAAATAGCATTGCCTAAGCTTGGACCGTGGAATATTTATAATATAAAAATAAATACTGGCAATAAAATTTTAGAAACCATGAATCAAATTTGAATAAAAAAATTACTAAAATTCTAAATAGATGTAATATTGAAATTTAAATATAAAATCTTAAATTTTGAAAAAGAAAAATATTAAATAAAATTTTTCTTTTATTTTATATTTAAAATTTTGAAAAATAATTATATAATAATTTTTTAAAAGTTTTATTAAAAATATTTATCAAACCAAATATAAATTAATTTTTTAAATTCTATTTAGAAAATAAAGAGCTTAAATTTTAGAGATTGTTCATTTTTAAATCTGAAACTTAAAATTATGTTATAAAAATAAAAATTCAAAATTAGTGATTTAGAATTTTGAAATAATAATATATAAAATAAATAAATAAAATATCTTAAATTAAAGTAAAAATATATTTTTAGGTAAAGATATTTATGATATTATAAATCTAGATTATGTTTTTTACTAAATAAGAGAAATAATAATTTAGAAGAATTGATATCCTTATGAAAAATATAAATTTTATGAATCTTTTAATTAGTAAAATTCTTCAAAATAATTATATTTAAAAAAAATTAAAAAAAAATACATTAATTTTTTATGCAAGGAGCTTAAAATAAAATATCATTATTTATTTATGTCTCTCTCTTACTCTTTTTTTTTATTTATATATATATATATATACATATTATTATTTTAAAATATCAACAATAGAAATGAAGTAAATATTTTTTAAAGCTAAGAAAAGAGCTGCTAAAGATATTCAAATTCAAAAATATTCTTCTTATAGAAATAATATATTTTAAAATTAGAATTAATATATATATATATATACTATAAATATATATATATATATACTATAAATATATATATATATATATATATATATATATATATATACTATAAATATTTTTATTTTTTATATTTAATATAATTTTTTTGTAATCTTGTAAAGAAGACTAATTTTTTGTATATTTTAAAGATATTATTTATTTTTATTTTCTTATTTTATAAAGTATAATATAAAAAATAAATAATTTTTTTAAAGAACTTCTTTTTATCAACTAATTAAGCTTTTAACACAAAAAGTTACATCTCAAAATCAAATTCATTAATTTTAATTATGTTTCATGAATAACATAAAAATTTGCTTTTATGTACAATCTTCAATTATACTTATTGTATTATAAACCATTTGATTTACTTTATTTAAATGTATTTTTTTTAAATTATGTTCTTTTATATTTATTTTCTGCAAGGACAAAATTTCATATAGATTAAGAGTGCAAATATTTTTTCCTAACTTCCAATATAATGAATATAAAATCCACATTTCCATTTACTATTGACAAAACTTAATGGATGATAAGATACTGTACAATATTTTTTATGCAAATTTTGACATTGGCATGGGACATGTTGGTTTGTAAAGGTGCATACTTGTAAAAATCCAATGTATTCTAATATGAGTGATACCTTCTAAAAAAATAAATGCACTTAATAATAAGTAAGAATAAAACTACATCAATAATTAGATGTAAAAGAGAATTTAGAAGATATCAAATCCTAACATCAACAATAATCATAAGATCTATTCTTCACAATAAGAAAGTCTTCAAAGAACTTCAAAGTTCATAACTAAAGGTGAGTCGGTCCATAACCTATTGAAGAAAAAGAACCTTGAAGTCACCAATACATAGCATCAGTAAGGTTGCTCACAAAGAAAGTATGGAATAAGATATTTTCCACTTCCAACATCCGTTACTTATAGGTGGTGGCTAGTGTCCTAATAGACAACTTCCATCTTTTCATGAATACATCTATCCAAAATTCTAGTTAGACTATCCATTACTATCTTATCTATTATATAAATATGATTTTAGTATATTTTTTATATTCTTAAGATTCTTTGTTCATTCATCTACTTTATCTCTTGGCCTTCTTACATACCAAAAACCAATCCTTTATCTAATAGCAACTTATTTAAAATAATATCTTCTATAATATAACTTATTTTACTTTCATATTTATTTATTTATTTAAAAAAATTATAATATTCATTATATAATTTTATTTCAATTTTTAAATTTAAAAAATAATTTATTTAAAATTCAAGCTCTTTATTTTCAATGTAGAATTTGAAAAATTATTTTATATTTAATTTTTTTTAAAAAAAATAATTTTTTAAAGAAATATTTTATATAATAATTTTTTAATTTAAATTTATAATTAAATTTAATTTTTATTTAATATTTTTGTTTTTCAACTTTTAAGATTTCATATTTCAATCTCAATAATGTAATTTTTTTAGAATTTTAGTATTAATTGTATTGAATATTGATTTATGATTTTTAAAAAAAAATTTGTCAATATTTATTTTTATTTTATAAATATCCTATAGTCTATGTTTGGACAAGGCTACTTGAGCAACGGAGTAGGATCTACAAAAAAATAGACAAAATTGAGATCCATGGCATTTAGATGATATTCATCCATAAGGAGTCTAGTCCAAATTCAATTTATGTGTAGTCAAGTTTAGTAGGATAATTTTGTAATGACCATTTATTGTAGAGTAGCACATCAACTCCAAAGCACTTTAATATTTTAAGGATCTCACATCTTTTGTAGACTATAAAGAAGGTCTCATCATACCTAATGTGCACAATCTATGCCTCTGCAGCCAATGAATTCTTTTGCATTCTATCAAAGACTTACTTGCTCACTTGCATAATCTTTTCTTTTAAATTTTTCAAATACACACATAAAAAATAGTCAGTAATATTTTATTTATTTACATGGATGAGAAGGTGAGATAACTTATCTGCCAGCACGAATAATTGAATGTTGTGTGATGGATCCTTGAGATTGTGAAAACCAATATTATTTTTTATTATGTTTAGTAGTAATCATGCACGCATATTTGGATGTTGTGGAGATGAAAATTGGTATTAATCAGCTATATCCTAATTATAAAACAAAGAAAATTTTAAAGAACTTCTTTGGAATTTGAAGTATGTTATGATGTAGAAAGTGAAGAGTTTAGAAAGCAAAATTTGAAGACATTTGAAGAGATCACTCTTATTACTTTTGATGCTTCAACCATTAATGAAGTAGAAGGTGATAACAAAGATCTTTATATGATGTTTGTTTTTGCAAGTAGAAATGAGAATATTGAATATTATAAATTAGCAAAGTATCTATTACAAAGGTTGAAAGACATACAATGCATAGAAGGTGGAGAATTAGACTTTATGAAATAGTTTTCAAATATGAAAAATATTGAAATTATGAAATATATAGGTAAAGGAGGTTTTGGAAGAGTTTACAAAGTAAAGTAGTAGAGGCTTTTGTGTGCAATTAAGAAAGATTTATATTAATTATAAAAAGTTTTTATTAGAAAAAAAGAGTATTTTAGCAAGCTTAAGCCATCTCAATTTGATTAAATATTATTTTACAATAGAAGATGATGATAGTAGCAATGGTCAATTTAATGCTACAAAAAGTACAAAAAAAAGTTTATATTTGAAAATGGAGTTGATACAAATAAGTTTGAAAAAATTATTGGAAGAAAAAAAAAATATATATATATATATATTTTTCTTATTGATATTATCTATCAAATTGTGAGAGAAATGTGCTATTTGCATGAAATACACATTTTACATCAAGATTTGAGGCTAAAAAATATCTTACTTAATATTACTAAAGAAGAAACAATGAATGAGACTACTAAATATGTTGTTTTGAAATTGATTGATTTTGAAGTCTCTAAGGTTGATATTCGAAGCAATCCAAAAGCTACAAAGAATGATTATTTTTAAGGTATTATAAAACACATGGCTCCTAAAGTATTGAAAACAAATCAAAATCAATGAAGTTGTGTCCATTAAAAGTAGATGTATATTTATTTGCAATGATTTATTCTTAGATTCTTTCAAAAAAAGATCTATTTTATTATGTTAGCATGAGAAGAGAGGTATTAAAAAGAATAAAGAATGGTGAAAGACCAAAGTTGCCTTCAAATTGCAATGAACTAAAAAATTTCATTGAAGAGTGTTGGAGGTAGAGTCTTTTGGAATGACCAAAATTTGCAAGTATTTATAAAAGATTGATGAAGTTGAAGAAAACATTTTTGATAGAAAGAATTATTGCTAATCTACTATATTTTAGTTTATAGAAGAAGTAGATTCATAAATCTAAGGAACCACAAGAAATTCACAATCGAATGCAAGTGGTAAGATTGATACCAATAAATGTGATGAATATACTCAAAAAACAATTATTAGGTAGAGCTCAATGTCTATTACATATCAAAGAACTATGTGCTGAGAATGTCAAGGCAATATATCTTGGTAGAATGGAGAGAATAGGTAAAACCATAATAGCAAAGTTTGCATTCAATGATGTAAAGCCCATGAATGGTGCATCATGCTTTATTGAATTTAGTGAAAGTGGTGGAGATTGCTTTACAATCTCTTGCAAAATCTTTGAGGAATTGAAAGAAAAATCAAAATCAAAAGATATAGAAGAAGCTCAAGATATGTTGAAATCATTTTTTACAAAGAATAAAATTATTCTAGTCCTTTTTTATGTGAAAAAGCAAAGCCAAATTAAAGATATTATGGCCTTAGATGTATTGTTTGCAAGCAATGGTAGTAGATTAATTATGATACTCAAAATTAAAAATCAAAAGAATATTTTGGTATAGAATTTACAAGATCAATGTTGAAGAACTTGATGAAGAAACAAGTATGAGGTTGTTTATTACTCATTCTTGTGGAAACCAAGAGACATTGCCCAATGAACTTGTTGAGGTTGGCAATGAAATTACAAAAGCTTGCAACACCCTATCTTTAAGTTTAAATGATATGGATGCATTTTTAAGAAGACAACATAGGTTGAGATGTCAAAAGGGAGCTTTACAAAGGTTGAAG
This sequence comes from Physcomitrium patens, assembly GCF_059467195.1. Taxonomy (NCBI): domain Eukaryota; kingdom Viridiplantae; phylum Streptophyta; class Bryopsida; order Funariales; family Funariaceae; genus Physcomitrium; species Physcomitrium patens. Next base: position 17,302,675 of record NC_143418.1, read on the forward strand.
AGGGGAAGAGATTTGAATAGAGATGAAAGTAATAGTGACCACAAGATATGGAATATATTAAGAATAAACTTTGATAACTTGAAAGATAAAGAAAAGAACATGCTTTTGGACATATGTTGCTTATTTGGTAGTGATGTATATTTCTAAGGCACATTGAAAGCAAGAGCCTTCCAAATATGGACTAACAATGAAGATAATATTTGAGAAGAATTTGTAAAGATTACATTGGATACATTGATTTATCAATCATTGGTAAAAATAGATGATGGTAGATATATAAGAATGTATGATCAATTACAAGACATGGATTAAAAGATTGCTGAAAAGGAGTTGGAGTATAAGATCACAAGAAAGTAGAATATGAATATAGATCCATCAAAAGAATTGAAAATAATATATGTTTTTTATTCTTATAAAAATAGAATATATAGAAATAATAATAAAAAAGATGAATATATTGGTATAAGATATGTGGTGCTTTTATATCATAGCAAAATTATTGTATAAATTAAAGTAGATTTTAATAAGAAATTTTTAATTTAAATTTAGATTATTATAAAATTTACATAAATAGAAGTAGATTAGAAGTGTAGTAATTTTCATGTGTTTATGAATGGATTTTATTGTTATATAGATAGAAGGAATATCTTACAAAAATTAAAACAACATGGTTATTGAAATTGAAGGATTTTTTTTTAGAACTTCTAAAAATTAATTTTAATAATAGTAAATTTATATTAAAAAATGTTATATATAATTTTAGTATATTTCTTCTCTTAGTAGAATATTTTATCAAATTAAAATATTTATCTCTAAATTTTGAGTTTAATAGACAATCTAAAAAAGAATTATAATTAGGTAAAGTATCAAAGTTTTTAAATAAAGAAGATATGTGGAAAAAGTTGAAAAAATTGAATGTTTTGGAATTAAAGAGTTATATTTTTATATATATATATTTTTTGGATTCATTTTTTGAATTTCTAACTTTATTGAAACTTGATTTAGAAAAATTTTACAACATGATCAAGCTACCATCAAAATTGCAATTAATGACTTTATTAACAAGGCTAAATTTGTAAAATTATTCAAGTTTAGAATCATTATCCAAATCCAAAAAAGTATGACTTCTTTGACAACATTGAATATGCATAGATATAAAAGCTTAAAATTATTGCCCAATGAATTGAGCAACCTCACAACTTTGAATAAATTGGATATAAAAGGATATTCAAGCTTCACATCAGTACCAAAAGAATTGAACAACCTCACATCTTTGAATATATTAAGTATAGAAGGATGTTCAAGCTTGACATCATTACCAAAGAATTATTCAATCTCACATCTTTAATTTCATTGAATTTGAAGAAGTGTTCATGTTTGAATTCATTGCCAAAAGAATTGAACAACTTCACAACTTTGGCTACATTAAGTCTGTATGTATATTTTGGAAATGTTTTTTGTATGTCTCATTAAATGGACTGCTATGTGATTGATATTATTTATATTTTTATGTTTTTTTTGTGTATTTGTTTTTTCACTATATCTTATTTTGTCCAATGTGATATTTTGTTAGTCAGTTTTATTTTTATATATAACTAATGCTACCTTGGCCAAAACATATATGATGTATTATTTATTTAATCTATAACCTAACAAAATAAAAATAAATTTATATTACATTATTTCTATCAAAGTAATCATCCTCTGATAACATAAATAGAATTAGAATTATTAATCCTATTACATAATTTTTCTTCTTTTATATCTTTGTCTATCATCAATATTCACACATAAATATACTTATTTTTTATTTTTTATTATTAGTATTAAAAATAAATTGTATATCAATTATATTTTTGAATTAATAATTAATATTATCATTCTATTTTTTTAACTAATTTTATTTGAAGAATTTATATATCTATATTATTAAATAAAAAACCACCATATTATTCTTACCAACCTTGGTTAATACAATAGCAATAAACAAAAATCTTGTATCTATTAACATCAAAGTTTTAAACTTTTATCATATAAAATTTTGGCACTTAAAGTATTTTATATGATAAAAAAAATAATTATATAAAATATGTAGTACTTTCATCAGCTATATATAATCAGCTATGAAATTTTTGTTGTATACAATAACGTTTATAATTTTTTAGCTTAAAATTAAGGATAAATATGAAATTACAATATTCTAAAAAATAAACTTTGATACAAAGATGTCAAAGTAGCATACAATTGGACTAATATTCAAGTGAATTTTATAAAAAATTTGTAGTTAAAGTTTTAGCATTTGAAATCAAAATTATTCATTTGTTGAAATATATACAATAGATTAATAAAAAACTAAGAAATATATTTTTTAGATCAATGAATATTATATAATAAATAAATAAGTTGATAATATTTATTAATAATAATATTTATTAATAATATTATTATTTATTTTAATATTAATCTATATATATATATCTATATATATATATATATATATATATATATATATATATATCTATATATATATATATCATAAACCTTATATTTATACTTAATTTCAAAGGTCTATTTTCTAAAATTGTAGTTGCTCCAAATCTTAGACATTGCTTGTTCAAATTCTAATTAATTTGTTCTTTATTATTAACTATTAATATTTTTGTTTTTAGAAGCTTTTAAATGTTTACTAAGATGGAATGTACTTTAGTTATTACTTCTTAAAATTATCTTCAAGATACATATATTATAAGTAGATTAGATTTTTTGTATTTTCAATGCATCTTTTAATATATATATATATATATATATATATATATATATATATATATATATATATACATATTAGAAATGTTTTTCTAAGCACATCAAAATTTATTATCATTGTTTATATTATTGAAATTTTATATAATATCTTATTTTTTGGACTTTACCTATAATTTCTTTTTACACTAAATAATGTTAAAAATTAATATGATTAGTACATATATAATAATTTATTTACTATAAAAATTCATTATTAATTTTATTAATAGATATTTATATTTTATGAAATAAAAAAAAGAAATAAAAATAAGTGATAAAATATATGATAAATAATAATTTATTAAATTAATGTTAAAAAATCTTCATAAAAACATATTAAATATATAGATACACCATGTGGTTGCAACATTTTATTCATAAGTCTATTATTTCTTGAAAGATATGGTTGAAAGAACTAAGTGTATGAATAATTGACTTATAAGTCTTATAATCCTTAGAAAGTTTTTGTATTGTTTGTTCATTAATTTATATGTATTAATATAAGACTAAAAAAGTATCTTTATTCTTTTTAATGTCTATTTTATATCTCAATCCTACTTCAAGAGTTTTTAGTTCTTTTACTTTAATTGATAGCTATTTTACTATTTCTCTATCTTTTAAGATATAATAATTTTTTGGTGTTATTTTATTTTTTAGTTATAAGCAAATATATAGTTTTTTATTGAAATTTTGTAGATTTATGTTCTCAATTTTTTTTATAAAATTAATAAATAAAAGATCAAACTTGATCTTTTGTAGATAAACAAGATACTCTTGATTTTTCTCAAAAACCTCAAAGTAATATAAAACTCCAAATATTCTCTCTAAAATTTATATTATTTTTATATCTCTACTTTTGAATTTTATTTTAAAAATATATCATAATTCTTATATTTGGAGGATATAATATAGATCAAATAATAATATAATAAAAAAACATAATAAAATATAAAAATAATTAATTTTTTAATACTTTATTTTATTTTACTATCTAAGTTAATATAAAGGAAAACCAATTTAAAACATTCAAATGATGTAGAAATTATTTTAGTAACTTTATTATATTAAGTAAATACTTATATTAAAAAATATTATAAATTTAAATTTATATTATCAAAAAATCAAGATTTATTCTTCTTGAAAAGTTTAATAATGTTAAGAATAAATTTTAGGAATTTAATAAAAATGTGAGAGTTGTCATTAAATTCAAACTTTCAAATTAACTTATTTATATGCATCAAATCAAAAGTATTAGAACATTATTTTATGGATTTTTTATTTTTTTTATTTTTTTTATTTTTTTTATTTTTTTCTTTTTATTATTATTTTTTTGCAAGAAATGATATACAATTTTTAAGGATATAATTAAGATTTTTAATTATCTAAATAAGAGGATTTAAATAGAAATAAGTAAAATTAGCTAAATTATATAATATATTATAGAATAGCTTCTTAGAAGTTTTATAGATTTAGATTTGATTTTATATGTGTTTGTAGGTAATTAATAGGTTAATAACTAAGCCAAGAAGTTGGCCACATATTGCACATGTTGGCTACTTGTGGTACAAGTGAGAAATTTGGCGCACATAAATAAAATTATTTTGCAAGTTAGAAACGTGTCTTGCAAGTTGAACACTTGTCAAATGTCTTACAAAATATTGCTACATAATTTCTAGTTGGATAGTATATTTAGAAACAAGAGTGAAGCCTTTTTCATCTTATTCAAGGCCTTTCTTGTTCCTAGTTTTATTTTAAGAGTTGCTAACATTTTTTTCTTTAATAATAGCCATCCTAAATTTAATATTATTCTATCTTTCAGTAAATATCTACTTTTTGAGTAAAAAAAGAATGTATTGGCATTTTGGTTGTTTGTGATTCTATCCTTGACAATAACTTGTCATATCTTACTTATATAGCTTATTTGATAAAATATTTTTTAATGTATTAAACTATATTAAAATAAATTATTCCATCTTTCAATATAGTTTAGTTATTAATTAATTTTTTATTATTATTTTGAGTTATTTTTATAATAATAAATTATATTCAAATAGCTTTAACTATATATATATATATATATATATATATATATATATATATATATATATGAATAGAATTAACTTATAAATATCAAATAATTATTTAATTACTATTATATATTTTATAATTTCTAAATATATATTATATTTAAATATTATAGCTATATATATTTAATTATAAATATACTTTTATTTTTTTTAGATTTATTTTTTAATTATTTATATTATCTTTTACTTTAATCTTTTGAAAATTGAGCAATTTCAATTCATAGAATATAATTTTCTATAGAACCAAATTATGTTAAAATATTGGTTAAAATCTACTCACTTATTTTGATAGGAAATTGAACCAAATAAATTTTTATAGGATTCATTTTTTTATTCTTAGTTACTTCATGATTTAATCTAACTGTTATATTGAATATTATAAAGTCTTTGATAAAAATAGATTTAAAGCTATATATTGGCCATTGTATAAATACAACAAAATTATCTGCATTATCTTCATCTAACTATTTTCTTCCAATGACTCACAAAAATATAAATTATATTGTAAGAATCTTCATTTTATTCATTTGAATTGAAACTTTATAATTTAGTGTTTATGTTTTCTATTCAATAAATAAAAACTTTAATTCTTTGAAAGTGATATTATATATAATTTTGTCTTTGTAGATACTACAAAGATTTTTCTATTTTTTTTTATCTTAAAAATAAAAAAATATAAAAATATAAATAATATTGTAACTTTTAATTTTATAATAATAATGCCAAAATCATTTTTATCAAACCAAAAATATTTATTTTTACTTTAATTTACTTTCTTTTGATGGAATAACAAAAAAAAGCCATCTAAATTATTTCAAAGATCCAATATAATCAACAAAATTTCTAAACCAATCTTACAATCTAAAAAACTGTTCGTAGAATAATCTTAAAAACTTCTTCTATATTGAAGGTCAAATTTTACAGAAGATTTCCTAGTATTATTCTTATGTAAATCTTTTCTAACAATTCATATGTATTTCAAATGAATGTATTTGAAATGATGCAAAGTTTATGTAAATAAAATGCAAATTGTCCAAACTAACTCTATGTTCATCTCTCTCCTACATGCAAATATATATCTCTACATGCATCCAACGCCCATTGCTACATGAGCTTTGAACGCAAAATTAGTAAATAGTTCTTTGGCTATTATTTGATTTTTTAGTACATAAGTTATCAAGAGCACCAAGGCACTATAATCTAATCAAGCATCATTGCCTCTCAACGTTAGTTGCTATAGTTATCTAAGGCCTCTAGTTGTTTGCACAACTCTTCAATTATGAATATAGAGGGTTTCAAGGAATATCTTCAAAATATAATATATTTGCCTTAACTCTCTCCTGTATGAAGTTCACTTTAGAGGGTTTTATTTATGCAAGAAGTAGGAATTTTAATAAGAATCCTTTTCATACTCACCAAATTCTAATCTTTCTTTTAATTTTTAATACACCATATTCACTGCAAACTTATTGCAATGCTCTATCTCCATCCACCCCTCTCGATGAACTTTTGAGTGTGAAGGTATGTTATCAATCTTATTCATTGAATGCAATTATAGTCCCGAATCCAAGCCATGTAGTAATTAGGAATCAAGGTCCATTTAGTAGTGGTCGAATGATTGCCCTTATGCCTTTGGTTGGATAATTGTGAGGATACTGCCTTCTTATAATTCTCTAATATAAACTAAACCTTGATATGGTGCTATTTTTAATTTTGATCCTTAAATCAATGCTTCTCCAAATTAAGTAGAAATTTCGGCTCTAAAAGACCATCAACATGGTCAGCCTCCAAACAAACCTGGACCTAATAGTAAATAAATGGTTGAACCAATTCTAGTAAGGTGGATGCCTACAAACTTTAATATCTAACAAGAAAAAATTTAAGGTCTCAAAAATTAGTTGTGGCATTTGGCAAGTAACATGCATCCAAATTTGTGATTAGTCTTCAATGTCATAAAAATAACAATTGTATGAAGGCAGTTTGATGTTTGACATGTCAAAATCCTAGAAAGTAAGCATTGTTTATCATATTTTAGATTGAATTTTTTTAAGTATACATGTAAAAGTAAGCAAGAATATACCTCAATGTCTTTCTATCTCAAGCTAATTTATTCATAACTTCCAAGTCTAATTTAACGTTGATGCTTGAAAAATGACGTGCACTTAAGAGAAAAAGGCTATGATATACAAAGCATTTTGATTGTAGTCTGCAAGCATGAGTCAGCGGCAGTTGTAATTTGAATGTTGGTTTGGCATTTATTAATGCCACAGTAAGACATAACAGTGTTTAAGAAGATATTCATGCAGTGCTACTTAAAACATTGTGAGATCAAATAAAACTATAGAATGTGTATATTCCACATTTCAATGTATATTTGATGTAATTATATCTTATAGTATGAATCAAAGTTTTTGAGTTTAGAATAAATATACATATAAGATGTATTTTTTGCTTTTTTATTTATTCTTAAAATAATATTATTTTCTACTTATTAATATTTAAGACCTTTACATTGAAAATTTTAAAAGATAACTATCTTAATTGGCATCTTAGTATGAAAAGGTGGCAATTATTAAGATTTTTTTACAAAATATACTATTAAGTATTTTAATAGAGGATGCATGGTGATTTATAAAAGAACATGAATAATTTATAAATTCTTCATATCTTAGTTTGTGTAGAATTTGTATCCAACTTTATTCATACTTTTTATTATTATAAAAGAATACAAGATTTATAAAGAAATTTTAAAATAATTATTTTAAAATTAAATAAAAATATACTTTTCTTTAAAATACTTTAAAGATTAAAATTAAGGATTTTATTCTAATCTATATATTGTAAAATTTTCTTCCAAGTATTTATGTCCTTTATTTTTAAAAATTAAGAATAATAAAAAATAGCTTATTCTTTTATACATGTAGTCTTTTAAGTAGTATTATGTAATCCTATTATCTTTGGTTTTTATTGTCTTTTTTATTTATTATTTATTTCTAATATTTCAAAAAATATTAATTTTAAAATTTAAATGGATAAAAATAACGTTTCTTTATGATTTATTTTACTAAGGCTTTACAAGTCATCAACATTATTTCTTATTCATATTTGTCTTCTCATTTCTTAATTAATGATGCCATAGATAATTTTTTTAAAAAAATAATAATTTTATTTATATAAATTAAGTTGATGATATTAATAAAATTATATTAAAATAATTAAATTTTATATTAAAAATTATAAAAAATAAAGTCATAAGTAATGATAAATTATATAACCATAACAATAGTATTTTATTGCATAGCTTAAAAAGGTATTATTGATGTAGAACTATTTAAAAAGTATTTGGCTTATTTTTATTTTTATTTTATGCTTTTTATAGGATTGATGATAAGAAGTGCATACAATTATGATAATCAAATAAAAACTATTATTAAGAAATATGGTAAATTATTTTTAATCCTTAAAAAAAGTGAAAAATATTTAAAGAAGCAAATTCATAGAAATATTGAAGAAACAAAAGACATATAATAATACATTGAGAAGATTACAAGAAGCTAGGCCTTTAAATAGATATAATAATAATAAGACGTTGTAAGTGAGTTTGATAATTAATTATAATAATTTAGTTCAAGATAAAAAAAAATATGTATTTTTATCTAATAGAATAATGAGATAAATTAATGCATAACCCATAATTAATTACAAGACTTGGATTAAAAAATTATAAGAAAATATAAAAATAATGTTATTTAAAATCAAAATTTAATCAATAAGAGGATATAACATATTTATAATTATTTTTAAAAGTATAGATTATTTAATTCTTTTAAATAATAACCTACAAGTACTTGAATAATATGTTCAATTGTGCTCAAAGGAGTTGACATGGCTTTGTCTTTTTGAAACAACAATGATAATTTTAAGTGGAAAAAACTTGACATATTTTACTAAATTATAAGTACTTCACATAGAATATTTGTTACATTTTAGAAGAAATTCTAAAATCAATAGGCAATTTAATCCAAATTTAATTTTTTTTAATTATATAGGGATAAAATTATAAAGACCTTGCTAAATACAATCAATAATCTTAAAGAAATGTAATTATTGGATATAGTGGCTTACAGGTCATGTAATTATTAGTAAGACTTGTAACATTAATTGGTGAATAGAAGTTATTACAACCATTAGAAACAAGATATTTTTTGAAATTATAAGTAATATTAATATTTATATGTAATTTAATCTTTTTGAAGAATCTTAAAATAGGTAGTTTTAAAATTTTACAAATATTACTAAATATAATTATTAACCTTGATTTTCTTTAGTTGTTGAGATTAGAGACTTATAAGTCTTTGATTTTAAAAGATTATAGTTATTAAAAAACTTCCAATTTGAATAAATATATTAAATTTAATATAAAATATACTACTTGATATTAAATTCTAAAGATTTTTATAGATGTATAGATAATTTATATCATATAAAAAAATCTTCAAGTGATAATATATAAAATATTAAAAACCTTTTCTAATGTAATTGATTATATCAAAGTCTTTATGTGTTGACATTAGAATATTATGAATTACTAGAACGACTTCTAAAATGAATTGGTGATTTTAAATACTTACTTATATTTAAAATAGAATCATAATATAAATCATTACATCTTCTACTACCTATAGATAGTTTATTAAACATTAAAAAACTTTGATTGATAGAATGTACAAGGTTCAAAACTTTATTTGATAGAATTTGTGGCTTTAAAGATGTTTTAAAATTAATATTAAATATTTTGTAAATTATTTGATAGAATTAAAATATTAATTATAGATTAAAACAACCAAAAATATTTAAAATAAACAATTACAAAGAAAAAAATTATAAAAAAATATGTCTTATTTGAAAGAATTTCAATTAGGGAGTAGTTAAAATTTAAAGACGTTGCAAAATACTATTTTTATTCTCAAATATTTAGATTACAAGATTGGAGGTTTTTAAAAGAGACTTCTATTATCAATTGGTGGATAGAAACAACTCAAAAAACTTAATTGTAGAGGTTTTTGGTTTTATAATAATGTCTCTTATAAGATTAGTAAATTCTTTCGATTAAAAAAATATTATTTTATTATTTAAGTTAAAAATCTATACATATTTGAAGTTGTAATAAAAAACCTTCATAAACCACATATCCTAAAGTATAAAGGACATGAAAAATTTCCCAAGTATGTAAAAAGTTTAACAAGACTACTTTAGTGGAACAATTTTTAATTACAAGCTTAAAAACTTAGAGTTATAACAATATTATCTTTTGTAATAATTCAAAGATACTAAATTTAAAATTTAATTGAATGATATTTAAAAAAAACTTAAATTGATAAATAAAGAAGATAAGGCAAACAAAGATATGATAGTTATAATAATAAAAAAAATTAGTCCAAAAATATCATATTATAATAAAATAAGTGAAGCTTTGACAAAAAATTTAAGTTAAAGAATAAAGCTCTAAACTATCAAATACTTTTTTTTATCACATTGACCTTTATTACTCTCATTATTGGTATTTTTTATTACAGAGCATAATAAATTTATTAAGGTTTAGCTGAAAAATATCATAAAGAAGGAAGAGATATTTTGATTTTATTTTTACTATTATAACAATTAGATATATTACTTGAAAATTTCTCTTGGTACTATTTAAAAGTTAGAATATTTTTATTTTATTTTATTTTTATAAACAGTAGATAAGCAACATAAGTAACAACAATAAATATGAAACATGGAAAAGAAGTGTTCAAAAAATTCTTTGAAATGGTAAAGGAAATCAAAATCAGTTTTTAATGATAGATCAAAGAAATTGAATAAAGTAAGCAACTGTAATGGTAAATTTTTTCTTTTCTTTCATGATATTTAATTATATTTCTACCATTAATTATTGGAGTAAAACTTTACAAACTATTTTTTGTTTTTTGTTTTTGTTTTTTTTTTAAAAAAAAAAAGATACAAGAATATGTGCATCAATGCAAAACAGATTGTGAAGACTCAAAATTTTGTTTTTGCTCCTTTCATAATATGTTTGTGTTTTGCCTGTTCTATATTTTGTATTCTTTTAACAATCTTATAGTATCTAAGTACCTTTTTGTCAAATTATCAGGTAGATATTTTTATTTTACAGATTAATGGTATTTTTTTTAAAGCTTAGAGTAAATCTACAATCATCATTAGATTATCTATTTGGCTATAAAATCGTTATTTGAATTTCATTAAGACTGGTAAAATCATTAAATAATAAAAAAAAAGAATAAGAATATTTTTTTATATAACTCTAAAAGATATGTGAATTTCAAACAATAAAAAATGACGATGAAAAAGAATTATAGTGCTACCATAACCATCATTCTAAACAAAACAAATTGAGAGACATATAAATATTTAATGCAATACTATAAAATACTAACAAAAACCTTAATGTTGCTAATACATTTATATATATATATATATATATATATATATATATATTTTGTATGTTTATTAATTACTTAGAAAATCATGTGAATTCTTTTAAAACATCTCAATGTCACAAAACAAGTATCAAAATCAACAGTTGATTTAATCAAAGCTTTGTAAAACCAAGAATAATACTAAGAGAAGTTGGTTTGCTTACATATAGGTCCAATTTCTATATAAAAATCTTCTAAAATATTTGACAAGAAAATTTAATTCTATATTTTTATCATTTTATTTAGTTCAATCTATTTCAACAAATTAGATGCCAATGATGTATTTTTTTATATATACTAAATCTAACAAGGATATCTATTCTTTTATAACCTAATACTTTATTTATTTTATGTTCTATTATATGAAATTTAGATATTTTAACTAGTAATTCTTACATCTATTGATTTTTTAAATTGCCATTAGCAGATATTTATCTTTTTATCCAACTAAATTTTGCACCTGTTAGCTTTTATGTTCAATCATATATATATATCCTACTTATTTTGTATTCATCTTGACACTTCTCATCGAATTTAATTTAATCCACATCTTTACGTTGAATTATCTTTTAGAAGTCACATTAGATAAAATAAAACATAATCATATGATTGATTTTTTTTAATGAGTGCTTTAGAAAACTTTAATAAATAATACAGTAACAAAAGATGTGTCAATGATCCAAATAGTTATGAATTTTTAATCAAAAATTGAATAAAAAATATCAATATGATTTAAAATATTTAGAAAAAATATTAATTAAACTAATATAAATAGTAATATGGTAAAATATAAGCTCAAAGTTGGAATCAAAAGATATGTTTATGCAACAATTGAAATTATAAAAATTAATTTTATCTATAATTTTTTTAAAAGCTAAAGCTTATTAAAGCATGTTAATAAATTTGTTGAAAAGAAATCAAATCATTAGAGAACAAAGTTAAAATTAAAAATTTCAATGTTTTTAACTTATTTATAAGAATATATGTATAAACTAGCACTATTTATAATATTGACTTAGATTTTAAGATGTTTTAAAAAAATTATTAAGTTATTAGAGATAGAATTTATGTTACTAATTGAATTCTTTTTCAAAAATTATATTAAATTAGTGATAAAATAACATTTATATGTCTATTGTATGTCAATCACAAAAATTTAAATAACATTGTATGAAATAATAAAATAAAAATAAAATACTATTTTATATTTTATATCAATGTATGTATATATATATATATATTTGGTATTTACTTCCAAATAAATGTAGTAGATAATATCAAATAAAAATTGTTGTAAAAGAACTATCTTTATTACATCAAGACTATCTTTATATTACCATAGGATATATATTATATGGTAATAAATGTTAGATTAGGTAATATACTCTAAAATTAGGGGAATGTTAACGGAAGTAAGTGCAGATGAAAACTCTGAATCAGCATCAATTACAAATCACAATTCACAATTTGATCTTGTGCAAATTGGACGTGTGTGTGAAGATGTGCAGCGAGTGAGTGTTGGTGTGTGGGAGAATGTTGCTGAATGAATGAGTGGAAGGAAGGTCTTACGACATGAATGAATCAGGAGATAAGATCAGCGATAGAATTCAATCAACTGGACTCTGTACACCGTATTGTCACCCTCCCTCCCTGGTTTGCCCATTTATCCCCATTCCAAATACTGGAAAAGATATTCATCGGTTGCTGATTTTAAAATGGCATGCCCATATCTTCATTGTTCGTGAAAATCCGGATTGGGAGATCGTCAACCAAGAACCTGCGTCCATTGATAGAAATACAAGTGCCAGGGTCAGGGACTCTTTCCAAGAACTGAATGATCCAATTCAATCTACTCACGACAATATGCTCATTTGAGCTACTTTAAGACGATGAAAAGAAAGAATTGGAGAACTGGTATACGCCATAGCCATTACAGCTGCAATACGCGATTCCCAGGAACGGAAGCCCATCGGTGTAGTCTGTGATGCGGGTGTGATTTTTCCCAGTCACATTGATGAGGTTTCCGCGTCAAAGTTGGAGGACACCGTGAAGGCAAACATATTAGGAACAGTGTATCCTATTCATGCAACCATTCCTCTAATGAAGAGCTGTGGGCCCAGTACTCCAAAATCCATCGTCTTCGTTAGCTCCGTAGCAGGACTAGTATTTCAGACACTCTAGCAACACTCAACTTGTAACTACAAAACAATCAACGGAATCTCTTGTGACTGCAACTTGTTGACCGATTGATGTTTAATCCACGTCCCTGTGACGGCCAAGCAGTTTGAATGCTACGGCGTCAATATCTTTTCGACAACAAAATACGCTCAAATAGGCCTCGCAGAAAATCTATGGTGGGAGCTTCTCCCTTACAACATACACATGCATGTCGTATGCCCGAGTTTCGTAGACACCCCCATGCTCCAAGGTACTTTTCTAGTTAGTTGCTATGCCTGGCCAGATTCTGAAGTGGCTTCCATAGCTGTGTTGTAATGCTAACCCCATGTCAGTTGGAGAAGTAAACACGGAGCTAGCAAAGGTCTCTTGAGAATTGAATTTTTTCAACCCAGATTATGTTGCCACAGCAAACCATGTGGCAAAGTGTACCTAGGCGGGCGTACTAATGGGCAGATTCTTAATAACCACCGGCTCTAACGACTCAGGAAGTAGGGACCTCCACCCCTTCCTCAACTTTTCTCCCCTCATAAAACCACTCTCCTGCTGCACATTACATTGCAAGCATCGAGCATCATCAAGTTGGATGATCGCCCTTAAATTAAAGAAGAAGAAGAAGAAGAAGAAGAAACAGAAAAGGATTTGGTCATTAACACTATTCAGCACCATGTTGGTGAGAGGGTTGCGAGGGCTTTTTTAGCCTTGCAAAAACAAATTCCCTTCACCATTTAAAGGTGTGTCTTCGGAGAGATTGTTGGTCCAACTGAGTCAACAGAAAGTCAGCACCTATATGCCTGTATGCATGTATCTGAATTGATTTGTAGATGATTTTCTTCAATACTTTTGATTGGATACTTTGAGATTATTTGAAATAGATAAAGTTCATTGATACACAAATTAGATTGATTTCCCCCAAAGAGAACAAATGACATTGATCATCTGGGAGGGAGGGGGATCTCTTATAGTTCTTCCTATTGATGGTTGGTGAGGTTAGTAGTTTGATTGGAGGGTTGGGCTCTAAGAATAGTGACAATAATTCAAAGTTAATGTCCAGTTCTGCATTGTTTTTGCACTTGTTTTGACTGCCTTTTGCTTTGTCATGAACTTTTCCAATAGCATTCTGAAAACACACTCCTACCTCATAATATGTTTCAGCCTTTTCTCTCTTTTTAATTTTTTTTTTTATGATGTTATTCTACAAAGCCCAAATTACAACAACAATTGATTCTACCATTACAACTATTCTACGCCATGTTATTTGTTTTTAATGCCACCAAAAAATTTACTTCAAATTAAAAAAAAAAATAATCAAATGTAAGCACCTATACATATATATAAGTGATGATGATGATGATTTCAATCTGATTAAAAAGTGAAAAAAGAGGGAGAAGAAGAGATTACCTTGAAATAGAAGCCAATTCCACAAGTTCTTCTAACAAAATGTAAATCTCTCAATGCAAATTCTATTTTGTGGTGATTAATGTGGTGTGCAAGTCAAGAATTTTGTTTGCTTATCAATTTATCTATTTAAATTTTTGTAAAAGAACTAAATAAACAAAAAGAAGTAGTAGTGAGGTATTAATGTGGCAAAGAAATGGAGGCAGCTACAAAGGAAGTAAATAGCAGCTTGCAAACTGATGGCACTAGATTTGCAAGTAGTAAATGAGGGATAGTTGTGTAGACCAAATATCTTCCTCCAACCATTCAAATTTTTTGGGTATATGTTATCTTTTGCAGACCCCTTTTGGATACCATTTATACATTATAACAAAGAAAGAACTAATTAATAAGCCTTAAGAGGCTCATTCACTCATTATAAACTTAACTTATTGAATTGTGATTGATGCTATTGTTTTTTTTTGATAACACGAAATTTTATCTTTGGTTAAAATAAACCAAATGGCACATACTTAAATATACACATTTTGAAGAAAGAAACCAAAGTGGTTGTTAATATAATTAATAAAGTTTAGCTTTACATGTATAAGTAAATATCTATGTCATTCATGAAACATAACTAAAATCAATGAATTTTATTTTGACATCCAATATTTGTCTTATAAGAAGCTTAACTAGTTGATAAAAAGAACTTCTTTGAGAGTATTATATATTTATTATCTATATTATATATAATAATGAAAAAATAAAATAAATAATATCTTCTTATAATATACAAAAATTTAGTCATCTTTACAAGCTTTGAAGATTTTCACACTAAGGATAAAAAATAAACAAAAAATATTATACTGTATGTATGTATATATATATATATATATATGATTGTTCTAATTTAAATATACATTGTTTTTTTTTAGAAAATTGATATTTCTACCCCACTTTTTTGTTATTTCCATTCCATTTCTCTTTAATGCTCGAAAGATATATTATATATGACTATATTATAGCAGATATTATACTATGTATTACAGTGGGTATATTACATAGCACAACATATTGAATATATTACATGTGACTATGCACTATTGCTTGTTAATTTAGCATATACAAAAGTAGAATAAGTCATCATCCTTCTTTATACATAGATATTGAATGGAAGAGTATTGCATCTCGTTTTACTCTTGTCCATATAAAACTCACCTTTTGCTCCTTAATATTTGTTAGCATGATGCTGGTAGAATGTAATGCATCATATTTGTGCTTTTTGTAGTCTATTCTATTGTAGTTGCCACAATGCTACACCATTTTTGTTGCATGTACAAAGGCAGAAGGGTCTTGCTCTGTTAAATTTTTTAGTCATTTTTTTGCACCAATAAATTGGCCTTTTGGCAATACAACTTGTCGATTACAAATATTCAAGATTTTTTGATGGTCATGTTTGTGAATTGTTCTTGTATCATAGCTTATTGTAACATACTCAAGGTTGGATATTATTCCTCCAGCATGCGCAATTGCTCCTTGCATGCTTTGAAAGCTAGCAATTGCTTATTTTTTGCTTGTTGTGACAACGTCTTTTTTTGAGTTGGCCTCACAATGTATAAATGCCAATGAATATGAATAAAATCAAGGATGATAGCACCTCCATTGAAGGTTGCACGTTCATATGCGTAAGGAAGATCCATGGTTTGTTGAAAGATTCTTCTATATAAAGAAAATAGATGACTACCAATCAAATATTTTACCTAATCTTTAATCTTTTGCAATGCAAATATTATGACATGACCAACCAATGCTAAAAGGCTATGCATCTATAAATCATGTGACATGTGGATGCATTCATTGGAGATTGCTACTACAAATTCTATCGCTTGTGAAGTCAAGATCTAGGCAATCCATTCTTTGACAACTTTCATATCTCTAGTTGAAACTTGAAGATATTTTTTCGAAGGAGTATACAAATCCTCAGCAGTTGAAGTGATTGTATTAAAAAAATTCAGTGATTTTGAAGTCCATGTACTGACAAAGTGGTCCTTGTAGAGCATCCATGTATTGTCTAGGTATAGAATTAGCTTGCTTATATCTCCGTACATAGATACCACAGTATCCCATTGAGCATCAAATAATACTATAATGTTGCACTGACAGATTGTGGTCCACGCCTTCAAAAATTTGTCTAAATCTTCTTGGTCTATAAAATATTTTTTATAATTGGCTAGGATATTTTTGTTGATATGCCAACGGCATAAGAGATTTTTAGCTAATAGAAACAATTATTTAACGCTCAATATTAAGGCAAGATCATGATTGGTTATGATTGCACTCAGTATATTTCAATCATATGACATGACATTCTGTATTTGATGCAACATCCAAGTGTAATCAATTGTCTCCTCCTTTGTTAGAAAGATAAACGAGGAAAAGAAGTTAGTGTTTTGTCTAATCCAAGCAATTGCTATTAAGAGCGACATCTTAAAAAGAATAGTTTGGTATGTGTAGTAAAGTACCAAGATATTAGGGTATTACTTGGTCATTGCAATTAATTATAGATGCGCAAAAAAGAAGTGTGTCACATGTCCTTTACCATCACATTGCTCTCAACATTCCTATGTGCTATCCTCAAGGGTGTCCATCAATGCTTTAATGGCCAATTGTTCATAAGGAATGCATGTCTCTGCATTATAGAATGTACATGAAGTTGCAAGAAATGAACGCTTTTGCTAGCAGAGCATTGTAAGTTCTTGGCAAGCTTGGATGCCTACAGACATAAGTTTTTCAACATTCTCTTTATCTTTTGTACTAAATTTTTAATGCAAGCCAAGATGTCCTGCCATATCTATAGATGGCTTGTGGTTGTGCATGTTTGGCATATTTCTTGTGACAAGCATCCATTGGTCATCTAAATGTCGAGTTTGAGCTCAAATTTGCTAGGTGCATTTGACTAAGTGCATGCTAATTAGATATTTGTGGTCTTCAATATTAAAATTTAGACTGTTGTAATATCCATTACTCCAATCACATCTTAGAAAAATATGTGGCTTGTTATTTGAGTACAAGATCGAGATACCAAAGCCTTGTTGTGCACATTAATTATGCACATAGGTG
Source organism: Physcomitrium patens (assembly GCF_059467195.1). NCBI lineage: Eukaryota > Viridiplantae > Streptophyta > Bryopsida > Funariales > Funariaceae > Physcomitrium > Physcomitrium patens. The sequence goes on from NC_143418.1 coordinate 17,320,739, forward strand.
ATCAATTCGTTGTAAATTTTAAACATCTTATTGGTGTCCAACTTCAACAATAATTTGACAAAATAACAAAGATAGATAAGTGAATTGATATATGAATTGCTTTTATTTAATACTTGTTTAGGATATTGACAATGTCATGACTTATTTATACTATAAGATGTTCCATAGGAAATGCCACCATCTCATCACAACTTTCAAACATCTCATTATTGCTAATGTCAGAGCATTGAAGGTGTCCATCAATGCTTCAACTTTATATTCAGATCTGGTTCATGGTTTCTAAAATTTTATTGCCAATATTTATTTTTATATTATAAATATCCCGCAGCTCAAGCCTGGGCAAGGCAACCTGAGCAGGGTCTACAAAAGGGCGGACAGAACTGAGGTCTATGGCATTTTGGATGACATTCATCCACAAGGAGCCTGGTCCAGATTCTATTTCTGCGTGGTCAAGTTCAGCAGAACGGTAGGATAATACACATTCATTTATTAATGACCATTGGTTGTAGAATAGCACATCAACTCCAAAGGACTTTAATATTTTAAGTATTCCACAGCTTTTGCAGAAGAAGGTCTCGTCATATGCAATGTGCACAATCCGTGCCATTGCAGCCAGTTAGCCTTACGCATTCCATCGAAGACTTGCTTGCTCACTTGTACGGAACATTTGGCCTGAAGGTTGAGTGATGGGTCCCTGAGACTTTGAGAACCAGTACCATTTTCTGCTAGGTTTTGTAGCAATCATGCAGAACGTTTGGGTGTGTGACGTGTGGTGGTGGGTTCCGTAAGTTTAGAAGAAACACTTGCAACCAATGTCAGCTTTAAAAGAGTTCGATTGATCCTGTTCGGTGATTCACAGTGTGGGCATCTACAGTTGGAACTTTTGAGTCTGCTGAATCTACGTTCAGTCGACCCCGGAAACCCCTTTGCTCGACAAAGGCTCTCTAGTCTCTCTTTATCTCTCACCCTCCCTCTCTCTCGCTTTCTCTCGCTCACCCTCGCTTTCTCTCACTCACCCTCGCTTTCTCACTCAGCCTCGCTCTCTCTTGCGCTCTGGCTCTGTTTGCTGCGGTGCGGAGCAGGGGTGGTGGCGGAGGTTCAGTTCCAGCTTGTTTTTCTTCACGCTTTTGATTCTTTTCCGTCGGTGCCGGTACTAGTACTCGACTTCCTGGTTGTGTCTATCTTAGTTTTTTTCCTGGATCTGATTTTCGGAGCTCCGTTGTCCTGGTGTGTTGCGGCTGGGGCACCATCGTGGTTCATGCTGCGGTGGAGCTACAACTTTGTCGAATTCTTTGCTTCCTCGTTGTTTTGTGGTGCCTCTGCTTCCTGTTTTTTTTTATCATATCCTTAAGATTGTTTAGAAGCTAGTGATCGTGATCGACTTGAGGGTATAGGATACTGATCTACTGTTCATGTATAGGTTCATGAAGTTATCGTGTCCTTGGCTACGTCGTGTGGATGGCAACACTGTCTGAAAGCACAGATTTACCAGTGCATGCAAGGGTTCGGAAATCCTATGAGGTGAAAATGGCTGGTGTACATCAGTGTATACGGAAGCAATGACTTCTGAAAGTTCTGCAAGGATACCTGCCATGACGTGTAAGTGTTGAAGTCTAAGTTTGACGACAGCATCCTTATCTGGAAGGACAAGAATTGTTACATTTGAGCCTTCCTATTAATGCAGTAGGGATCCCTCCACCACGGCGCAGGAGTAGGCAGAATCTATTCCTTCAAGCAAGCGCGCTGTGAGGGAGGCAATCGGGGATTCTGTCCTGGGTCATGGCTACTCTAGAAACCTCTACGGTGTTTATCTGATCTTTCGAACCAGGGAAGAAAACATAACTCACTATTTTTTTTTTTTTTTTTTACTTGCAGAAATCTTCAGGGGTGAATCGTGAAGGTTTCTCACCTCATTAAGAAACACTAGATCCAGGGTTCTGTTGTTCTACTCGGCTGCAACTGGCACAACTGAAAAATGTGTCGTTAAAATCGTCAAAATGGGCGCTTCAACGAGAAACTTGTCACCAAGTGTGGAATAGACTGGAGGTTAGGCTGCTCACTAGCTTCAAAGCGACTGGCCGCTGCAGTTGCTCCAGTTGGCTCGTCTTCGACAGGCTTCATACTTTGGTAAGAAAACTCAGAGCTAATGAAGTTGGAGAGGATGAACTGTTTATGCTGGATGAAGCCAGGTTAAGTTGGATGAATAACTGAGATTGGCTAACTTACGATTTGGATGAAACTTTATTTATGGATGAAATATGATGAACAGAAAAAATTGCCAATATTTTACATATAATAAAATAAGATAAATTAGAAGAAAATAATATGAATCAAAATAACATTTATGAAATAAATAATAATATTCTATAAAAAAAATAAAGCATACTTACAAAAAAATCAGAATCAAATGAAGAAACAATAAAAAATAGTGAAATAAGTAATGATTAAGTATGTTGATGAGAATGAATGTAATGTAATACGATTGATAGTTAATTGTTGAATTGCAAGATTATATTATATTTGTGTGACTTTGTAATTATCTCCATATTAGATGAATGAATTAATAAATATCCGTAGATATATATATATATATATATATATATATATATATTTGAAATGTTGTATTATGTAAAGGAGGGATGTGAACGAAATTAAAATTGTTTGTATGTTTTAGTAATTGTATTTGGATCAAATTATTTATAACATGGAATTCTTGTTGGATATGTGAATTTTTGGGAATAGGATTCAAAGATATTCAATACAAAAAAAAATATATATATATATATATATATATATATATTTAATGCAAGTTAATATAAGAAACTATTGTTTTATTAGTAATAAGATGGAAAGAAGTATAAGAAATTGTTGGATTTAATTTCCACATCTTCTAATTATTATTGGAAGACTTATTTTGAATTGTATTCGAAGGTAAAGGTAGTGGTATTAAATTGCTTAAGAGATTGATATGAGGTTGTATTGATCTAAAGGACAATTAAAGAAATGTTCAAAGTTTTCTTGAAATGGAAGTAATTAGTTTATTTTAAGTATTAATATAACCATTAATAGAATATATATTGATGAATTTTGATTAATTTCAAGTAAAACTAATATTAGTTTGATTATGTGATTTAGATTCGACTTAAAATACTTCTTAATATTTCATCTTGGTTTATCTTTTAAATTCATTTACAAGGTTGTTATCAATGGCTTGGAGGTTGGTATTGGATTTTTGGATTCAAAGTTTTATAAAAAAATATTGAAGATATTGAGACTATATTAAGCAAGCAAGATACCAATGAATATACATGGAAAGAATATACAATTTGAATTGGAAGAATGCAAGTATTGTTGGAGAAAGAAGATCACTTGAACAAAAAGTAAGTTACAAATTATACAAGAAAATTTCTTGTATCATGAAGGTCTTTGAGCAAGTAATGACTTACAACAATAATAGCATTCAAAATGGACTATTATTATATGAATTATTTTTTATGGTATCAAAAGCTGAATCATTGATAAAAAGTTATAGAGATGAAAATTGGAATCAACTGGCTATATCCCAATTCAAGAACAAAGAGAGTTTTAGAAAAATTCTTTGGAATTTGAAGTGTTGTTATGATGTGACAAGTAAAGAGCTTAGAATGCAAAATTGGAAGACAATTGAAGAGACCACACTTATTACCTTTGATGATTCAATCTTTAATGAAGTGGAAGGTGATAATGAAGATCTTTATATGAAGTTGGTCTTCGCAAGTGGAGATGAGAATGATGAATATTGCAAATTAGCAAAGAATCTATTACAAAGGTTGGAAGACATACAATGCATTGAAGGCGGAGAATTGGATGGTATAAAGTTATTTTCAAATCCAAAAAATATTGAAATCATGGAATGCATAGGTGAAGGAGGTTTTGGAAAAGTTTATAAAGCAAAGTGGTGGGGGCTTTTATGTACAGTAAAAGAAATGCAAGTTGGTTATAAGAAGTATTTTGTTATAGAAGGAAGCATTTTAGCAAGCCTAAGCCATCTCAATTTGATTAAGTATTATTTTGCAATGAAAAATGATGATAGTGGTGATGGTCAATTTGATCCTACAAAAAAAAACAAAAAAAAGTTTATCTTTGGAAATAGAGTTGATGCACACAAGTTTAGAAAAATTGTTAGAAGAAAAAGTAAAAAGATCATATCTTTTTCTTATCAATATTATATATCAAATTACAAGAGGAATGTGCTACTTGCATGATATGCACATTGCACATTGAGATTTGAAACCAGACAACATCTTATTAAATGTTGTAAAAAAAGAAAAAATGAATGGGACAACCAAATATGTGGATGTGAAATTAATTGATTTTGGAATGTCTAAGGTTGATATTGGAAGCAATCCAAAATCTACAAATAATGATTATCTTTATGGTACCATAAAATACATGGCTCCTGAAGTATTAAGAAATAAATTGGAATCAACGAAGTTGTATCCATTTGAAGCAAATGTGTATTCATTTGCAATGATATCTTCTAAGATTATTTCAAATAAAGATTTATTTTGTATTGTGAAGACAAGTAGAGAGGTATTAGAAAGAATAAAGAATGGTGAAAGATCTAAGTTGCCTTCTAATTGCAATGAACCAACAAATCTCATTGAAGAATGTTGGAAGTGGAATCCTTAGCAACGACCAAAATTTGCAAGTATTTGTAAAAGATTGATGAATTTGAAGAAAAAGTTTTTATTAGAAAGTGATGTTGATAAAATGCCATATTTTAGTTCATAGAGGGAGTGGATTCATCAATTCAAACAATTACAAAAAAAATCCAATAAAATGCCAATAGTAAAGTCCTCATTAACATATGTAGTGAATATGCTTGAAGAAGAATTTTTGAGTAGAACACAATATCTATTAGATATCAAAGAAATATATACAAAGAATATCAAGGCAATATGTCTTAGTGGCATGGATGGAATTGGTAAGACTACAATAGCAAAGATTGCATTCAATGATGCAAAGCCCATGTTTGATGCATCATGCTTTGTTGAATGTAGTGAAAGTGGTGGAGATTACTTTACTATGTCTTGCAATATCTTAGAACAATTGAAAAAGAAATCAAAACCAAAAGATATGAAAGAAGTTTAAGATATGTTGAAATTATGCTTCACAAAGAATAAAATCATTCTAATCCTTGATGATGTGAAGAAGCAAAGCCAAATTGAAGTTATTGTGGCCATGGATGCATTGTTTGCAAGCAAAAATAGTACATTAATTGTGAAAACTCGAAATTGAAATTCAATAGAATATTTTGGTGTAGAATTTTATAAGATCAATGTTGAAGAACTTGATAAAGAAACAAGTATGAGGTTGTTTATTACCCATTCTTGTAGATACTAAGAGATATTGTCTAATGAATTCATTGAGATTGGCAATGAAATTATAAAAGCTTACAATGGCCTACCTTTGAGTTTGAAAGACATAGGTGCATTTTTAAGAAGCTAAAAGAGGTTGAGATGTTGAGAGAGAGTTTTACAAAGGTTGAAGAAGGGAAGAGATTTTGATGGAGATGAAAGTAATAGTGATCATAAGATATAGAACATATTAAGAGTAAGCTTTGAAAATTTGAAAGATCAAGAAAAGAACATGTTTTTGGACATATGTTGTTTATTTGGTAGTGATGTGTGTTCCCAAGACATGCTAAAAGAAAGAGCCTTGCAAATATAGACTAATAATAAAGATAATATTTCAAAAGAATGTATAAGGATTACATTGGATACATTGATTGATCAATCATTGGCAAGAATAGATGATAGTGGATATATAAGAATACATGATCAATTACAAGACATGGATCAAAGGATTATTGAAACAGAGTTGCTAATATGAGCACTAGAATATGGAACATGAATATAGAGCCATTAGAATAATTCGAAAATAAGGTATGTTCTTGAGATTTATCAAAATAGAATATTTAAAAATAATTATGAATAGAATGATCAAGTATGTAGATATTAATAGTGCTTATATGTCATAATACAATTGTATGTACTTATATAGATTTTTATGACCTTTTTTTAATTTGATTTTAGATTATTGTAAAATTTACATGTAGAATAAGATGCTTTGAAGTAAGATAAATTTGAAGTAATTATGTATGGATTGTGTTGGTGTAAAGTTAAAAGGATTATCTTACAAAAATCAAAACAACAACACGGTTATTAAAGTTGAAGGATTTATTTTTCCAAGACTTCAAAAATTAAGTTTTAATAATAGTGGAATTGCATTAAAAGATATTATATATAATTTAAATAGATTTCTTATTTTGGTAGAATATTCTATCAACTTAAAATATTTATCACAAAATTTTGAGTTTGATATACAACCTAAAGAAGAATTATTAGGTATAGCATTTGAGCTATTAAATAAAAAAGATGTTTGGAAAAAATTAAAGAGATTGAATGTTTTGAAATTAAAAAGTTATATTTTTATATATAATTTTTTAGATCAATTTTTTGAAATTCCAACACTATAAGAACTTGATTTGGAAGGATTTTATAATATAATAAGGCTACCATCAAAGATGTAATTTATGACTTCATTGACAAAGCTAAATTTTTAAGGTTTTTTACATTTAGAATCATTATCCAAATCCATAAAAAATATGATTTCTTTGACAATATTGAATATGCAATGGTATATAAGCTTGAAATCATCGCCAAAAGAATTGGGCAACCTCATATCTTTGATTAAATTGTCTATAGGACGGTACTCAAGCTTGACATCATTGCCAAAAGAATTTTGCAACTTCACATCTTTGACTGATTTGGATATAAAAGGGTATTTGAGTTTGACATTATTGCCAAAAGAATTAGGCAACCTCACATCTTTTATTGGATTGTCTATGGAAGGGTGTTCAAGCTTAACATCATTGCCAAAAATATTGAGCAATCTCACATCTTTGATCAAATTGCCTATACAAGGGTATTCAAGCTTGACATCATTGCCAAAAGAATTAGGCAATCTCACATCTTTGACTACATTAGATATAAGATGGTATTCAAGTTTGACATCATTGCCAAAAGAATTGGGCTACTTTACATCTTTGACCAAAATATATATGGAAGGATGTTCAAGCTTGACATCATTGCCAAAAGAATTGGGCAACTTCACATCTTTGATCAAATTGACCATCGAAAGGTGTTTAAGCTTAAAATCATTACCAAAAGAATTAGAAAACTTCACATCTTTGACTAAATTGAATATAGGATGTTGTTCAAAATTGACATCATTGCCAAAAGAATTAGGAAAACCTTCTATCTTTCACTAAATTCTACATGAAAAGGTGTTCAAGATTAATATCATTGCCAAAAGAAGTGGGAAACCTCACATCTTTGATTGAATTGTCTACAAGAAGGTGTTCATGCTTGACATCATTGCCAAAAGAATTAGGCAATCTCACATCTTTGACTAAATTAGACATAAGATGGTATTCAAGCTTGATATCATTGCCAAAAGAATTCGGTAACCTCACATCTTTGATCAAATTGTCTATAGAAGGATGTTCAAACTTGACATCATTGCCTAAAGAATTGGGCAACCTCACATCTTTGATCAAATTGTCCATAGGAGGGTGTTCAAGCTTGATATCATTTCCAAAAGAATTGGGCAACCTTACATCTTTGACTAAATTAGATATAAGATGGTATTCAAGCTTGACATCATTACAAAAAGAATTAGGCAACCTCACATCTCTAACTAAATTAGATATAAGATAGTCTTCAAGCTTAATATCATTGCCAAAATAATTAGATAATTTAACATCTTTGACCAAAATGTATATAGAAGGATGTTCAAGTTCGACATCATTGCCAAAAGAATTAAAAAATCTACATCTTTGATCAAATTGTCCATAGAAAGATGTTCAAACTTAACATCATTGCCAAAAGAATTAAATAATTTCACATCTTTGATCAAATTGTCTATAGAAGGGTGTTCAAACTTGACATCATTGCCATAAGAATTAAGCAATCTCATATCTTTGATCAAATTGTCTACAAAAGGGTGTTCAAACTTAATATCATTATCAAAAGAATTGGACAACTTCACATCTTTGAGTGTTTTGGATATAAGAGGGTATTTAAGCTTAACATCATTGCTAAAAGAATTAAGCAACCTCACATCTTTGATTGAATTGTTTATAGAAGGATGTTCAAGTTTGACATTATTGTCAAAAGAATTAGGCAACTTCACATCTTTGATTGATTTAGATATAAGAGGATGTTTAAGCTTGACATCATTGCCAAAAGAATTGGTCAACCTCACATCTTTGATCAAATTATCTATAGAACGGTATTCAAGTTTGATATCATTACCTAAAGAATTGGGCAACTTTACATCTTTGACTGATTTGAATATAAGAAGGTATTCAAGCTTGACATCATTCCCAAAAGAATTACGCAACCTCACATCTTTGATCAAATTTTCCATAGAAGGGTATTCAAACTCGACATCATTGCCAAAAAATTGGGCAACTTCACATCTTTCACTACAATCAATATAGAAGAGTGTTCAAGCTTGAAATCATTGTCAAAAGAATTAGGCAACTTCATATCTTTAATTGAATTGGAGTAGATAGGGTATTAAAACTTATCATCATTGCCAAAAGAATTAGTCAATCTTATATCTTTTAAAAATTTAAGTATAAAGAAATATAAAACCTTGCTATTTTTTCCAAAAAAATTCAGCAATCTAACATCTTTGATTATATTGGATATGTGGATGTACTTAAACTTTACATCATTGCCAAAAGAGAAAGGCAACTAGACATCTTTAATTATGTTGAATATGAAATTTTTAAATGTATTTTTGCATCTTTTTGTTTAAGAAGTTGGAACATAAAAATAATATTGGTTCATTTATTAGTTTGTGTGGTGGTTTAGATTATTTTTACTATTATATTGTTAAAGCATCAAAAGAAAGAAATCAAAAATCTTTGCAATAAATTCAAGATAATTTTTACAGATATCTTCTTTTATATTAGATATACAATATTATTTTTTTATTTTATTTATTAAGATCTTTAAAGAAATAAGATATATAAAAATTATAGTCAAAGTCAAATATTTTGGAATTTGGCAAAGAATTAAAGGCTATAAATAATGTATCTATTTAAAAATAAAATAAAATAAAAACCATAATTGACTAAAAATGACTTAGAAAAATTGATGACCAAATTGGATGATATTAAGGCCAAGCTCAAGTCAACTTATATAGAAAAAACCAAAGTTGAGGCAAATGACGTTTCTTATCATATATAATTTCTATGATATGTTAAAAGATGCACACCATATAACATATTAATGGTTTTTTGTTAATTACATGATAATTATACAAAGCTTATTATTGACATGTTTTTTTCTCTATCAAGTAAAATAGCAACTCTTAAAATACTAAGAGGTGAATATAAAATGGAGCATAGAAGACACTTCAATATGGAAAATAATTTGATCTTTTCAAATAAAGTGTCAAATATACTTCAAAATAAAAAAAAATGCTTTATTATTTAAATTTTTACTTTAATATATATTGATTTAATTTATTTTATTTGGAGATATTGTATATACTATCATATATGGTACTAGATAGAAATAGATTTATAATTTGATTTAAAACTAAGGTTTTAATTACTTGCCAACATCCATATGCATAAGTCAAAAGAAAATTATGCAAAATTGTTTTAGCCATATAAGCTAAAAAAAAGTTTATTTGATTGATTTAAGAATAGTAACTTAACTAGATTATTAGTCATTATTTGAAATTTTATTAATTATACAATACTAAATATTATAATGCCTAGATAGATTGCTTTAATGGTTATTGAAATTTATTAGTTGAACAACTAAAGAGAGTTATTTGAATGTTTTATTAACACATTTTAGTTAATAAAATTATTCAAAATAATTTTATTAATATTTATATTTTAATAAATATAAATTATATTTAATTATATAATTATTTATTAGAATTTAGAAGTATTTATAAGTTAAATAATCTTATTGAATATAAATTCATTAAATTAAAGTCTTTGTAAGTCTTAGAAGTAATTATTTTAGTTTATTTAATATTTAATCTTAATTAAGAGAATTAATATTTGATTACTAAGATCAATATCTAAAACAACTTTTTAAAAACATGTATTATTTATTAAAAATTTATAAATATTAGTTAATAGGTAAAAGTAGTATTAAAAAGAATATCATATTTTATAATTATTTATTTAGAAATAAAATTTTTAATTGATTTAAATTAATTTTATTACTAATAAAAATTAACAATATAAATAAATTAATTTAAATTTTATATTAAAATTATTAAAATACTAGAAGTTTATATTAAATTTATCTAAATTTCTTTAGCTATATTTATAACATATTTTTAAAATCTACTAAAAATATATTTTTTAATTTATCACTTGATGTGATATTAATTGCCAAATCTTATTGGATGTATACAATTTAATTTGATTTAGTGGTTTTTCATCCATTTAGTCATTTTGTTAATTAAATTTGTTAGTATCAACTAAAGTTAAAGACTTAGGTGGAGACACTCCCTTGACTTGACATTCTTGTCAAGTTAAGTCTTGTGAGTGGTTTTTAAGAGAGAAAAAACTTGTTTTCTAAGGATTTGTTTGACTATGGTGATCTAGCCATTTAATAAAGTTTTACAATTTTCTCTACTCACACTTGCATTCTTGGATTCTACCTTTGTAGTGTGAAAGGAAACTTTACTTAGTTGTGTGTAATTTTATCATCTTTCTTTGAAAGTGTGTTGATTGTCCATTTGTATTTGGTTTATATTGTATATTTTATGATGGATTTATAGCACTCAATTTTTTATACATAATAATCTTTATTTATAGAATAATTTGTAATAACCTTATGGAAAATTTGAGCAATATTTGAAAGCCCTTCAAGGCTCTTATGCTAATTAAGTGTTTTTAAATACTATGGTAAAATCAAAATTATAAAATAAGTATATTTTACTAGTAGAAATAAGAGAATGAACTATTAGTATATTAGTTTTAGAAAGAATGATACACATCTTCTATATGGGTTGTAGTACCTTGAATATAGGTAGTAGGATAAGGCTAAGGCCTTATGACTCTTCTAAGACCATCTTTTACACTACTTTGTCAACTTTGGTGAGGCTCAAACTTTTAACCTCTTAAACAAGTTTTTTTGGATATAAAATCCAATCATTCAATCTTTTTATTATTTATCTTTGATTTTTCAAATCTTCAAAACTTATTTATAAAAAATTAAATTCATATTTTTTTACACTATTAAAAAGATAAAAATATATAATAAATAAAAAAATAAATAATAATCTTTTTTATTATATAAAAATATAATAAACATACTACAATTAGTTTATGTAGTATAAGATTTTTTGATTGCAATTCTTTTATTTAATTTTTCTTATTTATTTTTAAGGTCTTTTTAATTTTATCTCTCACATCACATTACAAATTAAAAGAAACTATTAATTGAAGTCATCTTGTAATTTGAGTTAAGCAATGAGTTTTACTTTGACATTAAAATAAATGATAATGTTAACTATAAATTTTATGGTTGAAAGTTTTTAATAAGGATGAAGAGGAATAAAAAATCAAATAATAATAATAATAATAATAATAATAATAATAATAATAATAATGGCACAAATATTTAATTAATATAAAAAAGGAGACTAATCTTCTAATAAAATGAAAAAAAGAAGAAGAAAAAAAATTAAATTAAATTAAATAGTCAACAATAAAAGAATTATAAATATTTTTAAATAAGTAAAAGACATAATAAGTTTTTTTCTTAATAATTATTTTATTTATTATATTCTTATAAATTATTAGATATAATTAAATATAAAAAACTATTAAAGTAGTATATTAACTCTTATTCAAATTATAAATAAAAACTTATCCAATTTCTTTTAATTTATATTATGTTAGTTGTAATTAGGTATTTTGCACCAATAAGGATATATTAGGTGTGGTGATAGGACACAAATTATGATTACTTGCCAAAGACTTCTTTTAAATTATTGATATTGATTTCAATGAGATAGTTGTACTTATGGCCCAATTCATCACTATTATAACCATTATAACAATTAGTGTAGCAATAAACTTAGAAATATATTAAATGAATATAAAGACATTCTTTCAAATAAAAATCAAAAAAAGACATCTCATTAGACCAACTCTAAGAATTTGTATCAAAAGACAAAAAAAACCATTTTATGTAAGTTAGAAAATTTCTTATGTGTTTTAAATAATTACCAAGTTTATAGAACAAATGTATTAATGTATTTTTTAATCAATAAAAAATTTACAAAAAATAAAGCTAAGCATTAGTTTTATGTCATATAATTTAAAAAACTCTTGTAGGTTGTATTCTTTTATTATTAATGAGTTAATTATTTTTGTCAACAGCATAAGAAAAACAAATTTGATGAAGACATAATTCAACAAAGAATATGAGATGAACGATTTTAGCAAGTTGTATTATTTTCTTAGAAGTGAAATCTGTAAGAAATTGTACTAATTGCACCACCTATTTCATGTTTGCAGCCTTGTCTGCACCGCCTCAGCATCTGCAAAGTTCTGCAGATATTCAATCGCAGATATTCAATCGCATGGCTAAGCGGGCTCTGCCTGCAAGTATTCTATATACACGCATGCTCATTCGACGACAGGAATCACAGTATTAGCCATCCAATACCCGCTGCCACTTGAGCCTCGAGCGAGAAACGATTGAGTGCTTGACAGGCTCCTGTGTGATCGGTTCTGTTGAGAAGCTGTTAAGCGCAGCAGGATCCTGCAGGCTAGTCAAGCATCACTGCCCTCGATCGTTGCTTGCTGCAGTTCTCCAAGGCCTTCAGTGGTTCGTGCGACTCTCAACTTCCTGACATGGGCGATCTAAATAGTGTAATATACCTGACTCAACTTCCTCCTGTCAAAGGTTCACCATAGAGAGCTGACTTCGTGCAAACAGCAGAGTATTTGATTGGAATCCTTCTCATGTTCTTCCAACTCTGACCTTTCTCTTCGTCTTTGATGCGCCGTCGTGCCGATTGCAGATTTTTGACTGCAATCGTTTTCCTCCCATCAGCCGCGAAGACCTTCCGAGTGACAAGGTATGCTTTCAGTATTGTTCATCGGTCGCGGTCATAGTCCACAGTCTAAGACATACACTGATCGCGTATATTGGTCCATCAGGCAGTGGTCGAATGGCTGGTCCTCTGTGTCTCCCGCTGGAGGATCGTGAGGATGCTGCCTACTCACAGATCTCACACCTAAAACAAGCCGTTATCCGGTTCTCATCTGATTTTGGACTTTGGATTTGTGCCTTTGCAGGTTAATTGGAGATTCAGGCTCCAGAAGTTCATCGACATGGGCGGCCTCCAAAGAGATCTGGACATGGTATCAGCCCGCTGGCCAGATGAGTACTTGTCAGGTGGGTGCCGATGAACTTCGATGTCTAACATGCGCGGAAATTCATTGTAGAATCTGGCAAGAAGTACGCAGGACAACTGGAGATTAGTCTTCACGGTCATTCTTGGGAAATGACGTGCAAGTAGGAAAAAGTGGCTCAGAAGTCAAATAGATTGTTTTACGAATACCTGTTCATGATTAGCATGGGATGGTAACTGTAACTTTCGGCAGATAACAACTTCATTCAGAAAGTTTATCATGGAACGACGAAGGAAGTATGATGTGAGTTTGGAAAACCATCACAAAACATTCGTGTAGCTTTGGATCTTGTGATGATATGTAATTATATTGTTGTCTTTCAATGTGCAGAGCCTAAGGTGGATAATGATCGTGATGACATCAGCGTCATAGTTATTACAGGATACCCGCCTCGTCACAATTACGATGTACAGCGCGTTCTGAACTTAGTCTACAAGCATGACCCAACAGCAACACTTGTGATTTGAGTAATGGTTTGCCATTTTGAATGCTGTTGCGAGACATGACAAAAGAACAAGTTTTATGTAGCTATTGATACTGTGCTAATTTAAAAACATAACAGGACTGAATATATACTGTGTCGCGTATATACCACATGTTCTTTATATGCTAAATGTTATTGGATAAATACACTCATTCGACATACTACATATGGATGTAAATCATAACCAGAAGTACATAGGTTGATGTAAATCATAACCAGAAGTACATAGGTTGATGTACAATGTAGAGCGGCTAATCTTTTACAGTGAGTGATCCCGTTAGCGTAGAGATTAGCAGCTTGTTCTGCCGCATCTTGAAGACGGTATTGTATAGTGGTCCGAGTGCAATTGCACGGTTGAAATAATAGTCACATTCTGTGTTGCTATTGTGTGTTTGTTGTGTGTTAAATTTCAACAAATATCCTCCATAGGTTGTAATAGTTTCCAACCAAGCATTTGCGTCTCCTACTTCAATGAGTTGTAAATGAGACATGTTGCTCTTTTCAAGGGAATTATGCACCCTTATTATTCTTAATCACTCAGGGTAGCGGGGTTGGAGGGATTGTGGGAAAACTCGTCGTTATTTCTCAGTACCTCCCATGATGCAGACTTTGTTTTCGCCCACAACGTTGATACGAAGGAAGGCAGACATCTCCACTATTGAAGAAGGACGATGGGTCACGACTTGTCTCGGATCTGATCTCGGTGGACTTCCATGTGGCGATGGGTTTCTTCGTGTCTGCACCCGGTCCGTGTCTGCCAAGGTGTTCTGCAGACCTTCAATTGCATGGCTCCGCGGACTCTCAGGGACACTAAAACGGCAGACACGCATGTTCGTTCCTAAAGGATAAACATAGAATCTCTGCAGGATTACCCTTTTCCTTTCACCCTCTTGTAATGAATTCATGTTGGGCTTTGTGGGCTCATTCCTCCACGAGTGATTTGATTCCCTTTTTCCTTGTGTTTTCCTGAAAAATGCGAAAGTAACATGGATCACCGAGATGCAAGAATTGTTTACGTGTTATTACTTCAATTCCCGCGTAACAATATATGGATTATATATTCAAGGCTTGCTAACCGTTTATCATCTAGTGCTTGGTCTGGACCCCTAACCATTGAAGAAGGTTGGCTGCGGCGAAGGATCATATCATGCGGGGGGGGGGGGGGGGGGGGGGTTCTCAATTAGGACAAAGAACCACTCATCACACAAGCGTTTAACAGGTCCAACTTGACGAGACTATAGGGCACGTGAAACTTGATTAATTCCTCTACATTTCTGTCTGTATGGCTTTTACCCTAGCAGGTTATTGTACCTAGCTGATCAATAAGATGGCTAGGAGTATCAAGTACATAAATCCGCACAAGATTTAAATGATTAAAAAGTACAGTGTAGTATGATCAAAGAGGTTGCTGGTGTTTAAATGCACCAAACATGAAAAGAAATCGATTTGCAAGCAATGGTGCACCTCGTAACAAGGATTCAATGACTGATGAAAGTTGACTACTGCTCCTAGAGTAAAACTGGACTTCCAGCAAAGAATGAATCTAGGTCCTACAGAGGGAAACTGATAACAGAGCCCAACTAAACGTTGTGATTTGATCCCGAAAGCAAGTGTTCTGTCTCGGATACGATGTCCTTCAAGGGAATTGACGTAACCCGAGAAAGAGAACTAGAAGAACTAGAAGTATTACTCGACAACCTGAGGGCAGCGACTTCTACTCGAAAAAATATCCACTGAAACCGACGCAACATCTCCAAGAAGGAGAAAAGGAAGACAGTTTTAAAGTTGTGACGTAGATGAGCTGATAACTTGTACGTCCAAGCCGCTCGCAACACCATGTTGCTTCCTATTGCCCAGTAATACACCTGATTCATTACAGAGATTTTGTATGAGAACCACAAAAAAATTGATTTTGGCTAATTAAACGAAATGCCTTCAGCTGTAGATTACTAAGTGTTTCACACTATCTTTAATGGTTATTTCAGTCGACTTCCAATTCTTGCAGCCAATCGTTGTTAGTTGCCAGAAAATTAAGTATGATACGAAACACAGTGATATATTCAGACCTTTTACGGCATTCCTTCTTTAGTCCTAACACCTATTCCAAGTACCACCTCAACCACTGAAGGTGACTTTCTGGCATAGCAACCACTTACCCAAGGTCGATTAAACATTAAAGTAGGTCGAAGAGACTGTTTAACAGGCTTCCACGGACCCTTCATCCACCTGCAAGAATCCCATTATCACTTTAAGTTGGATGTAAAATAATTGTGCCATACATAAAAACTAAAAGTTCAAGGAGTTGGTAATCTAATAATCACGGATAAAAACAAGTTTCTACAAATCATATCTTGATTGACGTGCCCCAATATTCCCTCAAAAAGTTCAAGAATCACACATCTGATTGATCTCTGAAGCTCATTTCGACAAAACCGTCAATTTAGAAAGTACTTCAAACTATGGTAGCGAGGGTAAAGTACAAACCCAAGATCCCAGTCCTTGGTAACATCCCACCAAAATGAGTAGCCGGAGTTGAGGATTGCACACAGCACCCACAGTGGACACAAGGTACTGAACCAGAATTGCAACTCCACGTGGTACTTGAGAGCTGACAGGAAGATAACCGGAAATGTTGTTGTGTACTTCAATGCTGCACCCACAAAAGAAAGAACCAGCATACTTCAAAGTCCGCCGTCTCCTCTTATGTAGGTAGTAAGCCTCGCTGTATCACTAATTCCACATAAAGCATGGACAATTGCTAGCTCTCAGTAGCAAGTATGTTAGCCACGTATGCAAAAAGTAACTATCATGGCATAGTTAAGTCAAACGTCGAAATCAGTAAACATTATACGCAAGAGTAAGAAAATCAACCCACATAGACAGCAGAACAAAAAAAAAAACAAAACAAAACAAAAAAAAAAAAGATTTTTAACAATAAGGTTAAGTTGAAAATGTACCATTGAAAAGACAAGTCTTGTCTTTTGTGTCATGATATTGTCTTAAGCACTGTAACAACCTGCTCAAGTAAGGATAAGCCAGAACGATAGGTATGTACATTGAGTGACCTCCGCAAGTATCTTTTGCGGTTAACCATGCGACAGTCGCAACCTGGTGCACAAAGGCAGAAAAGGCTGTAAGAAACAGATCTGTTCATAACTCACTGCATGATTCTAAATGCCCGGACCCAAAACAGCACGAGCATGATAAGGCTGTAAGTAGAATGACGACGCGAAAGCTTTCTCCCAACCAAATCAAACAAAATCCAACGTCATCCTACTCAGATGATCACAAACATAGCAGCTGGTTGGTATTTAGACAATAACCAAGGGAAGAAATATAGACTGGCTTTTCCAAGACGAAAGGGGACGCACATGATCTCGTACACAATAAACACTACCTACAGAGCTGTAGTCTGAAACTGCCAAAGAAGTGTGAAGTGCTTGCCTGCCGGTGATACATCCTGCAAACTGAGCGTTCCACATCGGACAAAACCTGCAAGAAACAAGTTGTTGTATGTGAGACCTTGGCGCTTACCGCTGAAACTGATAAGTCATCGCACTAGAGACAAGGTACTTATATGTATTGAATTACTACCTAGGAGATGAGATTAGAGGAAATTTGCAGCTCCTATAATCATCGTAATCATTTAAATCATAACAATGTCAAGGAGACCGTGCAGATAGTCAGCCTGAACTTCAAACAACTAGCTTGTAAACTTGGGCCATGGGCGTCAACACATCATCAACAAAGACGTCAGCAAATAACAGACTGCACAGCATCGTCAGGTCATAATGTCACCCACTTTGGCCATAGATGTCAGTACGTCCGCCACAAAGAAGTCGGCAAATGTTATTGGCTGTGCAAAATCAACAGCGAAAGAGGAGACCGTTATCAATGTGTAATTTGTCAGTTCCGAATGATAACAGTGTCAAGGAGACAGTGCAGACAGCTTCCGTCGTATCTTGCACCAAGATCACTCTAAACAGGAACATATGCATGCTGAAGCAAGAACATTCAAATCATCAATATGCCTACGTAGGGCAGCTAGCCTAGAAACGTTTGTTGATACCTGTAGCAATAATTTGTGATACTTGTAGTCAACATTAAATCGAACACGAAATCATGATGTATAACCAGCGAACCAAAACAGAGTAAGTGCAGGAAAGTAGATTTAAAGCTCTGAATACCCTCGACTAATTCTATAAATATAGTGATCAGTGTTGCAACTTACTAGTGCGCCTCTTTCTTAACCTACAATATCGCCTAAACCAACCGTGTATTCCTGTCGACTCCTAAAGCTCTTGGAACCAACAAACTGGAGTTTGCATTAGAACTTTTTTAGACTCAGAAAGGGTTAAGTTCAAAATCATTCCTTCCAATCGGACTCCACTTTTCTTCGTCAAGAAACAAACCTGAACAGGGAACGTAAGGCGGACTAGAGTCTTCAGGAAGAAGAATCTAGTATTCATGTAGAACATATCCAGAGGCAGTCCCAAAACCAATGGCACCGTCACATAGAGCAAGACCTGTGTGGACAGACAACGCTTCATCAAATTTGAACCCTGAAACAAGTACTCTTACTTTAGAAGACGAAAACAAAACGATTACACTGATAAGAATAAGAATTACACGCACAAACGTAGGACATCGTTATCCATAAGCTCAGATTTGTACACAAACGGCGCCTCACAATTCAAGCATACAGAATCGAAGAAAGACAAACATATTTGATCACATCCAGTAGGTATCATTCATCATACCATCCCTATAAAAGGTCAGACGAAAAGAATTTCAAAAAGATTGAGAACCTATGACGCAAAGCATAGTACTGATAGACAAGAAAGTTATTGGAATGCACAGATTGCAAGAGTAACGCGTATACTAATTTGCGTAATAACATGTAACAATTATGATTGTGATTTCGATAAGAACCGAGCACTTCCAAAAACCCAGAACATAACCGTCTTACCCAACAATCTGGGAAAAAAGAAAAACACGGTTAACCCCCACAAGGATTATTCCACACATGAGAGGGTATTATGTGCTTACTGGTTGTGAGGCTGCCATCGAGACCATGCCGTGTGAATAAAGATATAGATATGCAGTCATGCTTGTAATCACAGCCACAGTCATCCATGTTGCTATCTGGGACATAAGGAAAACCAGCTCATCACTTCCGTACTAGTACGCAATGAACCTCATTACATCACTGTTCAGTATTCAGTGAAGTCAAATAACTACACATATGGTTTTCAATTCCATATTGAATCGAAACAGGCATGAAACAAACATGAGGCTTATATGCAAGGTCATTACCGAAACACTAAAAATAGAGCAGATGTACACTCAAACAACAGAAAATGAAAAGCTTGGCTTTCACCTTCCAGATTTCATGGTGTGTGATGTGATTAGGATCTAGTTCAAACACTCTAGCATAAGGGAAGCGCGCGGTCAAAAATACCCATACATCAACTCCCCATAACCACACCATGGCAGACTGCAACACGAACAAGAACAGAATTAAAACGGCATAAGGATTTAGAAAATTTCAGTTCAAAGCTGGACTAAATTATCCAAAAAGTAGTTAGTAAATAATCTGGGCGTGCAAATGAACAGAACTTATTGAAGATAGCAATACACCAATACTTCGCAAATAAAATAAACAACCCACCACTACTCCTCTACAAGTATACCCAGCTTCAGTGGCGCATATTCCGCAGTGATGAAGGACTTAAAAGGCAGAAACAGATTGATTGTTGGTTGCTCACCATTAAAAAAACTGGATTGTAATATAGATACACTTCGTATAGGAATTTGTCGAGAGTCGTCACATTCATAAGTGTCAAAGACTCGTATGCCACCTGTACTCCATAACATGCTCACATCCGAACCAGTTAATCAATATGGAGGTATACGAAAGCCGATCTGTAAAAGAGCTTGTTAAGTTTGCAAGATTGGAGGGAAAAGAGAATCAGATGGGGAAAAATATTACCTTCAAACAAATTAGAATCCAAACAGCAAAAGAGATTGCCTACAACCACGCACAGCACCGAATGAAAAGTTAAAATACTTCATCTCTTCAAGTGAACTACTTAACTGAAAGAAGTATGTAAAACTGATGTCATCGATCTCTAAAAAAAACTAATATTGCCATGATGATCATAATAATCTCAAACATAAAGCTATCTTTAAGAATTTGTAAGAATTCGTAAGAATTAGTGTCCGACACAGTCGTGGAGTTGCTATGCACAATAGGAGAACTCTTACATATTAAGGTAGACCCAAAGCTCTGGTATAATCCACAATAGCAAGGTTACCTGCATCCCCCATGTTGAGGGAGCGTTACCCTTCATTACGCTCCCCTCTGAGGAAACACTATTGTCTCCAGCTTCCTGGTTTACCCCGCCACGCCCATTCTGTAGAGCTTAATTCTTAGGAATAAGACCAGAGCAATTTCAATGAGTTCAGTCCTCAAGATTCTGATGACCTAAGGCCTCCGCATTACTCCAGAATGAGCTCCAGAATAGGAAATAAAACCCCCGCTGAGACCGCAGTTTCAAATCATACATGTCAAAAAGAGGCTAACAAGAAGGAGGATGATGGTTTACATAACGTGCAATCGAAGTCTACAACCTGCGCATTAGCACCCATTTCAACCACGCACGTCACATTCGTGGGTGCTGCGCTTCGAACTCACCCAAATCTAGAGTGGTCGTTCTGTTTCTAGCCCGTCGTAGTGGTATATTCTTCACCCCCCCAACCGAGTGGAAGGAGTGCTGTCGGACTCTGTACATGGACATTCAAAGTGGAGAGAGAGATTGGTTGCTACCCATCGGTACGTGAGCCTCGCTCTCCTGTTACAGCCTAAATTTTGCTTCCCCCTCGCACGCCAAATAACACCTGCAAGACACGAGCACAGGCAAATCATGTCAAACTACTAGCTGATGCCCCACGATTCCATCTGTAGCAAAAGCAGGCTCACTGGTGACGCCTAATTCAATTTAGGTTGAAAACTTATAAGCTCTAGTTAGCATCATGCCCATGTACGCACATTATCGCATTGCACAACAGTCTGATTAACCATGTTTTTATTTTTATATTAGTCCTTAGACCAGAATCAATGACCGCGGATGACTACAGGCTCCTTTCATATCAGCTTATTAAGCAAGAGATTAAAAAGGTAGAGGGATTTCACAGCGTAGGTATAGCTTGGCTAGATAAATGAAATGCAAACCGAACAACTTAAAACCTTGCTCACCAATGAGGGAGTTCGATAATTTTCTGTCCGCAGGAATTTCCGCCGAAATTGGCCTCGACTGACAAGATGCAATGCTTGTGAGAAAACTCACAGTAAGATAACCTGACAGGATTCTCGGCCAAGGAAGAAAGTTTTTTATGCCCAAACAGACCCTGCAAGCAACACCTTAGGGAGTTGTCCAAATATCCACGACCTTGATCCTCAAATCAAAATTCTATCCCGTGTGTAATAAAATAAAATAAAACCAGATGCATGACCCAAGATGCAACTTCACCCAAATTCTGCACCCAACTGCCTGCTTGGAAAACGCGGATAAATTTTAAATCCGCACTGCAAAAAGCCTAAAATATATACGCACCGATACTTGTCGGAAATTATAACCTTAAGACACTCTCACGCTCATTGGCGTATCCCATCTTCTCCTATTAACGTGTTAAACAGGAATTATGAACCCAGCGGCCGCATTCCGTTTACTTATTGTTACGGAACAAAGAGAATAACAAAAACTTGTGGGAGGAAATGGAAATCTCAGGACCCCAAAGGTAGCAGATAAACAACTTGTAGGCGCGAAGGGTACAGTAGCGAGTGGGAGGACAATGGCGGATGGTTTATGGTGAAGTAAGAAACAGATATCGGAATGGGAGAAGGCGAGTGAGGTATCGTTGCAATCGTAAGGAAAGCGAGAGAGTGATGGAAGGCTACATAACGAGAAGTTCCGACGCCGTGGCAACGAGATCTCAGAACTGCTTCGCCCCCATTTTCTCTCGCAGTCCTCGCCGTCGTGTCGCAGGGAACATCATTGTGAACCCCCGGGAACCTCATTCGTTCCTTCTCACTTGCGGGCTGATTTTCATTCTCTGGGGTCGGTTTCAAAGGGGACGATCGGCCCCCAGAAGACGTGATGCATGACGTGCTCACGAAAGATCAAGAACCTCACGGTAATCTCATGACTAGAGTACTAATCATGTCTTGAAAGGGAGGTCTGTCGCTTAATTTCACACTATCTTCAGAGCAACAGAGAGCGAGAGCGGCGAGAGAGAGAGAGAGAGAGAGAGAGAGCCATCGTCAGCTACTTCTATTTACCGCATCCATTTCTATGGCTGCTACGAGAACAGAGGATGTGAAGGAGAGAATTGAGATCGTTCCACGAGTAAACTGGTGTGGAGCGCACCCAACTGCAGGAGTCTGAGTACTCGAGCATCAGAGGCAAGATGTGCATCGAATTTTCAGTGTCATGAAATGTACACGCCTTGCGGCGCCTACTCGCACACCGAAAAAGTGAAGAGATTCAGGCACTAGAAGTTGACAAATGAAATGTGTATTCGGGTGGCCATTCAGTATGCGGGAATACAAGAGCTGTGACATTTGAAAGTTAACCGAGCTATGCTGCACTGCCCCCAACAACCTCCACGAAACATTCCAGACATTACGGTATCACAAATCTAAGTAAAACGTCTACTAACACCATCCACCTCAGATGTGTTTCATGCACAGAGTAATGTTTCGATGATACAAAACATACACTGGAGCAAGTCCGAGATAATGAGTTTACAAGCAAATGAACAACACGATGACCAGAAAGAAATCGATATTGATTTCGTATGCCTACTTACAATGGAATAATAGATCATGAGATGCAAAGCCCGACACAGTTATTGTGGCTACACACTCTGTCTGCAAACTACCACTGTACAAAAATAAAATTGCAGCCTACTGCCATGGGTCTCTAAAACTGCACAGCAAGGAGGAGGGTTGTCTGAATCGTGCGCCACCTGCTGGTTTCTAAATCGCTTCACTGTTTCGGTGATGAGGTAGGCTGCGATGAATCGTCAACAGGGCATGGCATTCACCCTCTCTTGCCTTCACAGTTAACCATCCTTCCGCCATCAACGCTGCTCATGCGTCGTGACAGTACATGCAAACAAATGGACACATCCTAGTATTTGACTAAATATCGTCGCCATCGCTTTGCCTCTTGAAAGACACCTATTCGTGTATTTTGCGGTTGTATCCCGATTCTTATGCTTACAATAAACGATCAAGGATGTAGAAAAACCGCGACAACAAAGCGTTCAAAAATAAGCGGCACGCCTTTTGCGGTTAAACTGATTCGATCAGAAGCCAGCAGAAAAAATTAGAAGCACTCAAACTCGGGGACGCCGTTATCACCATCGTGGCGACCTCCCGTAGCCTTCTTTTTCTCGTCCGCCAAAGCTTGTCCTAAAGTTGGCACTCCGGCGGCGGCAGCCAGCTCGAGCCTGTAAGGCTTGGGGACCTCCGGAGGACATGCACAACGAATCAATGCCCAGTTCACGCCCTCAAAGAAAGGATGGGCCTTGATCTCGCCAGCGCCGCGAATGGAGCCGATACGCTTCATGGGGTCCTTCATTAACAGGCCCCTGATCAGGTCCTTCGCGCTGTCGGAGACGGTCACTGTGTCGGTATTGGGAGGAAAGATTAAGGGGTGCGACACGACGTTCGTGAGAGTGAGCTCATTGTCAGCTCCCTTGAACGGTGTCTTGGCATACAGTAGTTCGTAGAGAAAGATGCCGAATGTCCACCAGTCGACAGAGCTGCCATGGCCATCACCGGAAATTATTTCTGGAGCCAGATACTCGTGAGTTCCAACAAACGACATGGAGCGGACCTCGGTGGGTTCGACCACAAGCTCCGGCATGGAAGGAGGCGACACAGCACCCTTTTCGTTTTCGGACCGGCCAGATCGCTTCGACCGAAGCGCCATTGGTTTGCGGAACCGGTACTGGCTAGAGATTATAGGGACACACGACTGCAGAGCGACTTGTTGAGGCTCCGACATCCAGATCTCAGATGTGGCCCTTCGTTCGTTCCGGGATGGCAGTGCCGCAAGGATGGGTTGGGCCATGATCAGGCTGGGATTAACAGCACAACGGAGCGATAGGTCGAAATCAGAGAGCATGATGTGACCATCTTCTCGCACAAGAACATTCTCAGGTTTAAGATCGCGGTATACCACGCCCATCATGTGCAGATACTCCAGTGCCAGGAGGATCTCGGCTGCATAAAATCTGCAACCGACACAATCGCACCACCGAAAACATCATTACACTATGGATTTTAGATAAATTGTGGCAGCTCTCACACTTCATCGACTACTGACTTCGATTATGACACCGATTTACTGCACACATTTCTTAATGACAGATTCTGCTGAAACTTCTACAGTAGAATGTGTAGCATTAGAGGACGAATCCTAAACTCTTAAATGTAAAGGTCCGAGGATAGCAGGCCGTGTGTACCGAAGATGACAAATTGTGTAAAGTTTATCTAAACATGGAACTCGCCCAAAAACAAACCCGCGCACACAGGTAGGCCTCTTGCCTATTGGGTTCCAGATAAGCTTGAGATACTCTTTGATTTATGTGTAATATTACCGATGAAAATCCAGGGCAATAGTGGCACGAGGCTTTATAAACTTGACTGACTGACGTCAATGCAAGTGAAGTCTGAATGAGTTTAATGTCCAACGAGTATTTAGAGGGTTTCAGACGAGAGGATACTTGAGCTTAAACACCTGCCAAGGCTTCAGGAAATAAGAATTCCATGTACAAAAGTAGTTTGAAGCAAACTTACTTGGCAGCCATGTCGGGAAAGCATTTTCCTGCCTGTTTCTGACGAAGGGAATGCAAGTCTCCTCCAGAGCAGTACTCCATAACTAAGCATGAGAATTGAGCCGTATCGAAGTGGGCATACAGTGTTGGCAGAAAAGGATGGTCAAGCGACGCAAGAATCTCCTTCTCTGTTTGAGCCCGAGAAAGCTTCTTCCGGGTTGCGAGAGCGGCTTTGTCCATCACCTGGTTTACGTACAAGTAGCTTTCTATCAGCAATAATTAATTTATGCACATTTCGCACAGATACAACTCCATTTGTAAATGCAAAATAATCCACGAAACTTTATATTCTCTTGATGACATACAAAACAATGAAGGAAAAAAATCTATACAGAGATGCCCAAAATTGACCTTCATTGCAAAGTAGCAATCTGAGCCCCGCAGTTCGCACAAATACACGCTGCCAATATCTCCGCAACCCAGTCTTCGGAGCAGCTTAAAATGGCTAAGACCCACTGATCCATCCCTAGCCCTGAGGGCCTGTATGGCCTCCCAGTTCATATCATTCGACTTGTGTGGTTTGTTGTTGCTACTTGGTTTTCTGACCCATCGCAACAGACATCTCGCAAAATGAATACACCAACAACTCGCGAAGGACAACTTTAACCGTATTCAAAAACCACAACTTTTAGACACCAAACTTCATATTCAATTTTGTTTAAAAAATGGTAGATGAACTGAGCGAATTTACCTCAAGAGGACGTGACCAAGAACTGGTCCGCTGTGCTTCGTGCCGACCTCTTCGCCAGGCTCCACAGTAGATATAAACCTCGTGTTGCAGCTTTCGTAAGATTCGTCATCAGAGTTATGACCTGTAGACGTTTTGGTAGATCCACACTTGCGGTTCTTGGAATCTTTCGACGACACCTCCCGGAAGGACCCTAATCTGAAGGATCCGATCCGAAAAGACCCCATCCTTGAGCTCCCAACCTTGGGAGTGTCTTGGGGAGTAACCGCGTCGTTTTTGAACGAGATGAACTTCATGGATGCAGGTCTTCTGGCTCCGACTTCTAGGTTTCTGTACCTGTTGGATACTGCTACCTGTTGATAAATTATAGTCCACGGATTTTATGTTGTCGTCCGATGAGTTTCCATGATTTGCACGCACTTCCAATTGCCACTACAACTACTGAGCTCGGAGTCTGCCCGTTTTTGCCTCTCAGACCTCCACATCGTGCATCAGTAAGGCTGTCGATCCGACGCATCCACTCGAAACGTGAAGAGAACCATTAAGGCTAATTACCTCTGAAAACCACGCCACTCCAGCAGCTTCAACTGGTCAATCCGTTCATTTTAGAGTATAAACGAAGATAATCTGAATCTTCACTGCTCACGCGAGGTCCAAATGGATGCCCAAGCGATGATGCTTCAAACTCTAGTCAGTAAAACGATCCTGCAACCGGGCACACGGGTGAGAGATGAATCCACTTTCCTGTATTCCAGCTGATAGATCTTGCATTCAGAACCTAGGTTGCAACCATGAGCACATTTTCTTTTTATTCACACAAGGCGGACCTTGCCAATGGTACCGCCCGTCTTATCGAGCACTCAAGTGTCAAGCTCTCGGTAACACTTGCTACTGGGTATGGCCCAAGTTGCAAGTAGATTTAAACTGCTTACTATGATTTCGAACAATGTCTCAACTGTCAATGCTGGCATTGAACCCCCATTCGAGAATTCACAAGTGAGAATGTTTGTGCGGAAAAAAATATAAATAATGCGTGGAGATAAATTGGAAACGAAATGAAAAAGTTAACAATCGGCTCAATCGGTCAAGCTATCTCCCGTGGATGCCAAAAAACTGGCCTACTCTCCCACATTGTAATCACTCGGGTTTAAACAGTGCTTTGCATGCATGACTCACTTCAACGACAATGAGCTAAAACCCCCAAAAAACCCTTTGAGCAATTCGAGTGACAATCACGAGAGTGCGACTTCGCAAAAACCTCAGAAAGGCCATCATTAAACTTCAACAGCTTGCGGGTTTCCGCTTAAAGGGTTCAACGTCCTGCTGGTTTCGGAGACCCACCTGCAGGCGACACTGAAGCCTAACTCGCAACGATCGAGGAAGGGAGAACGCAAGAATCATGAGCGATCACTTCACGACGTTGCAAAGGAGCTCGAAGAAGAGAAGTCCAAGATCACACGAACAATGCCTCCTCGATACGGAATTGTCCGGACACCTACACAGATCTAATGCCCAATGCACTTGACTGTATACATGCAATCCGCGTAATCAAGAGACCGCATTGCGACAACAACACCAACAGCAATACCAACAACAATAAGTGCTGGCACATGGCATACCCACAGCATATGCGTCGGAAGCCATCCAGCAACGCAGGGAAATGACAATGACCGCCGGAGTCGGTTGCGAGGGCGAGTGAAGTGGGGGAGAGATGGACCAGACTGGCAAAATTGCAGAGAAGGGGCCAGGAATAGAGGCAACAGCGGCAGCAGAAATTCGAGCGACGGAAAGCAGGGGTATGGGGCGGACAGGGACGCGGGCGAAGCGCATCCGGCAGTGAGCGCCGCGCCTCCTTCGATGACGGAGCCAACCACCTTCACGCTCTTCTCGGCCTGGCCCTCACTCGTCATTTACTGCGGTCGGATAATCAACTTCAGACTCCATTGTCCGGATTCCTTTTCACAATGGCTGACACCAAGTAACGCGTGTGAAGTAGTAAATCCTCTTCGTGCCTGCGAATTAAACTCACGTCCAGCGAAAGAAAAAGAAAAAGAAAAAACTAGTCAACAACTCACCCATTCTGAGCCTTAAAAATTGCACCCACAACAGAATATTGGGGGATGTGAGGCACGGTAGCGACGCATGTGCAATGGCGCACGCAGGCACTTCATTTCTTCTACTCTTGCTTGCTTGCTATGTTGTTGCTGCTGCTGCAAGCCATCAATCCATCCATGCTTCCATCCGTGGCAATCATCTTCCTCCCCGCCTGCATTGCACCTTCATCACTGCCTGCTCCGTCAGGGCTCGCTTTGTGTAGCTCGCAATCCACGGCGAAAGGGGCGCGGCGGATCACGAGCCTGCTCCGCTGGTGCCCCGTGACCGTGGCTGCCTGCTCTTCTTCGTGTTTGTCATAACCCACGGCGAAGGCGCCGCGGCCGCTCACGAGCCTCATCTGCCCCATGACCGCGACCACAGCCGTCATTCCTGTTCAGCCTTTATGCTCTCTCCCTCAATTTTTGATGACTGCACTACATTACAGATACATGAATATGTAACCGTATAAATATATGTATATCTGTGTGTATTTATATTTATTATCTATGAAATAAAACAACTTTGGTTTAAGACAAAGAAGTCTTCTCATTGGCAGTGAAGACAGGAACACAAGAGCACAGGAATGCGGGGCTTTCCAAGGTCACATAGTTTGGAAGAGACTCTTCCCAAAAGCATTTACAGTTTTCTCGTGCCCCAATGCATTGCATGGGTTTCCACTTGTATTATATAAAATAGAGACATAAAGAAGCCTTCTCGTTTTCTGAACATGGATGAACACGGGAATGGATGGATAGTTGTGCCAGATATTGCAATATCCAATGGGACGGGTTTCCATTAATCATTTTAAATATATATATATATATATATATATACACACACACACACACACATATATATATATATATATATATATCTAAAAAGATGTAGAAATTGAAAGTAGATGTGGTGAATTTATTTTCAAATGATATATGTTGTTGCTACATGTGACAATAATTAATGACATTTTGATTTTGTTCTTTTAATTTACATATAATTCACAAAACAAGTTACATACATATAAGTTTTTGTTACATGCATGTTCAATGTGTTGTAATATTATTTAGAAAGAGGTGCTTAAAACAGATCTTGATATTACAAACTTGCATTAAAGTTCCAAAAATGAGTACAAAAACAGTAAATGTATTCAACTAACATTCTGAAATTTATACACTTTGCACATTTGTGTTGTGTGCAAATACAAAACTAACTGATAACTGTTGTAAAGTGTAATATTTGTTTGTAAACCACTCAAGGGTCAAACAGAATATATTTTTCAGGTTCAGTCATTCAAATATAATAATAATAATAATAATAATCCAATATTTGTAACTGCAAACCTTGTGGAAGGGTCCTATTAGCTAATATCTCCCCTTGTATAATATTCACATTTACATTTTTGTACAATAAAATCAATATAATTAAAAATATTATTTTCTGGTATATCAGATGGTTTTTTCTTAATACAAACAAATAAATCTAATGATAACAATTGTATTGAAATTATTTATTCTCAACACTAATGTGGCATCTCAGTTTGTGATATTGAATAAATAATTTAATTTATAAGCATTCAATATTTAATGTTTAAATAAAATTTGGATTAACATATTATATATGTATGTATGTCACACTTTGTATGTTCTAAAGAAAAAATTCAGAAGCCTCCCAATCAATAGATTAGTGGATATAAATAGCATTTTAACAAAAAAAATTGAACCCTAAATGTGTACCACACACACTATACATTCGTAGTGAATATAAACATATGATTCAATACTATAAAGACATACAAAAAATTGAAATTTATAGAAAATTTTAATCCAATTTTAGATGGATAAAATACAAATTTAATCACTTATTATTAAATAGATAAAAATATAGCATCATCAAAAAAAACTTGATGAAATTACTATAAATTTAGGAGGAATGATAAAACTATCAATTTTTTTTCTTAAAGAAACCCATTCTATCTTAAGCATCATTACACCCTTGGAGCCTCCATCTCTATTTCCAACCATTTTCCATTCTCAGCTCTCACTAAAGATGGCAACAAGAGGCTGGGAACATTGAGAATAGGGACGATGGTTGGGAACATGGGAATAGCAAGGAATGGGGTATGTGGGTTAATTTAGTAAAATTTTAATAATTTAATAAAATTTAGGCTGCTTTATCATTTTTCTTTGTATACATATAAATATATTAATATATAAATGAAATTAAATTTAAAATTATATAATATAAAATAAATCTACAATAAGATATGAAGTTTAATTATTAATTTTTTAATATAAAAAATTTATTGGATTTTAAAATATATGCATGTATTAAATTCTTTTTTATGAAGTTGAATAAAAAAATATAAATAACATAAACAAAAAACTAAAAACTGATTAATTTTATAAGACTTAATTTATTAATTTATTATTTTTTAATAAAAAATAAAATAAAAATAATAAATTATATTTTATAATTTAATTGAATATCATAACATCAAAAAGCATATATAAGAAAATTAAAATTTTGAAATAAAAAAATTAAAAACAAATTTAAAATAATTTTTGTATTTTGAATTTATATAAAATAATATTGTAGTCTATACATTTAAACATGTATGTATGTCTATATATATATATATATATATATATAAAGGTTATTTTTAATATTTTAAAATATTTTTTCGATGAATTTTTAAATATGATAATATAAAAAAATAAAATTTATGGTAATTATTACAATAAAACAAAATATATATAGATATATTGTAGTTATTTTTTAATATATCTACCATCATGTTTTGTCCTAAATATATATTGTAGAATATTTTATTTCAATTAATCAATATAAAAAATAAATTAAATATTAAATATTGAATATTAAAATTAGAATTAAAAAATTTAAAAATTATATATAAATATGTATATAATTCTATATTTATTAATGACGTGTAAAATTTCTTATATAAATATAAGCATATGCTTATTTATAAATGTGCTTATGTTTAGCTATAATATATGATTTTTTAAATCTAATATATAAATATAACTATCAAACATGAAAAATTAATTACTATTTGATTTATTTATTTATTTTCATTCATTTTATAGAATGGAATAATAATAATTATATTTTGATTTATTTAATTCTTGAAGATATTTTTTAAAAATTAAATATATAATTTTTTTATTTTAATTTTAAGTAACTAAATTTTGATTTTAATAAATAAAAAGATAGTATTTATATTGAAATAGATTTTTAGAAAACATAAATTTAATAAAATTCTAAAAAAAATTCAATCTTATACTACTTAAAGAAAGAAATTACACAAATTAAAGAAAGATATAAGATAGAAACTAAAATGATTGTTGCCAAATTAAAAATGACTATAGATTCTTGAACTAAAACATGAATATAAAAAATATATTATTAAAAATAGAGAAAACCTTACTCTTACCTCAATACATACTATCTAACTAAAGAGCTATATGGCAATACGTTATGGGTCATCCAACAAGTGTCCAATTTATAAAATAATTTTCTAACTTGCAATGCAAGTTTCTAATATTTTAATAACATGGCGAACTTGAAAAGTAAGTGGTTAACATGTGCGGCATATAGCCAAAGTTTTCAACCTACTAATCATCTATAAGCACTAAAGAAATTAAATTACATCTACAAAGCTTATAAAAGGCTTCCCTACAACATGTTATGAAATGTACTTATGTCTACTTACTTCTATGTAATTCTTCTTATCTTTATAAGTGCCAATATGTCCATAATATTATTCTTTCTTCTAAAGAAAATGTAGAATAGATATTAGTTTGTTTTCGTAAGATATTGGTAAAATAGACTAATAGCCCACACAATAGTCAGTTCAGGAGGACAGATGATTGATTTAGTTATAAAAAGCGGTTACTTACAGGATTACGGTTAGAATCTAGAAATCAGGAGTAATTATATAAGAATTGTAGAAGTTTGTTGGAGTACCAGACTGTGATAGTCATGAGCCGAGGTAAGCTTGGTGCTACTTCTTTATTTCTTTGTTTTTTTTTCTTTGTTATTGAAAAGTAA
Organism: Physcomitrium patens; assembly: GCF_059467195.1. Classification (NCBI taxonomy): domain Eukaryota; kingdom Viridiplantae; phylum Streptophyta; class Bryopsida; order Funariales; family Funariaceae; genus Physcomitrium; species Physcomitrium patens. The sequence goes on from NC_143418.1 coordinate 17,352,500, forward strand.
TGGATAGTTTCTGAATACCGAGAAGTGAGTCTGTGGAATAAATCAAAGATTGATTTATGAGTTATTGATTATGTAATTGGAGCACTCAGTGATTGAATTATATGAGGAGTTATTAGAAGATTATGATTGTTGTTTATTGAGAGTTGTGTATGTTTTGGACAAAAGAGGTTTGTGATTACAGAAATTCTGTGAATTCAGATTGGTTTGAATGTAGTCTATTATTTCTGGTGTTGGATGGAAATTATGTGTTTTGAACGGTCTTTTGAGAGTGCAAGGTTGCACACTGTTGTTATTAGTTGATGAATGAGTATTGTTATTGAGAGAAAGCATTGTAGTATTTCTTAGTGTTTTAGTGGTTCGAAAAACAGTTAATTGTGTGATTCTAACAAGCAAAACTCATGCACTTAGTCTTTCCCTGTCTTTGCATTCTCCTATACATGTTTATTTTGAAAGAAATTGTAGAATAAGTAAAACGACAACCACATTTTGGTACTGCTACCGAGGATAGATAATAGCATTGAGTGTTAGGAATTAACTAGCGGTTTAATTAGATGGGAGATAGGAAGCAAATTCAATAGAATATAATGAAAGAGTATGGTTATTAAGAATGAGAACTTAACAGTAAAGAGAATACAACAATTGAAATAAAGAATAGAGAGATCGCAAGCAAGAAATTTGTTGTATAACAAGCAAGAAATTTGTTGCGTAACAAGCAAGAACGGAAGTTAAAAAGGAATCATTGACAAAGTTGGATTAAACCATGGTTGGATGCCTGTCGGCATATCCGAGTCTATCCAAAAGCTAATCGACATCAAATATTTCAAAAGTATGTACCATTAGAGAAATTGCCATGAACCCTCGCAGAAAATTTGGTCAATAGACCAATGTTTTTCTTGAGGCCATTAACTGCGAGTGGGAGAATCACATAAGAATTAGGTACTCCATTGGATATGTTTCCAATAACAGAAGTTTTCAATTTCGACAAAACTGGTTCAATAGAATGGCATAAATTACGAATCAATAAGGACCAATTCAGTGTATTTCAAAATCTATCGTTTTCACCCCCAATTCAATTGACTAACTTAGTAAGGGACAATAATAACAAATTGACGAAACTTGAAAATTCAGAACAATCAATTGGAGAAGACGCCAGTTGTTTTGACAAAAGATTAAGTAGAACATTGTTCTCTTCAATGGCGATGGGTGGTCCAGTGGTTCCAATAGCAATACAAATGGGTGACGTGAGCGATTGCACAATGAGTGTGGCTCCATTACCTACTTTTAGGGATTTTCTAGGTGCGGATCCCGATCAATATTTGTCTTAGTTTCTTACAGCAGGTGTAGCCAATAATCGAAGAACTGAAGATATTTGGTTACAATGGTTGCTAGCAACCTTAAAGGACACGGCGTTTGAATGGTACAATCGTCAACCAGTGGGTCAATTTTTCAATTGGGAAGCATTAAAGAATGCATTTTTAATCCATTTTTGCTCAATTGGTTTTGAAGATCGACTTCGAGAAAGATTAATGATTAGCAAAATGGATCTAGGAGAAGCAGTGGAATCATACTATGGTCATGTGGCAGATATACTCTGCAAGTGGCTAAATCATCAAATGCCTGAGGCTTTTGTATTGTCCATATTAATCAACAGATTGCATCTACCCGAACTAAAAATGTTTGTAAAAGAAGCTCAACAAAATATGGTAATTGCATCTCTTAATAGAGCCAAGGTTTGGGAGGAATGCCATTATGATTAATTCTTAACTTTGGGTACCACGACGATTCTAATTCAAGGCAGCTATCAAAATCCGACTTGGAACTGATCAGTGGGTAGTTATCTATGGATGTTAAAAACAGTGGCCAATTCTAGTCCCAATATTCAGGGGCAAGTTAATGTCACCCCATTGCAAGCTATACCATCAAATGTGACAATAGCGTATGCTCCATATTTCTCGTATCAACAATAAGCGTTAACTACGATAGAGTTACCATTAATACCAGCCCCAAAAGATTCTAATGAAATCTTGTTATTGAACTTGACAAAGAAAATGGAAGAAATGGCCATTAATATGGCCAAGGATAAAGAGAAGAAGCATAAGCCTACAAATACTAGAACCAATATATGGTGCAGTAATTGTAAGGGCCATGGTCATTTGGTAACAAAATGCCCTTCACCTTTACAAATGATGGGTCAATGTATATTTTGTAGAGGAAAGCACTTAACAGCTAATTGTTAGAATTGGCAAAGGCAAAAATAATTCAGTAATCAGACCATGATCCTATCGACTCAATGGGACGTCAATCAATTTCAAATGAGAAATACGTATAAATGGAATGGAAATTGATCTAATCGACAAAATCAAGCATTCAATAACTTTCAAAGTTCCAATTTTAATCAGAGGTCTGCATCAAACCCCCAGACCTACGGTAAGGAGCAGCAGAGGTATCCGCAATATGCTCCATTGGCGTCATCAAACCAAGTACCCTCCGTACCAACGGGACAACTAGGATCATTTTCTAATCCTACATGGAACAAGTCTAGTAGGTATATACTAGTGGTGACACTCACTATGCCTGTTGGGGGTGCAAGAAGACCACTTCGTTGTTTTCATTGCAGACAAATTAGTCATTATGCTAGTGAATGTTCCAATCCCAGAGCCAATGATGATTATGTGCCAGTGTGTGGGAATTGCAAGCAATCGAGGCATACTTATCAGCAATGTAATACTCCGTTCAATTTCAATAATCGAGATCCACAGATCCAAAACCAAGGAAAAATGGAGGACATAAATCAAGATCTTCAAGATTCTCCAATAAATCGGGTGGAATGTGTCCAAGCCATTCTTACCAGGAGTCAGTAAAAGGAGAAAGGACCAATTCAACATTTGGGTGAGCTTGATGCGAAGGACCAATTTGATCCAATTACGGGGACATCCAATCAAAGTCTTGTTATGGACCTCCTACCTAGTATGAGACTTGACTCGGTTGGGCAACCCAATGAGGTCTCGCTTATGAAGGCTTTGGTTCTGTTTCAAGCTGTTCCGTTCTCTATGCAGTTTTGGAAAATGCCCTATCCATTGAAAGATCCTCTTGGGGGCACGAATTCCAAAGAAGCTCTGGCTACTATTCCAATTCCAAGTCTAGGACAGAAGAATATCTTACATCTCGAAGTTAAACTCAATCCAATGAAAAGAAAGAAGGCATTAGAAATTACCTTAAATATGGAATCCTATGATATTTTGAAGGATTTGGATACTATTTGACCTTCAATTTCTATGAAGTGACTTCTAGCGGTCGCATCAGAGTGTTGTTCTACATTGAATTCATCGTTAACATAGCATAGGCAACGCAATAAAGATGTTTGTGAGGTCAGTTTGAACCATGATCCAAGTGCATCAACCATCGATGTTTCGATTGACGGTGTTATGACCTCGGGTGTTTAAGTGGATGGTAATTCCAGCGTCAATTTAATAAATACTGATACAATGGATGCTTTAGATTTGGCACACTTAGTATCCACAACATTGGTATTAAAGATGGCAGATCATAGCCGAGTTAAACCAATGGGTATTTTACGGAGTGTTCAAACTATAATTACCGGTATTACGTATAAAATCGACAACATCGACTTTTGGTTACAACGTTTGACTTTAGCGTATCCAATTTTATTGAGATGATCTTGACTTTATCAAACGAAGGCCAAGAACGATTGAGATATGGATACTTTGATAATAGGCAAGGGTGGAGACAAAATGGTATTACAAATGTATCTAGTATACTATCACCGGGAGTCTCAATTGCCAGCATCTGAATTGACATCGGACGATGAGCTTAGCTTTGATGATGATGCAGTAGCACCAATTACGGAGGCATCTATGGAAGCACCCCAACACCTTGGAGTGGTATACCAATATGGCGGTCCGAGGGAGTACTTGATATACTCGTTGGATTCAAAAATCTCTACTAAAGTTAGTATTGATTAGATGATCAAGTATGATGTGCACCATGTGAGTGCCCTGGACGCAAGATTCAGTACTTTGCACATGTTGGACTTACCGACTGATTTGAAACCCGCACGGAAGTTGAAACAGAATATCGCCGCTACACCTTTATGTCAAACTATCAATTTGGCGACCACAGCAGAGCCTCGGACAATTAAGATCTATGAAGGTATTAAAGAACAGGAGTTGACCTGTTGGACATAATTTTTTTTTGCATCATAAATCAGCTTTTTCTTGGACTTATGATGATCTAAAAGATATCTTCGTTGAAGTTTGTGAGCATCATATCATTTTAGATGAGAATGCTAAACTAGTACGGCAGAGGCACCATCGCTTTAATCCTAAATATTTCCTCATGGTGAAGGAGGAATTGGACAAGCTTCTTGTGGTTGATTTTATTTACTCGGTACCAAATAGTGAGTGGATTTTTTCGATCGTGATGGTGCCGAAAAAGAACACAAAAATCCGAATTTGTCAGGATTTTTGAAAACTTAATGCAGCCACCAAGAAAGATTACTTCCCATTACCTTTCACAGATAGTATATTGGATGCCGTATGCAATGGGTGCTCACAAGGCTTTAATGGCAAGATATTAGTGGCCCACTATATTTTCTGATACACACCAATTTGTTTGTCGTTGTGATCCATGTCAACGAATTGATCGATCCACGGGCACTTCAGCCATGCCATTAGTACCAATCTTGGCAAATGCACTGTTTGAAAAATGGAGTATTGATTTTGTCGGTTCCATCGCACCAACATCAAAACTTGGCCAGAAGCGGTATATTTTAGTCGCCATGGACTATATAACAAAATGGACAGAGGCTATTGCTACTCGCCATGATAATGCTAGTACGGTGGCTATTTTTCTTTACGAGAATATTATAACTCGATTTGGGTGTTCGAAAGAATTGGTTAGTGATTGCGGCACCCATTTCATAAATGCTACCATAGCTGCCTTGACGAACACATATGAGATTAAGGATCAAAAAACTACTCCATATCATCCTCGTGCAAATGGGCAAATAGAAAAGATCAATGGAATTTTGTACAAGGTCTTGAGTAAGACAATTTCGGGGGCAGGTACCAATTGGAAGATCAAATTCTTTTCGACTTTGTAGGCGTATTGTACCGCATATAAAGTAACTACCAATACTACTCCATTCCAACTAGTTTATGAATAAGAAGTAATTTTTCTTATTGAATTGGAGGTTCAAAGTTTATGGATTACCTTGGATGAACGTCTCAGCGACAACGAGTCGTTATACTCTCGATTGGCAAAATTGGAGGAATTGGATGAAATATGGGCTACAGTTCTTTTCAACATAGAAGCAACTCAAAAATGGAGGAAGAGTTACTATAATAGTAAACTGCGTCCGAAGATTTTTATGCCCAATGATTTGGTATTACTGTATGATAGTCGGTTTAAGCATTTTTTGGGTAAATTTCAAGTTCGCTAGCATGGACCATATTGGGTGATTGAAGGTTTTTCCAATGGATCTGTTCAATTGGAGGATTTTATGGGCCATCGATTCAATACCTGCATTAATGGAAATCAATTACGGTTATTTAATACATAAAAACCGAGACGAGTTTTCATTGTTTTTGGAGAGAAACATGCAGTATGGATAACATGTTGTCATTATTACCAAGTAGTAAAAGAATAGGAGTGGAGCACCAATTAAAGTCATTTTGTGGTATTATTTTGGGTTGGTTGGAGTGCTATTTTCTTGTGTTTTTTGTGTATTCAATTGCGAGGATGCTGCACAGATAGAAGTGGGGCTATGTAGAATAGATATTAGTTTATTTTTGTAAGATATTGGTAAAATAGACTAATAGTCCACAGAATAGTCAATTCAGGAGGATGGATGATTGATTTAGTTATTAAAAGTGGTTAGTTACAAGATTACGGTTAGAATCTAGAAATCAGGAGTAATTATATAAGAATTGTAGAAGTTTGTTGGAGTACCAGACTGTGATAGTCATGAGCCGAGGTAAGCTTGGTGCTACTTCTTTATTTCTTTGTTTTTTTTCTTTGTTATTGAAAAGTAATGGATAGTTTCTGAATACCAAGAAGTGAGTCTGTGGAATAAATCAAAGATTGATTTATGAGTTATTGATTATGTAATTGGAGCACTGAGTGATTGAATTATATGAGGAGTTATTAGAAGATTATGATTGTTGTTTATTGAGAGCTGTGTATGTTTTGGACAAAAGAGGTTTGTGATTACAGAAATTTTGTGAATTCAGATTGGTTTGAGTGAAGTCTATTATTTCTGATGTTGGATGGAAATTATGTATTTTGAGCAGTCTTTTGAGAGTGCAAGGTTGCACACTATTGTTATTAGTTGATGAAGGAGTATTGTTATTGGGAGAAAGCATCGTAGTATTTCTTAGTATTTTAGTGGTTCGAAAAACAGTTAATTGTGTGATCCTAACAAGCAAAACTCATGCACTTAGTCTTTCCCTGTGTTTGAATTCTCCTATACATGTTTATTTTGAAAGAAATTATAGAATAAGTAAAACGACAACCACGGACAAGTTCCATAAGAAATGATAACTATATGTTGAAGAAGTCTAAAATGCAACAAATTGTATTTTCTACATACTTTGATTTTTTTTTTTTTTAAGATATTTATTTATTTCTCTCAACCATCAATAGTGTTCTATATTGTTTCCAAAATGGAATAGAGATTGTTTTTTATAATAGTCATGTGTATTGATCTTTTATTATTCTTCATCTTCATTTAATTGTGAATTTATTATCATGTGTAGCTTTAATAAATGATTTGTAAAAAATTTGTAATAGAATTATTAACTTTTAAGAAGTCAAAATTATCAAATTATAGTTGATAAACATAATTAATATAAAAAATTAATTATTAAATATAAGAATGTATTATTTTATTATGAATAAACTTTATCAATAACAAAAGATTTATTGAATTATCTTAATGGTAGTTGATGATTCATTTAAATTTTGTTCTAATTTGATGATCCATCAATTTTTTTTATTCATTAGTTTAAAGATATAAGGTTCATATTAATTTTTTTATCTACCTTCTATATTTTGAAAACAATTCTCTAATATTTAGATACAAATTGGATCTCTCTATCTAATATAACATCTTTTTGTAGTATACAATAGTAATAGATGTTGCAGAAACAAAATGTAGAACTGATGTGTCTTCACTTGTGATAGTTTTTGTACATGGTACAAAATATGTAATCTTAATAAAGAAATCTAGATTCAAAAATATAGAATCATAAGAGCTTAAAATTAAAAGATCTGTATTTAAATCCATAGAAATAAATGATCATAGTCGTTATAATATATGTACATTACATCATTGTAAAAAGTCTTTAATTGCATTCTATATTTAATTCTAGTTAAAAAATTGTGTTGAAATTCAAGAGTACGTACTTGTGTTTTTTTTTTAAAAAAAAATATCAGCATCATTTGAAAAAATATATATATTCTAAAATTTAAACTTAAAAGTGAGATAAGATTTAACAAAATTATTTTTAATATCATGCACAAAAACATTTGTAGACATACTTGATTGAACTTAATCAAGAAATATTGAATTAATAATCAATATTAATTTTATTACTTAAAGATGAAATTATTCCAACTTCAAAATATATATATATATATATATATATATTAATGAATAATTACATATTTTGTTCTAGTACAAGATTTTAAATATATATATATATATATATATATATATTAAAAAAATCTTAATAAATTATATTGAATAAAAAACTTAATAAATACATATTTTAATGGACTTGATAACAATTTAAAGTACATAGTAATCTAAAATACTTCTAATTTTTGTAATTAATATAAATAATCACTAAATTTGAAGCACCTTCTAAATAATGGCAATATATTTGAAATAAGTATAAAATTGCAAGAATTTATTTATTATGGATTTTTTAATTACTCCCAGATATTAATTTTTTTTAAAATAAAAAATTCTAAGGTAAATTTTTTTATTTATTTCTATTTGAAATAATATTACATAAAAAATAATGTCTATTTTTTTTAAAAAAAAGTGTTTTGAAAAAAATAAATATAATATAAAAATGGATTATAGTAAAAATTGTCTTTAAAGATTTAAATAAAGCTTAAGCTTCTTTATTCTACTTAAGTTTGTCTTTACAAATCAAATATATAAATAAAGCTATAACTTGAGAAAGAATTTATCAATGATAAGAACTTAATGAAGGTAAATAAATAAGTGAGACTTTTTTCAAAGAAAGACGACAAAATAGAAATAAAAGAGTATGTATATTCAAAAGAAACTAGAATGGTTATTGCCAAAAGACAATAACAATGATTGATCCTTGAAAATAGAGTAGAAGCAAGAAAGAAGTTGGCAAGAGTGAAGAAGGCTTTATACTTGCTTCTATATATACTATTTACATAAGAATTATGTAACAATGTTTTATTGGATCTTCAACACATATCAAATTTGCAAGACACATGTTTTTAACTTATAAGACAAGTTTCCTATATATGCGCCATATTCTTAGCCAGAAGCTATCAATATATGTGATACGAGGCTAATTTGTTGGTCAAATTTTTAATCTATTAATCACCTATAAACATGTATACAAGTGAAAATGCATATATAAAGCTTATATGAAGCTTTTCTATAAAACATTATCAAATTAATTTATTTTTACTTAATTTTGTCTATCTATATTATCTATATAATTATAAGTATATTTGTAAGAAAACCTTGTTAAAATCCAATAATAATTAACAAATCTCACAAAATATTAGGCATCTCTTATTTTATTGGAATCTTAAAATCTATGATAGTTTGAATTTTTTTAGGATATATCATAAAACCATTATTTGAAATGATATATCCTAAGAAGTCAACTTGAATAGAATAAAATACACACTTTTCTATCTTGGTGCATAGTCTTACATTTCTAAGTTTTTGTAATACACACCAAATATGAAGTTCATACTATTTTGCCTTCTTAGAGTAAATTGAAATATTGTCTAGATAACAAACAACAAAATCATCTAGAAACTCTCAAAAAAAATCATTTATTAGATGCTGAAATATAGTTGGTATATTTGAAAATCCAAAAGACATGATATAATATTTAAAATACCTATAACTCATTTAAAATATTATCTTACATTCATATCTTTTTTTAATATGTATAAGATAGTATGCTCTTTGTAGCTCTATTTTTGTATAAATCTTTGCTTGATTTTATTGATTAAAAAAGTCTTAATATTAAATATATAAGATACTTATTCTTGATGTTAATCCTATTAAATCATTGATAATCTACTTATATCTCTAATAATAAGTTTTTTTTTCAATAATAATTTGATAATCCATGTACTATCTTTAAATGCTGCTAGAAATCATTTTATTACAAAAAATAGATGTAATATAAATATAAATAAATAAATAAATAAAATATTTCTTTTGCAATATAAATAAAAGTTTTTGCATCTACAAAAAAGAATTTAGTTGTATTAGACATATAACTTTCGATTTAATTAAAAAAATATCTTAGTTATGCTATGGAAAAATTTGAAATTATAAAAAATCCAATTTATCTTAAAGTTACTTTTCTCTTACCAATATGAACCTAAAATGAATAATTTAGAAAAAAATTTAATAATATTAAATATTACTTAGCTATTATTACCATTTATTGCTACATTTTAAAGAATAGTTTTAAAAATAACATGTATAGAGGAAAAAAGACTATCATCTATGACTTCTATATGCATGGATATAATTTTTTTAACAACGACATAATATGTATTTAAACAAAGTCTTTATTTTTTTTTAAATTAAGATTCTTGAATCTAACAATGTAAATGCTTTGAGATTTTAAGTCTTAAGCAAACATCTATTATAAAAAAAATTAAAAAAATTAATAAAAAAATAAGAACTACACTAAATATTGTATAAGATTCCATTTTCACAATTTCTATTGTAATTGGACAAATTTGATTTTAAACATATTTTCTTTATTGATAACTATTTTTTTATTTTTTTTTGTTTTTTTTGTAATAGCATTATTTCTTTAAAGAATATTGAGCAATATATTTAGGTTCTCTATAATATAAGCAAAATCTTTATTAATAATATTGAATCTTTTCTTGTTTGGTTAGAAGTTAAAATATATTTCATTAATTTGTTGTATTAATATTTTGTAATAATGAATTATTTCAATGAATTAGCTTTTAACATTATTAATATAAAAAAAATTATATTATCTTTTAATCCATATCAAAATTGGTTGGTAAGTCTTTTATCATTTCAATCAACATTGCAAGCAAGATTTTTAAATTTGGCAACATATCTTGTAGCTAATTGTAATCCTTGTTGTAAACATATAAATTTTGTTTTTAGTATTTGTTTTTAATTAATTTTTCCAAATATAATTATAAAAATTTCTTAGGATAAATTTAAATCAAATAAGTGTCAAAAATTCTTTTCAATTAAAGATAAAAATTAAGAGATAATCCTTCCAAATAGAAATATACTTATAAATCTAATTTAAGTAATTTTATTAAAATAGTGAAAATGATGCAATCTTAAATAGAGCTAAATTATTTGTATAAATTTTTAAAATTTTGACCTTATTCCAATAAACTTCTCTAGCATATTAAACTTTATTTGCTTCAAAATTATAGTAGCAAGACTTTTTGATTCACTTATAAAATTTATTTTCTTACTTTTCTTGGTTGTATAATTTCTTATTGTAGACATCAGACTTTATTGTTGATTTTTTGTATAAATATAGAAATATTAATTTTATTGTTGATAGTAGTAATCCATAAAACTTAGGTTCTAAGAGTATTAATAAGCTTATGAAGATTTATAATAGCTGCAAATTTATTTTCACTACTAGCAAGTACATCATCCATAATTTATTTTTCTTTTATATTTATAATAGACAACTTTAATAAATCTACAAGTCAAATTAAATGAAGGTAATCCACAATCTATAATATTAAATCAAAACTTCTACAAAAAAAGATAACCTACTCTTTTTAAAGAAAGAATTATTACAAGAAAAATAAAAATATTTATTAAAAGATGATAGTTTGCAATCTTTAAAATACAATAAGAAGTGAGATAATTCATTTATTTCTAAAAAAACAAAAATTAAAAATTAAAATTTTTGTCAAACTCTCAAAGACATGAGTTATAAAAAATCTCTAAAAAAATATTAAATTTTTAAGAACTTTACAAAATCAAGATTACATTATGAGATTTTAGATTTTATAAAATTAAATAATTAAAAAAAATATGAATATTTTAGCATTACTTTAGCAATATTATAGAATTTTATTTTTAAAATTAGAAATATGAATCTACTTATTTTAAATGTTTTTATTGATATAAAGTTAATTGAGTTGTCAAATTAAAGTTAATTAAAATTTAATTAGGTTAAAGACTCAAAATTTAGATTTTAAGGATTATTGAAGGCTTCTACAATTTTGAGCAATTTGCTTATTGATTTCAAATTATTTTTTGTGAAATAGTAGTAAAATTAGTTTGCAATATTTTCACAAATTTTAAAGACAAATTAATATTGAAATAAGGAGCCATTTTTCTAAGTAGATTAATATTAAAATTAAAAAAGAAGACAATTGACATCCAAGCAAATTATGAGCTTTTTATTCTAATCAGGTTATCATGTTTTTTATTAGTTGCAAGTTACACATTTATCTTCTACAACCAAGTTCTTGATGCATTCTCAAATAAGACAACATATAATATAACATGGTTGACAAGAATAAAGAAGACCTCATTCTTACATCAACATATATTATCTAACTTAAGAGCTATATGGCAATGTTCTATGAATCATTTAACACATGTCTAATTTACAAAAGAAGTGTCTAACTTGCAACACAAGTTTCTAACATATGTGCCACATATCCAACTTGAATAACAAGTCAATATCTACAGCACATCGCCAACTTGTATAATAAGTTGCGAATATTTGCAACACATGGCTAACTTATTAGCCAAATTTTTAACCTACTAATCACCTATAAATATTTAAAAAGCTAAATCTTCATCTAGAAAGCTTCTCCACAATATATTATCAAATATACATAATTTTACTTAATTCTATATAATTACTCTTATCTTTACTAATATTGTTATGTCTATGACAATACAATGTCAAAATATATAAACTTACTTTGATAAAAGATTTGATATACATTGATATATATATATATACATATACAAAGACATGTATACATATATAATTTTAAGAAATTTATGATATTTCATATTCATTAGTTTATGAGATGTAAAATATTTGTAATTAGTGGTTTTTTATTGAAATTTTAAAATATTATAGCTTCACCAACATATTAAAATTTTTATTAAATTTAATCATATTCAATATCATTTGGACATAAGTAATTAGACACATTCTATTATAATAAACAAGTATGACAATGACTTTGCATATTACAATTGGATTTCATTTAATGCAAATATCAATTAGACTAATTAAAAAGACGGATTCTATTGAAATATCTTTAATTTGGTAAATAATAACACAATTCTAAAGTATAAAATTCTTGTAATCACAAAAATATGTATCAATATTGTAGTGTTGCAATGACTTAATCAAATTGAAAATAATAAATAATAAAAGAAAAAATATCACTATATTTAGCTAACAAGATTTTTTTGTATAAACTTTATTAACATGGATTAAATAGATACAGAAGGGAAAAAAAATGTATTATTGAAATTTTAAAATGCATTGGTAGTAATGCATCTATTTCTTCTTTGTATTATTTGGCCAGTTGTAGAAGATATGTGTAGGAAAAAAACTAATAATTTTTTTAATAGTAACACAATAATCATTTGATGATATATTTAATAAAAAAATGATTTTTTTCTCGATTAAAATATCTCATTTTATTTTATTTTATTAAAAATCCATTTATTACATTCTAATGCAAGTGATAATTTTAAAAAATGTTGTATTTATTGTAACCATTATACAAGATACCATATCCTCCTCCTATTTAAAAACAAAAACCCCCTATTTGCAGTATCTATCATGACACAATGTAAAAAATATTACACAATTGTCAAAGATAATTTAAACAGCACTGAAATTTGATGCAAAATAGAGCAACCAAGCAAGACCAGGAGATAATTTGATGGATGGATGGATGAAGGGAGGATGAATGATTCCGCGTTGAGTAAGGGCAGGGGTGAGTCAGCAATACCACTCCAGCTCAGCAATCAGATATGGTGACCTGGATTCATAGGCAGCTAGGCACCAACATATACATGGTAGCTGGGCGGTACATAGGTAGGAAGGCAGGTAGCTAGTTTGATAGGTAGGAAAGTAGGCGGGATAACGGATGGGAGAAGGAAGGGAGGCTTTTGGATGAATGATAAACGAGTCGTTGGATGAAGTATTCCACCATCCATATTTATGGCTGGATTCCATTTATTATTTAATGAAAGTTTGATAGATGCGGTTGTTTATTTACATACAACATTAACGTAAATGAATAAATTTACATCTATGGTGTGCACATTATGCAATACTTGGAAATGTTTATTATTTTGTAACAAAAGGATTTATCCATTGTTTATTTTTGCATTTCATTTTATATTTGACAAATAAAATATTATATAAAACAAAACATACAAGCATTTATGCTTAAATACCATGTCAAATCATCTAGAAGATATTTTTTTTATTGGTTGAAACAATTTATGTAATTTTTGCATTAAGAAGTACAAATAATATTTGTAGTAATAATAAAAGAAATATTCTCTAATAATAATAATATATTTAAGTTATAAATAATACATAATGGATTCTGACATGAAAAATAAACTAACAAAAGTTGTAACTAAGTAACACAAGATATAAATATACATACATATATTTTTTCATTTTTTTATTGATGGAAATAAGTGGAACAAATAAATGGTTGAACAACTTGTCGTAAGAGATAAACCATTGGAAAACAATTCTAAGTACAAAAATGGAACCTTCTAGTTCACATTATTTCTCTATTCAATGGCATAAGTTTCTGCCACTCCAAAAAACTACTTCGTGAACAAGTCCACATACAAGATGAAAAATCGTGAAACATCGTCCTTAAAAGTCAATATATATAAGTAAAAAAGAGAAGCAGAGAAACTTTGGTTTTACGAGTGAAAGTGGAGCTGGGTCATTGAAAAATGAATAAATAAATAAATAGACAAATAAATTATGAAGATAAAGATGACAAAGGAGAAACTGTACTAAAATAAGAGCACCCCCTCAGTTTCTTCACCAGGCCAAGTGGGATGTGAAGCAAAGCACGTACTCTCTCGAAGTCTGAAGGCATACAATTCCAGTTGCAGCCTTCGGCTTCAGTTTGCTAGATTAGCACCTGCTTTTGTCCTTTTGGAGCTTCTGAATAGAACCATTTGTCTGCAAAAAAGCTGCACAAGGCATGGTGGGTGACACTTCTTGGAGAATCTTAAGAAACGACAAAGAAAAATGGGACTGAAAGGTGGAATGAATCCATGTCTTCAAAGGGAGCAGTGACAGGAAAAACGCAAGGAATGTCGAGTTTCTCCACACAGTTATCTCATCAGATATTGAATTGGTTGGATGAAGGAAAATACTGCAAAGCTTTACACTTTTTCAAACACGTTTTGTTGTGGTATTTACATCGCATCCCCACTCCCGAACCATGATGTGTTCAATCATTTTGTTTATTGCAGTTTCGGCATCATGCTGTGACACACATTCTTGTGTATTTTTTACAGTTTTTATGCTGTGATCATTCCAACCAAAATTCTTTGGCAATTAATATCCCCCACGTTGCTAGGAGAAATAGCGGTCAAATGCACGAAGAAGATCGAGGGACGAGTAGAGAGGTTCAGAATTCAACAAGTAATATTTGCAGGGACTTCTTAATATGTACAAACTCCACTGACTCAAGATCATTCGAACCAACAACAGTCGAAGTTAGCCACTACAACAACCAATTTCATCGAGTAGGGTGCCAATAGCAGGATAGTCACATTTCTTGAGTACTGAGTAACTATGGAGCATCAAAAGACAGGATTGAGCACACCACCAATTTGGTGGTCTTCAGACAAGCTGTAAGAAAGAGGTTTCGACCCCAAGACAGTCTCTAGCCAAGGAGGCCCCAAGGCAGTCTCAAGCCCCGCGAAAAAACCACTACTAGTAACCTAACGGAGGTAAATACGATAATAGGCTTAACATTTAGCGAAATGTACAGAACTGTATCACCTGGCTTTTTGGTAATTTCTGTCTGTAAATTGGTAAGCGTTTGCAGTGAGGACACAGGTTCTATGCCTAGTAATGAGTCCATGAAATGGTTGATTCATATGCCCCCAGCTCACGGATGCACTCGGTCTCTTCGGGGCTGACCCATCTTTGCTTTAGCATACTCAACCCGCATTCCTCCTCTGTCAACCGCGGGAAGATGCTTGCTATTTTGCAGCGCCGAAAGTGCTTGAGTGGAACATCGGATATCCTGCATTGATACAGCAGCGGTACGATGATTACTGGACTGCAAAGCGATATTGGGGTAGTGGTGCTACTGCCTAGTTTTTGTTTGTTTCCAAATGTAGCAGTAATTCAGATTCATGGAAAAGTTTCAAGAAACTAAAAGTGACTTCCGATGTTCTTACTTGAAATTCAACAAAAGCTACTGGTTGACCAGCTTTCATTTGATATTTCAGTTTTGAAAATCCAGGGTATCTGCGCAACAAACCCACAGTATTAGCATTAACAGTATACTTTAGAATAGGAGAGGGGGGAAATAAATAAATAAATAAATAAAAAGGACGAAAGAATGTGAGTACAAGACTAATTTCATCAATGTCCAAGACATGATATTATCCCTACTAATAGACCGGTTGACGGTCATAGTCTTCGACCTTGACCGCTTTTGACTGGTTCATTAAAAACTCAATTCATGTATGTACATATTCAAAAAGAAAATTTTGAGCACTGTTAAAGAAGAGAGGGGGGCCAGAAAGGAAGGGGGTATGTTGTGCCTTGCCTGGATAGTAGTTGCGATAGCTCCTCCTCAGTGCATGAAGGGCCCAGGTTTGCAATAAACAGGGTAGAGCATGGGGGATTGCTCCCAGGTGCTGGAGGAGGTAGGGGAACCATGCCCTGAAACCGTCGCAAATTGGTAAAATCACTTAACTTAGGACTCAAATAACAGTCAATATGAACTCGACATACTTAAACCCAACGTTGAGGGGCCGGATAAAGTGAGCAGAATGTGCTGAGATAACTTTACGATTAAATGTTCTCCACATGCACACATTGTGTCTGAGCATAAAATAGGCCTACCCTGACAACTCCTTAGTGTAAGATTTACAGAAAGAGAACAGAACTTCAAATTAATTTATAAATAAATAATAAATAATAAATAAATAAAAACATCTCTATATTCCTTCATTGCGGAACTAGGTTTATAAACCCTTAACAATGACAAGCAACCAGGATGCTACTCAAAACCATGTATCAAACAGTGTAAAGGGCAATGAAATTTAAATCTAGGAAAGATAAGGGCTTAAAAGCCACTCACCATCATGTGCCCTGATATACCTTCTTGGCCGTTGAATGGAGGAGCCATCATGCCACCGCTGCAACCCCTCAATCCACCATAAATTCATAAGGAACCAACTAAGACCTCACAAGCTACTAAAACGAATGAGAAAAGGGTAACTTGAGTTCCAAAATCTAAAGGCCTCAATATTTCCAAAGAGTGAACATGTAGCGACTCCTGTGATACTTCACAGGTCATACGTCATTGATATCAAAGTAGTAAAAGTCAACATTCGATCTTACATACTCATGGTAGTACTACTGATAGATCCAGCGGCTGTTCCAAGATTTATATAAGGAATAACGTAACAGCTTGCGACTAAGGACCTGGAACCTGCCACTCCTAAACCAGTACTACAAATCCTAAAAATTTGCGTCTCATGAACTTTGATTCAACAGAATTCTGCACTATAATGAAACCAATGTTGAAGTCATGAGGAAGATTGTGACTTAAAATGCACAAGCAACTGCCTCCGACCACACTGTAACACACCCTAAAATTCTGAAATGAGGAGAGGATGAAAGCTCATGTTCTCATCCAGAAGAACCTGGGCATCGCACTATGTTACTCACCCACTAATTAAGGCGTCAGTCCTGTGCCAATGGTTTGTGCTGACGACCCTGAGCAGCCAAAAGAGGTGCTACCAATTTAGACTACAAAAAACTTTCATAAACTTTCGAAGTTTCGAACGGATTGCCTACTTTTTTCAAGATTCTAACGGGTGCAAAAAATACCCAATTCATTACTTGTCAATCCTTGCACATCTGCATCCATGCGCAAGAATTCACAGATCACTCAAGATCACGCCAGACTTCTTCAATCTCAAAATTGAAAATGTTACAATATGCTGCTCATGCAGCAATCCTAACGACAGCTTGCTGACTAGAACTTATCCTCCGATCAACCACGCTCTCATAAAGTCAATAATCATGCTTATTACAAGGCTACCTCATCGAGATAGGTAAGTGCTGATTAGAGCAAAACAAAATCATTTTAATACTTCAGCTAGGCCCACTACTTCTCCTCAGGATGTAATGAAGAAATGCGAACTCCTGAAATGAGGACCGCCCCACCAACCAGCATCCAGACATATAAGAGCGGATTATGACCAAGCAAGACTTGAAATTACACTAGTGCAAGGAACAACCGTCAAACAAAAGAACTCTTTACCTTGACTATACAAACAGCAGTCAGCTGACATCGCGAGCTTGCTACAGTGGCTAGAACACACTTGAGTGCCTTAGCAACTATTGGGAGATAACTACAAGTGGAAGTAGGCTATGTGCGTGAAAAATGACCTCGGTGGAGGGGGGAATCCAGGCATGTCGTTGAATATGGAGGGATGCAGCCCAGGCATGTGCAAAGTGGCTCCAACCCCTGTGAGCGTGAATCCAAAAACCGTGCCACAAAAGCTCTCCGTGAGTGTCTTGACTGTGAGTAAAGTGCACTATGTAACTACAGGAGTAATGTCCGAACAAAGTGCACTAATAGTTTTCAAGAGGATAACTAATACAACACTCAAATTGGTTGTACGAACCCCACACTGTAGATCGATGAATTTCTCCAGTGTATAAAAACTCTACTTATGAAGCTTCACCGTGTTCAAGAATTTCAGTAATTGACAGAAGGCAAGTACTAGCCATCCAAAGAGAACCTTATGCCATACAACATACGACTGGCAAGAGACACTCCGCAAAAGTTATTAGCACAAACCATGGTCAAGTTGCTAAAAAGGAACTAGCATTGCAACGACTGGTCCATCTCTTCTAGCAATGACACGCTACCACTATTCTCAGTTTCCCTCATGATCGAATGAACATTCAAGCTCTGCTTGACATTAGCTAATGACCATGCAAAGCCAGTCAACATCAAGCCAAGATGCTGCAAACAGCCAACCCTCAAAGTCTTAACTTAACTGTTCTACATCAAACCAATCAGATCACAGTCCAGATGGGGAAGAAAGAGGGAACACAACTAGAAAAATTTCTGCCCCAAAAAGAAAACCGTACCTGGCTCAGCGAATGTCCCAACTACTCCAAGAGGCCCTCTTGTGCGCTTTTCAGCAACTGTAGCTCCATCCTCTGACCTTCCAGTAACCAATTCAACAATTCGTAAATAAGAACAACAATCAACTGAACGAAATATGTGAGTAAGCTAGCCTTGACTTTGTTCTTTAAAAAAGAAAAGCATCACATAAATACTGGCTGCGGAAGAAGGTGAGGTTGGAACCGCAAAATATCGGTTAACTATTATAACCTAAATTTTACATCCTGCAAACATAATCAAATAAAGTTGTACTAGACCATAGCAGTTTTACTTGCCATCTAAAATAAGAAAGTGGTTCAAAATGAACCTTAACCTTGAGGTTCAGCTTTAATTGTAATCTACCTTATTAAACCTACTTACCAGGATGCTCATAACTCCTCTTGGTACTTATATTAATTTGTGAAGAAAATCAAGACTAAGTGCTTGTGTCTCCATGTGAAGGTGCTACAATCAGACTCGGATCAATCATCCCATACGCAATGTAACACATCTCCTTCCATGAATAACCCTCAAAAGTAATAGTTAAGAACCTGAACGTGACCGCTTGGTGCGAGAGTTAGCGCGAGCGAGCTCAATATGCAGCACCGCTCCTGTCTGCGGGTCAAACTTGAGCCCCTGCGAGAGGACAACTGAGTCAGCAACGTTGTATACTTCATATCAACATGACTCAACCAACATAACTAACTAGATGCAAAGCGAATGAGACATGAAAAATAGATAGCAGAGGCTCTTCACAAGAAGCATGATGAGAAATGTTCCAGGTGCTATTACATTGAGTTCTTCCTTTGCTTTTAAAGCTGTTGCCTGGTCTGTGAAAACTGCAAATGCCACTATCTGCAAACGCAACGAATGTAAGAGAACCAGCTACACAACCCCAACACACGAGGATTGCCGACGGCGTGTATGCACGAAGATTGTAGCTCTGCAATTGAACATACTTACACGAAAACTTCCATTGATCTCTCAAAATTACCACATGGAATGCCCTGCACGTGTTGAAAAGACAACAACTCCAGCACATGTGCTATATGAATGAGCAGAGAAAGACCTGAAATCCACGTCCGGAGAATTTCAGTTGACAGGACTCATAACCCTCAAAGTTGCGAAAGAGGTTGTATATCTCCCGCTCCTTTATGTCATCAGGAAGACCTGACAAAAATAATGTCTTCACCTCTTCCTCGGCCATCCCTGCAAGAGAAAATGGAATAAAGATAAAAGTGAAAAACGAACTCCTTTAAAAACTGTAAGAAAAGCAGAAATATCAGCGAGCATAAAAATTCCTGATAGTTTTTATACAGGTTGTAAGATGTCAATTATTTTACAGACATTTAAACAAACAGCTTATCTTAAAAAGCAAACATCTGTTAGTTTAATGTAAGCAGGGCTGAACTATGGTCACTTCTGTCCAGAAAAGAAAATCCAGAAAATCCAGAAAAGCTCACGCATTTTTTAGATTTCGACCTACCGATGCCAAAAACCGAGCTTAAGTTTGCTATCCACGTGCACAGCGTATTTAAGACTTAGGGCTAGTTGGATACAAGATTAAGCCTGGAGGCAAGCGGAGATTTGGACTTCCCATACACGTGAGTTGTAGTCGCATCGTCAAAAACAGAATTGATCCAATTTTCGCGACATAAAAACTCTCTCAAATTGAACGGAAACCAGTGAACTACAAGGAATCTAGCCTGAACTGTAGTGCCCTGTTCAAGCAAACCTCCCTGATCTTTCAATTCATTTTCCAAGTTTTTATAACAGGAAACATACTTCTACCCCACCTAGCATACTCAATTCTTTCATCACGATTCGTTACGGACACTGTACTAGACACTCCTTCCTCCAAATCCAACTACAAAGCACATGACCTCATAAAATCCAGTGGACTCATGACGCAATCAAAAGTCGTCACAACGAGAAGATTCCAACATCAGCGACGCAAACGAAAGACTGTAGTAAAAACAAACCTCAGCGGATGAGCCACGGCTGTGATTGATGAACGACTCGTGACGATCACTCAGGCACTCATAAAGAGCAAGAGAAGGAAATTGGTGAAATGGAAGAGGATTACGTTGCGATCGGCGAGCTGAGGAACCCAAGGAAGCAAGCATGAAACCCTAATGGAGAAGATTCTAAGGGGAAAACTGCCATGTTTGGATGTGCTTCGGTGATTCTGCTGAGTGCCGGAGGCTTGAGCGACGACGAAGACGACGACGACGACGACCCACACTCTGCGCCCACCACTGCAAACCGTTTCCCTCGCTATCAAGATCCGGACAAACAAGCTCGGGTATCATATCCGGTTAAAACCGATTCTCAATACAATCGCATGTCCCAACAGTATGAAAGGTATCTCAATGTAGACGCGTGAAGTAGGGGTCTCAAATGCAGTTGCCTGTAGTCCGTGTATGACAGGGTCTCCATGCCGTTGCGTAAGGTCCGTGTATGAAAGGGTCTCAATGAAGTTGGGTGTGGTCAGTGTATGACGGGGTCTCAATGCCTTCGCGTGTCGACCGGGTACGAGATCATTATCTCGACACCGATGCATACATACACATGTTTTTAATACTATTACGCAAATACTTATAAAGCATACTATAGCTAAAGTTGACGATACAGTATACTTGCGTGACTTCATTGATCTGTTTAAAATTACTTAACCACGGGGACAAATATAATACTCTACTCTTTGCAACTGTGTGAACTCAAATTCGAAATGAATATAGACCACATAATCCATGAATATATATATATATATATATATATATGGAGAAATATGTACTCGTATTAGTACAGTACATATATATGTATATACTCGTATATATGTATGTAAATAAAAACCATTATACTACTAAAATTTATGAGTAGGTTAATAAAGTATACAACCATTCAAATATTACTAAAAAAATTAAATTAATCATTTGCAAAATGACTTATTGATTTTTTAGTATCTAACAACATGCTACAATGATTGCTAAAACATTGATGCAGGGAAATTTTGAGTCCCCAGTTTACAGTGTGTATTACACCAAATTGTTTATGGATAACTTCATTGTGGACTGGAATTATTCATTCTTACATGCATTTGCTGCAAGCAATACAATATTCAAGGAAGAATGTCTATTCACAAGATGCTTATTTGAATAATACTATAAATTTCTTAATAGATTCAAGAGAAGTCTCAATCCCTACAAGAATTGCAAATGAATCACATTCAATGATATCTATTTGCCTAGTCCATTGCACCTGAACCATGTTAAGTACATTTAGCAACAACACATATTTGATGCAAACTTGTTTATGGCATAAGTCACAACAACCCCATAAAATATGCATACTTCTAAGAAAAGATTGCATTGATTTTGTTTGCAAGAATTCCAAATAGCAGTGCCTAAAAACAACCTTCACAAAGAATGACAGTTGTAAAGACACGAATGGAAAACACAGAAGAAGAAGAATACACAAAATAAGAACAGGACAATTGCTAGTTCTAATTGGTAATACCTATATACAGAGATGTACCCTTGAGTAATGGATAAAATTTAAGTGCCACCTAGCATTGACCAACAAAATTCACATGATCTGAGATTGGATTAGGACTAATTTGGCATATTAGTGCAGGGGCTGTTTGTGTGGCTCAACACAGAGGCATTAGTAAAGCTTCACATTTCCTACTGTGTCTCCCTCATCACAAAATATCTAGATTGTATTGTAATAACACCAACAACAATCACAAATCATGGGCAGCATATTATCCGCATTGACAGTCATGTGTGTATATATAGACATGGGCTGAGAAATAAGGACCAGCTTGTTAGAGGCTGCCCTGGCATGCAAGGGAGTAAAACAGCAGAAATGGATGATCACAAACCAAAACCTAAATTTAACAAACTATGGGATGCAGTTACAGAAGGATGTTCACTTTGGTGTTTTGAACACATTAGGGCTGAATATTTGAATGCCAGGAAACAAGGCCAGTGTTTGATGTTGAAGCAAATCCCAGTTACCTCAGGATGTAGGGTTGCTTAAAAAGAGGAGGCTGACTTTACAGCACAAGAATTAAGGGCTTCCTTTATACCAATGCTTGTTTTCTGACTGTGCACATGTATCTATATCTATATATATATATGGGTGCATGTGGAGGGGAAGTGGAGGAACCGAGTGGAAAATGATGTGATATCCTTCAATTGATACAATATAGAATAGATCAAAAAGATCAGACATGGATTTATTGATGTGACGAAAAGTAAAGAATCTTGTACTTGTTGCTATCTTTGCTTTCATAAAGCAATTGTTAGTGGACAGTAGTGGAGAAAAGTGTAAATCAAATTTCATATGGTATTACTTTGTGATGATTTTATACTCAACCACTTGGCATTTTAATTTGGTGCTTACACAGCCTTGCAAAACAGTTAGAGCCTCAAGTGGGAAGGGTGGAGCTTGAGGTTGAGAAATAGCTTGAGTTAATGCTGGAAGTAAAGAAGATGAGGCCAAACTCTACCAGCCAATTGTGTTCTTCCAACCCTTGTGCCGAAATGGGGCCATGTTGGTCCTTCACTTAACATTTGACTCACCTTTGAGAGATTTCTGGAACACTTGAAATTTGTGAGCAATTGATCATGCATGGATTTGCATGTAAGTGCATGTAAGAAAAAGTAGGAAGTTATATATCATTTGAATAAAATTTAACAGTATATTCAAATGAATCCAATTCATTCTTCTATCTAAGGTTTCTTCATGTGATCACAAATATTTTATGCTTTTAGATTGTGTTCACTGTTGTGTCAATTTCAATCAAATATTTGAAACAAGAGAATGATTTATTCATTCTTATGCCTATTATTCATATACATACAATTCAAATACATAAGATGTAGAGTGTGAAAGGAAATTATTTTTATTGATGAACACCATATCTTGTGATGATTCCATTGAATATTTGTAACTTACATATGGCTTTTCTTAGTTAGAAACTATAGCATATCAACTTAACCCAATTTGTAATAGTTTGTGTCAAAAGGAGTCATTACGTGGTATGTCAAAATTCTAAGCAAAGAATTATATATATACATATATATATCTGAAGTTAATGTATAAATATATATTTTTGACTAATTTAAAATAAACTTCTTAGAAATAAAGGAAGTTAACTATGCAGGATTAAGAATTCATGTTATTTTTTTTATAATAGTATAAGATTAGCTTAAATATAAATAATTGATTTTAGATGCATTTATAAATACAAAAGCACACATTAAATAAAGAAATGCTAGAAAAAAGATAATACAATAATAAGTGTAGATTGCATAGGTTGATACTTAGGAGTGAATAGTACAAGATATTGATTAGTACCCAAGAATCACGTACTAGTTTTTAGAGGTGGTTCTATGAGAATATGAGAGATACAAGTTTGAGTAAAAGAATACTTGCAAGAGAAGGGAGATTTGAAATAAGAATCAATTGAGTCTCTCTTTGTAATAAATTTTTTTGTCTAAAGATTTAACTTAGAGGTACTAACATTTCTATATTGATAAACATAAGAGCTACCAAAGGAAACATCTTTGAAATTAAAATGAATTTAAATATTCAAGACTAACAAATTAGGTTTCTTTAGATGATTTAAGAGACACAAAAACAAAATCATTTGATATCAAAATCTCTAAGACATATTTTTGAGAATAATAACACACATTGAGTTGTGAACTAGCAAGAACAAACACAAAAAATGCATGTAGTGTACATGTTAAGGATGACTAGATTAATTGTAGTAGACGTTCAACAAAAATTAAGAGTTTGAAGAATTTCAACATCCTTTGGCATACTCATTCACCTTTGTAGCCAAACCATGAGACTCAAATGGATGAGAATCATCCAAAATGTACGAAAGGGGTGTAGGAATGGGGCTGCCAAAGGATGAACATAATAGTTTGGGGGGGGGGGGGAGGAGAGTGTGGGCGTCATTGTGATCGTGGTCATGGTCCCTTTTGGCTTTTGCGTTCCCGAGGAACGCGAGGGCTGGCGGTCCATTGTGTGCGACAAGGCGCTAGCCTCCTTCGATGGTGACCCGAGAAAGCACCCGCCGGGATTGGAAGCTGCGACGGAGCGAGATCTGTGGATGTATGTGGCGGGACCCATATTTTACCTGCAGCGGCGAATTGGACCGCATAGCCAGCGAGACGGGACATGGGTATGCACTGCTTCTGCGTCTGCTTCGGTGAGGCCATGGCGATGGCGGGACCACCCGCAAAGCCATGCGGACTGCATTCTCCGAGGAAGACGCGCCGCGGCCGGGCTATTCCAGTCCCATCTGAAGCCTCCACTTCCATTTGCCGCTTCGACCTTGATCACCACCCATGCGCGCAATCATTCGTTGTTGTCGTCGTCCTCATCGCAGCTCCAGGGTCTCTTGTTGCAGGTTGCGGTAGCCAAGTCGGAGATGAAGCCGTGGGGAAGACACTGTTGATGGTTTTGGATTTCGGGTAAGGTTGGCCGTGATCGAGGAGCGCTTTGGTGGAGTAACGAGACTTGCGGATTGTGACTGTAGTGGTTAGGAGGGACTGGGTGTAGAGATTTTCACTATTATTATTATTTCTCGTATACGTGGGTTTGTGTGAGAGGTATAGAGATGGAGATACAGATCTGTGGAGCTCTTTGGGTGGGTTTTCAGGTTCTTGTGGGTGATGCGCTGTGAAGAATTGGTGGGATTGGAAGAGCTTTGTGAAGGTTGTGTTTAGGGAATGTAACGAAGCCGTGTAAGTGGTTGGTGGAACGAGAATGATTGCGAGGACGAGGTGATAGGCGTTGGGGGCCTTGGAGAGAAAGGGTGTGTGACTGGTTGGCGGGATAGTGGGTTGCCTGGCAACGAGAGATTGGATTCTCTTCGTACCAATTGCAAGTATCTGCGTGGTTTGTAGGTCAGGATTCAGACGATTGCACGTCATACCCCTTGCAACTATGGCACGGGAGGGTGCGCTTCAAATAGATACGCCTTTTTAGGCATTGTAGATTATATGGTGTCCGTTTGCGTGGTCGGTGGCAATGGACAAGGCGAGCTAAGTATCAATTGGGATCAATTACCGCGGTTCTTTTTGGATTGGAACTGGATGAAATTTCAGGTCCTGCCGTGTGAGATTCCCTCTTTTCACCGCAGTTTGAGAATTCAAGCTTGTTGTAGAGGGTAAGGGGTGGAGTTTCGCAGGCGATTTGCAATCCTGCAAGTGATTCAACGGAGTACAGAGTTTCTATTGAAACGGTGCCGAAAACCTCAGTGGATTGACAGTCGTTGTCTGGAACTGGGCTAATCACCACTCGTCTCTTGTGACGGGTTGAATTTTTTTTTTGGGGGGGGGGGGCGTCTGGGGGTGTTTGGAGCGTAGTTTCTCAGGAGTTTCGGCAGACTGGATGCCGGAAATGGTGTTCTTTCTTGTCAAATTACCCACCACCCTGTAGTAGCTTGTCCCCAAGGTTTTGGAGGGTTCCCTATATGGTGGATTGATTTTGACATATATTTCTGATTTGGGCTTAATAGCAAAGTCACAAATGTCATTGCTGGCATATGGACAGGGCATGCTTGCGGGTGACATAGGGGTGGGAGCAGGACTGACTGAGCCTTGGGCCAGCAGAGAGCCTCACTATTTATGGAGTGGAGAGAGTTTGATGGATACTGAGAGGGAGTCAGACTTCTCCAGCGCCCACAGTGAAACCCCGGTGAATTTCCTTGTGGGAGGCCACCACTTTCTGAGCTTGCTTGCAGAAGGGGCACCTGAGGATCTGGTGCAGGAAGACCCCGAAACCCCCAGACCTATACGGAGAGAGCTCCATTGGGATTCCCCTCCGCAGTCACCAGGTGCAGTGTTCGTCCATCTGCCGTTCTCCGTGTTGCAAATCGTCACCACCTCATCGAAGGCAGATCTCGTGGCGGTGGGAATTGTACAGCGAAACGCGGAACGTCTCGTGGAGACTCTACTCTCGGTACCGAAACATTTGAGCACGGGTTTGAGTTTTCCGGATCTGTTTGAGTTTTCGCCCGAGCTTCATGCTCGCGTGAACGGGATAGTGGAGCATGTGGACGGGTCCATGCTTCCTGTGGATTTTACAGAGATCCTTGGAAAGCAGCCAGAGGCATTCCTTGGGCGCCACTTCAAGTTGGAAGCTTACGAAGGCATCTTCTTTGGGTTGTGGATGGACAGGTCGAAGATTCCCGCGACAGCGGAGACCATTTTCGCTGAGGCCGTGCAGTCACTGCCCATGCTGCTTGCAACACGAATCGAGGCACGCAAGTATGAACGCCTCGGGAAACGCTTTGATGCAATCTTGAGGATGATGCCTCAAGCTGTAGTGTTCGTGGATGACGAATTTGGACAAGTTTTGATTAATCCTGCCGCGGCCACTTTACTAGAGCTACCAAGTCATGGTGAAGTGGAGCCATCTAGGGTTGCCGGCGCTATGAAGAAGCTGGCTGCAAGTAGCGGTGGCAAGCGAACGGATCCTCAGAAATGGTACAAGGCGATCTCGGGAGAGGAGCCTCAAGAAATCGAGGAGGAGTGGGTGTTGAAAGCACCGCGGCGTGTTCTTCATGTCCGATCATTCCCAGTTAGTAGCAGTTCTGCCCATGGTCGACTGTGGCTGTATGAGGATGTCACAACTGACCGGGAAGCCTGTGAGGCCATTGAGGCAGCGAATCGTGCGAAGTCACAGTTTCTGGCCATGATGAGCCACGAGCTTCGCACTCCTATGACGGGTGTGCTTGGGATGCTGGACCTCCTTCACCTGACGAAACTAGAGCCTCAGCAGCAGGAGCTTGTCAAAATCATGCAGGAGTCGGCCGAGGGTCTTATGCAGGTCATCAACAACATTTTGGATTTCTGTAAAATGGAAGCCGGCCGACTCTTTCTTGAAGAGATCGACTTTTCTCTGGGTGACCTTGTGGAGCAGGTTGCAACGTTGTACGAGAAAAAATTGCAAGAGAAGGGTCTGAGATTTGTTATCAACGGAGCGGCAGGTGCTACTGTTGCTGTCCGTGGAGATCCTGTCCGCCTACGGCAAATTATTGTTAATCTAGTCAGCAATGCAATAAAATTTACAGAAAAGGGGACTATCACATTGTCATGGCGATATGTTTCTGGTCCTTCACCTGAAAATCAGAAACCTCCCGGGACCAGAATGAAACGAACGGCAAGTGGCAGTCTTCGGTTTAACTACCAACCTCCGACGCCATATTTGGCTGGCCCAATGGCAAGGACAGGAATGCAAGATTCGAAGCCTGCAGTTGAGGTGAAAGGAAAAAACCACTATTTGGAGGTCAAAGTTGCTGATACCGGTTCTGGCATCGCGAAGGAGCTGCTTGGGACCTTATTTACAGCCTCACAGGCTGGGGCACCAAGACGTGACTCCTCTGGAACAGGCCTGGGGCTCGCGATCTGCAAGGGGTTGCTTGAGCTGATGAAAGGGAAGATGTTGCCTGTGATTAGTGAAATGGGTAAAGGCACGATAGTGACGTTTGTGTTGCCACTTCTGCCCGCTGAAGACTCTAGCAAACTCCTACTAGAAGCATCTTCCACTGACAAGCCTTCTTCCACAAAACCACCTCTGCCACCACCTGGAGCAGTTTGCGCTAAAGAAGAGACGAAGACGATCAGTGTTTTGGTTGCGGAAGATAACAAGGTCAACCAGCTTTTGATTCGGAAAATCTTCAGACATTATGGGCATGATGTGGAGTTGGTCAGCAATGGAAAGCTCGCCGTAGAAGCCGTTCAACGAAAAGCTTATGATCTCGTACTCATGGATCTTCAGATGCCCGTTCTTGATGGACTGAGTGCTACCAGGGCGATAAGGGCTCTACCCTTGGCGACTTCTAAAGTTCCCATTTATGCCCTTTCTGCGGATGCTTTGGCTCCAGAAAGTGGCCCCATGGAAGAAACTGGTTTAGATGGGTATCTTAGTAAGCCCATTGTTTGGGAGAGCATGTCTGGAGTAGTTGATAAAGTCTTGGCATCTAAAGGTCAGCATCGAGCCAATTAGATTGACGACGGAAAAACCATTCAAAGTTTAGGGACTTTTTGAGATCCATCCACGAAGACTCCTATGAATTTACTGTAATAGACCCACCGCTGATATTTAAGAGGCTATCTTGCCTTTAATTAGCTTATTGGGAGGAGCTGGATAATCATTTGGACCGGCATTGCGGTAAGACGGCCGACGATTGTCAGGGATACAACTATTATGTCAGGTATTGGTTGCTTCGAACTTGCTTTATATGCATTTGAAGACGAGTTATATAGAACTTTGAAGTTTCAGATGCCAATATCACAGTAACGTATACCGCCTGATAGGTTTAAAGAGTTCTTTTTTTTGGTCATGCAAAGCTCACAGTTGATGTAGGATTAGGAGCAGTATTCCTGGATTTTGTAGCTCTTATTCTAAGGATAACATCAATCCTTTTGAGCGTGACATTATTCTGGACTGGACTGCTCACATATGCTCCTACCACTGCAGGTAGATGCCGAAGTTGCGTGGGATACGAAGTCGAGGACTCAAGGAACATGGAATGCTTTCTGATAAGCAGCAGATATAGTCCAGCCATTTAAGTTCGTAGTTGTGTTGAAGCTACAGCAGATCAGGTACGAAGTGTGCTCGTGTAACAGCTTTGCACTTCCATGTCTCTCAGAAACATTGGTGGTGGCAGGGACTTATTCATTCCACCTGCTCTCTTGTTACAGCACGAATAAAAGCTCTTATTCTGAAGGTCAAACGGGGTTTTCTGTTGCTGATATTGACTAGCATTTCAAACCTTGAAGAGACCTTACGGAACGACTGCTTTTATAGTTAAGGAGAGACGCTGAAGGTACTAATTGTGAACTCTATCTGATTGCTATTAAGTAAACAATTTTATAGTAGTTTATGGAAACTTAATAATGTGCCATCTTTGCATTCTGCATGTTCTGCACATCCTCAACTCTGCTGTGATGTAATGATCTAACTGTGTGGAAATGTGTGGTTCCTTCAGCAATCGCATATTTGGTTGAGGTTGAAGATGACATCGTCATATTACAGGCTTTGCTACTGCAACAACAACGTGCTTTTTCTGCAGTTGTGGGCACTGGAAGCTTCATCACTGGATGGCGAACATTGTTACGATTCGCGGCAGTAGATGTAAAAGCTTTGAAGTCTTTGTAAGGTATTAGGAGGGTACTCCAGTCTGCTTTTGGATCTTCCAATACAGGAAGATTTTTCTATTCTCGAAGCAGTAAATTATGTTATCTGCCCTGTGCCAACTTCCCACCATCTCATTTTGGGTGCCGCTTACCCTTCTATTCCTTGGCTTGTACCTATATCTAAAGCTTATTTTAAACCTGGCTCTAACTGGGATGTATACTAGAACTTCTTTCTTCAAAACTGAGAATGCCCAAGTGTCTACCTCCAAGATGGCAATTGCAGTGAACCGAAAGTTCTGAGTCATTAGTCACACGGGCATCTTCTAAGGCGCGTCGAAGTAATTGAGTCCTGACCGCTATTTTCATAGTGTAAAGGGCATTGTAGAGCTTTCCATGTGCTTGCAAGCTGGGTTACATGGAAAAGCTACTTTGCAGGTACTTTGGAGGTACTAAGCCATTGTCCCAAACACTAAGCATTGCTTTTGTCATTGATCATTGGTTCTCAACTAATCATCAATCCAAAGCACGCATTAAGATTTTTTTTTTTTTTTTTTTTTTTTTTTTTCTCCCTTTCACCACCGTTTGTAGGTCCGCCACGAATCCACTTGACGATCGATTGTGCGCAGGGTTGGACTCGAATGTGTTGGGGCTGGATTAGTGAATGCGTTCAGTTGCTGGTCCACCACTTAAACGGCGGACGTGTACAAGACATTCAGCATCTTTTGATGAGGTACTAGAGTCAGCCATCAGAGATGGGGCCCAATCGAAGCTTCGTGGTGCACATCAGCTGACCCACAAACCAGGGTTCTTTGCTCAGACTCCAAGCTACGTCACTTATCTGGTCCTTTAGTGCTCTTCTTCTGCGTTCATCGGATGCCACTATTGGCTGTCTTAAAAGCTTGGCTTCAAGAAACTAGAAACAAACTGACATCCATTTTAGAATATATCATGCGTGCGATAAAAGTTCACGTTGTGAGGATCTACTATTCATTTGGAGATGGTGAATGCCTGTACAGTTGAGGGAAGTTAGCTTTGATCATATCTTTGTTCCCTATGCTTTTAGTATGAAACCAAATTGGTGAACAAATGCATATTATAAATTTAGAGATGGTTGACAAGGATAACATCCACGTTAAGCTTTATACTTTGGGTTTGGGGAATTATGCTTACAATACATGGTATTTTTCAGTCTCTATGGAGATTTCAATAAAAAATCAATTATGTTTGGAATATGTGGTTTGAATTAGATGTCTACATAATGATTTTTGTTCCTGTAGCTTGATTGTTACATCCAATTTATCTGGGATGTCCAGATAATTGGTTTTTGTTCATGTAGCTACATGTTCCAATGCTATATTAAAGTCTAGTTGATTAAAATTGGATGATCAATCAGACTTCACGGTAGCATTGGATCATGTAGCTTGAACTTGTGTGAAAACAGATACTATGTTGGTTGTCAAAGGTTCCGAAGTATTGATAGTTATCTTTGAGAAGCTACACCAAACTTACTTTTAAATTATTTGTTTTTATATTCTATGGTAATTAGTAAGGTTGAAGTCAGTTAGATCTAATTTTACTGGTTTCAAATTTATATTTATTTAAATAATGTTTATTTTATATATTACTTTTGTGCATGCAATACATGTCTAAAGTTGGTGCACATCTTACACTTTTAATTTATGCAATTTAAAGCCATGTAAGTATTTGTAAAATTTGTTGATTATCTTGTTACACATAAAGATATTATTTTTAAGTATATTTCAAACTTGTCAGAAGATGCATTCGAAAAACTTATTTGGTTGTTTTTGGTAGTATCATTACATATTTATTTATAAAAAAGAAGATGGCATTTGAACATTGATATTAGAAGACAACTCCAATTGATAGTAGTTATTAGTTAATAAACATATTTTTAAATATCTTATAAAAATTGATACTATTTATTTTCAAATTATATTATTTTATTTAATAAAATAACAACATATTTATTTCATAATTCTATTTTTTTGACAAAAAACTATAGTAAAATTAATAATTATTCATATCCATCACAAAGATGTTATTTTTTTTACAAGCTTTAAATTTTATGTAGAATAATACTTTAATAATCTAATTTATCTAATTTATTTACTTAAATTTTAAATTTGATAATCTAATATTAAATTGGTATCTATTTCTTGTTTAGAAACCATCAAAAACTTCTTGTATTATGATTAAATGTTTTTAGAATATTTGCACGTTTCTATATATTTATATCCATTATATCTTTAAATTAACAACAAATACTAAAGCCTATGAGAAAGTATGAATAAAAACAAATAGGATATATACATACATACACAAAAATATATTTATGATTGTGTTTGATGATCTTCAACCTATGTAAATGGAAGATGGATATTACGTCTAAGATTTTAAAACTAATACACTAACAAACCACGTATGTTAATTAAAAATAATAAAAAGAATTCTAAAACATTTTTTAGATTGACTTTGTAAGTTTTTGATTTAATACAGTATATGAAATTTTCAACTTCAACAAATAAAATTTGAATCTTTAACAAAATACAATATTCTAGTTTGAAGTTCTTAATTCATTCAATAAAGAAATCATGCATTTTTTACTTACAATTGATGTGTTATATTATTCAAAATATTATACCTTATCTTAATACATGTAATTACAAAATTATATAATTGACGTATGAATAAATTATTAAAAAAATATCATAAAGTCTCTAATTCCTAGTTTATTTAATTCTAAAACAATAATTACATAGCTCTTATATACAAGACTTGTGTTAATATAATATCTAGGTTTTTACAAGCCAATTTAATTTCACAGTTCTAATATTGATTTTTCTAAATAATAACATGAAGTACCAACAAGTTCTCTGAATTAATTTAATGTACGTTTAAATGGTAACTTCATTTGTTTAAACTTTGAATATTAAATTTAATATAAATATTAATACTTTACTTAATAGTGTTTTTAAGACTGTAGTATTAACAGCGCAATTTATTATTTACATTTTTGAAAACAAATTTATTGAAATCGAGGTTTTGCTGAATTTAGATTATAATATTAAAATTATCTAAAATTATATTTTGTTTCATCTAAAAACCATTTATGTTCTTATATTTTTAACTCAAGTGTCATGTAGGGGAATTTTGTATTTCTAAGGAAAATTCATATGCTTAACTTTCAAATAGATTAACAAAGAATTATTTTGTTGTTAGTTTCAAACAAAATTGAATGTGTTTACGCTGCTGTAATGAGAATGAAATAATCGATGGTTTGCAATCTTAGAAGTTTTTCAAAAAATACATTATCAATTCAGTTTTGATGCTTGTAGTATATTGTCATACACAATTTATTTTCAAAATAAAAAATAAAAAAATCTCCAACTTAACATTTACACATAAATAAGCTTTTAATGGTTTACTTCAAGCAAATCATTTTTTGCACAGCATTATTATGATTATTATTATTATTATTATTATTATTATTATTTTAAACTAAATGTTATATGAGTAGTAATTTTTGTATTTCTAATTTATTTAGCTGTATTCTTTTACAACTAAAATATTAATATTCTTTATTTTAATTTTAAAATTTTATTACTACAAAATAATTTTTAAATAAACAAGACAAAAATTACATTATAAAAATCTAATTACACTCTCAAAAATATTTCATATTTGACATAGCATCCAAATTTTCATTATATAATAATATATATTAAATAAAATATCAAAATAGGCCACATTTTTATTTATGTTTACAAGAAGTAATAGAAATTGATAAGTTATATAATTAATTCCATAAATTCAGTTAGATTTATTATAAAAATAATTATAAATTATATTTGAAGTGGTTTTAAAAAGGATATTCTTAATGCTACTACAATTTTTGTTCTTGCCACCACAACTTGCCAACCACCTCATGCTACCCACTTTTTTTCGGAAATGATAAATAAAATAGTATATATATTTTTTAATATTATATTTATATTTATATATTTGTATATTTTTAGGACCTTTTTGAATAAGAACGTATTTTTTAATAATGTTTTTAGTAAAAAACTTAAAAGTTATTCTTATAATTTTATAATAATTTTACTAAAATTAAACATACTTTCTACAGAATTAAAATACATATTAGAAATACTAAAAAAATATATTAGAATAAAAGAAACTAAAATTTTTGTCAAGTGGATGATAGATTGCAGTGGCATTAGTAAAAATTGTAGTAACATAAGCAACATCGTTTAAAAAATGTGAACATGTTCTAACAAATATCAAACTATTTGATATTAAAGTTGTAGAATTTTTAAATATTATATTGGTTATTTTTTATAGTTTTTTTTATGGTTCATTTATATATAAAATGATGATGTTGAAATGTTATACATAATTTTGCTGAAAAAATAAATATAAAAATAATATATTATATAAAAATAATGTCTAGTATAATGTTAGAACGATTTTGAATTGAACAACATTTTATAAAATAGCATAGAGATATAAGAATCAAGATTGGAAACAAAATCAATTAATAATAAGTACAGAATATTATTTTACAAATATACAATGATTTAGGAGTAAATTATGGTATTAATTGTAAAAAAATAAATTCATGTAGGTATAGATAAATAAAATATACAAGATATTACATTAAAATATATTTAAAACTTACAAAACCATAAAATTATTTAATTTATATTTAAAATATATAATTAAAAATTATAAAAATTATTTTATTATTAATATTAGAAACTAATGCAAAGCATATAATTAGTAAGTTTGAAGGTAACTTACAATAAATTTAAAGCTAAAAATTGGTCATTCAAATTATTTGTCAAAATATATATATATATATATATATATACATAGATAAAGTAAATTCTTTTGTATGGAGTAACATATGTTATAAAATATATATAAATAAACTAGAGAAATATAAATATAAAAAGAAAAGATAGATTAGTTAATACTTGTAATAGATGCTTATATTACTTACATAAATAGAAGTTAGTAGAAGTAGATAGAAACATGTAAGGATGATAGGATCTTCCTTAAGAAATATCAAGGTTGATTTTTAAATCCAATTTAGATATTTAGACTCATATAGATATGCTATATTAACTATCAAAACTTGTTCTACAAGTTTAATACTTTCAGAAGTTGCATTCGAAACAATCTACAACTTGCTACTTAAGCCACAAATATTATAGTTCTTAAAAAATAATGTATAAGAATTTCTTTGTAGCTAGTATATATGAAGGCAATATTGACACTATCCTTAGTCTTGTCAATGCCTTGTATTCTAGTCTTGATTCAAGAACCTACCTGTTTTTTTGTAATTGGCAACACTGATTCTAATTTCAAAATTTTGATTTTAGTAATATAAAAGTATTTTTTTTCTTCTCAATTTGTTTTG
This sequence comes from Physcomitrium patens, assembly GCF_059467195.1. Classification (NCBI taxonomy): domain Eukaryota; kingdom Viridiplantae; phylum Streptophyta; class Bryopsida; order Funariales; family Funariaceae; genus Physcomitrium; species Physcomitrium patens. The sequence goes on from NC_143418.1 coordinate 17,387,783, forward strand.
TGTAGATTTATGTGTTTAACAACACTACAGAAAAACAACCATAATTTACATTCTGCATATTGAGGATCTGTTAGTAAATGATATTTAAAGATCACAAGTATGTAGTATGTGAAGCTAAAGTACAATCTATAACAGATAAAAATGATATATTTTTAGGAATTTTGGTGGAAATTTTTGATATGAATGAAATAAAACAAATAAATTTATAAATAATGTATTGAAAAATAATATGAAGTGGTTTCATTTTAAAGAATAAATGAACACCTTATATATTGCATTTTGAATCCATAATAAAGCCTTGTGTTGAAGAAGTAATATTATTAACAAATTAAAATTATAACACTTTTTATGTAAAATTATTAAATTTTATATGTTTCATAGATATGTAAATTATATGATTCAACTTAGCCAATAAGATTGTCTTAAGATTGAATTTAGAAACATATATTATTAAAAGTACAAAAAGAAGTTAAAAAAGAAGTTAAAAAAACTAAAATAAAACTATTATCATGTCTCATTAGAATTGAAAATTCTAGTTCATCTTGCATCAAATTTAATAACTGTAAGTTTAATTAAAATACTTCTTAGGTATAAGAAATTTCTATACAAAAGAAAAAATATTATAATTTTTATTAATTTATAATAACTTTAATAGTATAAAAACTTTTAGTGCATATAGTTTATAACATAACATAAATTATTGTAAAAGAAATATGATCAATTAGAAAGAGTTAATATTTTATTTTAAATTCAAAGAAATTCTTTATTTGGTGATAAATCTTCAAAAAAAAAAAAAATGCTTCACATTAAAAGAGTATATTAAAAAAATTAGAATATTTTTTAAAAATAGAAGAAATATATAAAAATAATAATTAAAAAAATAAAACAAAGAAAAAATAGAAGAAAATAATATAGGAGATTAAGACCACTAAAAGAAAAGAATGCAAACATACTTGAAAAAAAAGTGGAGAACTACATTGCTTTTTTTAAATAAAATTTGTAATTAAAAAATGCTAAATATTACAAAGAAAGCATAAAAACTGCTTGCTACTCTATTAAGCTATTTTTTTTTTGTGCTAGTAGTGGTCATGTAATTTAAATATAAAAGAAGCTGTCTTTTTTGTATGAGATTATTTTTATCATTAATAAATGTAAATCCAAGATTCAAGTGAATTTTGTGAACTTGATAATATATTGGTAACATTGATTTGAATAATAAAATTATTAGAAATTTTATGAAGTATGTTAAGAAGCAAAAACATAAGAAATTTGGTTGCAGAGAAGTATGCTATAGATTACTTTTAATACCTAAAAAGATTATATGTATTACAAATATTGCTTATAATACTAATTTTTTAAAACCAATTTGATTTATATTAATTTTATAATTTATAAATTTTATTTATAAAAAACTAAGTAATTTTACTATATAACATTTGCCAAATTATATATTAAAAAAAATCATAAAAATATGGTTCCTAAAAATATGATGTAAATACATTTATATTGTTGTAATGTGTTTTTGATAAACCTCCAATATCAAATACATATTTTTTTTTTCCTTTTTTAGCATATTACATAAACTTCATAAAATAAATAATATAAAGAATGAAGATTTTTAAGGGTTACATTTAAAACCTCATGTACAAAATATGATGCCAAAGGATAAAAATAAAATAATAATAATAGTAATAATCATTGTCACAAAATGTAATATCGAGGCAAAAAAATTAATGAGGATTACGTTTCACAATTTATTTTTTAAAAATATAACCTAAAAATATGAACCATTAACCATGTTTATAACCTCTAAAGAATTTGCATGAAAGGATGTGAATGCGAAAGTTTGAGGAAGAGTACAAGACCACGGGCAGCACGTGAGGGCGGGCAGGGACGATATCTATCTATATGGGCGGGCAGGGACGATATCTATCTATATGAGCGGGCAGGGACGATATCTATCTATATGGGCGGGCAGGGACGATATCTATCTATATGAGCGGGCAGGGACGATATCTATCTATATGGGCGGGCAGGGACGATATCTATCTATATGGGCGGGCAGCGGGATCCGGGCAGCACTTTTGGCCTGCCCCGGAGGGCATCCTCCCTGCTGTTCTATCTTCATCCTCTGCCCTCAACCCATGATCTGGCCGCGTCCTCTGCCTCCGCCCGACACTTCCCGTGCAAATTCCTCCGAACCCATTTCTATTTGTTGCTGTGAGTTGCGCCTATTGATCGTAAACGCTTCGATGCGATTGAACCTCGGTGGGTTTTGGTGGGTATCGATGTTGCGGCTCTGAGCGGAGAGGAGAGGATAGGAGAGGAGATTGTTTGTTTTGCGCGGTGCTGCGATTTTGCGAGCGAGTGAGTGTTGGGTTGTGGAGGCGAGGGAAAGAACGGGCGTCATGTTGAAGGCGCTGGTGAAAACCAAGTATGATTCGTCGGCCAATACGGCCACGGCCACTGTGATAATCCCCGTGGGCGACGTGAAGCTCAAGTCCACCTGCGCCGACACTACTTTCGCGCCAGGAGAGGGCGTCAGCTTGCGCGGCGTCGCGTTTGGTGTTGAGAAGCCTGGCGCTTTCATGATTGATTACGACATGCACACGCAGGTGGGTTTTGCTCCTGGCAGCCCATGTTCTATCCTGGCCTTGCCTTTCTCCTCTCATGTCTATTGGTGACTGACGATGGAGTCTCTTCTTTGGTACGAGTAAAGTGACGTATATAGTTAGAGCAATGTTGGCTTTGGTATTGCCCCAACACATCATTTTTGTTGTCTCCACCTCGCTTTTGTCTTACTCAACCTGTCTACTGAACGTCAGGCTATCGTATCGTATTTTTGAGGTTTTTCGGGGATTTTTTCGTTTTAACGTTTTGGCATGTTTGAGAATCCAGCAGTGCGGTGAGGTTGTTGTTTGATTCTCATTTGGAAGGATTGTGAGTTTTTCCATCGAGCGCTTTTGTCGTATCTACCACGCAGTGGAACACTTTGTTTTACACAATTCATGGGAGTTTTACTGTTCGAAGCTACGACCGGTTCCGCTCGTTCTGGAAGTACACATCATAATGTTTGATTGATCGTGATATGTTACTGCGACCCCCGCGGGGTTTGGAGGAAAATCATGGCAAGGAGCATGAGCGGTGCACATATTGACGAATAGAGCTCCTGCAAACTTTCAGCTCTGTTAATGCCTGAGTATAACCAAACCCTAAAGGTCAACCTCAGAAGAATTGATTTGCGAAAAACGCTCGGTGGCATAGTTGTGACCTGTAGTGTGTTAGTTGCAGTCGAGAGCATGTTTCTCACGACCTCTACTTATTTTCTTCGTTCCATCTTGATAAGAAGTTTCTTTCATCTAGGATTTTCTGAGGTATGAAGAATTGTGGGGTTTTTCCCCACCCTAACCGCTGCTCATTATTGCTTCTCATGGATGTCTGATTTCACAATGCGACTGGTATTTCATCCCACATTTTTCCACATTTTAGGGGCGTTTCTCTCATTATTTTTCGAGATTTGAAGACCATACAAATGCCCTTCCAAATCTACCCTACATTTATTTCCCTCACTGTGGAACTCATGGAAGTGCAGGCTCCCAGGTTTCAGTTCATGGCTGGGGCACAGATTGCTCAGAAGCCCTTGAAGTTGACGTATATTCATGCCCAGAAACGCAACACGACGTTGTTGGAAGGCAGCCTTTCATTGGATGCGCGGAATAAGGTGACCGGGGCATACAGTTTTAACACACACAAAGGATCATTAAAGTATACATACGTGCATGGCAGCGGGACCACGTTGGAGCCTTCGTATGATTTTGGGACGGAAGCGTGGCACTTTACCGCGTTTAAGAAAGTCAGTCAACATGATACTGCTCGCTGCGGTTTTGATGCCCATCACAACACTGTTGGTCTGGAGTGGACACGAGACTCGAAGGAGTATGGCCAATTCAAGGTATGTCTCAAAATCATCCGTTTCATGTCTCGATTTCGATCTCCAGCAACCTTGTACCTCAAGGAAGAGGAATGGGGACTGTTTTAGGAAAATCTGAAGATGTGTGGCTCTGTAGGTAGAACTGCAGTTTGCTGTAATGTTAACTTACGAAAGGGTGGATTCTCTGGGGCTTGAGATTTATATGAAATGGCCTCAGAGCGTATCCTCAGTCTGTACATATTTGTGTGTCTAATGGTGCAGATTATGGCCACGGTACCTACTGATACCTCGAAAACACTGAAGCTGGTAGCTGAGAAGACATGGTCTGTTGATTTTTAAGGTTGGGAGCACAGATAGGGCGAGAGCTGGCCGCTTCCAATCTGCTCGCAGAGCTGGTATCTAGTTTACAAACACATTCCTTTTCCGGAGTAGTCCAGAGTCCGGTTTTGATATTTGAGCGCTGTCAATGCGCAGCCTTTCTCTTCTTTTTTCCTTTTTTTTCTGTTTTTTATTTTTATTTTTACAAATGATTCTTTGTCCCTACCATTTAGTTCACCTCTTCCATAGCTGATACTTTTTCTTGATTTTCACCTTCTTATTGTTAGCAATCATCATGTGCTGGTGTACATTAGAACCTGGACTCTGGTTTGTTGAAGACTTGTAACACGATGAGGGACCACAAGGAGGTGTTGGTACCTTTCTTATTATTTGTTGAGTCCATGCCTGGCATTTTCAGACAGTGTCATGAGGTCTTCTGGGGACTGTTCGCGCTTCGGGTGCTCATAGACCCACACAACTACCAAATCGTACTTGTTTGAGTCTGCAATCCACACAGGTTGTGGTGACTGAGTGCGCACTGTTCAGCGTACTCCTTGTGACTCAATTGTTCTTTTGAATTGCTCGTGATCGGTGAGTCTGCCTTTGATTGGAGAGTTCGTACAGTACAAGTCAAACTCGCGAAAATTGAAACTGTATGTTTGGCACTCATATCAATGTAAGACTCATGGAATCTTTTTGGATACCCACTTCGACAATCCGAGCGCAGGCTTGAGAGTATTTCGCGTTAGCAGGATTTCATCCATTTGAAATTAACTGAGACTTCACATGCTATTGTACGTATTTCGAAAGAATTTAACTGCAAAGTTTTATTTTCAACAAGTACTTTATATCGTCGAGAACTACTTTGTATTCACACTGTGAACATATTTTTTTTCACACGTCCAGAGCACCAGTCGCCATGCCAGAATGACTTAGTCAAATGGAAATTATACTTGGGCAAGAAATTTCATATCAACTTTGAAGCATCCATTTCTGTCATAGTTCTCCTTTGATCGCATGAGAGAAGCTCTTCTATACTAAATCAATGCATTGCATTGACCTTAAATGATGCCTAGATCACAAATGCTTTCTCATATGTTTGACTGCAGAATAATGTGTTTTCTTTACTATTGGTAATAGAATTATTGAGAATATTTGAAGAGACATAAGAGTAGTTAGAAGTAATGTGTACAAATAACACACACACAACACACAAGAGGGAGTATCTTGATGTGGTTGTCTCACATATACAAAGAGAAGGGGAGAAGATAAACAATTTTTTTCCACTACATTCCAAAGACTTTAGTAACAATATTTATTGTAAACTATAGTAAATATTGTGGAGAGTGCCAACTACATTTAATACTCTCAACACTCCTTCTTACTCATCATAATATTTATATAACATAAAATTTGCATAGAATTATTATCTACATTTTTTTTTAATCTCGCAAGTTCATCAGCTATTGCCTCATTAAAATCTTATCTAGAAAAACCTTATTATATTCAAGGACAAAATCATAGATGAAGGAAAAAGAATACAACATTATTTCAAGAGTTCATTAACTTTCTTGCTCAAGAAAAACAAGTCACAACATGCCAATGCCATAAGTATGTTGGCGATGGTTGCACAAAGAGATAGTTTTGGTGAGGAGATCAGTAAGATTATTTACAAATTCAATTTTCTTGATCTTAAATACTTGATTAGTAACTAAGTCATGGTTATAACTAAAATACTTTGGATCAATATCCTTTGTCATGTCGCCTTTAATGAAACCAACTTGCATCTGTACAACACAAGCGCTATTGTCTTCATATAAGATAGTTGGAGAATCATCATATGAAAGTCCATAGGTTGTTTGAATGAATTTATCAATTGATTGCAGCAAATAACATTCTCAAGATGCTTCATGTAAAGCAATAATTTTTACATAGTTGGATAAAATTGTAGTTATAGTTTGTTTCATCGATTTCTATGATATTGCAACTCCATGTCTTAATAATATATAACTTGTTTAGAATTTAGCTCTTTCAATATCAGATTTATATCTTGCATCAAAATATCTAACCAATTTTGGATTTGCAAATTGTATGTAGTATAATTCCAAATCTTCAATACCTTTTAAATAACGTAATAAATATTTGATGCCATTCCAATATTGTAGTGTTGAACAAACATTGTCTTACAAGAACATTAACTGCAAATGGAATATCTGGTCTTATAGATGTGACTAAATATAAAAATGCTCCAATTGCTGTAAGATATGGATATTGATCTCCCAATATTTCCTCCTCTACTTTATATGGACAGTATGGACTATGATCATTATAACCACGTCCAACTATTGGTGTTGATAATAGATAAGTATCAATTATATTGAATCTCCGTAATATTCTTTTAATATATATAAGTTGGTAGAAAAAAAATGCTACCATATGTGACATACACAACCTGAAGACCAATGTAAAAAGTTGTTTTTTCTAATGTTTTCATCTCAAGCTCACAAATAAATAGGTTAATAGTTGTAATGCATGCAAATTTAGTACCCACTAGATTAAGATTATCAACATATACAATGATGATCACAAAACTAATTTTATCTCGTTTGATAAATAGACAAAGGATTAATAGATGACTTACAAACTTATTTGTAATTAAATAAACTCGAAGATGTTGATACTACATGTGTTTAGATTATTACAAACCTTATAAGGCCTTGTGTAATTTAATACCATGATATTATCTTGGAGCAGGTGCATTTAAAGTTCATATTTTAAAATCAAGTGGAACTTTTATATAAATATCTACATCAAAAAACCATACATATACTCAGTTAATACATCCATGAGATGCATCCCAAGGGTGGTATGAACTGCCACTCTAATAATATATTGGAATATAATTGAATCTATGATTGGAGAATATGTGGATTTATAATTAATGCCAAATTATTGGATAAATCCTTGGGCAACAAGACAAACTTTATAATAGATTATTTGATTTTTAGTATCTCGCTTCCATACTAATACCATCTTATATTCCATAGGACAAGAAGTAAGAGTATCTACAATTGGACCAAAGACTTTCCTCTTATGCAAAGAGGCATATTCATCCTCAATGGTAGTTTTCTATTTTAACTAATCAGAGTAACACATTGATTCTTTGATGGTTTAAGGTTCAAGTTCTTCTTTCTTGTAGGAAAAAGCTTTTTCAATCATGAATGCAAATGATTCATCTATTATAATAGATGGTTATTCCAAATGTCGTTTATAGCTTAATATAAAACAGATGATTTTGTATTCAACTTGATTTTATTTTTCTTAATTTCAAGATTTTTTATTGCATGAGGTGAAGGTATAATTTGTATGAATATATCATCATTAATTGATGGTTCTATAGGTTTAGTAGGAACTTCTATATAAACGATACTAGAATCATTACATCTTATAGCCTTCTTCTTTCATGGTTGCTTATCTGGTTCAAGAGTCCTTTAGCTTTTGATGTTTTAATTTGAGGTATATTAGTTAGTGGTATTGTGATCTAAGCAAGTTCATTCTAAGCCTCATTAATTGAAACTTTTGTAATTCAAGGTGCATCATTGAAGCCATTAGGTGTTTCATTTGCAATTTGCTTTAGATACAAAATCTTGGCAATTTCAGTTTCAGCCAAAGATGTTTTCAGATCAAGATTCATTATAAATATTTTTGCTACTCCAAATACAAGTATTCTATTTTTTTATTGATTAAATATTTCTCCACAAAGAGATGGAAATATATAGTCTTCAAAACGAAAATTTTAAAAACATGCACGTAACAATGTTCTAATTCATGGATCAATAATACAAATAATACTTCATGAATCAAAATCAACATATATGTCATCTTGTCAATGAGCTCCAATGGTATGCCATTGAGGTTTTGGTATAGGAATCCAAGCACAACAACAAAACGCCCATAGGTTAGATACATTTAGAACACAACTTGAAATGAGCTCTTATGGTATAATAATTTCTAGAGAAGAATATTAAAGGCATATTAATGTTGCAGCATACAAAACTACATGATCCCACATAGATGCAGGTAAATTTTCTTGAAGGAATGGCCAGATAATGAATTATATATGCTTTATAAATAACTTTGTAAGTCTATTTTGAGCACGTTCATATGGAACATAATATGTCAACTCGATCCATGTTGTAATATAATAGTCTTTAAAAGACTTTGATGCAAATTCTTTTGTATTATATGTATACAATGTTTTGATAGGATAATAAAGAAAATGTGCTTGAAAATAAATAAGCATAGATATAAGATTGGTAAACATTATTTTTTAGATTGATAATAATAAAACATGTTATTGTTTGCATGATGCATCAACAAAGATAAAAAAAATTAATGAAATGGTCCAAATATTGGATTAATAGGACCACAAATATCACCATGCAACCTTTGAAGCATTGGTAGTAACTTTCATGGGAGTTTCTAAATTGAAGGCCAAGCAATCATCTTGTCTTGCACATATATATGACATAATTCTATAGAATTTACATGTGCATGTCTCAAATTATGCCTAGTTATACATAAAATTATCTTCCTAAATAATGTAGATCCTAGATGTCTCAATCGTCTATGCCAAAGAGAAATGCAGCTCTCTATAATATATGATGTAAAATTAAACATAATAGGAAGCTAGATTGTAATTTGGTATAAACCATTTGTTGCAGCAAAGGCTTTTTTTTTACAACTTTATGGTTCTATATAAGAACCAAAACCTCCCGCCTATCTAGAATTGTGGTTGAGAGGTAATAACCATTAGTACATATATCTTGGTAGCTGATCAAACTTCAAGGTACTGAGAGTGCTAACATTGCATGTTTATATTTTATGATAGAGCCCGTAGGTAATTTTATCATCAATGTTTCTTCTTGGAAATAAAATGTATTTGCTCCAGCTATAGACATCAAATTTTTAGTTTGCCAAGTTGAAGATTTTTTAGAAAAAAATTGTCTATCTCGAAGAATAGTATGTGTTGTTGCAAAATCAATGAACGCATCATTTGACTTATTATTAGAGATTTTGTCATTCATATAAGCTTCTAAATCATCAACACCAATTGAATCCATAGATGCATCCATGATATAAACTTCATGAGCTTCAGCTCAAATTTTCTTATTTTTTTGGAATATTTTAACAAAGTATTTTAAAGTACAGCATGCATGTGTTAAATGTCCAATCATTCCACATTTATGGCAAGAATCCATCTTTGATTTTTATTTTTTTATTGTAATTGATTGTAAAATGTTTATTTTTTTTGTATGGGCAAAAATGGTCACAACTATGACTGACCCAATACTTATGAGCACTTTTTTCATGTTTGTATAGTTTTTTCTTAGACTTTAAAATATTAAATGCATGTGATTCTAGAACTGTGGTTCCAATAGGATGAACTTTTGCATTACAAAAGAATAACTCATTTTGTTTCTTTGTAAGAAGTAGATAGAACATGAAATCAAGATAACTTTGAAATTTTATATTCCTATATTGTTGTGCAAACATAGCAGATGCAGAAAGAAATATAGAGAAAGTTTTTTCAATCATTTCTTCTTTAGAGATGCTTTGTCTACATAACTATAGTTGTAAGACAATATGATACATTTCACTGTTGAAAGTATTTAAATTTAAAAAATCTAAGACACATAAATGTGTCCAATCATCACATGCATGTAGAAGAAAAATGGTTTTTTCATGATCAAACCTAGATTTAAGATTCTCCCAAATCTTGAATATATCTTTTATTTCTAAATATTAATATTGCAATACAAGTACAAGATGACAATGAAAAAAAGAAGTGCTTTTCAATGGATAGCAAAAAGAATTGAAGTCCTTATAATAGAAGATTCTTCAAACAAAATTACATCCAAGAATTATTTTGTAAATAATATTTTTTTTCCATTTTTGTCCATAATAGATAATTGTTCCTATCAGTAGCCAATGGTGGAAATAGAAGAGCTTGAAAATATTGGGATGCAGTGGTAATAGTTGGAAACATAGTAGAGGCAGTTGAAGATGTTGAATCACTTATTATAAATAAATTTGTGAACAAAAAATATAAGATTAAGTAGAAAAGGTTGAATAAAATGCACCTTGAAATGTAAAGCCAAATAAAATGATAAAGTTGAATTTAAATAAAAAATATTAAAAATTTGGAGAGATTTTTTTTTTTTTTTTTTTTTTTTCCCATAAAAATAAGGATCTGTAATAGACTATGGCAAGGCATGGCAATTCGACAGTAAGGTGCGATAGTCAGTGGCAGGGTGCAATAGACGACGGTGGGATGCGGCAATTTGGTGGCAATGTGCGGCATAGTACAACACAACAACACAGCAAGAGGATAGCATACAACACAGCAGTAGGATAGGAAAAAACAAATAGAAAGCAAAGGATAAAGTACACATAAGTTTTTAAGAACTAAGACTAATGCATAAGAGCAATTGTGCTGATAATGTGTTGAGAATTTTTGGAGAGCCACAAGAGTAGTTAGAAGTAATGTATATAAAAAATATACACACACAAGAGGGAATATATTGATGTGGTTATCTCACATATTCAAAGAAAAGGAGAAAAGATAAACAGTTTCCTCCCACTACATTCCAAACATTGTGGCTACAATATTTACTGTAAACTACAATAAATATTGTAGAGAATACAAATACTATTGACAATATGTAATACAAAGGACTAAATGCATCATCTACCTTGATTCTACCGTGAGACTCTACCTTGATTCTGCCTTAGTTTTAAGAATTCAGTTGTTGATTTATTGGGTTTTGGAATAGAAAACAGTTTAACCAGCCAAGTTGATTTATTTTTCTACACACACTTAAGCCTAGGGTGGAGAATATTGAAGGGTGGTAACGCCGACTTGCAGAGAAATGCAACTTTTACAAAGCAACCGTTAGACTAAATTACAGAGGGGTTACCATTACCATTAAATAAAAAATGACTATGTAGTTCGATGTACCTTTTCTAGGTATCCTCTAAAAATAAAGTGTTATTTGCACATCGGAAACGTTGACGAATCGACATTGTCTGTTGACTGAAGGGTACGTACACTCTTTCCTCTTGGGATGCGCGCGTGCTGAGGCTTGGTGACGCTTGAACCTGATGGGGTCCTCGTGCAGGTGTATTCGGACTATTTGACTCGGCGCTTGGGCTTTCGAACGTTCTCTGTCTGCAGTAAATCCATGATCATTGCCGCCCCCGCGTCGTGACTGCATCAAGACCTCCAGCATTTGGAGACTACCCAGCTCTGCCAGTTCCGCGTGAATTGACCCCAGATCCTTGTCTCGCTGCTTGTGCATATGAAGCTGAATTGATAGCTGCCATAGCAAAGCAAGTTCAGCATCTGCAGTGCCAATCGTTGATGTGCTTGAGGTCATCACTGGAGAAACGATTCTGCCTTTGTTTGGACCGTGATTTTGATGAGTTTGAGTGGTATGCAGTGATCGGAGGGGGGTCGAGTTAGAATTTGGAGCTTTTTCCTGGTTGTAATTGGGTTGCCACGCAGCTGAGTCTGTCCACTCGGACTGCAGATTTCGCTCAAGGGAGTGCTAACCGATATGGATCTGCTCATGGAGTCGTGCTGGACTGGCGCTGCCAACTTCGGGACCACGAATCCTTCACTTGTAAGCACGGTTTTCGACCTACCGCCCCAGCTGGTGGGGGAGTTCTCAGACTCATTCAAAGTCTATGATCGCAACGGCGACGGGAAAATCTCCAGGGAAGAGCTTGGTGTGGTGATGCGGTCGCTAGGGCAGGATGTAAGCGATACGGACTTGGAATTGCTGATCAAGGAGGTGGACGCCAGCGGTGACGGCCACATCGACCTGTACGAGTTCATCGACTTAAACACGAGGCCGATCGAAATCTCTCAGCCCACGAAGACGTCGACCTCGGACCGACTCGGAAAAGAGGACTGTGGTGCGTCGAATACCGCGCTATTGTCGGCAGCATTCACTGTGTTCGATGCTGACAACAGTGGCTTCATCTCCGCGCAGGACCTCCAACGCGCGATGGTCCGGTTCGGCGACGCCACCGCGTCGATGGAAGAGTGTCAGCGCATGATTCAAAGTGTGGATCGAGACGGTGACCGACTAGTGAGCTTCGCTGAATTCGAGACCTTGATGAGCGGCATCTGCATCGACTGATCCAATCCGACACCATCCAATCGTGCTTCCTACATACTTTTGGATGCGCACCAAAAGACATGGACCTTCAAGCTTCGACGACGCTGCATGGGGCGACGTGACCCACCTCGAGCGCTGGAGTGAAGACATCGATCAGCTCAGTGACAGTGACGATTTATCAGTATTCTCCAGTTCCGCATATCGATCATCTGACCATTCCCGATCATGCGATTTTGATCGGCAGATTCCGATGCAGCCACGACAACAGTAGTCGATCGCAACATCATCAACAACGCCGCAGTAGGGATCATTCTTGATACCCCACTGTGCAATCTGAATGCATGGGATGCTAGTTTTGCTCACCTTGCATTTCACACAAAAGTCGGCACGGCTCTCTAATCTCGTCATATGGAGGCTACCATGCCCAGTTTTCAAATTTTATAATATATATATATATATATATATATATATATATTTCATGGTTTTTATTCACAATTTACTTGCATCATGCCCATGACTATATATATATATATATATATAAGACAATATGTAGAGCTTTTAATTACTGGCTAATTGTGTGTTTTGGAAACATCTGATAAAAATGGTGGACCTAACAATGTTTTGTTGAAATTTTTGAAATTTTTGATGATTGGTTTGTGTGAATACTTTAAAGTGGAATGAACATGGGCCTTTTTCTTTTCTTCTTTAAACTTTTTTTTTAGTAAATAGTCATGAATAGTCATGAGCTTGTCATAGTTTGTATCAATATTGTTGGTATCAATATTTCTTGTGATTTGTGTAGAATGTATTAACATATGTAAACAATGATATAAAAGATTAAATGGCTCAAAGATGTATTTTATGAAATATTTTTATGATTATCCAATTAGATATCATAATTCTAAGTTATTGTTTAATAGATTACATAATTCTTATATAACATATTAAAATATATTTCTAAGTTATTGTTTAGTAGATTATATAATTCTAAGTTATTATTTAGTATAATAGAATTTTCATGTGGGTACAAAAAACATATTAGTTATACCAAGAAGGCTCTTATAGAATGTGTCCTACAAAGTCATTATAGCTTAAAATAAGTTATTAACAAGAAAAAAATAATCTAAAATAATGATTAAAAGAAATATTATATTATATTTTATAAATTTTTAAATTTTTAAATTTATAATAATAATATCTTTAAAAATATAAAAATATATATATATATATTATTTGTTGATCATTTATTTAATATTTTTAGAAATTTTATTGATTTTTTTATTTTTGTAATTTATACCAAATATTATTTTATTATTGTGTTATTAAACTTTTATGTAAAAACCTTACTTCAATAGGTTGTAAAAACTGAAATTCTATGTTAAATATTTTAGACTTTAGGATTTGAAGTTGAAAATTAAAATTTCAAGATAAAGGATTTATACTTTAGAATTTAAGATTTATAATTCATGGTTCGGATTTGTAGTTTAAGATATAAATTTAGAATTTTGGATTGTAAGAGCTTTCAAGAGTAGTTGAATTTTTTCAATTAGATTTTTGTAGAATCTATCATATAAGAAATATATTAATATAGTCATGCAAAACAAGAAGGTTATAGCATTTATAATGCTATTGTATCTTTAATTTGTCTTCAAACAACTTTTAAATTTTTTTTTGATAATCAATTAAATAGAGTTAGAAGAATATAGAATATCACCTCTAATATGTACAAGGTTGATAATGTTTTGACGTATAGAAGTTGGTTTAAGATAGTGTCTAAAGATGCTTTATGATAGATAGGAATAAGATACTCCACCTATTTGTTTTTCAATGGAACAAAGTAATTTTATTATAATCATCTAATTAAAATACATATCTAATATTATTATAGAAGATAGACAATGGATTTTGATCTCAAGAAGATGTGTTTTATTCTATTTGGATTGTTCTACACCCTTATATGCTTGTACTATCCATTTTCACATTGAATTGAATAAAATCTATACATGGCTTCACTTTTATATCTATATATTCTAATATAATAACACCTCAATACATTTACTTTCATAAGGCAAAGCAACTTCTAGTAGATCTAGAAACAAAGACTTGTAACAAGCTTATAATATTGTACAACATATTCATGCCTTAGTACACCTATGCTACCCATTTTTATACCAAATCATATGGGATGTACACATATATTCACTTATGCACCTACAAACTATAATATAGTAACATCTTATCAATTAAGAAAATTTATTATTTGATTATTGTAGTAATTAGAATTTTAAATAAAAATAATTTATGTAGATTTTTGATTGTATAAAATTGGTGACAAAATAGAAACATACTACTAAGTTAAAATAATTATCTTCAATAAAGTAATGATAAGACATAGAATTTGTAATGACTTAGAAATTTTCATTTACAAACCAATCACAAATTCAAACAAGTAGGCAAGAACCAAATCATCTTTCTTTGACTTAGTTGAAGTTAGAGAATAAAATTATAAAAAAAAAAAAAAAAAAAAAAAAAAACTTATGTTCTATACATATTGATACAAAAGTTGAGAAGTTTCCAAGTTGATCATGAATTAATCATGCAATTTTAACAGCATGTGTAACAAATAACATTCTCTAATATAATATAAATTATTTTGCAAGTTCACCTAATTTGTTTTGAGCTAAATGAAAATAGGTATGTAAAACTAATTTTTAAGACATAAATCATACTATCTTTCTTTGTAACAAGATTATTTACATTCACAACACAAAAGTGACTTCCTAAATAAATGAACATTACAAAATTTTGAATTCTAATTACAAAGTTAACCATTTATATTTACTTGTTGTGGTTAGTATTGTCATCTTCTAATTATCAGACATTAAAAGCAAATAGGAGTGATCTGATGTCATAGATAAATATAAAAATTAAAACTTAAACTTATCAATTTTCTAAGATGAGCACATCATATTTTGAATGTTATATAAAATATAGTTTTATATACAAAAAATTATAAAATGAAATCTGTTAAGAATAATTTTCTACACCAATAATGTTAACTTATCATACTTTAAACTTTTTATGTTAATCTTTTTTTACTTGTTAATGAAGAAGTATTGGGCAAATATATTATGGCATTTCTTTTCCTTGTCTTTTTTTCTTTTTTGTATCTCTAAATCAATCAAATGTCAATAGTTTCTGTCTTAACTAATGATTTTTTAAAAATAGATTGAGATACTGAGCAGTTACAACCATCTCTCAGCTAAGTTCCTGTATAGGTTTGATACTTTCCCAGTTTTCGTATGTGTACATATTTATGTGCATGTTATGCAATAGTGTAATCTTATTCCTTTGAGTGTTGGGTGTAGTTATCTACAAATTACATTTTGGTGTTGAGAATGTGTATGTTTTTATCATTTTCCTAGCATAGATATACTGAATTCAGTTTAAAATGGAAGAATACATCTATCTAAACGTTGTTAGATTCATACATCCACACATCTACATCTACATCAAAAGTAAGTGCACTCATATTCAACAACACGGCATGGAAAACTAAAAATTCAACATTTCAGAAACGTTGTTAGTTTACAAAGAGTCCTTTAGACATATTTACCACCAGCAAGATAGGATCCCGAGCCTACGAGAAGCACGGATAAAGAATAGAGTAGAGACCTCATATTAAAAAAGAAAAAGAAAAAGAAAAATAATGAAATACAGAATTGCATTTTCAGTGCCATTGTGATTTTGTCACCAGCCATACCATTTCTACAAGCTCTCATTTTGCATACAGTTTTCTTCACATTGCGCTGCTACCACTCACAAGCCTCCCTCGGACAGCAGAGAACTATGGGCAACTCTCAATAGGAGTATAGAGATATTTTGACCTTCAAGGTTGGCAGACCATGGCACTCAACCTGAGACCAGTCTCTAATTTCATGAGGAAAAGGAGAGGAAAAGGAGAGAGATAGAGAGAGAGGGAGAGGGAGGAAAAGGATCAGAATGGGGACTCACAGGAATTAAGACCCAGAGGAACTTTTACTGTCAATATTTGAGTGCGTCTAAAAGTACATCACAAACGGAGTTGGGTTCGGTGACGACCATATTGGAGCTCTCAATTGGAGCAACATCTTCTCGGCCGTAGTTGCCAGTTGCACGGAGCTTCCTCTCGGAGCTTTCCGCTACAACATCTTTTATGATAATGGTCTTGTGGGTCCCTGACAACAGTCCTTCATAATCGGTGTCACCGGTTTCGCCCACGACCACGAACATGTTGGCGACATCCACATTCCAGCGAGCAAAGAAGTACCTGTGCAGGTTGGAACTTGGTCATCAGAAATCTGTAAAACAAAGAGGAAAAAAACAAAAACAAAAACAAACCTTCAACTGATGCATGTGTAACCAGATGGCATCTGAAATCTTTGATGACAGGTACTTCTCGTAAGTGGTAGGTATGATATTGAACCTCAGAGCTTGTGAACGAGATGCCAAAAGAGGCAACACGTGCAACCGTGAAGCATTCCTGCAAAACATCACGTGGCATCGTAGTCCCCGCATCCGCAGACGCTGTCGCAGCTGATCCACAGTAGGGGCCTGCAGTATCCAAAAGCACCTCAGAAGTGTCAAAATGGAAATCCGCGGGGTAATTTTGCCACCGACAAACAAACAGACTGATTGAGAAAACTGTTGATTGGTTGGTGTACAACTATTCCACAGTTTGTCAACTTTTCAGGAAGCGCAGGAAATCTCTGGAAAGAAGATTTCTGGCGACAGAACCCTCACAGAAATGAAACACCGACGTTCTATATCTCTAATATAGACAGAAAGACTCTAAGGAAAATAATCCAACGGGGCGCTGGAACTTACGATGTCCGAGTTGGTCACCGTGTAGGCCAGGCAGTGAGAGTTGCAGTTCGCTGTATCCTCGGTCCAGATCTTGTCGTTGCTACCGCTCTCAGTGTCAGGTGTGTTCAAGCGCGCCATGGTCTTGCGGAGGCCTTCGTAGCCCCATCGATAGTCAATGTGGCTTTTGTAGTCCTCGTCTGCATGCAAGTCGCTGTTGTCCGTTGTGACGCTATCGTCTTGAATTGAGGCAGGATAGTACACCTCACTTCCACTGCTGCAAATAAGAGCGTCGAACTCCATGTGAGACAGCCCCGCAGAGTTCAGCATGGCAACAGTCTCCGACTTCGTCAGAGCAGAGGAGATGATCAACCCAGGTTGAACTCGAATGTTCGAGTCTGACCGAATCGACTTCACAATGCCTTGAATCAGATTCTCCAATCTGCTGCTGGGCTTGTTGGTGGTGGGATCATATCCATCCACAGCTATGACCACGAGGCGTCTCCGCTTCTTCAAAGGTTGAGCCTTGTGAGTGCCTGTTGAGTTGAACCTACTTGTCTCCGGCCCTTCCTCTTGCATAGATTCCATGCGTCCGCTCACGGTGCGCTGCTTTCCTGCCAGGGGCTTGAAGTCCTCCAGCCCATTCTTCTTCCCTAAACTACTTTGGCCCTTGAGAAGCCGCTCTAGATCCGCAGGATTTGAAATGGACATGTTGCCATCGACACTGAGGCGCAGCGAAAAGTCCTGGACGTCGCGCAAGGAGTCGCCCTGAGAATCAAGGTCTTCGTCCTCGGTGCTGGTCTCAGCCTTCCACTGTGGGTGTCGCATGCGACACAACGCGATCCGAGACAAGTAGGTTCGGCAATGTTCTGGCCATGAGAACAAGTGTATGTTCCTCAATCCGTTCTTGCGACATAGGTTCCACAGAGAGCGGTCCGCAACCAGCTTCAGCAGCGCATCTGCAATTTCCTTTTCATTGTGGGGATCCACAAGCAGACCATTCGAGAGAGCCTGTACCAACGAACCGTGCCGCTTATCTCAATACAAGCTCAAGGTGAAAAACGGCTTTCTGTTCATATCATTAAAGTTTGACAAGCAGAGGACTACAAACAATCAAAAACTCAAACGGGGCAATGTGCATACTTTGTGAATGTCAACAGGTCCTCCGTTCTTTGTAGCAACCATGGGCAAGCCGTGTGCAGCTGCCTCGATCAAAGTAAGCCCAAAGGGTTCTACGAGTGCAGGATTAATGAATACACCCTGCGAATGGTAGTGAGATAAAATTAGAAACCATTGATCATCTCTTAGTTGAATAGCAGAAACCAAAACCATACGACCAGGAGTGACAACCATTTTCTGCCTCGACTGCCCTATCCGCATACTAGCCATGAAAAAATAAAAAACTGCATTACGATAATCACTGCGGAGGAAAAAGGTTCACAAACCTTGGTCTTCGCAGCAAGGCGGTAAATTTCAGGTACATCTGCCTGCTTGTGGTGCTTGGGATAAGCAACTTGACCATATAAGTTGTACTTGTCAATCAGCTTGAGCACAGTGGTCATCACTGCAGCGTTACCTCCAGACATTTCGTCAATATCATCACGATTTCCCATAATAAGCGTCTGCACAGACAGTCGTTGTTGGCAAACATCAAATCGTAGCTTCAGAGGAAGTTCTTTACCTGACTATAATTTGCGCGGCTTCCAGTAAAACTTAGGCAAATGTGTAATGTGAAAGGGTAGGGGTATCCCATACCAGATTAGCCAACTCTCTCAGAGTCCGACGTTCCCCGAAAGCCCTCAACAGGGTGGTGAGATTTTTCTTCGGATCGGGACGCGCTAGTGCCAAAATCATGGGCTTGTGCGGGTTCGTAAAGAAACGCATGATCTAAATTTGCGGCGCCACGGACAAACAAGAATTTCACAAAGTAAATCAACTGAGTGTGCATGTATCAATTCTACCTGCCCGCAATAAACTAGCAAAATTCCTCGACATGATAAATCTTCAACGCAAGAAACCGGAATCGGAGTTCTGCATCTGAAATTACAAGGATCCGCAGTGAAACTACAAATGTCGGCAACCAAAAAATTTAGGCGAATGATATAGGCCTCACTTCATCCCAAATAGGTGGTTTGGCTCGGGGAGACACGGGGACTGCATTGGAGGCGTCACTGTTGGTGATCTGAACAGCGTCACCGTCTTCAACGACATCTCCTGTGTCTTGCACAATTACGTTGCTGAAGTCCATTCCGGGTGGAATGACCACCATCCGAGGCATATACCGGCCATGGCAGTTAACGCCTCGGCGAGCCCTGGCGCGCAGGACACGCTCCAACTTGACATCAAAACCATCGTACAGGCCCCATTGCTCTTCAATTTCCTGTTTGGTACTCGTGATGACCAGTTCAGCTGCATCCAACGAAAGCTCCTCCGCCTCAATCCTCCGCATGATCTTGTACGTGGCATTGATGTCATGCTTTGTCTGCCTTCCTTGCTTCAGGAGCTGCTCAAGCTTGTTTCGACCGAGAGAATGACCTGTTAACACCATGGGAACGTTCAAGGCCCCCGATAAGAGTGATGCAATATCGCCGGCGTCAGCGTAGTGGCCGTGAATCACATGCGGCCAGATAAGCCCCCCGCTTCCAATTTGCTCGCCCAGGACCTTCGACAGGTTCAGAATGTGAGCCAAAGCACCGTCCACAAACTCCTGGACGTATGGCCACAGAAGTTCTTTCCTCAAATATTGATCCCTACATTGCAGAATACAAACAGTTATTTCATGCGCACGTGCTTAAGTCGCTTCCATGAGTAACTTGACCTTTCACCACCACCAATTCCCACTTTTGAAAAAAAGATATATAAAGTGCAGAAGCGAGAGAGCGAGAATGCACTGCGGAAGCTTAAGCTGCTGCACTGGTGTGAGCTAACACAGAAGAAGCACAAGCACTCAGGCGGTAGGCACTTGGGATTCCCAAATCAGGGAATTGGGAACTCACAAATATCAGATAATGCTGTAAATACCAGATGATGCTGTAAATCTGTAGTGTGGGATCAAGTTAGAAGAGATTTGCAAGCAGAAAATGGCCAGAGTACGAGAATCGAAGTACCTTGGCCCGCAAGGAATTCGCACAATGTACGCACCGCTACTCTCACCAACATCTTCGACGTCGTCGTAGGATCCCATACTCAACATCTCCGTGGGCTCTCCATAACTCCAATCCACGTCGGGTGAGCAGATTTGACGAGTGAGAAGGTCCACTCGGTAGACTTCGGGCATCAAGGCCAGCGCTCTTGCCAACTCAACCACATATTTGATCTGTTGCAAAAGTTCGTCAATGTCAGCTCACACGCCTTCGAAACAAATCATCGCAACAACAGCTATTCCTTCGGATATTTTAACTTCCCTACCAGGCTGCGGTCATGGAAAGCAGCAAAGACACAAAAACCAAAAGCTTGCTGGAGATGCACAATCTACTTGCATTTTGTATTGTGGACGTGAAGGCAGGATTAAAGTGTCATGAAAAATAAACCTGCCCACCAGTGTCTGAATCTCGGCCAAGCTCCATGTTGTCCCCGCGCACAAGACCATGCAAACTGCAGGGCTTTACAAAGTTAGGAATGTTTCCATAGAATTTCCACTGTAACTTTACAAAATTCAGTTGCTCTGTTGAAAACGTCCTGCGATCACAATGAACGGAAGGGTAATGGGGAGTCAGAATGAAGTCAATAACGCAAAAGGACTGGTTGGAGTTGTCTTCCATACCTGACGAGAACAATGTACAGACGCTTGTCAGGTTTCTCTTTCTCGGGAGTAGTGATTTCTCCGACGTTGGAGCTGGCGAGGGCGAGACTGCTCTCCACACGAGGCATGGTATCTGCTGGGGTAGTTTCTTTTTCACCCTCCGAGAGATCCGAGGACATGTCTGCAGTGGCATCTTTCCTCCCTTGCTCACGTTCCATATGCCGCCGGGCCAGTCGGTGGGCATCCTCCCATTCGATCTGTCCAGACAAGTTGGGCGAGGTTAGCCAGCTTCATTCCCATGGCACCCCTTTTCCTGCACCGCATTGTCACTCAATTGAAGCATGACACCAAAATTTCTGAACCTACCAATCGTTTTTTCCTCGCAATGTGCCAAATCCTCCAACAAAGATGTTCCATTCGCAGCGTCCGCTCCTGAGAGCTCCTCGTCGCCGACGCTTGAGACTGCAAACCATCCAAACATTACCATGCTACCGATAGATCAATATCCCCCTTGCAATGCGCAAGTGTTCCAACACTCCATCTCTTTCTCTCTCTCACTCTCGCTCTCTCTCGCGCTCTTGCTTTGCACTCAAGACTTTTGGAAGCCCACATTGGGTCATGCGACCGTGTGCGAGCCCAAAAAAAAAAAAAAGGGGTAAATTTCAAAACATGCAGTGCGAGAACACACCCAGACATGCAATGTCGCGGCGTAATGAGGGAAAAAAAGTAAAAGAGAACAAGCAAAATTGGAAAAATGTTTCAGGGAGGGATTGAACAAGCTCAGTTCGACACGAAACTGGATGCCCTACTCAGGTCGTAAACAAACCAAACAGGAAGAGGGGGAAAGAGAGAGAGAGAGATTTGACAGCCACCTTGATCCAGGTGCGATACAGAGAAGACTCATCGAACCCGGTGACAGTTTCCACGAAGTATTTGGCCGCTTTGAAATCATTCACCCCCTCTCCAATATGCTTGTGATCGGTAATCTTCTCTCCCGTGTCCAGAATCGCTTCCAAGTACCCATTGATCCACTCATTTCCTACCGCCATCGCTCACAAATCCTTGTGGCGCATACGCCGCACTCTTCACCCGCAACAAACTTCAGAGCACCATGGCCGACCCAACCTCCCCAATCCTTGGCACCTGCTCTCACACGCAACAATCGTCAAAACGAAACCCCGAAAACACACGCACCCTTCACCGGAAGCGAACTATACTCGTTATCGGGATCCGCGGTGCCCCAACTACCGTCCCAAACACAAAAGTACAGAGAATTATTCACGCCTGTCCATCCATGCACCCGCACACAAGCACATGAATCTAAACGCTCTAACTTCCGTCCTTGCGTACCGATACCCACCTGCTGCAAGGACGCCACCCAAAAATGAAGAATGAAAAAGACAAAATCCTCAAATTTCGAAAAAAAAACAATCATATGAATATACAGTTATTAGTTGATTGACTACTTGATTAATTGATAGGTTGAATTCGGAGAAAAGATCCCAACCCAATTCAGAAACTCCAAAACACCCACGACACAGACTGGCGGAAGAAGAATGCGGGCTTGCAAAGCGAAATTCGGATTCCAATCTACGACAATCATCGATTCCCTGCATCAACCACGGACGGCTCCCTCACCTGACTCAACGGAAAGTGACGAGGAGGGCGGGCGAATTGTATGCGGACCCAACCGCAACGGTGGAGCACGATGGATTGGAATCCTTGCGAAGAGTGCCTGCGCCTCGCCTCTCCCACGCCGGAATGGCTGCGCGTCCGTGTATCTCACTCGCTGCTTCTGCTGCTGCTTCTTCTTCTTCGCTATTTCTTCTTCTGCTTCTGCTTCTGATTCTTCTTCTTGTTGTTGTCACGGGCCGTCCCTCCGTTTGTCCGCGGGGCCAGCCGCGGGGCCAGATTGGCGTGTCTGGCTGGGCTGTGGCTGAGGGTGAGCCTGATTTCGGTGAGGATCGCGCAGCCTGGTCTCCATATACTCACTTTCTCACTCACTCCCCCCATCGCGGCCTTGCTCGCTTTCGCTGCCTTCCCCTCTCGCGCTCCTCACCGCTCATCCGTCGCCCCACCCCCACCCCCCTCCCCCTTTTACTTTACCTTTTACTTTAATTTATACTTTACTCCCCCTGCTCGACTTTCGCCTTTTTTTGTGTTTAGTTTATTTTATTTATTGTATTTATTTATACTGGTTTGCTTCGGGCGCCTCTCGCCTCAGCCCCAATCCTTTCTCCACCATCTCCTTTGCAAAAACTATGTAGAACAAATAATAACCCACATTGGTGATGGTGAAAGAAAGCCAGTGGGATTGAGTGTTGCATTTTTCTAAAAATAAAATACATCGTGTTGTTTTAAAAACAACAACGTCAATGATATGCATAAATATTTTTATTCTAACCATGTAGGTATATATATATATATATATATATACATATACATAGAGATTATGAGGTGGACTACATGTAGTAAATGAACTTCATTCATTACTGTTGCTTGCATAGAAAGAGAGAGAGAAAGATAGTGTATTTTACAATTTTAGTGAAACATGATGATTAGTTGCAACAGTGGTTGTGTGTTGGCATTAGGCAATACCAATGGCTTTAAATGTATGAATTTTCCTTACATAGACAAAATTGTTCAACAATTACAGCAATTCTTCTTTTACTTTTTTTTGTTCTGACTGCTTTACTATTTTCTTTGGATGTCATTTGAATGAACCCATTGCATCTCCACTCCTTCCAGAAATTTTAAAAATATCCGTAAAAATAATAAAAATAATAAAATAAAATTCAAAGCAAAAGCACAATGGATTGCAGCTTGGGCTATCCCAAGATACTTTGGGCATATTCTTCTTATGGGTTCGAATGAGCAGAAAGGAAGTAACAACAACAACAACAACCGTGGCTGTCAAGGTCCTCTGCCCAAAACAATTTTTTTAAATAGTCAAATAAACATTTTTAAAAAGTATAAGTAAAAGTGAAAAGTAAAAGCTAACGAGACGAAGAAGAAGAAGAAAGTAAAGGTAAGAGTAAAAGACGGTGAAAAGGCAAAAGTAAGGAGGAGCTTTCCAGAGGTGGTTTTCAAATGTAGAACCCAGACAAGGGTTATGTGAGTTCTCAGTTACTAGTGGCCAGCCATTTGGCAGTTGACCTATCACCCATGTGGCAGGTGTGGGGGCGTCCCATGTGGCAGCAGCGCAACACCCGACACCTTCCCGGTCTCGGTGTTCCCTCACGTTCGCGAAGTTCGCGCTACAGGGAGCGAGAGATCCGCGTGCCCCAGGAACATGGCGCAGTGGTTCTTTGCCGGCTTCTACGTATGCGAGTGGGTGTTCCCATAAGTTCCCAGGCGCGCTCACGAGGAGGACCTGTCCCTTCTGTCACCTTCAAAGTCTCAGCAAAAAGAAATGGTCACGCAACAAGAAGGGAAGGAAAAAGACCGATTGCGCAAGCACTCTGAAAGTAAGAAAGAAAAGGAGACCGAGAAGCAGCTGAAAAAAATCAAAATCTGGAGGGCACTCCACAACCACAGTGATGCATGCAGCCTGGTCTGAGACGCTGTAGACCTCCCATTACTCATCCATCCATTTATTCATCCATTCGTTTACTCCCTCAAGGTCAGATTGTGATGGAGCGTGGAACCCACACGAGGGGGGAGGGGGAGGGGAAGAGTTCCCATCCAACTGAAAGGAGCACTTCCATGGATCAATTGATCCCCCCCCCCCCTGCTCCCCACCAAGCGCCGAGAGGGAGAGAGACAGCATGTGGGGAATAATAAGAAGGGAATATGAAGAGAATAAAGGCCAGGGTGGTGGTGCCTGGAGATATAAAGTGGAATAGGGTTTGGAGGAGGAGGAGCAGTGGCACAAGCTAACTCCTCCGCAGCCAAGCCTTTTGCTACTCATTACTATCCCTCTCCCTTTATTTATCTATCTATCTATCTATCTATCTATCTATCTATCTATCAGTATCCATATCCTCCTCCTCCTTTTCCCCCTTTCGACAACACTACAGCTGCTACTACACCAGGAGAAGAAGAAGAAGCTAGAGGGAAAGCAAGCCCATGGTTTCTGTTCATCCCTCGCGCTTTCATCCACCCAGATAAGAAAATTGTGGCCCACTCTGGCTCTGAGTTTTCTGTGCGATGGATGAATAGAATATCGTTTCTGTTCCAGGCTCTCGCTGTGTTGTTTCCATTTCACTTTACCTTTGGACTGACTCTCTCTCTATGATTGGATGTTGATATTTGTTTGGCTTTTGGAGCCCACAAATGGCACACCTCCATGACAGAACGACAAAGGCTCTTGTTGTTACTTATCTTGTTGTTGCTGTATCGTTTCTTATCATATTGGTAATGAATTCATCAAATAATATTCCTTGGTTATTCTCTCCATCAACATATATTCCAATAGAGAACTATCTTGTGGAGCAAACCCAAAGGCCAAAAAGAGGGGGGAGGCTCTCTAGGCCCACCCAATAGATACCAACACTGACCCGACAGGATGGATGAATGAATGCGTATAATGAAGCTTAACACTATCCATCCATCCATCCATTGATATTGCTAGTAAAAAGTTGATATTGAGCAAATAAATGTACAGTTTAGAAGAATTGCTATGAAAAGGCCACAAATTGCAAAATTTCTGGTGATTCTGGTGGTGAACAGGCCTGCTCCTATTATGTTGTTTCAACTTTTTTCACCATTTATATGATTCAGTGTTATTGAGTTCTATTTACAATATATATATATATATATATATATATATATATTTACATAACCACAAATTAAATTCATATTGAATTGCATTGTGAGTTTCTTTCAAAGAAAAATCAACAATGCATTTCCTAAGAATATTTAGTCACTTGCATCAATAGTTTGAAGCATTCTCAATACTCTTTCTGATTTTAGAGGGTAGAACCATGTTATGCGTTTTGTCTGGAGTGCCAACCACATTCTATGCGCATTCAAAATTGAATTTAGAATATCGGCATTAACAACAACCTTTACATGCTCATCTTCTGTATCAACGTTTGGCATATATGTGTATGTGTGTGCGCGTATGTGTGAATATATATAAATACGCAGCAAAAAAATTTGATAAAATTCTAGTCGATCCATGGATATCTTGAAGGATTCTATAGAATTGTCTTCCCGCCTTTAGATGCGTTGAAATGTGGCGCAGGTTTAGAAGTGAAGAATGCGAGAAGGGAATGCAGGAGGTTTAAAAAGAGCGCGACTGCCATAATCAAAATGCAGTGGTGTGGGTCCTACACTCATGAAAATGAACAAGTCATCCTCTGCAGTTGTAGGGCAACATAACTCCTTCCTTCGGGAGAGAATTATAATGTACATGGACCTAGATGACTTCGCTGCAGAATGCCCGTAAAGGTATGCAGTTCTGTTCATGACATACTTCTTCAGCTGTAATGCAACACGTGATCACTGTGAGAAGGAGCCTCATGTTGATAGACGACTTGACCCGTAACAGCTAGAGTGGTGACAATGAAAATTGCAAAAAGGTACCCAAAGAGTTGCACTTGATTCACCACATCACGGGTGCCTGTGACGTCTCCGCAATTTTCAGCATTCAAAGCTTCGCACAAATTTGGATACATGATGCCAGAATATTTTGAACCGACTTAATACGATTTTTCTCGCTTCATATTACGTATTAAAACTTGCAGCGTGCATGAATACGCACTTGACCCGATACAGCTCCCGGCTGGAGAATCTTCCACGTTTCTAGGCGAACCCAACAGCGAGACCAAGCACAGCTGACATCGCATCCACATCATTCTAACCAAACGAAAACATTGGAGGCAAATGAAAGGACGAGTTATTACCTCAAACAGATTTGAGTGCATACACCAGCATGTGGCATTGCCTTTACAAGCTCCTACCCTGTTAAGACATCTTCCTGCGCAAGATAATTGCCTTTGACCTAACTTGAGAAACATGTTCTCCTACACATTGAACCTGCTCCCTCGCTTCTTATCCAAGCAAGCATTCTCCATCTAATACAGTGCACTCAAACCCAAGTTTCAGTAGATAAAACAATTAATAAGCACTTCTTCACTTAATTGACGGAGAACATGGTGCAATTGACAAATGCCATCTTTATGTTTCGTATTCTTGGCAGCATTTCTGTTCTCGAGAGCGGCTGAGATGAAAGTCTGCCAGTGCAAATCTTTGCACTAAGATGACTTGTCTTCTGCGATGGGGACGCGCACATAAAGCTGGCCATAGAGAGTGACCACTGCTGATGTTTGATGTGCATCGATTCGAGAGGGTAAACTTATGACCTGAGAAAAATATATATATATATATATATATATATATATATATATTAGAACAAGCTCACTCATAAAACAAAATCACTTAAGGCATGACCAGTCCGTCGGACATACTGCCTAGGAGCAAACTCTAGGAGTCAATTGCTTCTATTTCACGCCATTCAGGAAAACTGTTATAAGCTGTTCTGCTTTCTACAATAGGTAGGCACCATCCAGAATAGGGGCATGATCGTATTATTTCGACAAAAACAGTAACCAGCCTTGTCACAGGAGGACGTACACGAGAAATATTACATTAAACAGTGCTTTGGAAACTTACTTTTCTGAAAGGTGTCACGCCCCAGGGATTCTCTGGATCCTCAGGCATTCCAGCAATCACTAGCCTGCCTCCAGGCTCACATTGGATCCGGACCTGTTCAGATGGAACTCTAGCAAGTCAGAAGATGCCATCTTTAAGAACTGGTGATGATAAAATACAAAATAATTAAATAATTAAATAATTAAATAATTGAGAAAATTCTGTCGAGCATGCTTCTGAAGTAAAGTATGCAGAAGAATATGATGTGAATTCGTCCCACCCTAGGTCTCTAGGATAATTGACAAGGTGAACTTTGTTCATTACATTAGGCATGCTTAGTGTTCATAATCATATAATAAGTACTAAATGCGAAAATTCCAACTGAGTATGGACATCGCGTCCCAAACCAACTGCTGAGGACTCTTCCACAATTAGCGTGTTCTTATCATAGAGTAAGGCATTTATCATGTACAGTAATTAGAAAACAGGAGATGGCACTACGGTGATGACATGCCAAACAAAGTCCTTAAACCCTTCGAGGGTTAAACGCAGTTTAGTGCCACTCACCTCCTCACGAGCTAGCCCGGGAACCAGTGCATAAATTTCGAAACAATCTAGCTGCAAAAACGAAGAGGCACAATTTACTCATCTCAGTCGAGCCCAGAAAAGAGAACGGAAAAGAGTAAGGGAATCAAAGAGAGAAGCATTAAGGGTTGGGTTAATTATGGACTCTTACAGGCTATACAAAAGTTCAAAAAATACACGCCACGTTAGCAAGAACATAAACGTACAATGTCCGTAATAATGCATCTGTGAAGTGCTATAGGTAACTCACATGTTTATGTACATTGATTTTGACCCAATCAGCTTTAGGGCCCTCGTCAACAATCGGAGGATCAAAACCACCTGCTGGTCCATCCACTTTAGCAACCTTCATGGGACGTCTTCCGGAGTCCTGTTGCTTCATACTTCGTTTGCCAGTTACTGCAGAATTACTAGGCGGACTGTCTTCAAATAATCTTGGTCTTCCTCTGGCTTGAACAGCCTTCACAGCCCTCTCAAGGACCGTATTTGACCCTTTTCGCTTCAGCCCATTTCCTCCTGTATCACAACACAAACTCACTTGCGTGAGAAATTCGATAGAACTACTAACCGTAATTATCTAAAAGCACTAGTAGCCAAAGTTAAGGAGAAACAGAAAAAGCGGAAAAAAATACAACTTAAGAACTAATCCCGAAACTCTTCAAGTAAATCAATGACTGAAATAGGGTTTAAATCTGAAGCCTGAAAACTTCATCAAAAGTCCATGCCAATACACTGACTCGAATTGGAAACTCCAAGATACTCCATGCTACAAAATCTAAAATAAAAACAGGGGATCCTCAATACCTATATTCGTTAGCTTTCTTTCTTTCTTCACATGCTTCCCACCAGAGCCTTTTTCCTACAAAAAAAAAGTACATTTCTTGTGTCACAAACAACCACTTAAAATTTTATTCAATCACATTTCGCCTTAAAATAGATCTAAAAAGTCGAAATTGTTAACCACCAGACCTACAGAGCGACAATTTTACTAATCTGTTACAGAGCCAACTCCAATGGTCAACATAATCTGTTACAGAGCCAATTTTACTAATCTGTTCCAGTATCCAAATATAGGCTGGTCCTCGTAACATTCTCAATATCAAAGTATCAAGGAGCAAGTCAACATAGCCAAAAAACCAAAAATTATGGTAGTTACATAATGCTTATCGCATGTTCAATCCAGACCTTCCAAAAAAATTATATATATTTTCGCCGGTACAAGACAAGATTAAAGCGTCATCCATTAGATCTGACAGATGAACCCTCCCCTCCCCAAAAAAAAACAACTCCCAAGAGAGAACCAAACCAATCAAAATCAAAATCAAAATCAAAATCAAAACAATAAACACGATCTTTTATTTATTTATTTATTTATTTATATTAAAAGACGAAGAAAGAATAAAAAGGATTCTGAAGAAAACTTGAACATACCTTTGAATTTGGCTCTTTAGAATCTCCATTGCCCATACGCTGCGAATGCCATCCCTGCATTGCCCGTGCTGCTGCGTCTCTTCGTGCACGTCCAGATCCTGATCCCGGTGTTCCACCCGCATTGGGCTACAAGAGTATCGACAGAAAGGTCAACTTTAGTAAATTCAGGAGTGTAAAACACGAACACTAAACGTTCCATACAAGGGGACATAGATTTTACCAGAATTTCCATCTGTAGCACATCCTTTCTATCAGCTATTTGGGTCCAAATAAATAGATTAGACCATGCTATCGAAATTCAGGTGCGACATACTGAATGAAGTGTACTAGCGTAACACAAAAAGGTATAGAAGCAAGACCAAAAGTCACATACATCAAATGATGGGGTAGCGGGGGATGATGTTCGCTGATCATTTGTCAGATAATAGCCAGGTGTTTGAATTGATCTTTGGCCACTGTCAGGTGCAGTTACACCAGTCTTGAACCTCTCGTAATCCAGTAGGGCCTGAATGATCGTTTAAATAAAGAGGTTAGACAAATTACAACGTATAGTCTTCGAGTATTTACATAACTTCAAGTTCTTCAATTCCTTGCAATAACCGAAATACAAGTTGGAGAACAGAACCCAAGTGCCGAAACTTCAAATGCACAGAGAATACACAGGCGGTGTTCAATTCACTTCTTTACTAATTAGACTATAAAATAGAATTTTAAAAAGCATAAATTAATCATAACTCAGCATAACATACCTTCTCATAGAAACCTCGAAATGACCATGAAATAGTCGTACATGTCCTGTGAAGAGTTCATATTTCAATCAGCACAGTATCCTACAAATAGAGAGTATTGCGCGCGCGCACACACACAACGAAAAAAGCAATGCACAAACATTTGTTGGTAGTAAGGGAGTCCAAGGTCAAGAACTCCACATGCAAAGCATGTTGCAATTACTCAGATTTACAACCATCAGATAACAACCATTAAGACGATCCCAACCATTCACAGCAACTAAGCTCATGAATCCAACATCTAATTGCAGAAACTGGAAAATTCGAGCCTTCTTACTTGGGAGGTTTAAATTCTTCACCAACTGTCCTCCAAAGTTTGCTGACTGTAACCTACACAAGCACAGGGCACCGATGGGTCCTGTCAGCAATACACAAACAGAGATGAACAGCCATATCAACAAGGTGTAGAACAGAGCTCACTGCCTACACGGACGGATTCAAGCTAGAGATCCAAGACAAAATTCAAGACACAAGACAGGCCACACCTCTTCTTAATATCTGCCTATTATCCAGCACAATTGGCACCACCATTGTATGCAGTCCATGGCTATAAGATGATCATGTATATATTTCACCTAACCCACTTATTCAACAACTATAAAGGTCAAATTCCGGGAGGCAGTCAACATTGAGCGGCATGGGCGTTGTGAAAGTGAGTACATGATCATAGCCACCATATCTGGACACTACCCTCCAAAGCCTGCAATCAACAACATAGCAACTGTGAATTCCCTTACTTCACAAAAGAGAAATTTACAGGACTGACACATCCAGTTGTTACAAGGCTGCACATGTCCACTGAATTCTGCAATTCCAACCACAGCTACTTCACAAAAGCATTGACGACATGCACTTCATAGAGCCAATCATCAGGTCTCAGAAACCTATAAATAGACTTGAAATTTATTTCAGAGCATTTAAATGTTTCCAAATGAGGTGTTATATCGTAGAATACTTACTTCAGAACGTTCAACTCCAGTCCATAAAACTTCGGGGGCTTGTATTCCAGATTCCGTCGCTTAAAGAAACGCTCCAGCTCTTCTACGAATGTCATCTGCTCCTCTGGAGTTCCTTCATCGTCTTCATAATCATCGTCGTCCATCACCTTGTTCCCATCTTCGACCATTTCCACTTCTTCTTCCATGTCACCAACTTCATGAGTTTCTCTATCAACCATTCCCTCATTCTCTTGAGCTCTTTCATCCCTACCATATTCCCCTTCAATTACTTCGTCTGCCATTTCATCTGCCATTTCATCTGCCAACTCATCAGCCATTTCAGCTGCCACCCTATCAGCCATTTCATCTGCCATTCTATCAGCCATCTCGTCTGCCATCCTATCGGCCATTTCATCTGCCATCCTATCCGCAATCTCATCCGCTATTGTGTCATCGGCTATACCACCAGCCATCTCATCAGCCATCTTGTCAACAATCTCATCCGCCATTCGGTCAGCAATCTCATCAGCAAGTTTGTCGGCAAGGGCATCAGCCATACTATCCGCCACACCATCGGCAAACTGATTTACCACTCTATCCGGCATTTCGTCCAGAAGCTTCTCGGCAGTCTCATCGACAGTTTTAGCAGTGGTATCACCCGTTTTACTTCTAGTGACTTCATTGGCCGCTTTAGCTCCAGTGGCAGTCGATGAAGTGATAGCGTGACTACCAGCAGATACTACTTCGCCCATCCTTGTTTCCCCATTAAGAAGGGCCTTACTCTCATCAAGGGGTTGTCGACCAGTGGCTTGGGTCCCGGTCAATGGGGATTCTTTAACCGATCTAGAATCCGATGCAACGTTCTGCCTTTCATCCTTCAGTGGAGTAGGATGTGAATTTTGCTCA
This sequence comes from Physcomitrium patens, assembly GCF_059467195.1. Lineage (NCBI taxonomy): Eukaryota > Viridiplantae > Streptophyta > Bryopsida > Funariales > Funariaceae > Physcomitrium > Physcomitrium patens. Next base: position 17,420,047 of record NC_143418.1, read on the forward strand.
CCTCCAACACCCTCATCTGCGGATTTTTCTTCCACAGTATGATCCTCAGCATCTATTCTCATTCCAGTTGCACCAGGAACAGCATCCTGAACACAAGCACTTTCAGAAAAGATAAGCGTCTCCTCCTTCGGGTCTGCCTTCACTGCTACCTCCTCAGCAGGTGCTTCCTCGGCGGGTGCTTCCACAGTAGCATTATCCACAGAAGTTGGTTCCACAGTAGATACTTCTATAACACATTTTTCTACTATAGTTGTCTTCACAGCAAGTACCTCCACGGCAGGTAACTCTTCAGCAACATCTACTTTCGAAGCATCCACGACCGGTTCTTCAATGGAGCTGTCCGTAATATCCTGCGAATCCTGCTGCAAATCGCCAAGAGATGTTTTCAAGTCATCTGCTCCATCCGACACTATTTGCTTCACTGCCGAAAGAACGACCTCATCACAGCCCGCTGCAGTTTCTTGAATTAAACTATCAGAATCCAAGATGACCTTTCCGGAAGGACCATCTCCACTCGGGGTCTCTGCCTGAACCACATTTTCTACTCGAATCTTAGACGAGGCATCCACAGGAGCGTTTGAGCAAGGAGACAGCCCCGATGACACGAAGCCCTCCTGTCTACCAGGTAACAAGGTATCTTTAGTTGCTGACATTGTTACTGGATTTCCATCGGCCACTTCTGTCATTCCTCTTCTAATCAATCTTTCAAGCTACGGAGCCAGTGGCGAATAATGTCGAGTACAAATCTACTCCTGACCTCCTTCATAAGCCACAAGAACGACACAAATGTCAAAAAAGATACAGGTTTTTGTAAATGGGGTGCATGTACCATCCACCTAATCACAGAAAGTCTTGTGCCAAGAAAGTATCCAATCAACCGATCGATGAGTTCGCAGCGATTGCTGACAATCTTCCTCAACAAGCGCGAAGGAGAGAACGATTTTTCTCAGGTTGAGAACACTATTCAATGGTCACATAGTATAATATGGCTGCGCAAACGCATATGAGACTTGTCGACCTAGAAACTAGAACTAAATGCACGAAACATAACGTCAAAGAGCTATTTCTGCGATGCATGATAATGTTCAGCAATGATAAGTAGCAGATCAACCATTCAAACTCTAAGCTTCTATAGACGGAAGAAATTAAGACACACAGGAATAGAAATTAAGAAAATTATTCGGGACAGTCAATGCTTGCGGCTCCGATGGGATTCCCCAGCGGTCAAAAGGGCTGTCCAAAATTAAACCAACGCCGTGCCTTCGATAAGAAGGCGCTATGATTCCACAAGTTCCTCTCAGCAACATGACCGGTAATCCGCGTAAGACCATATTCTAAGCCCTCCCACCACACTCGTTTTATCCCCTAGCAACAAAACCGAAAGGAATGCCTTTTGTAATTTATTCGTAACTGAGCAAATGTCCGCTCACGATATCTTGACATGCAAATGAAAAAAATGGGGTGAGCAAGAACTTAGAGTGAGGCATGTTACATTCATTGCAGTAAGACCTTCATGATTACTATGGACATTGTATTGAAAGTATTTGATTAAAAGGAGGTTGTCTCTTAATCCAAGATATAATTCCAGTCAGGGTAGATTGCGAGTAACCACTCATACCCACTCATAACCAGGCTGGTTATTCCACATCCGAGAGGTATGACGTGGACATTGTATTGAAGCGATAAATGGAGAACTTTCGAGTTCAAGTTTTCTGTTGGTTCCTCTGGGTACTTCTAGTGCCATTCCGGGGATTACCACGTATGATACTAAAACCCAAAATTAAATGAATCTGCAATGAATCACCTAATGCGCTTCGAGCACGCGAGAAGCTTTTTTCTAGGAATATTCCAAAGTGTACCAAAGCGACCCTCCAAGGACAAACCAAAGACTTTGAGAGGTTGTCATCGACAGCGCGGCTCTTCGGACTGAATGGAAACAGAGACAAAAATGAAAGGTTGGCGGGGTCTGCCACCGGCGAGAGGAGAAAACAGAGAAAAGTGAGCGAGAGCACTAACCTATATAGCAACCACTGCTGAGAACCCCCTGCACCTATTGCAAGCTACCTCAGCTCCCTGCTTCCGCAACGCGAAATCCTTCAGAACACTTCTAGAACGAAACCAAAAAGGCGTGCAACGAAGCGCCTTCAGTTCACGGAAAGCAGATAGTCTCTCTGCATGCTCCTCTTCCCTCGCGCGGCAGCGCCTTGTAACTTCAACATTGCCAAACCAAAAAATCCCTGGGCTGTCCTGCTCCCTGCCACCAAGCCACCGCCTCTCCTTTAATCTTGAACGGCAGTATGGGAGTAATCACTACGCTCGCCAACCCCCTCGTAACCCTAATAACATGCACTACCAAGAAACTTATCTTCACAACAAAAGCTATCTTCACAACATACAAAACCACTAGGGAAAACTTGCTCCGACCGCAGCGAACCACACCCTACCCCGGAAGAGAGAGAGAGATACAAAATAAAAATAAATAAATGAAAAGCGACAACAACAACAACAACAACAACAACAACGAAACGAATGGCAAAAATTTGAGGACAAAATACAAAAAAGAGGGAGTCCCAGAGAGTGCATGAAAAAATGCAGGGAAATAACAGCAACGCTGCTCGTTTTCCATACTCCTGCCCGTCTGCCATAATCCCCATAAGCCTACCCCTCTGATCCTCCCCCTTCTCCAAAGACAACACCAGCAACAACCTTCGGGAAAGAACCAAAAAAACAAAAAAAAAAAAAGAAAAAAAAAAAAAAAGAGCGATAACAACACCGCGAAACCCCAACCTGATGAAGTGGAAGACTCCGGTCCAACACGCGCTGCGGCGGAATAGAAGCGGACCGAAGCCAAGCACAACAGGATGGTGGCTGGCTATGGCGGAGAGAAGGGCTCATCGCAGGCCATAGCCGGGGCGAGGAGGAGGACGACGAGGCGCGTCAAAGGTTATATTTATATTTCCATCAATTGGTAGCTTTTTTTTTACAGATAGGTGTGAACCCTTCATTTATATCCAATGTTATATTATGACACGAATCTAATTTTCCATGGTAGTGTCTCCTTTTTGAACTGCATCTAAGCTAGAAATGCTAACTACACTGTTTTATATTTGCATTTCCTCTTTTCCTTGAAATTTATTGAAAGAGTAGTTGGAACTTCTTGGGCCTACTTTTAATTAATTCATAAGAAATAAAAAGTGCAAGTAGATAACAAGATTTTTTGTAGAATTTTACAAAGTTTTATTATGACATCTTTTTTAAAGTTTTGTGAAGAGAACTAGATACTTCACTTTGAAGCTTTTATAATAAGAACTAATTGGCTTCAACAATGAAGTAATTTGACAAAATTTCTATCTAATACTATGTCCAACGAAAAACACAAGCATTATTAAAGTTGTTATTTTATATTAAGGTTGTGAAAACTTTCAATGCCAAAGTCGACCATAATATCAATCTAAATGTTTTTATTTCTATTAAAAAAAGTATATATGTATATTTTGAAAAGCTTCCTATTCTTTCTAGATATAATATAAAAGTTTAAACATATTTTGTTTGAAAGAACACTATTGAATTTGTAACAAGAAATATTCCATATCTTCTTTTAGTTATATTTTATATTTTATAGATTTTGAATTCAACTAACTATTATATATATATATATATACATATACATATAATTGTCTCAGTTTCTTTTGATTATCATCAATAATATTATATGCTAGTTTTATATTAAAAAGCCTTGATCAATGTATCACTGTCTTCCTTCAAACACAGTTTTTACAACCTACAATTTAACTAAGTTTTGTATTGTAGGTGATTAGTTCAGAGAGTCAAATTAGTTACTAAAGAAAATATTTAGTGTATTTTTAACCTGTAATTTAGTGTATTTAGTGTATTTTTACCCTCAAGAAAACAATAAATAATAAATATTTAGTGTATTGTAGGTGTTTAGTTTAGAGAGTCAAATTAGTCTAATTAATTAATATTTAATGTATTTTAAACCTGTAATTGTTATTTTTCAACACATATATGAAATTGAATAACATTTTAATCTAAAGAATTTTATTATATTTTGATATTTTTCTAAAAAAGTATTAACGTGAAAGATGATTTACCAACAATATATATTTTTAGATATTATTTATTTCATTTTAAGGATATACTATGGATACATAAAATGGCCTTTTAAACCTACAAAAAGTTCATTTTCCCACCATGTATCATGTTTAATACTGTACATTTGTATCACAATCCAAAGTAAGTATGAATACTATTGCAAAAATAATTATAGTCGTTTATTTGCGAGGTGTATATTTTTTCAATATTTTGATTTTTGAGTGAATAGTATAAATAGTCTCATTTGAGTTTTTTGTGCCTCATCACCAGCTGCTTCTCGTATACATACGCAGCGTCAAAAGCTACAATCAAGAGATATTTTCTCGACAGATATTTTCTCTCAGTGATGAACAACGAACAAACAAACGAACCAACGATAAACAAACCAACGAACGACTATCAAACGAATGAATAAACGAAGTCGAGGACCCATTCACAACGACGATGAATAAACGATAGTGTAATTCATTCATTTATTCAGGCATTGTCTCCAGTTTCGGAGCTTCTGAGGGCGGCCTCGGAGCATTGCATTCAAAACGGCGATTGAAGGAAACACCGGAGTGCCTTTTCGTTGTAGTGTGTGTTTACGATGGCCTCGATCTCATAGTTGTGTGCTTTGCTGAGGTTCAATTTCCTCTTTCAGCGGAGTCATTCTATCGTTCTTGTGGTGGCCGTAACGTTAGGCGCTGTTGATAGTTTATGAAGGCGGTAGGATTCGAGTTTCTGTTGTGTTTTCGAGGGTTTATGTAGAGTGCAGGGTTTTTGCATCTAGGTTGCGTCTTGATTTGGTGGCTATTCTCGAGCTATTTGCACACCTTTCTTCTTCTTATACTTCGTCTTTCTCTATTTAATTTCACTTGAATCAGTCTTTTAATTAGAACTGTAAAATCCAAATTCGGGTTGGTTTTGAATGTAATCAGTTTTACGACGGCAATAGTACAATGCTGTCTTTGCAGCTGATCATAGTGGTTTATTGCGGGGAATGGAGATCGTAGGCGTAGTTTCGGATCTGCTGCTTTCATTACAAGATGACGGTCTCAGCAAGTTGAGTCAGTCTCTCTGGGAAGTGGAAGGAGGTAGTGAGAGACGTTTGCGTTTGGCTCCTCTCAAGAAGCTGACTCGTTCGTGCTTTGTTCATACATGTCGATTTTGTGTATATAATTTGAGTATTTTCCAACGGTCACATTGTAGCTCTCTCTCCGAATCGAGTATTTTGTTTGTCGTCACGGTGTATTCATTTGATCCTTCGCTCAAGCGTAATCTATATAAATTTATGGAGCCATTAACTCCAGACAGCTGTTGCCTTAAATTCCTGGGAGGGGAAAAGCCAGGACTCGGACAACAATGAATTTTTAAGCAAAAGTACGATTTCGTAATGGACAGTTGCGGGACGAAGATTGCAAAAGTTTTGAACAATGATTCGTACTAGCATTTAGACCAACTTCAATTATTCTTCAAAATGCTCGCAATGAAGTCTTCAGCATACTCCTTGAGCGGGGGACAGAAATATAAACGATCTCCGCAGAGCAGTCGATTATTTACATCATCATCATCGTGCAGAAAATACATTACGACTGGAGCGGATGTTGTAGAAGCTGTATGCTTTAATTTCGGCTAATCTGGGGGCACTTGCATTAGGTCCAATTTTGAGACCCTAATCTCGGCCACCAGAGGTCATAAATCCCGCTTGGGCCCTCATCGTGGCTCTCTTTGGGCTCTCATCTCGTGGCTCTCTGTGTCCGCAACAAATGAAGAGCTCGTTAAGAACAAAGTAAAGCTCAACTTCTGTCACGCGCACTTGGCCTGATTCTTCGCAGACATTAGATATTTTCGGAGCCTATCCATGCAAAGAAGTTATTCTTTGAAAGTGGGTAATTAAACCATATAGAATCATTTTCGTGGGTAAAACGCTCACCATTAATAGACTCTCAAATTGCGTAGGTTGTTTGGACGACTCACAAGAATACGTGACTGAAGATTCTAGACTGAAGGCTAAAGAGAAAGCGATGCGCACCAAATTTTGGGGTGCAACTTGAAGATTTCGTACCACCGTTGCAGTCACAAGTTTTGGCAGTGCTAAAATCTGGAGATAATTTGTTGAGTTCAGTTTTTATTGTCTAATTATTCCCATAACCCAGCGACAAACATGGTTTAACAAGAACCGTCGATTCTTTCTACCCTCCATTGCGTTTCTGCAAATAAGTCTTGGATTCAAGACAGTCACTTTCTCTACATGCACAGTTACGCATGTTTCGATAAACGGTATTCCATCTGCGTTACTGAGGTTTTCGTCAGCACCATCTTGATGTAAGTTACGTGAGACGTAATCATAGAAGATAGCATCTTATGTGGAGTGAATTTCCGTATTGATCCTCCTGTTAGACTAGTCCTTTTGAACATTTCAATAAACGGTTGGAAATCAATTCTGGAATTGTTGAGAATTACTTGCGTGCAAAGTCATTGATGACATTATTCATGAAAAATATATGCATTTAGTCATCACATCAGACTTGCTGTCATTTTCAGGCTGCATGCCAGAAAAATCAAAAGCAGATTAGCTCAGACCAGTGGTGGGTGAGTGTTGAAGCTTCTCTTTTCTCCTTAAATGCTTCCATGTCCAAAGGTGGTCAGCACTTCTAAAACAAGACTTCGATTACCTTAATGGTTTTGTGGGGTAAGCCACTGGATTCTCGAGGGTCCTCTCTTCTAACGATACCTGGATTTATTTCTGGAAATAAAAGGACACATTCTGTGAACGCAATTCTAAGTAGTTTGCTTAAGGAAGTCAAGTACACCCGATGTGTAAAGCAGTTCAGATTCAACTGACTTGAGGAAAGTCCTGAGGTGAGCGCGACGTTAAGCATTTCTCCATTTTTCGTCTAATGCTGATTTGGCTTTTAGCATTAGGTACGTGCAATTCTGCGATCTGTCCTTGCTTCTTAGCATTTATCTTCAACATGTTTTGTGGGTAAGCTGTTCGAGTATTCCTTATCATACCTGCGTGCATAATTAACTGATTGCACTGCACTACGGGTAAAGTTACTCAAGAAATCGTGATCGTCAGCAAGAGGCCGTCTCTTCATTCCCTCTAGATAACTGTGTGTCCTACTTCCAGGAACAGGCTCGTGTATTCTTTTTATTTTAAGGTACTCAAATTTCCAAAGTGATCTTCATTTAAAGCTCGTGTGTATCAGTCCGACTTCGTTGTATGATGAAGCTTACTGTAGAAGAGTTATCTGTTATTTGTAATGACTTTAATAGTAATGAAGAAATTCTCGCCACCAATTTTTTAGTATCTTGTAGCACTATCAATACATGTTGCAGCAGCCAGCAGTAAACGGTTTAAAATTGCTGTTGAAAGAATCGCAGTGAGACAGTTGTTGAGTCCAAGAAGGATGTGATCTGCAAAGCTGACATCAGATTGGTGAGTAACCCTGTTCATGTACATGAACCAAGGTTTCCTCAACACCATCTAATAGTGTTCGGGACCTCTTGATCAACCGGTCCTCCTTTCACTGCAAAATTCCCGAGCCTTGAATCGTTTATTACACTTGGACCGTGCTCAGTAAGTACACTGTCTTCACCATTCTGAATTCGCAGGCGATGGTCTCGCATATTTACGTAGACGAGTCTGAGTTCCTGATATCCGGGATGGTCAAAGGTTGAGGGATTGTCTTATGGGACGGTTAGACATGGGTAATCTCTCCCGAAGTCATGTGTAAATGCGATGTTGTTGGCCATTTTTTAATGATTAAGATCCTCTCCGCTATTTTAAGATTTCTGCAGCAAGCAGTAGCCATCGGTGATGAAGAAGTCTTTGTTGCTGGAGTTGTAACCGTGCATGTCAGTGTGGCTGATGCCGGGTATGTACAAGCGTTTGTAGCCCAAAGTGGGTCACTGTCTCTGCACAATGAACATAATTATGGGTGCAATTGTTTCCGTGAGAGGACTTACTGTGAGAGTAGAGAAACATAGGTGGGCCTCGAAGGAAATTGCGACCAGGCTTAAAGTAGATCAAATCAATTCCCTGCTATTACGATATTGCTCGTCGTCATGTTCTTCACCTCGGCTTTGCAGGAATGCCCTTTTTTTCTTCTCTTTCAAGGTTTAAATTTTTGTTTTTTTCATGAAATACATCAACGCGGAGTGAAGCTTTCAGCGCAATTAATTTTGTGATCATGGATATGATCTGACTCATGTTAAACATTTTCGGTTGTTAGCACTGGTAGAACAATTTCTTGATTATTGGCATTGTTTGGTGACAGTCTCTTACTATCTGAGTATTCATACTGCTTACAAAGATCAGAGTCTAGTTGGATCCATAGACATATGCGTCATCCATAGTCTTACTGTATTTCTAACTTAGATTGTAGTCTCTCACAGGAATGGCCATATTATGGAGTGGTGGGCCTCCGGAAGCATATACGATTCCATGTGATCAACCCACTACACTTCACAAGCTACATTGTCGGAAGATGGACAAAATGGTTGAGAGATTTTGTGTCTCACGTATTAATTGATTGTGTAAGTACGTAGTATTTCCCTGATCAGGTTTAATATTGTACATGGTTGGATTTGATAGGCTTGTCATCGAGGCATTGTAGGGACTGCGGAATTTTCCCCTAGCAGAATCCATCGTCACCAATCCAAAGCGTCGTTTCAGGGTCTGGAAGCTGGAAATTTTAGGCATTTAAATGAAGGGTCTGGGAGCTGTAGATGCAAGTGACGCGCACACCATAAATCGGGAGGTTCTATGACAATTTAGGAGGGCTTGTGGAGAGCTATCGTTGTAGATTCGGGACGGAGAAATCTACTAGGGAGCTTATAACTCTTCGTCACCCTGGCCTGAGTTTTTTGTGTACGCTTTTAATGGTGAAGACGTTCTACCCACCAAATCAATGACAGGATATGGATCCTTTCTGATAAATTTGAATTAACTTTTGTATCCCACACATGGCACTGTCGTGTTACGTATTGTTTCCTTGGTTTTGTATTACCTTTCTCCACGCAGAGGGGGCGGTGTAGATCTCAGTTTGTGATCACATACAATTATTGTGGGTTCCAACCTCCTTTCTGGCACGTGCTCATTGAAGCAGACAGTAAGAGCTCTACTGTTTGGTGACGATTGAAGCGGGTAATTTTTGTCGGGAGAGTGTTTGTAGTTCCTAGAGTATTCATGGCTTCTGCTATCAATGTTGATGCTTGCCTTGTCTTCTGTGCGAAAAGGCGAGACTCTTCGGACTTCATGTTCGCTTGATGCATCAGTCAGACTATATCAATTTGCTTCCAGTGATATTGTCTGTTGATCATTCTAGTCGCCTCTAAAAAGAAAACCGAACTGTCTTCATTCATTCATGTTCGAGACTCTTGCGATATAGTTTTTCTGAATGATATAGGTCAACTTGCATACAAACGTAACCTCTAATGTATATCTTGGAGAAAGTTGTATGGCAGCGCGAACCCGGTTTTAGAAATACCTTCCTACCTCAAGGAAGAAATTTGCAAAAAGCTTGCTGAACTTGTCGATGTGATGATTAGGGTCAGCCTTACAAACGGGTACGTTTTTACAACACTTCGGATCAGAACCTCTTACAAAGCTGGTACCTATTCGGACTCAAAGGTTACAAGCACATCTGAGTAATGCAGTATCATTGTCATGTCATAATAACTTTAGGAAAATTCTCGCTAGTGTAGGGGTGCCTCTACTTTCACCAGCAACTGGCACAAGCTGAACTGGGGACATTACGTTAACATTCACTGCGGCAATGCCTTCACAGGGCTTAGGCCTGATAGCACCAAGAGGCCTCAGTTAAGTCATTTTGGGTTTCGATCTCAGAACCAGCACCAGACTCATACGAAGCAGCTGTTTCTTATGGGATTTATACAGCTAGGTTAAAAATACGTTCAGAAGGTATTCCCCAGCCGTGTATCCCGCAGATTCCAAGTTGAGCAGGAAAGAGTGAGGCCTGCCAAAACTCGCTGGTATACCGCCGAATGAATATGATTGACTCTGCTGCAGATGAAGGGGTAATTGTGGCGTACTTAAACATTGTAGATCCAATCCCTCACAAAGGGACAGATCGCAGATCTTGTATCAGCTTCACAATGATGGTTTATCACTTCGTTCCTGTGGATGAGTAAACAAGTCTGGGAAGAAAGAATTCGAACTCTGTCTCCCAGATGTGTGGAAGAAAGTGCTAATGGTGTGAGGTGGAAGACCTGGCCACGTTATTCTCGCAGAATCTTATAGGGTTTAACCGTACCCAGCTTGCTGAATCCATTTCCATTCATACAGATTAAACACAGGGACTCTTATCATCTGGAGAAGAGTGACTGGGCCTAGCTACTGACGCCACAAACACAGGTATCCCTCAAGAATCATTTGACCTGATTACTCAATCCTGATCTTGAAGCTTAATTGCGTTTGTCACTGACTGTGTTTGGCACATTCGCTTCCACGGTTCTGCAGCCGTTGTTATCCCATCCATGGCACATACTCCTATATTTCCACAGTGCAAATATTAAGCAACTGCATGTTATTTGGATCTCCATGAGGTTGAGGTTTGAGTAACCAAACCTCAAAACCTGCATCCAAAGTAAAATTGTGTTTCCACCTCGCGGAACTGAAACTTCGCAGCAGATAAGTCCGTGCCATATCACTCTCATGTCCAAATCCTTTCAGATTTTACACCAAGAAATGGTCTTGCTTGGGAAGAAGGAGTCCTTTTGGCATCCAGGATGCGACCGTGTGGGCCTCTGTCAGCAGCGTTGCAGCCCACATGATGCTTCACTGGTGGCCATACACGGCGCTGCTTTGTCAGACATTTGCAGGTGTGTTGATTCTCAACCAGTGAAAAAATTGTGCTATAGCGGTGCAGAAAAAAACACTCTTCTGAAAAGCCAAAAACCTCTTTACCCGTTCCTCCTCCTCAGCTTTTGGCTTGTTTGTCTTCTTTTTCTCTCTTTTGACAGTCTACTGGATCTCAACTAGACATGAACATGGCTTCCTTCACCTGCAATGAATCCAGCCACAGAAATGAGTCCCATAGTGGTGGTAGCCTAATTTCAGGTTGACGACTAGATTACAACATCGAAGCTCTACCGCCCACTGTTTCTAGCAAGGCTAAATCAATTGGCCCTATTTTTGATTGGGTCTAAAGTTCTCTACATTTGTACTTGTGCATTAGAGCAAGAAATCTATTCTAGAGAATTTCAGTCTGTTTTATTTTACTTTGATTTGTAGTTTTATGTAAATTTTCTTTCACTTCTTTTTCCTTCGATTCATTCTTTCATTTTCTATTTTATTTTTTTTTAATTTTTTTTTCCTTCAAACAAATTTCCCACTTCAAATTCAATATATTGTTTTTGAGTCTTTTTAGTTAACATCTTGTTTCAGTGACATCTCTTACTTTAAAGACGTTGCTTACTTTAAAGACATTTCTTTTGAACTCTAAGTAAACTTTGATTTTGATTATAGTTATTATGCTTTTAAACCATCTCTTGCAAACTTAAGTTTACACACCATGAAAGTAATATAAAAGAATTTCGACTATCAATAGAGCTTGTTTGTGTCCTTTCTATATTACTTTGCTTTTTTATCTTTTATGCAAAATTTGTACTTTATTATTATTAATGAATATATATATATATATATATATATATAGTATCTCAACTAGCAACATATTTTTTGTCAAAAGAATTTATGGACATTGTTGTAATTTTAATATTTGAATCAATATTTAAGTTTTTAATTGATAAATATTTAATTAATATGTTATAAAATGCACATTAATATTTTTATGATCTTTTTTTTATGGTTTTTTGCACATATAATTTTTTTCTCAATCAAAATACCTGTATTCATTTCTTTTTTTAATTAAATTACAAGATTGTAATTCTAATACCATCAATAATTTTTATAAGATTAAATGTATATAATCTACCCATGTTTAATGTGTGAAATTGACATAATTTTATCTACTGATTTAATGCTAATTAGTTGATTTACTATCAACACACACATATATATATATATATATATATATATATATCGAGATATTTGATTAAATTCAATAAAATCTCATAATATATTCCAAGTAGTTTTTTCATTCACTTCAAATATATTATTAATTTCGTTAAACTTACAAAAAGGAAAAAGTTTCTTCACTCAAAATTGGAAAATATGAGAGATATTAATATGTCCAAATAGGAACATAATTCTTGCTTCTCTGTATACAAGCTAATAACATAAATTTTTAGAAACTTTCTAAAAACCACAAGGCTTATAAAACAAGTATCATGTTGTGAGATTCTTCTATAGAGGTTTTTGAAATTTTAAAAAATTGTAAAAGAAGTATATTCAGTCATATTGTACATCTAATGATATTTGTTGAACCAACATGTTTTGAGAAAACTTCGGTATTTTACAATAATATATATATATATATATATATATATATATATATATTTACAAACTATTAAAATAATAAAAAGAGATGAGTTTAGTTTTTGTAAACCAGTAGTTGTTGTACAAAAAAATAACCTTAATATTTATAAAATAAATTATGATAATTACATATTTTAATATTGTGGTGTGACTTTATTTTGAAAAAATTAAATCATAGCTAATTTATAAGTAAAAATTATTAGAATTTGCACTATTTTAAAATAGATGAAAATATTTTACAAAAAAATAAATTTTAACTATTTTAAAATATTTAAACCTTTATTTTTTAAAAACTTTCTACCAATATCTTCAAATAAGGTGTTAGATCAAGTTTTTCTTTAATTTAAAAATAAAAATCAATTTTACACTTCTCTTTTTGAAAAGTGCAATAAAAATCTTTGGTTCTTATGATCTTATGAGATCTTTTACCTATTTTTTTTTTTTTTGTCTTGGACAGTTTTTTTTAAAAAGTTGTGCAGGAATTATAATTCTACCAAAAAACTGTTTTCATTGATTTTAATAATTGTTAATAAAATAATTATGTTTCTCTTCAGTAACATGTATTAGAAAACAACACAATTTTGAACCATGTAAATTATTCTATCTTCAATATTTTTAAGATGGAATACATAAATTGTATTTTATTTTATTTTATTTTAACCACAAACTTATTTTGATTTCTACAAAAAATATTATTCTAACTTATTGATAATTTTTTATAATACTAATTTCTAAAATCTTAAAAAACATATATTAAACTGATTTATGAAAAAAAAATTCATATGAACTTCATCTAAATATTTTTTTAATTAAAAATAAAGATCTATTTTTGAATATTTTAAAAATGACAACAAAATGAAACATGGTTATTATTTTGATTTATCAAATATAAATTATTTATTTAAAAGAATGCCCATATCTTAATGAAATAAAAAAAAACAATTCTTAAGTATATTATTAAATAGTTACCTACATACTTATATATATATATATATATATATATGAAAAATTGTCTTAATTTTGATTATAAATATTTTCAATGTAAATCAAAATAATTTATCAAAAGCACTAAGTAATTTCATATAATTTTATTGTGACACGATTACCTTTAATTGATATTAAATAAATACTCAATCAAATTAAGTAAAATTGTTACAAAAATAAATAAATAAATAAATGCATATTTACAATGACAGAAATAACAACAAAAAAATTAGATGTATAGAGACATGATATGTGCATGGATCACTTCTTTAAAAGCGACATCCATGGGAGAATTCTCTCACTCACAACTTTATTGATGCCACACCCAATGTACAGTATGCTCCGGCTGAGCTCACTAATGCATTGCAAAATCTGTCCTACACACAAACCTTAAACTCCATGTCTACCTTAACACTATACAATATATCAATTTATATATTAATAATTTATATATATATTTATATTTCATTTGTTTTATTTTTTGACCAATCTCATATTACAACAAGTACACTACCATCAATTGTATGAGTACATAGCAAGTTAATCAAAAATTAGTACAAAGGATAAACCATAAAACGAAATATACTATCTCAAAAAAAACAAATGCTTTACTCTCCTCACTCTCTCTCTCCCTATATATATATATATATATAACCATTACTATTGGACATATTGGAATAATACACAAGTGTTTTGTTATATACATATGAGTGTATTCATCATGTGAATTCTGAAAATTGAATAATTGTGTACTAAATACTGGACAATTGGGAGATAAGAAAATTAGCACATTTCTATGAAATTATTTAGGGCTCAACTCAGTCTTGGTCAAATCAAATTTAGTTATACCTTTGCAATTGAAACAACCATGACATAGAAAATGAAAAAAGAAGTTGTGGATTGTAAATTTCATTCCAAGATACTATAGGGATTGGTATTATATTCTCGTTTATTTATAGATGTTGGAATAGCAATCTTTTTTTTTTGGGATTTGGTTATAAATGAATTAGAATTACAATTAGATTAATCTCGCCATTTTGGAACGTGAGTGAAGGTTTTTCAGTACCGAAGAATATAATTATAAGGAATAGTAATGAGATGTGATTCTACACCAATATCATTAAATATTGCTATACATCGAGGTATTTTTGTGTCGCTCATAATTCATTGAAGAAATTATTCACATCAATGTGCCGTAGAAGTCATGTGGACCCACAGTAAAACTGGAAAAAAGAATAAAAATAAAAAATCTAACTTTCCATAGAGATAAAATAAGAATTAATAAAAAAAATAAGATTTTAAACTTAAGTTGTTAATATGAAACAAACATAAACAAACTCGGAAACTACATTATAAAATCTGTTTAGCTAACTTGAAGTGGATGATGCATAGCCAAATTCAAGAGTTTCTTGTTAATTGTTGTAGTAGCAACAACAACAGGAACAATAATAATAGTTTAATATGAAACCAAACGATACATAATTTATGCAGCATATTTACCAAAAAAACATTCTAGTCGAGTGTTATTATTCTTATTCTTAAGAACAAAAATAAATTAGCTAGTTATCATTCCCAAAATATCATGCTTGACAAAAGAAAGTAGTTGGGTGTCATGACCAATGTGGTAACAATGACGTCAAGGCGAAGACATATGGTATAATTTATTGGGTTTCAGTGATGAAATTGTGAAAAATAAAATAAAATAAAATAATAACATATATATTTTTTGTATGGATATTTTGCTGAGCCTAGAATGATTCATTCTGCTTGTTTGTTGTTGGTTGGGCCAAATGGGAATATGGGGTTAGGCCCCAAACAAGGACAAATATAATATAATAAAATATAACCCCCTTCCCCTCACCCCCCCCGTTTTCCCAAGGGGGGGGGCCTTCCACGGTAATGGGCCCTGGGCCAGTGGCATGGTGTGGTCACAAGTCACCTCCTCCACCGATGCTTGCCGTGGACACAGTCAAAGGGGTCCAGCCAGCCAGCGAGGTCTATGTTTCCTTCTTGTCCTCCCTGGCAGACAAAAGCCACGCTGGCCTGCCAGTTGGGCTGATTCGTTTGTCCATCTGTCACTACGCCTGAACATCCCCCCGTCGGGTTTTGGTTGTGTCGGCCCCCTTTTGTACGCCCTCACTATTAGACCATTGGGATGTGTTTGCTTTACTGTGCATGTACCACCATCGACCCAAATCCATGTAATTGTAATCTATCAAATCCAACTTTCAAGCTTTTTCCTTTGTTTTTCCACAGAATATAACGGAATATTAAACGGCTTGAAATGGACAAGACAAACAACACAAACTTTTTGTTTTGTTTTTGTTTTTGTTTTTTTTAATTTAAATTAGTGAATGGTCTGCAGGGAATGGCTCCTCCAATCAGCATGAGTCACAAACATCGAGCTTACACAGATTTATTTACATTCATCCATACAAATACTCAAATGGATGAAAGGACCCACCGTACCTTGCACTTTGGGTTAACTGCATGTGATTTGCAGTTGCAGTGCCATTCTTCTAGTAGTCTACTCGAAATTTAAATCGAAGCCTCAATGAATGAATGAATGCCTTAAGGGGACCGGAATTGGAGGAAGAGAGGCCTGCAGGGCTTCATATTTCAGGTCCACAGTGTGTGTGTAAGTCATGGGAACACACCCACACACACTTTATGTTCCCAACGTTCCCCACTGTGGTCCCGCCACCCCGTCGTCCTAAACCACATCCTTTTTTGGGAACGCTGGGGAGCGGAGGGGAGCGGGAGGGAGCGGGCGGTGGCAACAGAAGTGCGTGTGGCCCCTGGGTTGGCCTGGTCCACGGGCTCTGGCGGCCGTGCAACCCTCATTTATGGATGGATGGCCATGCAATGGGATCCTCGACACGAATGGGCTCGCGCATGCGCGGCAATGGAGGCATAGGGGGTGCAGCGGTGATGGGGTCATAGGCAAGCGGACCACAAGAGAGGTTAGCGAAGTTGAGAACGAAGCAAGTATGGCAACACATCTCCAACAACGCATCGCCATCGCTATCTTTACGCGAGGAGCCAGGCAGCCGTGCTTCCTGTGATTTTTTTTTTTTTTTTTTTTTTTTTTCTTGTAATTTCTGTAAATTGAATTTTCTTTTTGGCTAAAACTGTTTGGCCTTTTTATTTTTTTTTCTTCTGTTCTTAGAAGTGGAGCTTGACATTCTCGTTCTGTGATGGATCATTACCATAGGGGTCTCCTCATGAGGCAGTGCTGATACAATTTGGCCGAGGGAAGCGATCCGCGAGTGAGTAGTTAGCCCGGGTCCGGGCGCGGTCGAGAGGTGCGACGACGGGGTTTGTTGGCGGCGTTGCAGTAGGAAGGGATGTGAACGTTGCGGGGTTTTGGTAGGATTGAGGCAAGGGAGCTGGAGAAGTTTGCGGGGATGTTTTGAGTGTGGCTGAGAGAGAGAGTGTGTGTGTGGCTAAGGTTTTGTGTTTCTTCGGGGATTTGGCGTGGCGATTTAGGGGTCGTTTGTGCGGCGAGGTGTGATTTGTGCGAGAGTCTTTTTGGTGAAGTTTGAGAACCTATCCGGGGGTATGCGCGATGTGATTTGGACGGAAGTTTCTTGCCCATCACATGGAGCTATGGAGTTGCGGAGATATGCTGTGGTTGATGTTACGGTCGTTGAAGCTTGATTGCATGCTCGTTTGATTGGAGTTTGGGAAGGGGGGGTTAAACGACCTGGTCAGCGTCTTGGTGTGCCGCACATTCGTCCGTTTTTTTTATTCTCGTAGATGCGGCGGTGGATTCTCTGGTAGGCAAGAAGTTTCATATTCCGGTTGGAGCCTTGAGTGTGGACGTTGCTTTTTCATTCAGGGGCTTGATCGTTTCGTCTCTACTTTGAGGGAATCGTAGTTGCTGCTGGCGAAGGTCCTTGTGATCTCTTGGTGTGCCCCCGCGTTCCCACTCTTGTGAGGATTTTGGAAGTGCTGCAGGGAATTGCCGTAGGGTTGATTGTTCGCTCTGCTATTTGTGTCCATTGTCATTCTCTCTCAACCCTAGTCTTCCTTTACCCCCCCCCCCCCTTCCGACTTGTCTGATCTTTTGTTTAGGTTGCGGAGATATCCATTCTGCATTTCTGTCAGGGAGCTTCATACTTTCAAGACCGGGTTCTTGATATTCTGATCTTTCTCATCTCGCTCATTTCAGATGAGGTATAACAGCAAAAAAGACAACCGCGATTAAATAATTGGAGATTTAGTCGTAATTATAAGGATTACAGGAAACGATTAGAGGGACATGCAGTAGGGAGTTCAGCATTGAGGACTGGAACTTGGAACACTGATGATTGTCCCTATGGCCCGGCAAGTAGGCGTCAATTCACAGACGGGAGGGCATCTTCAAGAGCATTCTGGAGATCGGGCTTTGCGGCCTTCACCAATGGATCAGAGTGTGAAAGAGTCGTTGCACAATGGCCCTTCCAGCAGGCGTCACTCGGTTTTAGCTTGGCAGCCAGGTGCTGAGGAAGGATCCCCTTCATCAATGGAAAGTATAGCTGTTGGTGATCTAGTCTACCCCTCGACGGAAGGATCTATACCAACGTTTCAGAAACTGAGAGGGGCAGGAGCTCATCTTACAGACATGTCTCCGTTCTCAGAAGACGAGGATGCTCTGGATCTGACACAGGACGGCTCACCAATGTCTCACAGCAGACGAAGGAAGCATGCTGGTTATCCACAGGCACATTTAAATGTGCTGACGAATTTTAACGACGGTGAGTAAATTCATATCTAAGGCTCTTGATTAACAATCTAGTTAAGAGGATGTTTTTGTGCTGGCCTAGGACTGGGCTTGGACAATACTGCAGTGCGATTCGACGTTCTGTTGGCTTGATTGACGTTGAACACTCCTCGGTCTTGCCTAAGTTCATCTGAAGTGGTATCGTGCAAATGATGAATGCACCATTCAAGCATTCGCTTATGGATCAATTGACCTACACCCTCCCGATTTTAGTAGGGGTTTGTTAGTTAACTTAAAACGTAGAACGAGCTTTGACATATGGTAGAGTTGGCGAGCAGTTCGGATGTCTGAATACTGTGAAAGTATGGCCCTTTTTGTGAGTGCTAAAGTTGTTTGAAGACTAATGCTACTGTGTTATGGTGGATGGAAGCAGTGACGCCAGATGAATTATCTACGCATTCAGAAGAGTATTCCTTCCATCGCGTGAAATTGTTGTGCAGTTATGGTGGTAAAATCTTACCAAGGCCGACAGATAACCAGCTGCGTTACGTGGGAGGAGAAACCAGACTGATTACAGTGAGTCGGGACATCAGCTATCATGAACTGGTGCTGAAGATGGGAGAATTGTTTTCTCATTTCCATACTATCAAATACAAATTACCGGAAGAAGATCTGGATGCGTTGGTTTCCGTTTCTTCGAATGAAGATCTTGCGAACATGATGGAAGAGTACGATCGGCTTCAGGCATCCGAAGCTTCTCCAAGACTGCGCATCTTTCTTTTTTCTGACATGGATCATGATTCTGTGCATCTCAATGAGTCCTTGGGAGACCAGAGGAATACCGAACAACGTTATGTTGATGCGGTTAATGGTGTTTCTGAGATAGGTTCTAGAAAGCATTCAGGAGACGGAGGCTCGCTTGCAGTTGCGCCTGTTGTCCTCGACAGCTTGATTGATGTTGGTGGTGACCCTTGGAGCTTTAATCGGCCACAAGATAGTGTACCTGTGGCTTTGTTAGCACCTCAGATATCTCAGGATGTTGCCTCCTTGATCCACCATGTGCCAGTTGCCTTACCTGTTTCCTCTATCCCACCAGCATCTGCTCCGTCCTCTGCTCCCTCATCTCCTCCACTTCTACCTAGGGTTTTAAAACAGGCGGGCTTGATACCTGAGATGCGCCTTCCGTTCCACCCTGATCAACATCCCAACATGAGCGGGCACCAATATAATGTTGTTCAAGTAGATGGAAATGTTCTTGAGACAGAAAATTACGGAGGTAATTTGGTCACTGGTACAAACGTGCATGAGCACGTATATAACACCTTGGATATGCATAGAGGATCCGAGTCTCCTAGGATGATTCAACACGAGGGTGATTTTCTGGGCGGTCAACAGGAGCTTGCCGCCCGTGATGATTTACGTCGTCTTCCTGAGGTTCGTATGCCCCGCGTGCCTTCTCATGGTAAACTGACGCGCCTCTCTGAACAGCACTCGGAGGCGACTTCGTCTACCAGACAACGTCACAGCTACCAGCAGACGCAGCAATCACAGCAACAGGGCGGTTGGCCGCCACACTTGTTCGAAGATCAGTCGCATTTATACGGCAGACGGGTGGAGTACATGCAGCCAACGAGCGATGTGATGGTGCAGCCGATTGCGCCTATGCAGCAGCAGCAACAACAACAACCTCACTTTAGGGTTCCTTTCCAAAACGTATTGTCAGCTTCGCCTATCGACCAGCCCATATATCGACCAGTGGAACACCATAGTCAAGTTCAGGGGGAGGAGGTTTTTGCTCCTTTCATGCACCGGTCTGTGTCTGCAACTGTCTGCAACACAGTCGGTCCTCTTGGTTCCACAGCTGTAAGCTCTTACAATGTTGGAGCAGGGTCTGCCCCGTCATCTCCAAGGTTCCATCCGCCGAACATGCAGCCGCAATCGCAGCTTCAGCAGGTTCTTCGTACGTATGGTGCACCAAATCATGTGGAGCAGTCACAGCAGCATAACCTTAGACACCATACGCACAGTGATGGCACAACTAGGTTGAGGCCTGCCACTTCACCTCCACGCTACAGGGATCATCTTGGACAAAGTGACGATAGACTCCTTCGACCACTTCAGCAGCCAGTAAATCTGAATTCGGATGCAATTCAACAGGAATTCTTTTTGTACGATGATCATACCAATGGACACGGTCAATATGCAGAAGGAGTAACTAGAGGCCAAGTCCCCCAGTACTTAGGCCACAATCCATTTCAAGATGGCCCTAGCGGCTTTTCAGAGTCTAACTACTCAGAAATACAAGATGGCGGGGATGGAAGGCGCCAGAGAGAGCGGATTCCTCAGCAGTCGTACCAGTCCTCGCATTTCAATGCACGAGAGGACTTTCAAGACCACAATATTCCCTCAGCTGAGCCACTTACGGCACCCTCAAGGTTCCAGGACAAACCAAAAGATTGGGTTGTACAACAACGTGGTCGTGATGTGGAAGAGATCAGGACTTGGCGTAGTGGGAGGGCACGTACAGGCCAGAATGAACATGGCAATGATGGTGGTGGTGCAGACTTGGAAGCACCTAGAGAAGGATTTTTTCATTCGCCTGAAGATTCTGACGATCTCCTTGCGATGTCGGACTCCTACTTACACAAGAATGGTGAGATAGTAGAGTCACTGGGTGCAAGTAATCAGCATTCTAGGGGTACTGTGAGTCAGTCACATGCATTAACCACTCATCCGTCCGCTCTTGGTCAATCAGCTGTGGATTTGCCCCAGGTTCCTTCATTTGCTGGACGGAAAAACGAACCAGGATTTTTCGCGGAGTCGCTGCCGAGATCTGTGGAAGTTCTGCCAGTTCTTGAGGACAAACCTGCAGTAACAGAAGCGAGTCATTTGCACTCTGAAACTTCGTTCAACCAATTGGCGTCTCAAAAGGATACGGATGATAAGGCAGCTGTTGGTGCCTACAATAGTTTGGTCTCTCATCTCTCTGGTACATCAAGTACAAGACTCGGAAATGCCGAGCCTACAAACCCTGCTGAACTGCGATGGAGAGGTCTTAATGATGCGAATGAGTCAAGGGTAGAGTCTTCCTTGCAAACACGTGATGGGACT
This sequence comes from Physcomitrium patens, assembly GCF_059467195.1. Classification (NCBI taxonomy): domain Eukaryota; kingdom Viridiplantae; phylum Streptophyta; class Bryopsida; order Funariales; family Funariaceae; genus Physcomitrium; species Physcomitrium patens. The sequence goes on from NC_143418.1 coordinate 17,441,406, forward strand.
AATAACCAGGACTGTTTTCAACGTTCATCTGGTTCAGGAATCACACAAGGTCGGCAAAGCGGGCATTCAAGTGGAACTAGGATGGATGTTTCTGACGAGGTTGCCTTGCAGCGGTCGCATACTAATTCAATCATCGCTCAAGGCAATGGCACGTTAGCGAAAGAGGAGATTGGTTCAAGTACTTATAGTTTTCATAATCTGGTTTTGACTAATGGAATGTCTCCACCCACAGCTCAGCTTTCAGTTTCAACAGCTCAAGCCCAGGTTATGCAACCTGTGACGACCAGAGTGACATCTTTCACCATCCCCCCCCTTTCAATTAAGGTTTCGACGGAGTTATCCATTCCCACCATCCCAAGTGTATCTGCCAACACAAGTGCCTCGGTGGGTACTTCTATTACTGAGCAGGAAGCCACCTCTATGGGTTCTCTGCTTTTTAAGCCAGGACCCATAATTCCAAGGATATCCGAAACTGACATTAGTGGATTGATAGGGCAGAATGCAGACCTTGGGAGGAAGGATAATAAACTTTTTACGTCACAGCTTTCTGCCGCCGGGCACCTTGCCGAGGACATGGCATCTTCAGTTCTAGTTAGCTCGACGCGGGAAATGATTGTACCCCTGCCGTCCACAAACAATTTACGGGCAGAGGATAAGGGAAATTGGCTTCCTTATTCTCAAGATTCTACTGCTGTTATTCCGTCCAATCTTTGCCATGCTCCCACCTTCGGTGCGTCTAACTGGGACGCTGTGCAGAACCTCAATGATGTTAGTGCTGAAGATGATGACGATCCAACCGGTACTCCAGATATTATAATCCAGGATAAAGATTTGGATTTTCACTCTCCTGCAATAGCGGAGGAGGAGCCAACGATTGAGGTGAGCTTTAAAGAATTCTAGACAATCCTTGATTGTTTTCAGCTGGTCAAAGGGCTGCCACACACCTGTACTTCTTGCAACTTCTGGTTCTTTTTTTTTAAAAAATAACGGTTGTTCGATTTCAGGAGCCTGCTGCTGAGGCTGCAGCTTCTAATCATGAGGACTTGAAGAAGGGCTCCAGTAATTCGGGCACTGCAGAGGACGCTGAAGCTGAAGCCATCAGAAGTGGTCTGCAGGTGATTCATGTCCTGTCCTATTCAATGTATTGCTGTGGTGTGCTAATGATGATGTAGTAGTTTTTGCTAAAATTTTCTTCGAAGGTAGCACAAACTGATCTGGTTAAGTGTTCTTCTTTCGCAGACTATCTTGAATGCCGACCTCGAAGAAATGCGGGAGCTTGGATCTGGTACGTTTGGAACTGTGTATCATGGAAAATGGAGAGGCACAGATGTTGCTATCAAGCGAATCAAAGCCAGCTGTTTTGCTGGTCGGCCTGCAGAGAGAGATCGTCTGGTACAGCATCTGCAACTAATCCAATGAATACCTGATCATTAGGCGCAATTGGATGAACAAACTGAATATTCCTACTTTAGAATCAGCTTTTACAGGATGTCGTCGAATCTTTTACCATGTCATTTTGATCTGCTTGTGTTAATAACATGTGGTTGATGTCTTCCGCAGATTGCTGATTTTTGGAGGGAGGCCTGCACATTAAGTCAGTTACATCATCCTAATGTGGTTGCATTTTATGGAGTAGTCCGTGATGGTCCGGGAGGAACACTTGCAACAGTAACGGAGTTCATGGTGAATGGGTCACTGAAACAGGTTTTGCAGAAAAAAGACAGGTATTGTTTTGAGGAATCCAAGTTCAGTTTCTTCATGAATGGGCACTGGGTATAGCTTGTCACCATTTTTATCAGAAAATGTGAAGTCCTCTCTTTGTGCTTTTCTTATTTATGTTGTATCTTTGTGTATCAGAACTATTGATCGCCGCAAGCGCTTGCTGATAGCGATGGATGCAGCTTTTGGTATGGAGTACCTTCACAGTAAGAACATTGTGCACTTTGACTTGAAGTGTGATAATCTACTTGTTAACATGAGAGACCCTCATCGGCCTATTTGTAAGGTATGACTCCAACAAGATACCAGAATCCGTATAGATTATGAGCTACAGTTGTTGCAGGATACTAGTTTTCTACTGTGTCCTCCATAGCGAAAACATGCTTTCTGTACTGAATCTATATGACAAAATTCGGTGGCGGTTTTATTCTTTTTTATTCTCTCCAGGTTGGGGACTTAGGACTGTCAAAAGTGAAACATCAAACCATGGTGTCAGGTGGTGTCAGAGGGACTCTACCATGGATGGCACCAGAGCTGTTGAATGGAAGCAGCACTCTGGTTACTGAGAAAGTAAGTGATTTTGTTGGTGTAGATAGTGTTAGTTTCTTATACCCCTTTAGTTATGTAGTTGTTTCTGTTTGCTTGAGAAGCAATTGTAACGATGCATATGTCTGAGGATGCTGTCTGTTGTTTGCTAGCTTATAATGAGTCTTATCCTTTTCAGTGATTCACTGGGTGTAATTTTGTTTGGCTTATGTACGTGTGCTCTAAATCCGTGCAGGTAGATGTGTTTTCCTTCGGAATAGTTATGTGGGAATTGCTCACAGGAGAAGAGCCCTATGCGAATATGCATTACGGAGCTATCATAGGTTTGAGTTTGACCTCTCGATTCATATTATTCCTCTCATGACCTTATCACAGTTTTTGCCTCCTCGGTATATGAATGCGTAGAGGATCATGTTGCTAACGTCATGGTGGCTTTGAAGTGATTGTTGGCTCAGCTGTTGTATTTTATGGCTTTTGCGTTTCACTTGCACTAAAAAGCACTAGCGTACGCAGTTGTTCAAACAAATTTCTTATATTCTGTATACAGGAGGGATCGTTAACAATACCTTGAGACCTGCAATACCTACCTGGTGTGATCCACTTTGGAAGTCGCTAATGGAGAGATGCTGGTCAGCGGAGACTGCGTCCAGGCCCAGCTTCTCTGAGGTCGCAAGTGAACTTCGGGTGATGGCAGCAGCTCTTCAACCCAAATCTCATGGTAAATTCCTTCACTGTTTGGTGCGCACATGAATATGATTCTCTTTTTCTTTCGCTTAAATTTGATTTATTTATTTATTATTCATTTATTTGAAATGTTGGATTCTCCATATATTGAAGTTGATGTTCAATCATAATCTGGAGATCTATGTTGTTTGGTTATTAACGTAGTGCTCTGTGTCATGTAACAGCCTAGTGAATGCAGGAAGCGGATGTCAATTCAACTATAGGGTTAAGTAGGAAACTGAGAGTGACAAGAACTGGTATCAACACCTTGAAGATGTTCGCTGTTATGGTAAAGTAAGCCTTGCACCCCTATGTGTTGTTCTTTCTGAGACTGAATTACAGTACACAAATTTGTAAAGATTCGCAGGCTGCACCAGTAATTGTACCAAAGCAGCCAGTTAAACGGTAATGTTGTGTATAGGAGAAGAGTTGAGGGTTATTGTACAAAATGTTGGCAAGCAACCACTGATGAATTGGCAGTGGTCAAGTCTCGTTTTGGTAGATTTTGCTAGATATCATCAATATCATGGATATTGTAATTAGTTCAGGTGCTTAGTGAATGAATTTTTTGGCCTTCTGGGGTCCCCTCTATTCGTGGCTGTCCTCAAATTTTGTCAGTTCTCATGTGGGGTCTGACGTATAATGTTGTTGGATTGCTGGATGTGTTGCTGCATCATGGATGGGTAGAACCCAGTCATCGAGATCTTGCACCTCAGTTGTTTTCATGTTTGAGTGCGTTGTTAGAGCCTTGTACTTTACGCAACTTGTAAACCTGGGCCGCACATCCTTGAGGAAATCAATGCTTAATAAAATCTTTGTTTTACAGACTTTTTTGGTGCTTCTGTGATTGAGTCTTGGGTTTCCTTTGCATTTGTTGTTTGATGTTGTGAAGCGTCATGCAGCTCACTCTTGGTCTTTGAAATCGGTTTTTGTGATTATCTCCAAATTTTCTTTCTCAACCCACTTCAGAATTTGTCTCAACATCCTGTTTACCGCCTAACTGTGTGGAGAAGTCGCTGTATTCATCCAATGATGGGTGGCATTATGATGTTCATACGTATTGTAAATATGCTGTACTTAGTTTATATACAACTTTACTGTTCTATACAGTCACCTCGGGGACGGTGAACAGGCTCATTGTTGTGAGACCTATTTAGATTTCTGTCATCTATGAGGCAGAGGTGTTTTTCTTTTATCTTTTTGTTGTTTTATTGTCTTTCCTGCAGGAATATGGACATCCGGTGTAAATGGACTCCTATTTGCTGATGTAAGAAAACAATAGGACTTAGAAATGAGCTTCCAAGTCTTCAATTCAATTGTGATTTGAGTTGGTAGTACCTGGAGCTATGCATCTGATGTCCTGCTGCTGTGTCCAGAATATAGCCTTCTTCACTGAGAGGAGTCAGTTGACGAACGATACAATTAGGTGCTGTGTACAGGAGAATTTCTCAAGTAGTGCAAAATCTCTCCAAGACTGGTTAACAGATTTTCAACCTAAAGACGCAGGGCATTAGGTGTTCGGTAGCAAGAGATACACTCTTTTCAGATATAAATTCGGCGTTGGCTTCAAAACATGGGAGCAGCGTACCACTCTCTGAAAAAATTTAGTGAAAGTTATTATGAAGAATAGAAATTGTGGTACTTCTTCAATTGGTTTTATTTTGGAAAAAGTTGCTAATTTTTAGAAGACTAGACTTAGAAAATTTACAGTACTTTGTGAGTTGCACAATCATAATGCATTCCAACATAAGCGGCACAATTTGTTTTTTTTTCTTCAACTACTGCTCCTAAAATTTCAGTTTCAAGCTTCAGGAACTATTTCAACAAATTAGCTATATTCAATTGAAACTAAACCTAATCCCTGAACTTGGTTTTAAATTCAAAAATTTATAAATTTTATATCATTATGATTTTTATATCTAAATCATAGCTTATAGATTTAAAAAATAAAAAAATATTTTATTTTATTTATGTAAATGTATATCTAATTCTCATCCTAAAATCTAAAAATATACATTTCAGAATATCTAAAAAGTATTCTAAATCTAATTTTAATTTCCAAAAAGAAATTGAGCTTAAAATTATAACTTTTGTTTTAAATTCTTCTTCTTCTCTATCTTTCTCTGTCTTTATTGTAAATTCCAAACATGTGGAGAAATAAAACTTCAAACTTCTTGTTATTGCATTAAAATTCAAATTACCTAAATCATACATATATTATAATTACAAAGTATTAGAGTAGAAGAATTCTTTGTAGAAAGTTAAATGGACAATTGAATAGCTAACAAGAAAGCACAACTATATAAAAACTACCAAAGAATATAACTTGGTAGAAAAATAGGAAGAAGATGGTTCATAATTTTTATTTCATTTTATTTTATCAAATGAGAGCATCAAAAGTAGGCATTAAGATCATACATTCTATTCAAAGCTACTCTTTAAGCTTATCTTTTTGAAGTTATGATAAAAGATAATTTGTAGTAAAAGCTCACCAAGGTGAATATATGTTATTTAGAGAGCTTATGTTTACTTTAAGAAAATTCTTAATGGTCCAAAGTGAATTTTGTAAATCATCTCTAATTTGGCATGTTCATTAGTTATTATTATCTTCTTTGATATGTTGCACTCTTTGATATGTTCCTTTTTTTTTAGTTTATACTTAGATCTAGTATGCTGTGGTTTGATCATCAATTCTTTTCTAATTTTTTGTTTTTAAGTATTGTATTCCAATGTGGTATAGTGTGCTTATGCATTATGTTGAAATTGTGCTCTTGTTACAAAAAGCAAAAAGAAAATTGCACATTTTCAATGACAAAAACAACAAAGAGTACACCAATGCAATAAGTACCTCATTCACTTCTAAAGCTACATCCATAAAAGAAATTTCTAGCTTACAACTTCTCATGCCACACCTAGGGTATAATATGCTCCATCCAAGCTCACTCTTACACTTCAAAATCTATCCTACACACTGATCTTGACTCCAAGTCTACTTAGAACAATACCTTGTTTGGCCTCCCAAACCCAAAACCCTAAACTTGATTCTATATTTTGGCATTCCTATTCATGTGTTATAAGTAATGTATACCATACGGCTCTTTGTTGCATCCTTGCTAAAGAAACTCCTACCTCCTTGTATCCCTAATAAGAGCTAGCTCCAAACCTTGTAGGAACATTACCATTTAAAAAAATATAAACTACTATCAACAACTCTATGCATTAGCATGTTATGCTTTAATGTATTAAATTCTAATTGTGCATATTAATATATTAATGGTAGATTACTTTACTTTTAATTGCATATTAATTTTGTATGATTATGCAACCATCTACACTTACTTTAAAACAACCTTAAATATGAAGTTTTGATCATATGTATATATTTAAAATATTATAATTTCAAAAAAAAAGCCCAAATCAAACCATTGTTTTATTTTTATATTATAACATAGCTTCTAACTACTAAGTAGATCAATGTTAATATTTTTGAAGTATTATGCCAAATTTTTTCACAATATTCTTTGTTGTATAAAGTAAATAATAATGTGCTTTTCTTTGGTCTGATTTTGGATTTTTTAATTTTTTAATTTATATATATATTTTTACAAAGTTATTAAGTATATTTCTTGTTCAACATATATAATTTACTTGTATGGCATATTGACAATGTTGTCAAGGCTAAATTTAATTATTTTTTGGATTACTACAATAGAAAACTTTTGCTATAACTTTTGAGAGCATGGGTTAAATAGTTTATCTTCTATTTATCTATAGTGTCTACTGCTGATAGTGATTTCTTGCCCATGTTTGGCAAAATTTTTGTTACTCTTATAAAGAATAATTTTGTTACTCTTATAAAGAATAATTTTGTTAAATACATCTTATACATGCGAGGTGTGACAAAGAATCTTGTATGTGTAAAATGTATTTAATACCTTGCATGCATTGGCAAATGTATTTAACATCTTCTATGCATTGGCAAATTCATTAATGATAGTCATATAATCACTTTTACCAATCAATCCTATTTTATCTTTGATTGTAATGAATGTGACCATGTATATTCATATATTAAATATAGATTTACTAACAATCTTTACACATTAACTTCTTTATAATCTAAATCCTTGAATCTTCCTATTATTATGTCTATAAAACATTACTTTGTCTAACATTCTTTTATAAAATTGTCCCTTTGATTAAATCATCATATTTTAGCTACATCAATCCTTAATTTTTTAAACTTTGAGTCTATTTCTTCTTATTCTTTTTTGGACTTATGCTACAAAAAAAGTATGTCATATTCATTTCAGCAACTTGACCATATATTTTCTAAGAATATGATTAGCAATGATTCAAAGGTTCTTTTAGCTAATTATACATGTGAAGTTTGTATTTAAATAAATCACCAATACCAAAGGATTTCCAAACAAGGTGGTTTTTATGTCACTTGACTATTGGAGCTATTACATTCAGATTTATGTAGTTCTATTACTACTAATATAATAACTAAGTACATTCTTACAAACATTGATGTTTTTTTGAGATTTATTTGGATTTATTATTTAATGCAAAGGATTATTAAATTTCTACTCTTCAAAATTTTATTTATATCATTGAGATTGAACTTCAAGAGAAGATATCTTGTCTCTAAACAAATAAGGAGAAAAAAAAATTCTTTTCTACTAAATTCTTGGATTTTTGTTCTATACATGGGATTTGAAGGTAGCTTACCTTTGAGCAATTTCTACACCAAAATGATGTGTTTGAGCAAAAGAAAAAAATTCTGCTCAAATTTTTATATTATATTTTCTTATCTTTTTATTTATTTATTTATTTATTTATTTATTATTTTTAGATTAGAGCTTCTAAAATTTCAAATCTTCTCTTCAGTTGTTCTACTTGGTCTTTATATTTTAGGATTAAATTTAGTACTTAGGCCTTTTGCAATATCTTAATAAATAAATCAAAGCTTATTATTATCATGATCTTCTTAGATAACAAATAATAATTAATTAATATATATTTTTGTGATTTTTTTTTATTCGACATCAATTAATATATAATAACAACATAGAAGGCCTTGATATACAACAAGAAGTTGAGACTACATCAACTTGAGCTACAATTAATGAAAACAATTCTATATCAAATAGCAATATTAAAAATAGAATCAATGATCTACAAAAAATGATACCTATTGATTAACCAAGTTTTTTTTAATCCTATTAGATGTTTATCAAGAAATATGCATATTTTTTTTATTTAAAATATCATAAAATCTATTTTATCAAAGACAATAATAAGTTTTTTTATAGATATTTAAGTGACATTTGGAAAATTTTGACATCAAAACATATCATAAAAAATAATAAATGGAAGAAATAAATGGAAGTAAATTTTGACTCTTATATTTAAAATTATGCTTGAAATCTTGCTCATTTTCTACTAAGGTTGAAAGCTCTCACATCTAAATAGATCTATTGAACCAAATAAACCATGAATTCTATTCAAATAAAGTTCAAATCTTATCTTGTGGCAAAAAATGCTATATAAAAGTAAGGATTTTATTATTAATAAAAATATTTGTTCATATTCTATGCTACATAATTCTAAGAGCCATCATTACTTTAGAAGTTTTGCAAGGATGGTGTCTTTATTTATATTAATATTATAACTACTTTTTAAAATAAAAACCTAATAAAATTGAGCTTTGTATAGCAACTACAAGATTTTGAGATATAAAAAGAAAATACTTAGTAGGTCATTTAAGACAATCAATCTATATATTCAAATAGTCTCTACGGGATTGATATGAAGAAAAAAACCTATATCTTGGAAACTTTGGCAAGTATTGTAATTTTTCTAATTTCAATTTTTTTTTTTTAAGGATTTTTGAAGTCATATTGCAATCATCATGTTATATGTAGATAATCTCATAATTATTAGTAATAATATAGATAATCTTGTAACATTTAAGAAATAACTTATAACAAAATACCAAATGAAAGATCTTAAAAACATATAGAAACATCTTTGTACATACTTTATTAAAAATATAAATTTTTAATTTCTTCATTTAAAGAACTTTTGTCAAAAACTAATTTAAGAAGCAAAAATGGAGGCTTTTAAGGTGGATGCAACTTTCTTTTTAAAAAAGACATGTTATCAAGGTAATATTGACATTATTGATGTAGGTAGAATCTTGTGCCATTATATTGTTGAGAAGCTGATTTTTCTAAATTTACATCAAATTAGATATAGCTTATGTAATTGGCATTATTAAAAAATATGAGGTTTCTTTAGTAAAAATACTAGAAGTTTGTTCAACATGTTCTTTGATATTTAAGAACCTCTACAAATCTTGAAACATTATATTTTAGAAAAAAAAATTCAAAAATTACAAGATTTATAGATTTTACTTTTTTAAGATGTTTGGATGCTTAAAAATCAATTGATTCTTATGTTTATAATTTAACAAGAGGACCTATCTTGTGATCTAGTAATCATCAATCTAATATGTTCAATAGCTCAATTGAAAAAAAATATTCAGTTCTTTATGTTTTAGCTTTGCCGATTGCTATACCAAGAGATGGTACTATTTATATTAAGATGAATAGTTGGCAAGTTAGTTTCTAGAATTGCTACTAAGCCTCTCGATTAGCTTGAAGATATACTTGTTCTTTTAACTTTGATACTTATCAATTAGTAGGATCAGTATTAATGAATAGAGTTAAATTTTTATATTAGTGATATCTTGTTTTTTTATTATTTCACTTATTGCTACTTAATCTAAAAAGCTCTATGTTGGTTCTTAATCAGCTAAAGGATTCTCTAGAGAAGTATCAATAAATTTCAAATATTCTTATTCCTTAAATTTTCATATCTATATATTACTTATATTTTATGTATTACAAAGTTTTAAAACTTTTCTTCTACTTCTTATTTATTTATTTTTTTTTTCAAATGTAATTATAAATATCCTTAAATCTAAAATAAAAAATGTACAACAAAACAATATACTATAGTTTTTACAAAAAATTAAACCTATATGGATCTAAATTCCACAAAAGAAGAATAAAATATATAAGAGGTGAGATGTTCAATTATACTTTGGTTTATTGAATTATTTAAGAAAATAAGGCCATTTTGTTTAATATAAAAATGTAGACATAAAATATAAAAAAATAAATATTTTTTTATTAAAAAAAAAATCTTTAATACTATATTCTATCACTATAATAAATGTACATTATGATAATTATTTCAAGTGAGATTGTATCATATATATATTTTTAAATAATTAAAATTATTTAAAAAGCTACTTTTTAAATATTATTATTTTTTTAAACACATATATAAGAGAATGATAAAATATTATAGATTTATATTAAATAAAATTAATTATATTAAAAAATATAGTATTTAAAAATTATTCATTTATAATTATTTCTCATTATTATTATCATTATTATTATTTATTATATTTTTTAGGATTTTTCTTATTTTTTGTATTTATAAAAGATTTTGAGAATGCATTTCAGATCACATTATTCATGATCATCAATAAAACCTTTGATATCCATCTATAAATCTACTTGCATTCTATTGTTTATAATTATTTTATAAATTTTTAGATAATGCCAAAAGACTAATAGACTTTTAATCATCTAATAATTATTTTTAAATTTTCATTTAAAACATAATATTTTTAATAATATACCTTGTATTATTCAAAATCTATGGTGTTGATTATTTAAAATATTAAAATTTTAAAATTAAAATATTAGTATTTATTGATAAATTTAATAATAATTGATTAAAATAAAGAAAAAAGAAAAAATTATAATATTTTTATAAATAAACATAATTAGATTAGTAAAATTAGATACTATGAAGAATATTATTATTAAAAGAAATATTCATTTGAATATATTTATTGCTTCTAATAAATTAAGTATTATATTACAAAAATCAAATTTTTAAGTATTTATATTATACAAAAATTTATAATACTTAAGAATATTTATTTAAATTATATATATATAAAAATTATATAGATATAATAATTTATTAATAAAAGATTTCATAAAAAAAATATTATAAAATTAGATTTTTTACTTTAATTAGACTTAGTTAGAAAGATATCATGGACATAAATTACAAAGAACCAAAGAGTCAATATACTCTTATGTCACTAGACAAGAGTATATAATCCCTCAAAAATAATATAATATTAAGACTAGAATGGCTATTATGAAAGAAAAAAAGACTTGAGATTCTTAAAATAAGATTAAAAGAAAAACCTTGAGAAGAATGAAAAAGACCTTACTCCTGTCTCTATATACTATCTATCTAGGAGCTACATAACAATGTTCAATATGACCTCTAAAACATGTTTTGTTTGTAAAATACATGCCTAATTTACAAGACAAGTTTCTTATATATACGCCACATGGCCTACTTATACCATAAGTTATCAACACATATAATATGTTGCTAAGTTTTAACCTATATATTACCTAAAAATACATTCAAAGTCAAATTTGAATCTTTATAGCTTCTAAGAAGCTTCTTTAGAAGATATTATGAAATTTACTTACTTCTATTTAATTCTCTAATTTAGATAAATATGTATGTCTATGGTATTATCTCCCTTCTAGAAACAAGTTCTATAAAGAGTGGTATCTAATATTGGATAAAAAGACCATCTTGTTATTTGATTATTGTTAAAGAACTCATAACTTTTTAAATATAATATTTGAAACATTGTTAAAAGTGGTTCCTATCTTTGATAATATCAATAAATATTAAAAGTCTCTTTTAAGATTGTGATGCCAAATATATTGTATCTATTTATTTATTTAAAGAAGAACATACTATTTTTAAAGGTCACTATTTCTATTGCATTGTTTAAAAAGTTGTCACTAATTCAATGCCTCAATTAGTGATTCAACAAATAATAGTTATTAAGTTAAATTTGTTGGTTGTTAATTCTTTATTTTTTTAGAGCTATAAATATACAAAAAATATAAAAAATTATAAAAAATAAAAATATAATCATTATTATATCTTATTTTTTGTAGCATAAAATTGCCTGATTTTGATAGTTATTATCAATAAAAAATACCAACCTTCTTTTTTGTATTTATAAGATTCCTTGTTAGCTTCTATGTTCATTCATTAATATCATATCTACACCAATGTATAAGATATTTCAACCTATTTTGGTGCCATCTTAAGTCTAAGACTTCTTTTACTTCAAAATTTTGATTATTGTCCACTACTTTAGAAGAAGGTAGTATTTGTCTTTTTCTTGATATATCTATTATCTTGTATGACTTAAAAAGAGATATGTAGAAGATATAATGGATCTTCATAAATTATGGTGGATATAATTAATAAGAAACTAGATTGATTTATTCAAAAATAAAAAATAGTATATATATATATATATATTTTGATAATCTAACTTGCTACAATGACACATAGTCTTGATTTTATAATAATATAACTATATTTTATTGCCAATGTAGAATTCATATTGTTTCTTACATTAATTTTTTGTTGTTCTTGAGCTTTCTTTAATTGTACATTCATTGTCACATATAGCTTTGATAAATGATTTATTAAGTCTTTTGCTATAAGATTATTAACTTTAGCAAAGTCAAAAATATCAAATCATTAATAAAAATTATATTTAGTATATAAAAGTGATTGTTATATAGAAGAATATATCATATTATTATAGGCAAAATTTACTAATAGAAATAAATTGTATAATCATCATAATGGTGATTAATGGTGAAATTTAAATATTGTTCAAAAACTTGATTCATCCATTTCACTTGTCTATTATTTAGAGATGAAAAAATTAAGATAGTTTTATATCTATTTTTAATATTTAAATTTTTTTTTTCTAAAACCTCAATACAAATTGAGTCTCTCTATATCTATTATAATTTTCTTTGGTAATCTATAATAGCAATAAATATTGTCAAAGAAAAATTCAATTATTTTTTTTCATGATATAATTTTTGTACAAAGTAGAAAATATGTTGTCTTTGTGAAACAATCTACTATCACAAATATAGAATCATATGAACTTAAAATTAGAGGATCTAAGATAAAATTCATAGAAATAAAAGACCATGGTTGTTTTCTTATTTGTAGTAGTTGAAAAAGTCTATAAAGTTGATGATAAGGAATTTTTAATCTTCCACAAATATTACATGATTATATAAAGTCTTTAATTTCCTTCTACGTTTGAGTCCATAAAAAATCTCTTGATGTTAAATCAAAGGTCTTATTATATCCAAAATAATTTGTAATTGAAAAGTCATAATGAACTTCAAGAATACATAATTATGCTTCATCTTTTAGAATATATAAACATCTTTTGACATAAAAAAGATTTTTTTGAATTCTAACTTCAAAATATTATGAAATTTAGAAGTATTATTTTTAACATTATGAATAAGAATATTCAAAGGCATATTTGATTGGATTGGATTAAAAAAGATTGTATCAATAGTCAATATTGATTTCATTGTTTAAAGATGAAATAACTATGGATTTAAATGAATTTTTTGTTGTTAATTTGAAGCTACATCTCTTTTTTTAATATAAAAAATAAAAAAATTTATAAGATCATTTAACAAAACTTGTTTTTTTCTAAATAATAAGTGATCCTAAATTCAAATCTTTACAATGACATGTTTCAACAAATTTGGCAATGATTTAAAACATGTATTAATATAAAATAGTGAAATTCTTATCATTTGTATAAATAATTATTAATTTAAAAGTGCTTTCTAAATAATGACATTATTCTTGAAATGAATTCACAATTGCAAAAAGTTTTTTATTATAGATCTTATAATTGATCTTAGCTATTGAAAAAAATTTCAAATAAAAAGCTACAAGACTAATTTGATATTTTTTTGTTTATTTGTTTTTTTTTGTTTTTTTTAAATTTTTTATGATACTATATTTTAAGTGAAGTTTTATGCATTTTTTTTAATAAAAAATGACTTAAAAAATTTAATACAAAGGAAGATTGGAGATGTGGTAAAAGTTTTCTTTAAAGCTTCAAATATTACTTCATCTTCTTTACTCCACTTAAATTTGTCTTTACAATAAAATATATAAGAGGAATTGCAACTTGAGAAAAACTCTTAATAAATATTCAATAATATTTGAAAAATTGCAAAAAAATTAAATATCTTTTATTATTCTAGAAACCTTCTAATTTATAATAATTTGAATTTTTTAAATATCCATTATAAAGCCATCATTTGAAATAATGTATCTTTAGAAGTCAATTTGAGTTATATAAAATAGATACTTTTCTATCTAAGTATATAGTGTTGCATCTCTAAGTTTTTATAATACACAAAAAATATAAAATTCATGCTTTTTATATTCTTAGAATAATTTTAAATATCATTTAGATAAAAAATAATAAAATTATTTAAAAAATCTCAAAAAAAATAATTTATTAAGTATTAAAAAAATAGGTGATACATCTGTAAATCTAAAAGATATGATCTTATATTCAAAATACTCATATCTAATTTTAAATATAATATTTTATTCATTTTTTTTCTTTAATGCATATCAAATTATATAATCTTCATGAATCTATTTTTAAATAATTTTTTTCTTGATTCAATTGATAAAAGAATATTAATATTAAAAATAAAAGATATCTATTCTTAATGGTAATCTTATTAAGTTCTCAATAGTCTACAAATATCTACAATGATTTGTCTTTTTTCTTCACAAATAAAATAAATGCTCTTATTAGAGATTTTAAATAGTGTTTAAGGTTCTTAGCAAAGTTTTCATCAATATATTTTTTAAATATAGATAATTTTTAAATATTAAGCTATAAATAGATTAAAATGATAATCAATCTTTTTCTTAAAGATCAATTGAAGAATTACGTGGACAATGATTTGAAAGAATATCTACATTTTTTTTCTAAAAAATAACTTAATAATCTTTATATTGCCTTAGAATGCTACTTAAAGTCTTTTAATCATTTTTATTAGATATATATTTATATATATATCTATTTAGATAAAAAATGTTAAATAAAATCTATCTTTTGGCAAAGCTTTTTAGAAGCTTTATAGACTTGTATTTGACTTTAGACGTGTTTGTAGTTGATTGATAGGTTAGAAATTTGGCCAAAAAATTAGCCTTATATTGTACGTGATAGTAGCTTATAGAACAAGCTAACTACTTAGCATACATATAGTAAACTTGTCTTATGAATTAGATATGTGTCTTGCAAGTTGGATACATATTAGAGGTTTTATAGAACATCACTTCATAGCTTTTAATTAGATAGTATATATGGATGTAAGAGTGAAGCCTTCTTTACTCTTGTCAATACCTTTCTAGTCTTTATTCTTATATTAAGACTTTCTAGTCTTCTTGTCTTTGGCAATAGTCATTCAAGTTTCAATATCATATTAATTTTGAATAAATATCTATTTTTTTTGAGTTACACAAGAATATATTAAAATTTTAATTCTTTAAAATTCATGTCTTCGATACCATTAGAAATGAATATAGTATAAAGAGCAAAAACTAATTCTCTTTTAGCTACATGCATGAAAATTATTATACCTATTAATAAGAATTTTGTTGTATTAGATTTATAACTTTTTAGTTGAATTAATTTTTTATTCATTAATGCTTTAGAAAAAACCAAGATTTTACAAAATCCAATTTATTTGAAGATTATATATTTTTATCTATAACAAAATTAAAATAATTAAGTTAAAAGGAGATTTAATAACATTAAATATTATTAAGCTATTATAACTATTAATTGCTACTTTTTTTTTGAATAGTTTCATAATTTTTTTAAAAGATAATAAACAATAATCTATAACTTTTATATGTAAAGGATTTAATTTTTTTATTAATATTATTTTTTATTTTAAAAATAAATATTTGTGCATAAAATAAGCTAAGGCTCTCAAATCTAATAAAGAAGAAGCTTTTTAATTTTTTAATTATAAATAAACATCAAATGTAAAGCAAGATAATGGATTTAAAGGAAGATTAGGACTTTTTTAGATATTGTATAAGATTTTAGTTGCAAATTTTTTATTGTAGTTAAATAAATTTATTTTTAATACATTGTCTTATTTTGTAACTATGCTTCTCATTTTGTAATTGCGTTGCTACTATGAAAAATGTTGAATAATGTACTTAGATTTTCTAAAATATAAATACAATGATATTTAACAAAATTTAGTCTTGTTTTTGCTTAATAAAAATTTTAAAACATATCATATCAATTTACTTAGCTTTAGGCCTTGATAAATAAGTTTCTAAAAACTTAGAAGTTACTTAACTTGTTTTTCTTCAATTAAATCTTTGTTCTTAGCATCTTTTAAAAAGTCAATTATTGCATGTAATAACTTAAATAATAATTTGTTCTAATAAGTCTTTGATATTATCATTTAATCTATATGAAAATTGATTAATAAGGGTTTTATTGTTTCAATTCATGTTGCAAGTAAGATTTTGAAATTAAAGAATATATATGATAGCTAATTGTGATTCTTGTTATAATATAAGAATTTTATCTTTGTTGTCTTTTTTAATTTTTTTCTCCAAATAAAATCATAAATACTTCAAAGAATAAATTTATATCATGTGTAAATTGTGAATTTTTTTCTATCAAAGGTACAAATAAAAGAGACCACTTTTGAATAAAAATATGCATATGAATCCAAATTAAGTTGATCTATGAGAATATTAAAAAAGGATATAATCTTAGATATAGCATGATTTATTGACTTTTTCTATAGGCATAGGAATAGTACTTCTATAGTTGATATTGATAATATGTGAAATTTTCATTAAAAAAGTTTTAATAAGTTTATAATGATTTGTAATAGTTGAAAATCTATTTTTATTTTTATCAAGTATAGCATATATAATTCTTTTTTCTATTTCTATAAAAAATAACTTTAAGAAATTTATAAATTAAATTAGAAGAAGATAATCTACAACTTATAATATCTAATACAAATATCAATTAAGAAAAATAATCTATTCTTTTTAAAAAATATAATTAATGTTAAAAAATAAAAAATATTAGTTTAAAGTTGGATAGTATATAATTATTAAAATACAACAAAAGATATAAAATATTTTACTTGTTTTTAAAACAAAAAAAGAATAATGAATCAACACTCTTGGCAAACTATCAAGGATATGAATTACAAAGAATCAAAGGATTAATACACTCTTGTATCACTAGAAAATCATATATAATCATTCAAAAATGGTATAATATTATGACTAGAATGGATAGTGACAAAGACAAAAAGACTTGAGATTCTTTAGACAAGTTTAAAAAAAAAACATTGATAAGTATAAAAAATATCTTATTCTTACTTCTATATATATTATCTAATTAAAAGCTATGTATTGATGTTCTATCTGACTTTTGATATGTATCCAACTTGCAAGACATATGTCTAACTTACAAGATAAGTTTCTTATATATATACTACATAGCCTATTTGTACCTTAAGTTGTTAACATGTTCAATATGTGGCTAAATTTCAATCTATCTATCACCTACAATCATAAATAAAGTCAAATCTACATAGTCATATTACATGAAGTCTGTTTAATAATGCACTTGATACCTAGCTATAGAAGAAAAAAATAGAACTTGCAACAAGATGATCCTAATAACTCTAATAGAATCCTAAATAAACTCCAATTAATTTATAATAATATTAATTATTTTTTTAATTAAATCGAAAAGAAGTTTTAAGGATTTATAAAAGAAATATAAAGAAATAATAATTTAATTTTAATAAAATATATAGAATATAAAAATCTTAAAAAAATATCAAAAATAGATATCTTAATTGAATCCTAATCAAATCTTGATGTAACCTTCAATAAAACTTAATAAAATCTTAAATAAATTCTAATCAAATCTTAAATAAAAACTTAAGTAAAATCCTAATTAAAAATCTAATTAAAATCCTAATGAGCCTTAATCAAATATTAAGATAAATTTTAATAAAATCCTAAATCCTAAACTAATTTTAATAAAATCCTAATGAATCTTAATAAAATCTTAGATCAAACTCTAATAAAATCCTAAATTTTAAATTAATTTTAATAAAATCTTAATAAAATTCTAATTAAATCTTAGAAAAACTCTTATAAAATTCTAATCTATTTTTAAACTCTAAATCAATCCAAATCAATCCTTAATCAAATCCTAAATCTTAAATAATTCTTAATAATTCAACAACAGATTAAAAATTCAATAACTAATGATTAAATCATTGATTTTGACTCAAATTTTTTATACATTACAAAAAATAAATAATCAATAAGTAAAATAAATTTAAAGAAGGTCGTACATATTAATTACAAGAAAAGCTTCCAAAACCTCTCAGTTGTTGGCTGCCTTCCTTCTTTAACTTGAATGTTGATCTTTCAACAAAGATTTATCCTTACTAAACTATTCAATTATTCCACAATTTAAATTAAGTGTAGAAATTTAAGTCTAAATTTTTCTCACAAATTTTTACTTCAATAAAATTAGCAAATATTGCCAAATTACAAAATCCCTCACTGATCTTATATCTTAATTATTTGACACCATCACCCACAACAAACTTCATATGCTTTAATCTAATTGCTCAATTGACTT
Source organism: Physcomitrium patens (assembly GCF_059467195.1). Lineage (NCBI taxonomy): Eukaryota > Viridiplantae > Streptophyta > Bryopsida > Funariales > Funariaceae > Physcomitrium > Physcomitrium patens. The sequence goes on from NC_143418.1 coordinate 17,460,106, forward strand.
CAAATTTCTTATATACATTTAAAATAAGTACAACAAAAAACTTTCTAATTTTTATTTATACTTATGCCACAAAACTTATAAAATCTTAAAATTTATAAACCTATTTTTATTTTTCAAAAGCTAAATCTATCAAGTACATTATTAACTTTAAATTTTTTTAAAAATCTCAACATTAATCCAAATAACATGAAACTAATATTTAAAAATATCTATTTAAGTTTGCTCTCAAATTCTATTCTTTGATTTGCAAAAGAATCCCAAAATTACTATAGATGTGTAGTTTTGTATCTTGGGGTCTGATTTTGATCCATGTTGACAATCGATCCTCTCTGGATATCAATTTTTGATAATTTTAAGTAAGTTTTACTTTAACCTATTTTTAATTTTTTTATAAACATGTCTATGTTAATTTTTTTTATCTTATTTACTTTAATTTGGCTTATTTATGCCTCTATAAAATAAATAGAAGTCTCATCTATAAAATGCAATATTAAGATTAAACTTTTTATTAACTTTTTATGATTTATCATTATTTTTCTATTAAATCTTTCTACTAGGTTCTTCTATAATAACATCTATATTTTTATTTTTCACCTTATAGTTGTATTACCAGACAAAAACATCTATAAAGCTTCTAAAAAGCTTCTTCATAAACTATTATCACATTTATTTACTTCTATTTACTTATTTTATCTAAATAAATATGTATATTCATGAAAAATAATTCTAATTACTTTGTGAGTAAAGTATGTAGTCTAAAAAATTTAATTTTTATATAAAAAAATATTCTAGTTACTTTTTAAATAAGTAGTATGAGAAGTTTAATGCATGTGGAATATAGAACATGCATATCATCAAACTTGATTCACAACTTAGTTCTAAACTTTTAATAAAGAGAGAAAAGTAATAGTAATTTTTTATTATTTGATTATTATAAGTTTTTAATTTTTTGTGATAGATATTTGTATTTATTAGTATATTTACTTAAATAAATAGAATTAGAAAAAAATAAATAAAAATAGATTAAACTATTAAACATCTTATCAAAAACCTTCTTAGAAGATCTATAGAATTTACAAGTATTTATAAGTGATTGATAGGTTTAAAACTTCGCTAATAAGTTAGCCACATATTGCACATATTTTCTATTTTTATTATAAGTTATTTATATAGTGTACATATTGAAAACTTATTCTACAAGTTAGATACATATCTTGTAAATTGAACATATGTCATATGGTCTGTAGAACATTGCCATATAGCTCCTTAGTAGATAGTATATATGAAAATAAGAATGATGTCTAATTCATTCTTATTAACATATTTCTTGTATTTTGATCCTAATTCAAGATTTTATAATTTTTTTGTATTTGACAATAGCCATTTTAATTTCTATCTTTTATTTTTTTATTTTCTTTCTTTAAGTAATATAAGAGTCTGCCGCTTCATTAAAATTTTGTTGTATTTCATGTCTTTGATACTTTAATATGAATACAAACTTATTAGACTTGTTTTATGTAAGAAATAAGTAGATTATTCAATTTTTTTATGTATGTATATATATATATATATATATATTTATTTTAATAATTATAAATTATCCTCTTTTAAACTTATATATTTTATTTTTTAATAATAATTTTTTTTATAGATAGTAAATTATCTCTCCATATAAAATATTTTATTTAATATAAGAAATTTTAGATTATTATCTTCTAAATTTATTTTTATATTTTTAGTATTTTTTATTATAGAAATAGAAGGAAAAAAATCATCAATGTTATACTTAGTAGAATTAAGAATAAATTTGTAATTATTGTAAATCTTCGTAAGATTTTTAATATTCTTTAGGTAGAAATTTCATGCATTAGCAATATTAATTATAAAAGCATAATCTATATAGATATGAAAGAAGTCAATAAAAATATTAAATATTTATTTTAAGAAGTTATACAATTTAGAAAATTAAATAGATCAATTTCATAAGTTTTTCTACCATAAGTGTAAAAGGGCCAAAATTTAATTTGCCAAAGAATTTTTTTCGAATTAAATAAAAATTTAAAGATTTTTACAATAAATAAAGTTTTTTTTTTTTTTTTTTTTTTTTTTTTTTTGATACTTTACCAAATTTAATCAAGTTGAATTTGTGGACACATTTTTATTTGAAAATATTCTTTCTTGATTTGTACATATAATATAAAAAATTTAAGATTTATTAATAAATTTTAATATACTTTAAAAAATAATTTCAAAGATCTAATGTTAATATTGCCAAAAAGAGACTAAATGGAGAAATTCATTGTCCAAGCCATTGCATCCAACAATTGAATCTTTAAAAGGTGTTGAGAAAAAGATATATTTTGAAAGGAATAAATCAAGTCATGACTATAATTCCTAAGATTTAAAAAATCTATTCATCAAGACCAAAACCTATGCAAATTTATACAATTCAAATTAAGCTACTAATATAAAAAAGATTCAAAAAAATAAAAATAGGCACCTATGTAAAAACTTATATTTATACTATAAAAAAGGATGTTATAAAGTACAAGACTATTTTATCAAATCAATGAGATTTAGAATAAAAAGTATAAATTTAAATATAAAAAGTCAAAAAATGAAGGCATTAAATTATAGAAGGGACCTTATAGTTAGATAAGTATAGATTATAACCATCAAATTTAAGTTTTATATTGCTACTATATTATATATCTTTTCTTTAACTTCTTATATTTATTACAATTTTAAATTGTGTATTTTCAACTTAAGCACTTTTTGAAATCCAAGCTTCAATATATTTGATAGATACAAATTTTGTATTGTAATAAAAATTAATAATTACAAAAAAATCTAATTAGCTCTTATAAAATTTATTAATGGATAATTTTATATATTTAGAAATTTCAAAAGAAATCAAACCATTAAAGGTTGTTTGAGGAGATCAAGTATTAAGAAATATCTTTAACATCATTTAATGTCCCTCAAATCTAGTGGTGTTTGATTTTTTTTGATTTGAATTACATAATCCTAATATTGATTAGAAATTATGAAAGGTTATCTAAAGATCTAATCTAAATACCAACAAACTATCTTGACCTTCATTTATAGGAGCTGAAGCATTTATGCAAGCTACAAAATATAGAAATTTATTTGTTAATTTTGTTGCATCAAGTCTTTATCCAAATGGAGGTTGCAATAAAATTCCAAAGTTGAATGAAAAAATACCAAGATGTCTTTGAAATGGAGAATATTGATGTATTGCCAAAATATTGATATAATAAATGTGAAATCAATCTTCAAGTTGGAACTCAACTATTATTTGAACCAATTTATAATTTACTACAAAAAATTGTTCTTCTAAAAGAATATATTAATAAAAATATTTCAAATAATTTTATCCAAAGTTCAAAATCTTTTGTATCTTTTTTAATTCTTATTATATATAAAAAAAGATAGATATTTATAAATTTTTATAGGTTATTATAGACTTAATAAATTAACCATCAAGAATTATTATTATTTGCCTTTGATATCAAGATTTTTTAATCAACCAAATAAAGCTAAGATCTATACTAAAATAGATCTACAAGTAACTTATAATTTCTAAAAATCAAAGAAGATGAACAAATGATTGCATTTTAGTCTAGATATGGTTTTTTTTAATATAATGTTATGGTTTTTGAGCTTACAAATATTCCAATTCTTTATTTTCATTTGATGAATAATATATTTTATGAATGTCTAAATAATTTAATTTTCTATTATTTCAATATTTTTTTTATCTACTTTAAGAATATAAATAAATATAAATAATATATTTATTTTTTATTACAAAAGTTTAAAGATGCATGATTATATGTAAAGTTGGAAAAATATCAAAGATATGAACTTAATAAAAATAATTAAAAAAGTGACACTTTCTCAAATTAGTATAATAAAATAGAATTAAAAAAGTATGTATATTAAAAAAAAAATTGAAATGGCTATTACTAAAAGATAAGGAAATTAGAGACTCTTAAAATTAGATTAGAAATAAGAAAAGAATTGACAAAAATGAAGAAGGCTTCATTCTTGTCTTTATATATATTGTCTACATAATAGCTATGTGACGATGTTCTAAAGGACTTCCAAAACATGTTGACTATGCATAACACATATCTTAATTTGTAAGGAAAGTTTTCTATATGGGTGCCATATAATTACCTTATTTTACAAACTATCAACATATGCAATATGTAGTTAACTTGTTGATCAAGTTTCTAATCTATCAATCAATTAAAAATACATGTAAAGTCAAAGTAATGCCTATAAAGCTTTTAGAAAAGCTTCTTTGAAGAAGTTTAAGATGTGAAAAATTATATTTGCCACATATTTTGATCTTTATTTCCTTCAAAGATAGTTAATAGGTCTTCTCAACCATTGCTAATATTCCATTCTAAGAAAAAAAGACTATCTTGTTATTTGATTATTGTTGAGACCTTTGAAACTTCTTTCAAATAAGACATTTATAATACCATCAGGAATCGTTTCCATCTCTAATAAAATCACTAAATATGAAGACTCTTTTTTTAGGTCATAATATCAAATACATTGTATCTCACTATATATTCAAGGAAGAATATGTCATTCTTAAAGGTCTTCATCTCTATGTCACAAACATATATATTTACTCTGATATTTATATATATGATTAAGTAGAAGTAGGTAAAAATAGATTTATTTTATAATGCTTTTTAGACAAGCTTCACAAAAGCTTCATAGACATTATTTTGACTTTACATATATTTATAGTTGATTGGTAGGATAGAAACTTGATCAATAAGTTAACCACATGTTGATAGCTTATAGAATATATTAATTATGTGACATACATATAGAAAACTTATCTTGCAAGTTAAGATGTATGTCTTATAAAGTCCATATGTTTTCAAAGTTCTATAGGTTATCACCACATAGCTCTTACTTAAGAATATATATAGAGGCAAGAGTGAAGCCTTCTTCACTCTTGTTAGTGCTTTTCTAGTCTTTAGTCTTATTTCAAGATTTTTTAGTCTTATCTTTGACAATAGCCATTCTAGTTTAATACTATATGATCGTTAAGTGACTTTCTAGTTTTTTTGAATGACACAAGAGTATATTCAAGATTTTTTTTTTTTTTTTTTTTTTTTTTTTTGAGCTTCATATTTCTGACAATTTGACAAGAATACTAATTTCTTATTCTTGTCTTATTTTAAAAGTGAGTGGATGTCAAGGACACAAACTGAAAGAAGATGTATAAACTTGTAGAATCTATGTCAAAAAAAAAGTGATAAAATAGAAGAAAGTATGTATATTCAAGGAAGAATTGGAATGACTACTACCAAAGACTAGAAAACATAAGATTCTTGAAACTAAACTAAAAGCAAGAAAGGAATTGACAAGAGTGAAGAAAGCCTTACTCTTGCCTCTATATATACTACTTAACAAAGAAATACATGGCAACATGCTATAGGACCTCTAATACGCATCCAACTTGTAGAACACATGTCTAATTTGCAAGGAAAATTTCTTAGGTGTGTGCCATATATCCAACTTATACTATAAGTTGTCAACATGTTGACACATGGCCTCCTTGTTGGCCAAGTTTTCAACCTACCAATCACTTATAGACATGTACAAAGGCAAAGCAATGTTTATGAAGCTTCTAGAAAGCTTTCCATAAGATATTATTATATTTACCTACTTTGACTTACTTCTATTTATTCTTATTATCTAGATAATTATGAAGATAAATATGTATGTATATGATATTATCCCCTCTTTTCTAGAGATATATTCTATGAGGAGCAGTAATTACATGTTGATGAAGTCCAAGATGCATCAAACTAAATTTGCCACATATTTTGATCTTTGTTCTCTTTGAAGATAGTTGATAGGTCCGTTCAACTATTGATAATGTTCCATACATGGGTGAAAAGACCACTCTTATATTTGATCATTATTGAGGCCTTCATAACTTCCTTCAAATAAAACATTAGTAATACCATCAAAAATGGTTCAAAGCTCTAAAAGTATCACTAAATATTGGGAGTCCTTTCCAAGGTTATGGTACCAAATGCATTGTATCTCACCATCTATTTGAGGAAGAACATGTCGTTCTTGAAGATCTTCATCTCAATTTTTCCATCTCAAAGGTCATGATAGTTGCAATGTCTTATCTGGTAGCTTAACAAATGATAGCTCTTGAGTTGAATCTGTTGGTTGTTGGTTCTCCATCTCTTAAGCACTAAAAAATCCAAAGAAATAATAATACAAGATAGAATGAAATCTCTATTGGACTTGCTTTTTTTTATAGCAAAAAATTTCTTCACTCTTCATCTTGATTTTGATGGATGTCATTGATAAAATGCTTTAACTTTAGCTAATGTATTTGCTAGATTCTTAAATGGCTGTCATGTGCATTCATTAATGTCATATCTATGCCAATGTACAAGATATTGTAACTTATTTTGGTGCCACCTTGAATCTAAGACTTCTTCTACCTCAAATTCTTCATTATTGTCCACTTCTATAGGAGGTGGCGGCATTTGTCTCCTTCTTTGTATATCCATTATGTTGTATGACTCAAGTAAAAATACATGAAATATATGATGGATTTTCATAGACTCTTGTAGGTATAATAAATAAGCAATTGGATTCATCTGTTTACAAATAAAAAATGGTCCAAGCCTATAATAATCCAGCTTATTACAAGGACAAATAGTTTTAATATTATGACAAAGTAACCATATCTTATCTTCCACAGGGAATTGAGGTTGTTCCTTTTGATAGACATCTGCATTGGCTTTTTGTCATTCTTGAGCTTCTTTTAATTGAGCCTTTATTATTGGATATAGCTCTGACAATTGATTTTCCACATCTTTTGCCATAGGCTTATCAACTTTTGAAAAGTAAAAAATGTCAAATTATGGATGATAACCATAATTGAAAAAGAAAGGTGTTGGTTGAATAGAAGAACATATTGAATTATTGTAAGAAAACTCTGCCAATAACAAAAGAGTTGTCCAATCATCTTATTGATAGTTGATGGTACATCTCAAATGCTGCTCTAAAACTTGATTTATCTCTTCTATTTGTCCATCATTTTGATGATGGAAAGCCAAAGATAATTTTATATCCACCTTCAATATCTTGAAAAGAATTCTCTAAAATCTCGATAAAAATTATATTCTTCTATCTGATATAATATCCTTTGGTAATCCATGATAGCAATAGATATTATCAAAAAAGAGTTTGGCTATTCTTTCACTTGTAATAGATTTTGTACATGGTACTAAATATATCATCTTGGTGAAACGATCTATAATCATGAATATGGAATTATATGAACTTGAAATTAGAAAATCTATGATAAAATCCATAGAAACAAAAGACCATGGTTGTTCTCAAATAGATAATGGTTGGAGGAGTCTATAAAATCGATGACAAAGAGTTTTTCATCTTGAAAAAATATGACATATTTGCACAAATTTTTTAATAGCCTTTCTTATTTGAAGCCATCAAAAATCTCTAGATATAAGCTCTAAAGTCTTGTTATATCTAAAATGTCTTACTGCAAGAAAATTTTGATGAGCTTCAAGAGCACATAATTGTACTTCTCTTTGTGGAATATATAAGCATAATTTGAAATAGAGTAGATTTTTTTTAAACTCAAACTTCAAAGTATCTTAAGACTTAGAGGAATTATTTTTAATATCATGAACAAGAAGGTTTGAGGAAATATTTACTTAGATTTGCTTGAGAAAAATAAAATCAACAATCAATGCTGATTTTATTGCTTGGAGATGAAATTATTTTGGCTTAAATAAAATTATCTTTTTTTGGTCAAAAGCTTCTTTTCCTTCTTTTGGTATGAGATAAGAATATCTAGAAAGAGCATCAAAAAAACCTTGTTGTTTTTTAGTCAATAAGTAATATTAAACGTGAATCTTGACAAAGACATACTCCATCGAGCCTAGCAATGATTCAAAATATATGTTGATATGAAATATTCAAGGTTCTTGTAATCTATATATATGGTGACTGGACTTGAAGTGCCTTCTAAATAATGATGCCATTCTTGAAAAGAATCAACAATTGGATGAAGTTTCTTGTCATGGATGTCATAATTAATCTCAGCTGCTAAAAATTTATTTGATGAAGTTTATTATTTGCTCGTATTTATGACAAGATTGCATCCAAAGCAAAATTAAATGCATCTATTTTCATAAAAAATGCTTTGAAGAAGTTAACGCAATGCAAAAGGTAAAAGCTTTTGTTCAAAGCTCATATAGGAGATTTTGAATGGCATATGAAATTCTTGGCCAAGTTCTTATTAATGTAATTTTTGAGTTTAGCCAACTCATTTTATAATAAACTATAGATTGGACCAATTGACTGCTGAATTCTTTCTTTAAGATCGATTGAGCAATCATATAGACGATGCTCCTAAAAAATATCTGCATTCTTCTTTTTAAAAATATCTTAAAAATCTTGATATTGACTTGAAATTTTACTTGAAATCTTTCTATCATTTAAAATGGATGTGGCGTAAATAAAAAAAGACGATCCTTCTTTTGTAGCATGCAAAAAAGCTTTTGTATCTACAAGTACAAGTTTGCCTACACTAGACTCATAGCTTTCTACTAGATTATAAAAACTCTTAATGATGTTCAAAGAAATTTCAAGTTTATATGAAATCCAATCTATCACAAGATTATATTTTTTTAGCCATGATAAACCTAAAATGACTAGATTAGAGTGAGTTTTAATTTTGCCACTATTATGACCATTTATTACTACATCTATAAGAAGTGTTTCATGAATAACATCTCTAGAAGATAACGGATGATTGTCTATGACTTCTACATGTACATGTTTAGTTTTTTGTACTAATATTATATTATGATTTTTAATAAATTCTTCATTTAAAAAATAAATTGAGGCTCCTGAATCTATTAAAAAAAAGGCTTTGTGATTATTAGATCCTAAACATACATCTATTTTAAAAGAAAGAGAGGGTTTTGAGGAGACAATAGGACCTTCATTACGAATTATACAAGTTTTCAGCCGCACGGTCCCTATTGTAGCTGGACAAATTTATTTTTCAACATGTTTTCATCTTTGATAGCATTACTCCTCATTTTATAGTTGCATTATTTCTTTGGATAATATTAAGCAATATGCTTAGCTTTTCTATAATGTAAACACAGTTTTTCTTGACAACAATGAGTCTTTTTTTGTTCAATAAGATGTTTAAAATATATTGCATCAATTTACATGTCTTCTACTTCTAAATATTTAGATTGAAAAGCCGTTGATATTGTCATTGAATTATAATAATATTGAGGTTTTCTTATGTGATTCTTAGATCAAAACTCAAAAAGTTGATTTTCACATTTTTTAGCAAAGTAAATTGCTTGACTCAATATTTGAGGATCACATAAATTGAGCATCAATTTCTTTACTTCATATTGTAATCGGTAGAGAAATTGGTTGATGAATGCTGCATCATCTCACTTGATATTTTTCACTAATTGTCAAAATTGTAAAACATATAATGTCATTAATCGATTGCCTTGTTGCAAAATATGAATCTTATTAGTTGCAATTGAGATTACATCATGTTTTTCATATATAGATCAAAACTTTGCTAAGAATGCTTTCAAATTATCCAATATTGAATCACGTTGTTCAAAAAATGATGAAAACCATGATAAAGCAAAACTTGAAAGTAGTGTTTCAATAAACTTGACTTGTAATCTGTGAGTTGGATAACTTTGAGGTTGTAGTTCAATCACCAGTTGTACCTGATTAATGAATCTTCAAAACTTATATCTTGTGCCATCAAACTTCTCAAGCAATCCAATTTTTGGTTCCTTAAAACTTGAATGATGTTCCATTGTAGAAGTAGTACTATGGCTTACTGTAGTTGTTGAAGTAATTCCAATCATGTCTATATCTTTATTGCATGATAATCTTGTTGCTTCTTGTGGTGGTAGACTGATTTGATGTATTGCAAGTATTAATTCTCTCATTTGTTCTTATATTTGAGCCATTGCACTCTTCATTTCAGGAAGCTCTGCCATGCTAGTACAATAAAAAGAAGGTGTTTGTTCTCACAAAATATAATACTCAAGAATCAAGATTTTTTTTTTTAGAAACAATATCAATTTAGAAGAGGGTAATTCGTAACTTCTAATACACTTATGGCTTATATATAAAAAAGATATTCCACTCTTAATGAAGAAAGAACAAAGCTTTGATATTATATGTATACTCTTGTCAATCTATCAAGGATAAAAATTGAAAGAAGATGCATAAATTCATGGAATCTATTTCAAAAAGAAAGTGATAAAATAGAAGAAAGTATGTATATTCAAGGAAGAACTGGAATAACTATTGCCAAAGACTAGAAAACATAAGACTCTTGAAATTAGACTAAAAGTAAGAAAAGAATTGATAAGAGTGAGGAAGGCCTCATTCTTGCCTCTATATATATTACTTAACTAAGAAATATATGGTAACATGCTATAGGACTTCTAATACATGTCCAACTTGCAAGATACATGTCTAATTTGCAAGGCAAGTTTCCTAGGTATACGCCATATGTCCAACTTGTACTACAAGTGGTCAATATGTTGACATGTGTCCTCTTTGTTTGCTAAGTTTTCAACCTACCAATCACTCATAGACATGTATATAGGCAAAGCAACGTTTATGAAGCTTCTGGAAACCTTTCTATAAGATATTATCATATTTACCTATTTTGACTTACTTCTACCTATTCTTATTATCTAGATAATTATCAAGATAAATATGTATGTCTGTGATATTGAATTATCACTTCTATTGTTATATTTTGAAGGTTGTAAATTATCCACTTTTAAACAAACCATTAAGTTTTTTAACAGTGATATCATTCTTAAAGAAAGTAGATTATCTTTCTTTGTAAAAATTTCATTTGATATTAAAGTAGCAAATTATCTTTCTCTAATTTTACTTATAGATTTATTAAGTTGTTTGAAAGAAAAAATAACATCATAGATGCTATACTTAGTAGAAATTAGAATACATTTGTAACTATTCTTGATCTTCAAGAACTTGTTAATATTCTTAAGTTAAAAATTTTATGCATTACAAGTGCCAACTATAGAAATGCTAATCCTACTAGTATAGAAAAACTCTACAAAGTACATCAAAAAGTTGTACAATTGAAGGAAGAAAGTAAATCAATCTTATAACTAAATCCAAGAAGTTTTACTTTTATAAGTACGATAAGGATAAAGATTGATATGCCTAAGAAATTTGATGGAACAAGATCAAAATTTTGAAGATTTTTGAAATAAGACAAGTTCTATTTAAAGTTACATCCCTTCCAATAGCTTGATAGCTTTGCTCAAATTGAGTTCATAGGTGCACTTCTATTTGGAAGTACTTTCTTTTGATTTGCACCTTTGATGGAAAAAGATTCATAACTCTTTTATGATTTGAATTTATTTTTAGTAGTATTTACGGCCGTATTTAGAAAAAGTGATTAAAAAAAATAGCAGAGATTTCAAGATCTTATTTTTATAATAAAGATCACGATTGACTACCATATATGCTATTGAATTCCAAAACCTTATTTGTGACATGGATTGGAATGACAAAGCCTTCATCAATCAATTTCAATATGGATTAAAAGTTAATATCAAAGATTTGTTATTAACAATATCAAAAGCAGAATCTTTGAAATAATTTATTGCTTAAGCTATTACATGCAAAAAATAATTATTTAAAAGGTATCAAGAATAAAGACTTAGTTGGAGAGGAATAAGCCAAGTAGTGACAACAATTCCTAAGTTTTCAGAAATTTATTTATGAAGGCCAAAATCAATGCTAATTGATATGGTATGTTTTAAATCCGTCATATGTAAGAAAAGAATCAACATCATTAAAAGGATTTGTACTTATATTATGGAGAAGCTAAGCAAAATTTTTAATATTATCCAAAGAAGCAATGCAATCACAAAATGAAGAATACAATTACTAAAAAAAATAGTATGTCAAAAAATAAGTTTCTTTAGCTATAATAAAGACCATGTAGCTAGAATCATATACACTACTTAGTAAAGGTCTTATTCTCTTTTTAGACCCCTCACCTTATTTTGTAATAGATGTGAGTTTAAGACCTAAAAATCACAAAGTCTTTGCATGATTAGATTCAAGAGGCTCAGCCTATTTTATAGACGAAGACTTTATCAAAAAATAGGAAATATTTTTAGTCAAGAAAACTAAATTCATAGATGTAGAAGTCATAGATAGTCGTTTGTTGTCTTGTGGAGACATTACTCATGAAAGTGTTTTTTTTTATGTATCAATTAAAGATCATAATAATATAGTAATATTTAATGTGATAATATTTCCTTTTAATCTAGTTATTTTAAGATTATTACGATTTAAAAATATAATATTTAAATAGATTGAATTTCTCATAACCATAATTTTTCTTATAATTTAATCCAAAATTTTGATAGTGAAATAAAAATAGATAAGTCTAATACATCCAAATCCTTATTAGTAGATGCAAGAGCTTTTATGCATGGAAAAAAAAAGTCCATCTTTTGTAATACATACCACACTTATTTTTGATAGTAAAAAGATATCAAGTAGTATTTTTAGTAAATATCAAGATTTTTAGGATATATTTTTTTAAAAAATATAGATATTCTTTCAAAGTATTGATTTTATAATTATATAATTAATCTATAAGAAGGAGCTCAATAACTATTTGGACCAATCTATAGCTTATTATACAATGAATTGGCTATACTAAAAGAATACTTTGATGAAAACCTAGGTAAAAGTTTCATATGCCATTCAAAATCTCTAGTAAGAGCTCCTATCTTACTCATGAAGAAAAAAGATGGATCTCTATAGATGTTCATAGACTATCAAGGACTTAATAAGATCACTATTAAGAATAGGTATTTCCTACCTTTGATTTCAGGACTTTTTGATCAACTCAATCAAGTAAAGATCTACACAAAAATAGATCTATAGGGAACATACAACCTAATCTACATTAAAGCAAGAAATGAGTAAAAGACTACTTTTTAAACTAAGTATAGATATTTCAAATATAATATTATGCCTTTTAGACTCATGAATACACTAGCTGATTTTCAACATCTCATAAATGATATCTTTTGTGAGTTTCTTGATGATTTTGTTGTTTGTTGTTTAAATGACATTCTAATCTATTTTAAAGATAATATTTATTTTTATACCAATTTTGTATCATATCAATTTTTCTAAGGCATTCTTCATAAAAAAAATACATCAAAATTTTCTATAGATATTATTTTATCACAAATAAAAGTAGATGATAACTTCTATTTAGTTTCTTTTTATTTTAGAAATTTTTTAATAATTGAGATTAACTATAAGATCTATAATAAAGAAATTTTTATAATTATGGATTCAATTCAAGAATGATATCATTATCTACAAGGTGCTTCTAGTTTAATTATTATATATATAAATCACAAGAACCTCAAATACCTCATGTCAATAGGTATTTTGAATCTTTGCCAAGCTCGTTGGAATATGCCTTTATCAAGATTTGATTATAAGATCACTTATAGATCCAAAAAACAATAAGGTTTATAAAATATATTTTTTAGGCATTCTATTTTATATCAAAAGAAAGAGATGGAACTTTTGATTAATAAAGAATATTTTTTTTGAAGCCAAAGTATTTTTTAACTTCAAGCGATAAAATCAATATTGATTGTTGAATAAACTTTTATCAAGCAAATTCAATCAAGTATGTCTTTTAATCTTCTTATTCATGATATCAAGATTAATTCTTTTAAATCTTATAATATTTTCAAGTTCAAATTTAAAAATAATCTATTCTACTTTGAGAAAAAATTATATATTTGAGAAAGCAAAGTACAATTATATGTGCTTTAAGCTTGTTATGACTTTCTAACAGCTAGACATTATGGATACAACAAGACTTTGGAGCTAATAACTAAAGTTTTTTTGTGGCCTCAAATGTGGAAGGCAATTAAAGACTTTAAACAATCATATGATACTTGTTTAAGATCCAAAACTCCTTGTCATTAATTTTGTAGACTTCTTCAGCTATTACCTATTTTAGAACAACTATGGTTTTTTGTTTCTATATATTTTATCATGAATCCTTCAATCTTAGGTTTGTATGATAAAATAATTGTAATAGTATATTTTTTTTATCAAGATGGCATATTTTTTACCATGTATAAAATCTATTATAAGTGAAGAAATAGCTAAGTTTTTTTTTGACAATATCTATTGCTATTATGGATTTTCTAAGGATATTATATTAGGGGGGCTTAATTTATATTAAGATTTTTGAGAAAATTTTTTGAGATATTAAAAGTAGATATAAAGCTCTCTTTGGCTTTTCATCTTCAAACTAATGGATAAATAATGTCATGTAGTAATACAAATATATGATAAAAAATAAAAATGTGGATATTTTTACAGAAGAATCTAGTAGAAAGATGTAAAAATACTACAATAAATGATATGACGATAATAAAAGGTTTAGTATTAATGCTATTTTTTAGAGATAAAGCTTCTATTTGCTTTGTAGGAGCTTAAATGCCTCAAATAAAAGTAAATTAGATAAGTAGATAGTAAAGATATATTTAAAAAAGAATTAACAATAGATTTAAGAAAAAATTATTTCAAATTATCAAATATTGATACTTAGAGAGGATTGATTGTCAACCTAGGTCGAAATCAGATCCTAAGGTACAAAACTACACACCTATGGCGACTCTAGAGTTCTTTGATAGATTCAAGAGTGGAATTCGAAGGCAAAATTGTAAAGAAAGTTTTAAGCATTGGTTTTATATCAATCAAGTTAATATTCAATTTTTGAGAGATTTTTAAAATTAGTAATATTTTTAATTGGATTAGATTTTAAAAAATAAAATTATATTTATAAAATTGAAAGTCTCTTAAATTCTATGACATATATATATATATATATATATATATATATATATATAAATTTTGGATATAGTATTGACATATTAATTGTGAATGTGTGTGCAAATTTTGAAATCAAGTAAATAATTAGATCAAAGTGTGTAAAAGTTTTTGTAGATTTAGGTCTCAAAAATTGGAATTTGAAGGTCAATGAGTATTTTTTTAGATTTTTAGCAATATATCAATTGGATTGAAGTGGATTTTTTTTTTTTTTTTTTTTTTTTTTTTTTTTGTGTAGATATTAGATTTGATTTCTAATAGTTTAGATAAATTTTGGAAGCAATTTAATAGTTTAAGAAGGAGATATTGGCAATAAAAGTTTAATATTTAGATTAGAGTAGAAAGTCGGCCAATACTTGAGTGGAATTTAGGATTGATCTTCTATTTGGTAAGTTTAATATTCTTCAAATTTTGCATGCTTGTTGCTAATTTAATTGTTGAGAAGTACATAAAATCTTAAACAAGATCAATAGTATAATCAATATATATTGAGGTTCTAAAGTGCCCTAAGATTAGGTTGATTTGATTAGGATTTGATTTAAGATTTAAGAATTAATTAGGATTTAGGATTTTTTTAGGATTTAGGATTATTTAGGAATTAGTTAGGATTCGACTTAGGATTTCATTAAGATTAAATTAAAATTTTGTTGAAATTTATTTAAGATATATTTAAGATTTTATTCTAATACTTCTTTTAAATTTCTTTGGGATTTTTTCATGCTTCTTTTATAATTTTTTAAAGATTTTTTATGATTTAATTAAAGCTTGATTAACATTATTAAGGTTTAATTGGAGTTATTTAGAATTCTATTAGAGTTAGAATCTTATTTTTATAATTTTCTTTCTATTTTCCATAGTCAGGTACTTCGTGCATTCTCAAGCAAAGATTCATGTAATATGACATAAGTAGTGAATCCAATGTAAAAGCTTAGGGTGGGAATTATTAAAACTGGTTATTTTTTATTTTTATTTATTTAATGGATAAAAAGAGCAAGAGTTTTGAAGGAACTATGGAAAAAACTTCAAGTAGAGCTACTAGTAGAGTTTCCACTAAAAGACAAGATATGAATATTGATCCAACCATTGCAAGCATGTTCTAAGCTTTTATATTATCTATACAATAATAGTAGAACAATGATTGCAAAGAAACTTTGGAAAATAAAGTATTACAAGTAGTGGTTAACAAGGTTGATTAATTTGATGGAAGAGACATTTCAAAGTATCTAAGATGTTATGTGTAGAAAATAGAATTAAATTGGATTTCTAAGAAGAAGATGATCAAGCTATTTAGACTTGCCATAGTGTTAGAGATATAGAAACATGTTATATCAATTATGAAGCATTACAGGAGTTCATGGAAGATATTTTTGTATACATTAAAAGATAATTATTTCTTAGAAGATACTGATTGTATTACTAAGAAATTACTTCTAGAATAGATTGATTATCCCAACAAGAATTTATAAGCAATAGAGATATTAAAAAAATTTGAAAGATAATATTTTTAATTATCAAAAGTAGAAAATTTGATATTGAATCTAAAGAAAATTGAGTTATTTCTTCAAGTAGCCAATAAAAAATTATAAGAAAAATTAAAATTGCTTCTTAAAGAAAAAAAAGAAGATGAAGAATTGACAGTGAAGTGAAAAAATATTGAAGATGTTGTGGGTTTGTTTAGAAAATGAAAGAAGAAGAAGGATATGATTAATATTCTAAAAGTAGTACAATCACCTAAAATTCAAGTACATATAATATAACCAATAATATCTATTATCTTATTTCTAACATCTACATCCAAAAAAGAAGATATGAAAGTTGAAGAAATTATATGTTGTATATAAGATATTCAAATCAAATTAACAAGACTTGAAGAAAATACTTTTACAACTAATTTAAAAACTATTTCTAAAGAAAGGTATATACAAAGATGTATTTGGTGTGACAATGTTTCTCATGCTAAGAAGGATTGCAATGAATTTAATAATATGGTGCAACAAGGAGTTAGTTTTTGGAAAGATGGAAAGATGGCATTAAAGGATACAAGAAACTTCCTTCAAATCAATTTTGGTAAGGGAGATATGAGAGCATTGATTCAAGACTATTTAATAGTACATAGAGTAGCAACATAAAAGAGTGCAAGTTACAGTGCTAGGATAGATGATGATTTTGATGGAAATATAGAGACAAGTGGATTTTAGACTTAGGCAATTTTTACAATGTAAAAAAGAAAGATGCTTTAGAAAGTATTATTAAAAATTCTAGCTACAATATAAGGTGCAATAGATTAGAAAGATCATACAGAGGTTCTTTGAATTCATGCATATATTGTTAAGAGCCAATATGAAGCTTTAATAGAAGAAAAAAAAAGAAGAAATTTTGAGGATATAAGAGAAGGAAATTCTTCCAAGAGGCAGATTCAAGGAAACAAAGCTCGTGAGGCAGCTTCATAAAAATTACCTACAAAAGATACTTCAAAAATATTAGAAGAAAAAGAAAAAGAGAAAAAATGTAAAAATAAATCAATGGCTTATAAATTACTCTCATATTAAAGCAGCAACAAATTTGAAGAGGGTGTTGGAAAAAAGTGCATTAAATGCTAAGATAGAGCTCATGTTGTTGTATCATGTGGTTTTCTATTTAGAAATATAGTGGATATCTAGCTGTAGAGAGTTTAGATTTACTTATTGGACAAGTTTCAATAAATAATGTTTTCTTATTATAAAGACCAAAGAAATATAATAATATTTAAAAATATTTTATTAATAAAATCCTTTTATATTTAAAAAGTTTTATATATTAGGCTTTCTAAAATATCTAAAAATATCCTAACATCCTTTGCTACACCAAATCATAACTATCTTTTTGTAGGTAAGTTTGATTTTTCATAAGTTCAAAGAAAATCCATAATCTTTTTACAAATATTCATCTTTATATCATAATTTTGCTATAGCTCCATATTTCCATCTTTAACATATATATAAAGTCTTGGCTCCCTAAAATTCCTTTACTTTATATAAGATGCCTAAATTATAGCAAAATTCTTTGAAAACTTTTTTCTCTTGTAAAAGATTTTTTCTCCTCAAACTCTAGAAATTCATATCTCTTAATCCAATTGTTTAATTTTTTTCAAATTTTTGGATAATATAGAATTTATCCTTAAGCTTTAATATAAAAATAAATAAATTATAAATCTATTAAAGATCATTTTGCATTTTAAAAATCCTAGCAGGTACTTTACATCTTAATTTATAAACATCCAAATACTATTTTTTCCATATCTCGAAAATCCAAAATCCAAATTATCCAAAATTTGCACCAAAAATATATCCAAAAATCTAAACTACTTGATTTTAGCCTCTTAAGTTCAAATTTCCTCCAAAGAATAATCCTAATTTCTAATAAGGCCTCAAGCAGCCTCCTTGAAGCCCATTGGACATGCCTTTTGGCCAATAGCAATGGAGATTTTTATCATCCATCTCCATTCGTCTATATGGATGTCTTAACTATTTATTTTTCTACCAAAATTTCCTTTCAATTCTCTTCTTTATAAGATTTACATAATATATATTCTAAATACCAAATAAAAGAAACAAAATAAGATTTTAAGAGTCATCAATGTCTAATAAAGGTAGCTCTAAATATATAAAATTATTATCAATATAAAATTAATTTTAATAATAGTCCTATTAAATTAATCATTTAAAAGTAGTAAACTAATTATATTTTGTGATTCACTAAAATCTAATAATGTGGCTCTTATCAAATTATATAGTAAATTATACATCAAATAATTATGTGTATTATTTTCACATAGTAGCCAAACTACAACATGACATCCATCTCCTTCAAACTTGTGCATCCTTTGATATGCATAAAAAAGAATTAATGTTGGCATCGGCATCATACCACCTCCTCAATATTGTCTTTTTCATGATCCATATCTTCTTCATTTGTAAAGAAATCAATATCTTTTCTAATATCTTCACATGTTATATTTTGATTTTGTTGCTTAATTTTTTTTTATATTTTTTTGTTATTAGAATCTTTAAGTATGTTCTATCTAACTCCTTTAATATATATGTAGCATTATCTAAAATATTTACAACTACATAAGGTCCAAACCAATACTTTGAATTTTTTTGCAAGGTACTAAGTTGGTTATTCAAATTGCTATCATAAATAAGTATCCAATTACCTTCATAAATCTATACTTGTTTTTTAAATATGCCTCTTTCAACTTTACAATTACTTTTTCTATGTCTTTAACTCTCCTCTCTAGGTGACAAATTCAAAGTGCAAGAAGTTCTTCTCTAGACATATTGTCTTGCAAAGGTAAAATACTCCAAGTTAATATTTGTTCTTCAATTAACATAATAGGTTTTTTTCCTTGTATCAATTTTATTGACATATATCTAGTTATCAAACTATGAGTAATACAATCAACCCATAAAGTAAATGGTAATAATCTTGGCCATTCTTTTATTCTTCTTTTGCATGCTTTAATAATGATTTTGACTATTGGAGGATGACCTTGCTTACTTTTGGCATTATCCTTATGATTATATGCTGTTATAAGTATAAGCTTAATTCCACATCTTTCAAAAAATTCTCTTATTTCATATGCAACCAATTCTCTATAATCAATAGTATTCTTTCGAATACATTCATAGCTATAAACTACATCTTCCAACAAAAATCTATAAATTCTTTCAATGAATTTTGTCTATAGAACTCTTCTTTTCACTTGATAACATAAATCTTCTTGTGCCAAAACTAAATATTGCATTTGCCATAATTCCATAGGCATAGTAATTAGGTCCACAATTCACTTATAATATATTGTAAGAGGATATGTGGGATGCAATTCATCTTTATGTCAAATCTCCAAATACATCTGATAAATTCGAAATGATTCTACAAACCTTATCACATCTCTATATAAATTATGCTACCAATATCTTTCTTTGAGCTTATTAAAAGTAACATAAATACTTATGTGGCTCGTCCACAAACTATCATAAAATTCTTAGATCAAGTATTTTTGTATTTTTTTTGTAAATCACTCTTTATAGTATACCACTATTCTTTTTATATTACTTCTATACGTAACCACCTTATAAAAGATAGTTATAAGCTTTCTTTCTAATTTGCTTAAAATGAATATCATTCTATCTTGGTTGCCTTTATAATGTGCTCAAGTAATTTCCAATATCTATCTATTCTTCTTTGTATAATTATTCTATAAATGGTTTTGGATATTCATTCTTTCTTTGATATATTTTAAAATAGAAGGTAGTATCTATATCTTTAGTATCATCAATCAAATCTTTTTCTTATTTGTACTTAGTTTGAAATAATATATCCGCTATCAAGTTATTTTTACTTACTATATATTTGAATTTAGGATTCAAGGATTTGATGTATGTAATCCATCTTAGCATGGCAATATTAGAGATGTTACAATTGGTGATTATTCTCAATAGTTACAAATAATCTGTTTCCACTATCATTAGTGTTCTAATTAAATAATATCTTTTAGTCTTTGTAGCAAATCTATTTCTTTCTTCATCATTTTGTTCTAAAGTCCAACTAATAATTATTGGACTTGTATCAATTGTAAGTATTACTAGTTTGCTACCTTTATAACTTATCCTTTGTAGCATAGGTAGAGAAAATAATTTATTTAATTTTTGAATTACTTTTGTATGTTTCTTGTGCCATTTAAATCTCTTCTTTTTTTATAACAAATTATAAAAAGAATCTGCTATGTGTACATAATAAGGATTCTATATATAGTAAAATATATAGGCTCTTAAAAATCTTTGCACCTCTATTTGTATGCTACAAACTTCTTTCATCCGTTGTATAATATGAAATATCAATTATGCTACAAAATTTAAATTTTTATTATTTCTCTATTTTATGATAATTAAGTATGTTAGATTAGGATTTATATAAGTAGAATTTAGTTTTATAGAATTTTTAGGATTGAAACCTATGATGGTATAAATCATAGCCTAATTCCTTGAATTAGGATAATTAAGACCAAAATAATAAGAATTAGAAAATTAGAATAGCAGCTTGGTTAGTTTTGATAATTTAGAGATTGTTAGTCACTACTATAAGGATTGATTAAAAGTCTATGAGTTCACCTATAATCATTTTACATGATTTAGAATGAATAAGAATTATAATTTTTTAAAAGATTTAGTAAAATTTAGCAATGATAGTTTTGAAATTTCTTCCAATTCAACAAATTCAAGCAGCATAGTGGTTCTTCTAATAAATGGAAGCCTTTTTAATGCAATGGTGGCACCAGAGAGAAGAAAACAAGATCAGCACCCTCTCCTTCAAAATATAAGTGAAGCAATGAAATTCTCATTTTCGAGGATTTTACAAGAATTGCCAAGATCCTAGTAGGCAAAAACTTTCATAAAAATTACAAATAAGCATGGATTGAGGCATGTAAGTAATCAATTTTAGCATAAAAAGGATTTTTTGAACACAATGGTGAAGTTAGATTTATCAAAAGGTACTTTCTTGACCACTTAGAAGAGCCATTAACCTTGTTAATGAAATTGGCTCTTAGATGAATGAAGGCCATAGATCTCCATTAGAAATCTTAGAGATCAAGAGTGGAGATATGACCATCCTTCCACAATCCACCACTAAATTGTATAAGAGGCTTGGTTCTTGAAGCCCTCTCTCTCTCTTCTTTTGGTGAAGGGCAAAGCCATGCCAAATTTTGGCCCTGAATCCTAATCTTAATTTTGTTTTTGATTTTTAATCTCATTGTGAACTTGTGGTTTTATATGCATGGATTTTGAATAGTGAATGATGTTCATTGGGTTTTAAGACATAGATCATTTTAGTAGATAGCTCCTTCACCCTTCCAAATATCCCAAGGATTCAAGAGCCTCGTATTTTTCTCAATTAGTCATTTAATTTTTTGAGTTTTGATGTAATTTTTTTTATAATTGTAGCTTTTGGTATTATCTTTTCAAAAAGATAAGAATCACTAGATTTGAAGTAAGGGCAAAATTTTGGTGGAATTTTGAGTGTGCAAGGATTGGCTGCCTTAGTAGTTTAGATTATCCATCTTTGAAAAAGCATTTCTCAATGCTTTCTAATTGGATTATTGTGAAATTTTGGGAATAATTTTATCTTTAAGCTGAAATTTTAATGGCATAAATTTTACTAAATTTAAAGACGAATTGAATTTTTTGTTAATTTCAAGTAGAAAGAGATTGCCTACTATGATAGTCTTAGTCATTCAACTTTGAAGGAATATTTTTCATGGCATAAGTACTTGATTGAATTTATATTTATTAGAAAAAAATCACCTTTAAGTTAAATTTTCAATAAACTAAAAAGCATTCAGTTTGGAATTAACTACAAATTTTGATAAATTTTGGAATAGAAAGAGGTTGCTACCTTCAATTCTTGGACGTTATGAAGGTACCTTCGCTTTTATCTCTCTTTAGTACTACTTTTATTTTTATTTTTATAATAACTCATAAATTTTATATTTCAACTTTTAGATTTTAATTTTTAATTTTTAAATGTTAATCTTTTTTTTTCTTTTTTTTTTAACTTTTATTTTTAATTCAACATTCAAGATTTTTTTTACTTTTATTATAGATTAATGGTATTGATTTAATAAAGTACTTTCACCATGAGTTATTTAAGTGATAATAATTTATAAGTTTTAATTAATTAATTAATTATTTATTCTAATTAATTATAATTTTTTAATCATATAAAAATTAGTAATTAAAGATTATATAGATGATCTTAAACAACTCATTGAGATTTAAGTAGAAATCATGCAAATAGCTTCAAAGACCATAGTAATTTTATTAAATCTTTTTATTTATTTATTTATATTGGTAATAATTACTTGTAAGGCTTAAAGTTAATTGAATTGTTAACACTAAGATTTAAATCAACTTAGAAATTATACAATTGGGAGTTTTTTTATTCCACCTCTTGAATTTCTTGTTTAACATCAATTTCATTCAGTGGTGAAATTTGGACTCACATATAGCATCTACTTTATTAGGATCTAGCTTGCGACCAAATCACCTACATAAATATCCTACAATAATAATCTTTTAAATTCCAAAAGTGGATTTAGCTCCTAATAATATTAAATGTACTTTTTCTAGCCATGATAAAATCTTATCATAGTCTAAAATATAATTAGATACAAACATAGGGCACCCCCTTTGATCCATTGCTTCATTTTTCTCTTCTTCTATATTCCTTTCTGTTGAAATATCATCCAAAAAAGGTATAGTCTTTTGTAGAATAAAATCTTAAGGAATCTTATTCATTCTATTCATCATGTGAACAACTGAG
Organism: Physcomitrium patens; assembly: GCF_059467195.1. Classification (NCBI taxonomy): domain Eukaryota; kingdom Viridiplantae; phylum Streptophyta; class Bryopsida; order Funariales; family Funariaceae; genus Physcomitrium; species Physcomitrium patens. The sequence continues at coordinate 17,483,512 of NC_143418.1, forward strand.
TTTGTTGTATCCTATGGTAATGTACACAACTTTACTAGCCCTAAAATTATTCTCATAGTGGTGATATCTTTGCTTCTTTTAGCTAATTGAAATTGATTATATCCAAAATAAAGATCTCTAACAAAATAAATGGCTCTATTTACAAATGTCTCAATAAATTCTCTAACAATTGATCCAATCCATATATTTCTAATAGTTACTTGATTCATTGGTTGCATATCCTAAATAAACCGTAGCATTCTATTCTTCTTTAGTACTATGAATCAACGGCTAGAATATGGTGTAAATGATGGTTCGAAGATCTTCATTTACATCTTTTCTTTCAAAAGCTCCATAAATTTGGATAGATGCATTTGAGATATTATAATTGGGCTTGAATTCCAAAGAGCATGTGGAACTATAAATATATTCATTAGTGCTACAACACTTAGGTCCACACATCTAATTTCTAAGGATTCAAAAGGAGAAGTCTTTCCATGCCTACTTAATATGTTTTTAAATTTTTCCATTTCAAGAAATAGAAGAAAATTCATAAATCCTATTTTTAATTCTTTGAGTATGATTTTAATAAACTTATAGCCAATCCATTTAGGATTTTTTAAATTTTTTTCTTTTGAAGCTTGTTAAACTTAGAGGTTGGAACCATTAGACAATAGTATAGCTATAGGCTTTATTTTTCTCTCTACAATCTTGTACCTAATTTCAACTTTAACTTCATAATCTTGAAATGCACATATAGTTGAATAAAGCTCTCTTGAATGTAATTACATCACTTGATCTTTATTTTCTTATTTAATTTTTATAAGTTCTTCTAAGAAATCTTCTAAAATTATCTCTTTATAGTACCTGCTATCCTATTATCTTTATTAAGTATCTCTACTCTTTTTAGGTCTTTTTTAGATTTTTATATATCTTTTTTATTTTATTTTTGTAGATCGTTAAATTGTGTATATATAAAAAATTTATTTTTAGATAATTTAATAATACTTGTATAGAAGATACTTTTCTTTCTATATGAGAATATGTCACAAACATACATATGTATTCTAATAAATACTTATATGATTATGTAGGAATATGTAAAATAAATAAAAGTAAGTTAATTTCATAAGATCTTTTAGAGAAGCTTCCTAAAAGCTTCATAGATGTTGCTTGACTTTACATGTGTTTGTAGTTGATTGATAGGTTAGAAACTTGGTCAAAAAGTTAACCACATTTTAGTAGCTTGCGGAATAAACTAACTATGAGGCACACATATAAAAAAAATTCCTTGCAAGTTAAGATACTTGTCCTGCAAATTCAACATGTTTTGGAGTTCTTATAAGACATTGCCACATAGATCCTAGTTAAGAGTACATATGGAGGCAAGAGTGAAGCCTTCTTCACTCTTGTCAATGCCTTTCTAGTCCTTAGTCTTATTTCAAGTCTTTCTAATCTTTTTATTTTTGGCAATAATTATTCTAGTTTAATATTACATTACCTTTTGAGTGACTTTTTATTTCTCTTCAATGACATAAGAGTGTATTGAGGATTTTTTTTCTTTGAGATTCGTGTCCTTGATAGTTTTGACAAGAAAGCTAATAAACTATTTTTGTCTTATTTAAGAATTGTGTAGATTATCTCACTTCTATTGTTACATTTTGAAGGTTACAAACTATCTACCTTTAAATAAAAAAATCTTATTTTCTAATATTGATCCTTTCTTTAAAAAGAGTGGATTATCTCTTTTTGTGAAATTTTTTATTAGAAGTTGTAGATTATCCTTTTGTAATTTAACTTTTTGAATTTATTTGAATTATCTATAAAAAAAAGATTATAGATGCTATTCTTAATAAAAGTAAAAATAGATTTGTAACTATTGTAGATCTTTATAAACTTTTCAATACTCTAAGAGTAAAAATCTTACATATTTTTAATGTGAATCATGGAGGTACTATGCCTACACTTATGGAAGAAATTCAAAGTATGCGGCAAGAAGTTATGTAGTTGAAGGAAGCAAGTAGATTGACCTCAGAACCAAATTCAACAAGTTTTGCTTCTATAAGTATCACGGGGATAAGGATTAGTATACTTGAGAATTTTAATGGAATAAGATCAAAATTTTGAAAATTTTTGTAATAAGTCAAGCTCTATCTGAGATTGCATCTTTTTCAATACCTCGATGGATTTACTCAAGTTGGATTCATATGCATACTTCTAGCAAGAAGTACTCTTTCTTGATTTGTATCTTTAATGAAAAAATATTTGTGACTCTTTTAAGAGTTGAATTCATTCCTAGAAGTATTTATGGCCTTATTTAGAGAAAGTAATCAAGAAAGAGTAGCAAAGACCAAGTTCTTATTTTTATGGCAAGCATCACAGTCAACCACCATATATACTACTGAATTCCAAAACCTCACTTGGAACATAGAATAGAATGACAAAGCCCTTATCAATAAATTTTTATATAGATTGAACAATAATATCAAAGACTTGTTACTGACAATGCCAAAGACAAAATCTTTGGAATAATTTATTACTCAAGTCATTGCATGTGACAATTGATTATTTGAAAGATGTCAAGAACAAAGATATAGCTCATGAAGAATAAATCAAATAATGACTGCAGTTCTTAAGTTTTTAGAAACTTATTTATCAAAATCAAAACTAATACAAATTGATATGATATATTTTAAATCCTTTACAGAGCAAAAAAAGAGTCAACAATATCAAGAGGATTTATGCTTATATTATAGAGAAACTAAACATATTGCTCAATATTATCCAAAGAAATAATATAATTACAAAATAAAAAGTATGATTACAAAAGAAGACAATGTGTCAAAAAATAAGTTACTTCAGCTACAATAAGAATCGTGCAATTGGAATCATGTACAACATCTAGTGAAGGTCCTATTCTTTCCTCTGATCTCTCACCTTATTTTACAATAGAAGTTTTTTTAGGACCAAAAAATCATAAAGTCTTAGCCTTGTTGGATTTAGGAGCCTCAGCTTGTTTTATAGATGAAGACTTTGTCAAAAAAATAAGATATATCTTTAGTTAAGAAAATCAAACTTGTACATGTAGAAGTAATAGATAGACGTTTATTATCTTTTGAAGATGTTATACATAAAACTATTCTTCTAGAAGTAGTAATTAGTAGTCATAATAGATTAATAATATATAATGTGATTAAATCTCCTTCTAATCTAATCATTTTAAGATTATTGTGATTAAAAAGATATAACCCTCAAATAGATTTCTCGTAATCTTGATTTCTTCTATAATTTAGCTCAAGGTCCTGCTAGGCAAATAGAAATCTATAAGTCTAATATATCCAAATCCTTATTGGTAGGTACAAAAGCTTTTATGCATGTTATAAATAAAAGGCCATTTTTTGCTATATATGCCAAGTCCATTGCTGAAGATGAGAAGTTATCAAATAATATTCTTAGCTAATATTAAGATTTTTAATATGTTTTTAAAAAGAAGAATGTAGATATTCTTTTGAAGCATCATCCTTATGATTGTACCATCGATCTTCAAGAAGAAACTCAATCAATATTTGAACCAATCTATAGCCTATCACAAAATGAGTTACCTATACTTAAAGAGTATATTGATGAGAACTTTACTAAGAACTTTATATGCTATTTTAAATCTCCAGCCGATGCTCTTATCTTATTTGTGAAGAAAAAAGATGGATCTCTATGGATGTTTATGGATTATCAAGGACTTAACAAGATCACCATCAAGAATAGATATCCTCTACTTTTGATTTTAAGATTTTTGATCAACTAAATCAAGCAAAGATCTATACAAAAATAGATCTACAATAAGTATATAATCTAGTTTGCATCAAAGAAGGAGATGAATAGAAGACTACTTTTTGAACTAAGTATGGACATTTTGAAAATAATGTCATGCCTTTTGGATTCAAAAATGTACCAATTACTTTTTAACATCTAATGAATGATGCCTTTTGTGAGTTTCTTAATGATTTTTTCATCTTTTATTTAGATAATAGTTTAATTTATTCTAATAATACAGAAGAGCATGAATTTCATATTCATTGTATATTACAAAAACTAAGAGATGTAGGAATATATGCAAAGATAAAAAAGTGTGTATTCTACACTACTCAAGTTGACTTTTTGAGATATATCATTACCAATAAAGGCCTTATAATAGATCCAAAGAAGATCCAAACTATCATAGATTGGAAGATTTCAATAATAATAAGATATGTTCAATACTTTTTGAACTTTGCTAATTATTACTAAATCTTTACTAAAAACTTTTCTTAAATTACATCTCTACTTAGACGTTTGACTTGTAAAGACAATCTTAAGTGGAATAAAGAAGCCAAAGCATCATTTGTTGCTTTAAAGAAAGAATTTACTTTTGTAATAACATTATATCATGTTAATTTTTTTAAATTATTTTATATAAAAATAGATGTATCAGATTTTGTCTTAGATATAGTATTATAGCAAATAGGAATAGATATCAAATTCCATCTAATAGCTTTTCATTCTAGAAAATTTTTAGAAGCCAAGATTAACTATGAAATCTAAATCAAAGAACTTCTTGTAATTGTGGATTCATTTCAAGAATAGCATCATTATTATAGTGTTCAAGAACAACCTATTGTACTTCAAAGAATGCTTATATATTCCAGAAGGAGAAGCACATTTACATGTTCTTCAAGCACATCATGACTTTCTAGCAGTAAGACATTTTGGATACAATAAGACTTTAGAGCTTATATCTAGAGATTTTTAGTGGCTGCAAATATGGAAGGCATTAAAAAACTTTGTTCAATCATGTGAAATTTGTTCAAGATCAAAAACTCCTCGTTGTCAATCCTATAGACTTTTCCAACCATTGCCTATACCTAAACAACCATGGTCTTCCATTTCTATGGATTTTATTAAAAATCTTCTAAGTTGAAGTTCATATGACTCTATACTTATCATTGTAGATTGATTCATCAAAATGGTATATTTTTTATTATGTACAAAATCTATTTCAGGTAAAAAAATAGCTAAGCTTTTCATTGATAATATCTATTGCTATCATGGATTGTAAAAATATATTATATCAAATAGAGGGATTCAATTTTTATGAAGATTTTGAAGAACCCTATTCAAGATTCTAAAGGTGGATATAAAGCTTTCTTTGGCTTTTCATTCTCAAACTCATAGGCAAATAAAATATATGAATCAAGTTTTGGAGTAGTATTTGAGGTATACCATTAATTATTATCAAGATGATTGAACAACTTTTTTGCCATTGGTAGAGTTTACATACAATAAAATTGTATATTTTTTATTTAATAAATATCTTTTTTTTACCAATTATGGTTATCATCTATAACTTGATACTTTTGACTTTTTTAAAGTTGATAATTCTATGGCAAAATATTTAGTAAATTGTTTGTTAGAACTACATGTAATAATAAAGGTATAATTAAAGAAAGCTCAAGAACAATAAAAGACCAACACAAATGCCTATCATAAGGAGCAACTAAAATTCAATGTAGATGATAAGGTATGATTGCTATGTCGCAATATGAAGACTACTTGTCCTTATAATAAGTTGGACTATTATAAATTAAGACCTTTTTCTATTTATGAATAAATCAATCCTATTGCTTATTGATTACATCTACTCGAGTCTACGAAGATCTATGTTATATTTTATTTTTCTCTTCTTGAGCCATTTAAAACAATGAATATTATGAAAAGAAGACAAATACCATCTCTTTTTATAGAAGTAGATAATAATCAAGAGTTTGAGGTAGAAGAAGTCTTAGAATCAAGGTGGCACTAAAATAGGTTGGAATATCTTATTCATTAGCATGGATATGATATTATTGAATGTACATGGGAGTCATCAAAAAATCTTGCAAATACAACAAAAAGAGTTGAAGCCTTTCATTGATGATATCCATCAAAATAAAGATGAAGAATAGAAAATCTATGTTATAAAAGAAACAAGATCAAATGAAGATAATATTCTATCTTCTATATTTTTTGTAGCTTTTGTGTATTTTTGACGCTAAGGAGATGGAGAACCAACAACCAGTAGATTCAACTTAAGAGCTTTCATTTGCAGACTTATTTGATGAGACGTTGTGATTGTCACAACCTTCAAGACAAAAAAATTAAGATCAAGATCCTCAAGAATAACATGTCCTTCATCGAATAGATAGTAAGATACAACATGTTTGGTATCACGACCTTAGAAGAGACTCTCAATATTTGATAATTGTTTTAGAAATAGAAACAATTCCTGACAATGTTTTGAATATTTTAATTGAACGAAGTTATGAAGGCCTCAATAATGACCAAATAATAGAGTGGTATTCTTGCCTTGGTATGGAATATTATTAATGGCTAAGAGGGCCTACCAACCATCTTTGAAGAAAACAAAGATTGGAATATGTGACAAATATAATTTGCCGCATCTTAGATTTCTTTAACATATAAAGACCGCTCCTCATGGAACTTGTTTCTAGAAGAGGGGATAATATCATGGACATATATATGTATTCTAATCTATATCTATATGATTAGATAGGAATATGTAAAAGTAAATAAAAGTAAGTTAATTTCATAAGACCTTTTAAAGAAGCTTTGTAGAAGCATTATAGATGTTGCTTGACTTTACATGTATTTGTAGTTAATTGGTAGGTTAGAAACTTGGTCAACAAGTTAATCACATTTTAATAGCTTATAGAAAAAGCTAATTATATAGCACTTATATAGAAAACTTGCCTTGCAAGTTAAGATATGTATTTTGCAAATTCAACATATTTTAGAGGTCCTATACGACATTGCCACATAACTCTTAGTTAAGAGTATATATGGAGGCAAGAGTGAAGTCTTCTTCACTCTTATCAATATCTTTTTAGTTCTTAGTCTTATTTCAAGACTTTCTAATCTTTTTATTTTTGGCAATAGTTATTCTAGTTTAATATTATATCACCTTTTAAGTGACTTTTTAGTTCTCTTCAGAGATATGAGAGTGTATTGAGGATTTTTTTTTCTTTAAGATTCATGTCCTTAATAAAATACCTTCTCTAATGTACCACTAAATTCTTGCTATATAGTGGTACTCTGTAAAAATCCTTAAATTCTTCATTCATCTTTAGTAATGAATTACTCAGTAGATAATCTCAATTGCACTCATGGTTAGCAGGTACACTTAAGAACTGTATTATTTTTTTTTACCATCTAAGCTTCTAATACAAGTACATACTAATCCATCATCTAATACTTTAGTTTTTATTTTTATAACTATAATATATGATTGTCTAAGAATTACTGGATATGAAGAAGTATCCTGAAGAAAGAAATTTTGTTCTGTAATTACATCTCTAATTTTTACCTTTATATTAGGATAAATACCATAGAAGTCTCCTTGTAAATTGTTTGCTATCCAAATCATCCAACCATGTTCAGTTTTAATGGACCACCTTCTACATTTATAAATTTCTTTTGATATAATATTAACTTTAGATCCATGGTCAATGATAACAATTACTGGATCTATCAAGTCTACCATCTTCACTAAGGTTTTTGTCATATCTTTGGCTCAATGATTCCTAATATAGTAACTAGAATTCTTATCATTAATCTTATTTTTATTCAAAGAAAATTAAATCTTTTATTGGTGCAATATTTAGCCAATTTTATTTCTTCTTCTTCTATCAATGTTATATCCAAAGTATTAGATATTACAAATTTTCCTATCAATTATCTTTTTTATTTAAAATTATCAATAATAATATTATAAAATTTTTTCTTTACAATGTCTAAAATTTCTCTCAAAGTAAATTCAATTTTGGCATACAACATCCTTTCTTTTAGCACTCTTTTTAAATCTATAGCTACTTCAATTTTTGATTGCAATTTATAAGTATCAAGCTTATTTTTCTCTCTATTTTTATTAACTTCCATTCTTTCTTTTCATTTATCTTTTGGCAATGGTATATTTCCAAGGTGTGATGTTGATGGTCCAATTTTTGATGGCCTATTACCTTGTGGTATAGATATTTCCTTATTTTGATTTATCTTTCCATCCTTATGAGACCTTCTTTTATTATTTGGCTCTTCAAGGTTTTCCTCTATTATATTTTTACTTCTTTTTATATCCACCAAAGCTTCATATTGGAATTTTACCAAATAAGCATGTACAAACATGATATCAATAGGATCATCCCATCCTATAGCATTCTTAATTAGTATAATTGTCTTGAGTAATTTTTTCTTTATGATTTTTCTTTTATCTATATTGGTCATAATATGATGTCATAAATTTCTTGTCTCTACATGCTTATCAAAGATATCCTTCTTCTCTCTTGCTAACTCAATGCTATAAGTCATAGCTTCTTTTGATGCCATAGATTACTGAGATAAAAGATCATCTATAATATTCCTCATTCTTCTTTTTCAAAATTTAGTTTTAAAGAATTCATCTTTATCTCATAATGCGATTTTTCCATCCTTCTATAAAATTACTCCTTACTGCAAAGTATCAACAAAATTTCTACACTCCTTACAAAGATGCTCCATACTATTATACAATATATATTTTTATATATATCCTTGCCTTGATACAGATTTGTTTTCAAGTTTTTTTCTTTTTCTTCTAGCTTTGCTAATTTGATTTGTAAATCTTTCATTCTTTTTACCAACTCCTTAATTATATATTTTTGTAGTATATAACTAAAAATAGGAATTGAAGCAATAGATATTGGTATAGCAAGTTCTATTGATTACTTATGAGATATTGTAATTGATAGAGGTCTAGTTTCTTGCCTTACTACTATCTTATCTCTCCTATATTTTCTTTTAGCAAGTATCCCTACTATTTCAAAGACTTTCTTTCAATCAATAATGAATCGATTGTCTTTTGTATTATCTCCCAATAATAACTCTAATTCCTTTTGTAATACATTTTTAGCTAATTGAAAAAATAGCTCCACCTTATCATTTTTCAAGTGTAAGCTTTTCTACTTAAAATAATTAAAAAAATTATCTCTTAAATTTCCTAAAAAACTTTGTTGCAATCAATTCTTTGTTGGATTTATTAATCTATTCCATGAATGATTTTTTAATTACTATAGAATAGATAGAAATTATTTTTAATAAAATATTAGTTAGATATTGATAAAATTGATTAATCATCTATCGAGCAATCAATTCAAGAGGTATGATAGATGATTTAGTCGAAAAAAGTAGTCAAGTAAGAAATCTTGGTTGAAATTTTTATTTTGAGATAAGTATAAATGGATTGAAGAAGAAGAAGAAAAGACCAAACTGTAATAGTCATAACCTGGGATAAGCTTGGTGCTATCTCTTATTTTTATTTTCTTTATAGAAGAAGGGTAATGGATAGATTTTGAATAATGTAAAGTAAAATTTTGTAATAAAAGAAAGATTTGATTTATATGATGTCAAATAAAAAATTGAATTTATTGTGTACTAAATTATAAGTGGAGAATTGGAAAATCAAGAATTGAAGATAGAAATATAGATATGAATGGGAGAAATGTAATATATTGATTATGGAAAGTTGAGAGTGTTCTACAAGAAGAAGTCTATGGAGTCTGGAAATGTGTGAAGTAGATTAGTGGAAATGACAATTAGTTTTGGAAAATTCGAGAGATTGGATTGTAGAATATTTTATGCAGTCTTTTAAGATAATGTAGTATTATATATGATTGCTATAAGTTTAGAGTGGAGAAGAGACAATGAATGTATAGAATAGAATTATCAAGTACAATATTTTATTTATTAGAAGAGGAATTGATAGAATATGGAAGGTATTGTAGCTTTCTTGGGTATTTTTACTAGATCAAAAGATAATTAATTGTATGACCTTAATATATAAATTCATGTAGATAGTCTTTTTTCATATTCAAACTCTTCTTTACAATTTTATTTTGGGAAGATATTTGAAGAATAAATAAAATAATAATTATATTTTGGCATTGTTGTTGGAGATTGACAATAGTATTGAGCATTAGGAATTAACTACCAAACAAGTGGTTTTGGATGTTACACAAAGAGCTTATAAAATTGATGTTAGTTTGAAAGTAAAGCCAAATGTACATTTAAATTAAAAATAGAAAGAAATTTTAATATTATATGATGAAAGATTATAGTTAATAATAATAAGAACATTGTACTAAAAAAAATACATCAATTGAAAGGAAGACAAGAAAGAGTACAAGCAAGAAATTTGTTGCAAGACAAGCAAGAGCATAATCTAAAAAAGAAGCATGAAATAAATTGGATTAAACCATGGTTGCATGCCTATCGGCATATTCGAGTATACCAAGAACTTGACAAACCTTTAATATTTTAGACATATATATCATTAAAAAAATTACCAAGAATATTCAAAGGAAATTTTGTCAACAATCCAGTATATCTCTTGAACCCGTTAATTGAAAGTGAAGGAGGTACAAAAGAATTGGATATTCCATTGGATACTTTTTTAATAGTGGATACAATCAATTCTAACAAGATTGGTTCTTTAGAATGGCATAAATTGCTTGCCAATAAGAGCCAATTTAGCATGTTTCAAAATTTATTGTTTTTACCTCTAATTCAATCAATAAAATTATTTATAGATAATAATAATAAATTGAAGAGGCTTGAAAGTCCAAAAAAGATAATTGAAAAAGATTGTATTTATTTTGATAAAGAATTAAGTGGAACATTATCATCTTCAATGGCGACAGGAGGTCCAACAGTTCCAATTGCGGTCCAAATGGATGTGGTGGGCAATTGCACAACTAGCATAGCTCCATTACATTTTTTTAGATGTTTGCTATGTATAAATCTAGATCAACATTTGTCTCAATTTTTGACTACATGTGTTGTTAATAATGGTAGAACTGAAGATATTTGGTTGAGATGGCTGTCAGGAACCTTGAAAGACATAGCATTTGACTAGTATAATTGCCAACTTATGGACTAGTTTCCTAATTGGAAGGCATTGAAAAATACATTTTTAACCCATTTTTGACCAATTAGATTTAAAAAATATCTTAGAAAAAGGTTAATGAATAATATAATGATACCAGGAGAAGCGATATAGTCATATTATGGCTGAGTAGCAGATATCCTTTGTAAGTGGCCAAATAACCAAATGTCGAATTCGTTTGTTTTATTTATATTGATTAATAGACTATATCCACCAGAATTGAAGATATTTATGAAGAAGATCCAACCTGCCACTATTGCTTCCTTACTTGATCAAGTTAAGGTATGAGAAGAATGTCATTATGATCAATTCCTAATCACCGGAGCCACAATCTTAGGGAGGTTATCAAATGCCAGCTTAGAATGAAGTAGTGGGCACTTATCCATGAATGATTGATTACGATACAAATCTTAGTCTTAATCTGTAGAGAATAGTTAATATTATCCCATTACAGGCTGTACTATCAATAATAGTAATTTCATATTATCCATACTTTTCATATCAAAAACTAATACCTATGAAAGAGTCTCTTAATGAAATAGTATCAAAGTATCTAAACAAGACTTTTTTGTTAACTTTAACAAAGAAGATGGACAAATTGGCTATTAATTTGATAAAAGATAAGAAAAAGAGATATAAACCAACCAATATGTACTCCAATATTTGATGCACTAATTATAAAGGACAAGGCTATTTAGTAATGGAATGTTCTTTACCACCCCAAATAACTATGTAATATACATTTTATCGGGATAAGCATGCCACTACAAATTATTGGAATTTACAAAAGAAAAAGATCCAATTTAATAATTAGATACACCAATTACAAAGGACTACTTCAATCCAATTATGAGAATTCCAAATCCAATATATATATCAAAAATATTATCCATGATCAGACCTAGTCTATTTGCGCAACTCAATGATGTTCCTAAAACCGAGGTATTGATTCAACCTAAACCAATATCATTATCTGGGAAATTTTAAGAGCCATCTTATACATTAAAAGATCTTCTCATGCACAGACATTCTAAAAAATTTCATTCAACTATTCCACTTCCGAATTCCGTAAAAAAAGATATATTATTTCAAGGGATTAAGTTGAAACACATGAAAAAGAAGAGGATTTTGGAAATCACTACCAATATAGAACCATATGATATTTTGAAAGATTTGGATACAATTCAGCCCTCTATTACAATGAAGTAACTTTTGGCAGTAGCTCCGAGATGTCATTTTACATTGAATTCCTCATTAATAAGACGTAGGTTCCATAATAGAAAAATTTGTGAACTTAGTTTGAATCTCGATCCGAGAGCACCAACTATTGATATATCCATCAATGGTATTCTTATTTTTGGAGTTCAAGTGGATGGTGGCTCTAATATAAATCTAATGAATGCCAATACAATGGAGGAAATGGACTTAAAATAATTATTATCCATGACATTGGTATTGAGAATGGGAGATCAAAGACAGGTGAAATCAATAGATAACTTATGCAATATTGACACTATAATTACTGGAATCATATATAAGATTGATTATATTATTTTTTTATTACAAGGTTTCACATCATCCTATCCAATCTTATTGGGTCGGCCATGGCTATATCAAGCCAAAGCTAGGAACAATTGAGATCATGGAACATTGACTATTAGAAAGGATAGAGAAAAGATTGTATTAGAAATATATCTAGTTAAATATCTTAGAGAATCTAAAATTTTGGGTTCAGAGGTAACATCTGATGATGAGGGTCAATCTGACATGGAATATGATGAAGTTACCAATACAATGCAAGTTAGTGATGACCCAATTCACATACAGAAGTAAGGCGTTGTTGTATTGTAACATGACTATATAGTGAAAGATGATAATATGGATCTTATAATAGAAGAACTAAGTTTTAAAATAGATATATATATATATATATATATATATATATATATATAGATAAGAAATAAAAAGGTAATAAAACATTTAGTAGTAATGCTTCTTTTTTTAAAAAGTGACTTCTACTTACTTTGTAGGATCATAAATAAGACAAATCAAAGTAGATTAGAAAAATAAATGATATAGGCATCTTTAAGAAGAAATTGAGAGTAAATTCTAGTAAAAATTACCTAGAAAAATTAGATATTGATATCCAGAGAGGGCCGGTTATGAACTAGGGTCGAAATCAGACCCTAAGGCACAAAATCAAGCCTTGATGATGATTCTGAGTTTCTTTGGTAGATTAGAAAATGGGATTAGAGAGCAGACTTGATAAGGTTTTGATGAATATTAGGAGTGGATGATTTTGATTTATATTAACTTTGTAAGAGCTTTGCAAAGTCAAGATTTATTTTGGATGACTCTAGATTTGTGAAATAAAGTGGGTGATATTTTTTGGAGAATTTTGTAAGTTTGGCAAAAGATCTACAGATAAAATTTTAAATATTTTTGGATTTACATGTGTTCAATATATGTTGTGAATTTGAGATGGATCAAAGAGTTGGATCGAGGATTATTGAGGTTTAAGTAGATTGGAGTCTTGGAAAGTAGAGTTTTAGATCTAGTGTAGGTTTCTAAGATTTCTTGTAATTTATCAATTCGATTGGAGTGAAAATTATTTGTGTAGATAGTAGACTTATTTTTCTATGTATATAAGAAATTTGAAATCAATTGAATGGTTTGATAAGGAGATATTGACATTAGAAATTAAACATTTAGATTAAATAAGGAGGCCAACCAACATCCGTGCAAATATTAGGATGATCTTCTTTTTGGTAAGTTCGATCTTCTTTAAAACATTAGTACTTATAATCAACTTAATTGTAAAGAGGTGTGAAAAATTTGAGTTAAAATCAATGGACCATTGATTATAGAGGTTTTAATTTGTTATAGAAATTACTTGAATTATTTAGAGTTTGGTTAGGATATGTTTAGGATTTGATTAAGATTTGATTAAAGTTTATTTAAGTTTGTTTAGAATTTGGTTAAAATTTTTTAAGATTTATTTATGATTGATTAGGATTTGGTTAGGATTTGGTTAAGATTTGATTAGGTATTAGTTAAGATTTTATTAAGATTTGGTTAGGATTTAGTTAAGATTTGTTTAGGATTTGATTAAGATTTATTTAGGATTGATTAGGATTTGATTAGAATTTGATTAGAATTTGATTAAGAATTGGTTAGGATTTGGTTAGGATTTGATTAGGATTTGATTAGGATTTGATTAGAATTTGACTAAGATTTGATTAGGATTTGATTAGGATTTGATTAGGTTTTATTTAGGATTTGATTAGGATTTAGTCAAGATTTGTTTAGTATTTGACTAAAATTTTATTAAGATTTGTTTAAGATTTGATTAAGATTTGATTAAGATTTGTTAAGATTTGACTAAAGTTTATTTAAGATTTGATTAGGATTTGACTAAGATTTAATTAAGGTTTCTATTTTAATATTTTATTAAGATTTCTATTTTAGTATATTTTTGAATTCTTATGTTATTTCTTTATGATTTCTTTAAAGGGTCTTTAAAAATACTTTTTGTTTCTTACATAATTTTTTGTAATTTTTATTGAATTTGATTGATGTTTGATTATACTTGCTAATCTTTAATTATAATTTATTTAAGAATCTATTAGAATTATTAGGACTTATTATTGTAATTTTTCTTTTAACTTCCAGAGCTAAGTGCCCAGTGCATTTTCAAGCCAAACGCCACATATTACGACAACATGTTATACCAATGTCGAGGACTTGAAGAATATTTAATATATTTAGAGGATACAACAAACTCTGATCATGATGTTATCAATTGGATGAATAATTTTGTGGTTAATAAAGTCAGTGCATTGAAACCAGAATTGGATAGTTTTAATTTGTTGGATTATATGAAAGATTAAGAAACAGAGAAAAAAAATCAAATTGGATGTTGTCAAGGAATCTGTGTGCTAATCTATCAACTTAGGTACTAATGAAATACCAAAGGTTATGAAAGTATATAACAAGATTATGGATATCAAGTTGAAAAATTAGAAGGCTTTCTTCTTAAGTCATAAATCTTCTTTTGTGTAGACATATGTGGATTTGAAAGGCATTCCTGTTAAAGTTTGTGAGCATTGAATTATTTTGAAGGAGAATGCTACACCAGTTTGACAAAGACAACATCAACTCAATCCAAAATATTTCCTTATGGTAAAAGAAAAATTAAACAAACTTTTTGATGGGGTTTTATTTATCTGGTTACGTACAGTGAATGGATTTCATCAATTGTGATGGTGCCAAAGAAGAATGGAAAAATCCAAGTTTGTCAAGATTTTTATAAAGTAAACTCAGCTATCAATAAGGATTATTTTTCTTTATCTTCAAAGGATAGTATCCTGGATGTGGTAGCTCGGCATGAATGTTATTCTACTTTGGATTACAATCAAGTTAAAATTGCACAAGATGACCAATTAAAGACTATTTTTACTATAGACTAGGAGACCTTTATTTATAAAGTTCTACCATTTGGATTATATAATATCCCAGTCATATTTTAGAAGGTGATAATGCAAGCTTTTTAGGATCATTTATGATATTTGATGGAGATATTTTTAGATAATTTTTGCACATTTAATACAAAGGCCAATCATTTGGAATATCTTTGTAAGTGTTTTGATTGTTGTGGCCATTATGGAATCTATTTGAATTTAGAGAGATGTTAATTTGAAGTACCATCTGGTAAATTATTGGGACACATTGTCTCATTGGCTGATATTACTATTCACTCAAATAAAGTTACTCATATATTGGCTTTATCAAAGTTAAAAATAATATTGGGTGTTTGTGGTTTTGTCAACCATATCAATTATTATCAAAAATTTATTCATTCATTTGTGGTCATATATCAGTCTTTAACTAATTTCTTAAAAAAACTACTATCGGATGGATCTAATCTAATTTGGATTAAAAAATATACAATTACATTTGAAAAACTGAAACAAAAATTAGTATTTGTACTAGTATTGGTTGCACCTTATTGGACGAAATTATTTCATGTTTACATTGATGCATCAAATGTTGCTATTAGATCTGTGTTGAGTCAGAAAGATGAAAAGAATTTGGATCATTCAATATATTATGCTAGTCATATCAATTACAATGCTTTTAAGTATATGATTAATAAACCTCAATTGAATGGACACATTCCTTGATAGATGTTACTACTTTAAGAATTTAACTTTACTATCAATATCAGACTAAGAAAGAAACATGCCAATGCGGACCACATGTCTTGTTTATCCAATATACTGGATAATGAGCCTATCAATGATGCCCAACCTGATGCCAAATTATTTGCCATTGATGTGATTATACCTAAATATAATGAATTGATTCAATATCTGACATTTCAAACATTTTTGCCTACATATAGTGAGAAACTTAAAAAATACTTGATTTTAAAAAGTGTGCCATATATGATGATTGGTGATGCCTTGTATAAGCAAGGGCCAAATGGAATTTTACGCTGTTGTATCTTTTAAAGTAAAGTGTGTATCAGATTGGAAGGTTGCCATTTGAATAGTTGTGGTAGATATTTTACAGGTGATAGTACTACTCATAAAGCTTTAATGGTTGGATATTAGTGTTTTTGGATGTACATCAATATGTCTAATGTTGTGATCCTTGTCAATAAATTGGTCGACCTACTGAAACTTTTGCCATGTCATTGGTATCAATTTTAGCATAAGCATCATTTGAGAAATGAGGTATTGATTTTGTAGGACCAATTGCACCAGCCTCACAAAATAGACAGAAACCATGTATTTTAGTAGAGACCAATCATGTAACAAAATGGGCTGAGGCAGTGGCAATAAAAATTGATATTGCCAATACAATAGCTACATTTTTATTTGAGAATATTATCACTCGATTTGGATGTCCTAAAGAATTGATTAGTCATCAAAAAATCCATTTTATTAATTCTATGATTGCCGCTTTGATGGATAAATATGAGATCAAACATCAAAAAATAATCCCATATGACCTTTGGACCAATGGATAGATTGAAAAGACCAATGGTATTCTATGTAAAATTTTAATTAAGACTATGTCTACTGCAAGATTGGATTGAAATACAAAATTATTTGCAACTTTGTGGGCTTATTGTATAATGTATAAAGTAACTATCAATTCTACACCATTTCAATTGATGTAGGAGTAAGAAGAAATATTAACAATTGAATTGGAAGTTCAAAGTTTGAAAATTACATTGGATAAATGTCTTAGCGATAAGAAATTCTTCCAATATCAGTTTATACAATTGAAAAAATTAGATGAAGTTAGGGCTATGGCTCTTTTAACTATAGAAGCTATACAATATTTCCGTAAGAGTTATTATGATAGTAAATTATGTCCCAAATCTTTTCTATCCAATGATCTAATACTTCTTTATGATAGTCAATTTCTCAATTTTTTAGAAAATTTTTAAGTCCATTGGCATAAATCGTATCATATAATAGAAGATTCTCCTAATGATTTAGTTCAATTGGAAGATTTTATGAATATTTAATTTATCACATGTATCAACAGAAATTGATTACGACTTTATTATATATAAATTGAGGATTAATTTTAAAAATTAGAAGAAAGAAGGCTTATCTATTAATGATAGATTTTTTATAATCATAGGTGTATGATGGAGACTAAAGATGGTTGATGGTTGGTTTTGGATCCTAATACCAATTAGTCAAGAAAATTAGAAGTGATATTAGAAAAAACTGGATTAAAAATTATTGATTCAGACCTCAAATAAAAGATTAGGAGCAAGGCAGTTAATGAAAGTTTTCTTTAGTATTTCAAATATTTTTATTTGGGTTGTAATTATTAGAGTATAGAGTTTATTTCAATAAGCAAGAAAGTAGTGTTATTATAAGCAAAGAGTGAGAAGCAAGTATTCCTTAATATTGATGAAAAGAATAAAAAGAGCTATGGACAAAGAAAAAAGTTCTCAAAATGTAAGAGCTAAGAGTAATTTAGGATCGCCGTTCTTAGTGGTTCTTATCAATATAGAACCAATGAAGTTGGAAATTTTTTGTTCTTCAAAAAAGCAAAGAGATTTTAGAAATGTGGACTTATATAAGTTTTTGTAAAGATCGGATAACTTGTTGCCAATTGATGTGGAAATTATGACCTGGATGATGGTTCAAGTATTGTCATGGAGAGCATTATTGGGATCAATGAGACTACCTTACAAAAGATATTGCACCTCCCAATTGGTGAGCTTGTAGTAGGTGTTGAAGTGTTTAGTGATTTCAAATTGAGAAGCTAATTCAAAGGTGGAATGTTATCATTTGAGAAGAATTAAGGTTGGCGAACACCGGAGGTACTTATACCAAAGCTTATGGAGTAAATGCGTTTTGTTCATAAGTAGCTAGACTTGAATTAACACACCATGCATATGTTCAAACGGTTATTATTTATTGCAGTAAGAATACTTGAAGGTATGGTATTTAATTAGGCAACTTTTGTAGCAACTATAATCCATGCAAAGATTGGAGCCAAATGAAAGATGGAAAAATTTGCATCTTTACTTTGCTCCAATTATATGCACTCTATGATTGTATATACATTGAGTCAAAGACCACCAGTAAAAGAAAAAAATATATCCTTTTCAATGCCTCAACGATATGTTTGGAGTTTAATGACACTAATAGTTAGTCCAAGGGTTGTGGTTCACAAAATTGGAGAATCAAGTAACTTGTTGGAACGGGAGGCTATACTAGAGATTACACTAGAGTAGATTTTAATTTGTTTGAGAATCGAGATGAAAAGTGAAATCCCAGTTTTGATGGACATCAACTAATTAGCATTTTTACATAGTAGAATATCAGAAGGAGTGAATCTCAAAGAAGTTATATTGGATCAAATTTTTCAATTACAGCTCACAATGAATAAATTGGATGGAAAGGAAAATTTAAGGCAATAATTGGAAGTGAATAAAAAAGAAATATTAGAACAAAGCTGCCAAATTAAAGAACAAGATTGAATTATCTAAGAAAATGTGGATTCCAAGTTGCTATTGGAGCATAAATTTGGGAAGAAATAAGAAGCTTGTACAAAAAAAAAATACATTTAATGTCTTTTGAAAGGCCAAAGGCAAGAATTATTATAGAATTATAGAATATAGAATTTGAAATGGTATTAGATTGCATGGTTTTTTATCTGAGAATAAACTAGATACCTAGTTGTAGAAATTTTAGTTTTAACTTATTAGGCAAGCTCTAATAAGTTATTTAATTTTTAAAGTAGAAGAAAAATAAATACTATAATATCAAAAAGATATTGTAATAATAAAACCTTTTATATTTAAGAAGGTTTATACATAAGGCTTTCTAAAATAGCTAAGAATTTCCTAACATTCTTGGTTATACCAAATCATAACTAATCATTTGCTGATAAGTTAGATTTTTAATAATTCTAAAGAAAATCCATAATTTCCTCTCAAAAATTCATCTTTATATCAAAATTTAATCATAGCCCCATATATCCATCTTCAACACATACATACATATATATATATATATATATATATATATATATAAATTCTTCCAAAAAAATCCCTTTACTTTTTATAAAATGCTCAAATTATAATAAAATCCCTTCAAAATATCTTTTTACTGCAAAGGTTTTTTTCTTTCTAAACTTTAGAAATTCATATCACTTGATCCAACCATTTAATTCTTTTAAAATTTACAAATTATATATAATTTATCCTTAAGCATTACTACAAAAAAATTCAACCACAAATTTTCTATCAATCGTCTCGCATCTTAAAAGTCCTAGCAAGTGCTTCAAATCCTAATTTATAAGCATCTGAGTACTATTTTCTTTATATCTTTTAAATCCAAAATTCAAATACTACAAAATTTATATATAATATTTATGAACATGATTGCACACATTTTTAAAAATTTTGAGCCAAAATTTCATCAAATAGCTCAAGATGTAGCTCAAAATATAACTACTAGTGAATTACATGACTTAGTACCCTTAGATTTGCAAGCCTTAATTTCAACCTCGAATATCTCTTTCATTCCAACTTTGAATCCATCAAATAGTATACCAAAACTATAATTGAAAAAGTTTCCTCTCCAACCCTAGTCATTGATCTTCTATTGTTTTTTATATGCATGCGTTATATCCAAAAGAGTGACAATAGGTACAAAATTGACACCTCAACTTTGAGCACCTATATTTCTTTTATAAAAACTTCAAATGACTCAAAATTTGTACCAAAACCATAGCCAAAAACCTGAATTTATTGATCTTAGCCTCCAAAAGCTCAAATGGCTCGAAAATATAATCCTAATCTCTAATATGGCCTCAGGCATCCTCCTTGAAGCCCATTGGTCATGATTTTTGATCAAAAGGAATGGAGATTTTCATCATCCATCTCCATTCATCTATATGGATGCCCTAAACTCTCTTTTTGCTACCAAAATCCCTGTCCAATTTTTTTTTTTTATAAGATTTATATAATATATGCCCTAAACACTACATAAACGAAAAAAAATAAGACTTTAAGGATCACCAATATCTAACAAAGGTGATTCTAAATATATAAAGATTACTACTAATAAAATCAACTTCAAAGTCACTATCAAAAGAAAAAAAAGTTATATAAATTCTAATAGAAGTTCTTTTAAACAACCTCTTTTTGACATAGTAATCTATCTACAACCTATAATCAGCAAAAATCAACTAATATGGCTTTCACGATGTTATCTAGTATATTGTGTATTAAACATATAAACACATTATTTTCACATGGTAAGCAAATTACAACACAACAATGGGAGGAGGTGAAGTGTCAGTTGAAAGTGAAATGAGAGAAGGCAAAGTTATTCAAGTAGAAAAAAAAGAAATTAGGTGTCAAATATTGAATTGAAACGAAAAAGTTACGGGCTGAAATTGGAATCTTGAAAGCTATATTGATAAAATTGGAGGGTGATTCAGCCAATATTGGTTGGTGACAGATGTCTGCTCTATGAGTTTCAATAATTGATGAATTGGAGGAAAAGATGAAGCGAGAGTAGTACCATTTGGAAGCAAAAGATGTCAAGATTCTGCAATTGGAGGCTCAAGTTTGTGAATTTGGAGCATGTAATGAGGACTTACTAATCCAATTGAGGAGAGAATCAATGGAAGTATCAAAAGAAGATGAGGACTTATCATTAGAATCGGAATTAGTAGAACCATCTATGGAGAATGTTAGGATTGATCAATCCAAGAAGCCAAAGGGATAAAAACTTTGTAAAGATATTGTTGGAGAAGTTTTTATTTACCAATTCCATATTTGCAAGGACATTACACAATTAAGAGCAAGACTATGTAGAATTGATAAAAATTAGTTTTTTATAGAATATTGATTAGATATTAATAAAATTGATTAATCATTTATAAGGCAATTAATTCAAGAGGTAGGATAGATGATTTAGTCAAAAAAAAGTGATCAAGTAAGAAATAAAGGTTAAAATCTCTATTTTAGGGTAAGTATAAATTGATTAAAGAAGAAATAGACAGAGCTAGATTATGATAGTCATGAACTGAGGTAAGCTCGGTACTACCTCTCGTTTTTATTTTCTTTATAGAAGAAGGGTAATAGATAGATTTTGAATAATGTAAAGTAAAATTTTGTAATGAAAGAAAGATCTGATTTATATGATGTCAAATAAAAAATTAAATTTATTGTGTGCTGAATTATAAGTGAAGAATTGGAAAGTTGAGAATTGAAGATATTTGTGAAGTATGGATATGAATAGAAGAATTATAATACATTAATTATCGAGAATTGAGAGTGTTCCACAAGAAAAAGTCTCTAGAATTTAGAATTGTATGAAGCAGATTGTTAAAAATGATTGTTAGTTTTAGAGAATTGTAGTAATTGAATTATGGAATATTTTATACAGTCTTTTAAGATAGTACAATATTACATATTCTTGTTATAAGTTTGGAGAAGAGAAGAGACAATTAATGCATAGAATAGAATTATCAATTTCAATATTTTATTTGTTAGAAGAAGAATTGATAGAATATGGAAGGTATTGTAACTTTCTTGGATATTTTTAGCAGATCAAAAAATAGTTAATTGTATGACCTTAATATGTAAACTCATGTGAATAGTCTTTCCTCGTATTCGAACTCCCTTTTACAAGTTTATTTTGAGAAGGTATTTGAAGAATAAGTAAAATAACAATTATAAGAGACAAGTTATTTTTTTGAAGAGTTTTATGAATGGAAGTTATTGAATATTGGTCATTATTTGAATACCTTCACTAAACGAGAAAATTGGTCTATAAAAAAATTTAAAAAAATAAAAAAAAGGCATATGGATTTTTATTTTAAGAAGGATTTTTATAGAAAAGACCAAAGAAAGGAATTGGAATGCCATAACAAGTGATAGGCAATAAAGAAGAGTAATAAAAATTATTAAAAGGATTTCATGATAGTTTATGTATAGGACATAGGGAAATTTGGGCTACTTTTGCTAAATTTAAAGAATGATATTGATAAAAAATATATATATTGAGATGTAATTTTATTTGTAGAGTTGTATGAAACTTGTCAAACATATTCTAATATACGACACTGAGATAGTCTTCATCTTATATATCTTTTGGCTATTCATTTTAAATGGTTTGTTGATTTAGTTATTATGCCAATAGAATTATGGCAAATGAAATATTTGGTCTTGAATTGTGAAGATTTATTAAATCAAGTAGAAGGTAGAGCATTAAAAAAAATCTATAAACAAGATTTGTAGATTTTTGCTTGAAGATGTTATTTGTTGCTATAGATGTGTAGAAAATATCACTAAAAATCATAGAGAATTAAATACACAAAAAGCTCATGAATTCTTTGAAAGATGTAGAATTAAGTTATCATTGATTATTGCTTATAATCTTAAAGAAAATGTAAAAAATAAACATAGTCATCCACCAATTGTAAAAGCATTAATTAAAACTTGTAATAGAAAGGTTAGAAAATGGCCACGACTTTTACCATTTGCATTATGAATTGACAGAATAATTCATAATTTAATATTGGGATATATATCTATTGAGCTCATGACAAATTTAAAACCTATTATGCCAATTGAAAAAAAGGTGCTTACTTAGAGTGTGCTATTATGGAAAGATGAATTGACAAGAGAGAAATTTTTAGCTATTAGAATTCAATAACTTGAGCAAAGATTGGAAGATATACAAATAGCATTAGAAAGATTAAAAAGAGTAAGGTTATAAAATAAGGCATAATTTGAAAAGTAATATCAATTGAGACCTAAAGCAATTAAAGAAAGTGATTGGATATTCAACTATGATAGTAGCTTAGACAATCAACATATCACTTTAAGAAAGTTTTTTAAATGTTGCTTTGGACCGTATGTAGTAGCAACTATTCATGATAATACAACTTGTTCATTATGAGAGTTAGATGGAACAAGGTTAAAAATATCAATTACAAAGGAATAAATGAAGATATTCAAATAAAGACAAAAAAAAATATATATATAAAAGATCTTATTGATGATATAGATTTTTAAAGATAAGAAGATGAATTTGACTTAAATAAAAAAAAAAATAATGAAGAGAATTTGGATGAAGGTGTAGAAAACATAATATGAATTAAACATGATTTGGGATTATTTAACATATATCAAAAGATGCACAAGTTTAGAGGAGGTGGATGTTATATAGTAACACGACTATATAGTAAAAAATAAAATTATGGATGTTATCATAGAAGAATCTAATATGAAGATGTAGTAAAAAAAACTACAATAAATGATATGAAGATAATAAAAGGTTTAGTATTAATGCTATTCTTTAGAGATGAGGCTTCTATTTGCTTTGTAGAAGCATAAATACCTCAAATCAAAGTAAATGATATAAATAAATGATAAAGATGTATTTAAAAAAGAATTAACAATATATTTAAATAAAAATTATCTCAAATTACCAAATATTGGTACCTAGAGAGGATTAATTGTCAACCTAGGTACAAAACTATACACCTATGGCGATTCTAGAATTCTTTGGTAGATTTGAAAGTAGAATTCAAAGGCAAATTTTTAAAGAAAGTTTTGAGCATTGATTTTATATCAATCAAGTTAATATTCAATTTTTGAGAGATTTTTAAAATTAATAATATTCTCAATTGGATTAGATTTTAAAAAATAAAATTATATTTATAAAATTAAAAATCTCTTGAATTCTATGATATATATATATATGGATAAATTTTGGATATAGTATTGGCATATTAGTTGTGAATGAAGTGTATAAATTTTGAAATCAATCAAATAATTAGATCAAAATGTGTAAAAGTTTTTGTGGATTGAGGTCTCAAAAATTGGAATTTGAAGGTCAAAGAGAATTTTTTTAGATCTTCAATAATCTATCAATTGGATTGAAGTGGATTTTTTTTTTTTTTTTTTTTTTTTGTGGATATTAGACTTGATTTCTAATAGTTTAGGTAAATTTTGGAAGCAATTCAAAAATAAAGGCATAATTAAAAGAAGCTCAAGAATAACAAGAGATTAATGCAAATGTCTATTACAATGAACAACTACAATTCAATGTGGATAATAAGGTATGATTACTTTGTCACAATACCAAGACTGTTTGTCTTTATAACAAGTTGAACTATTATAAACTTAGACCATTGTAAACTTAGACCTTTTTTTATTAGTGAATAAGTCAATCCTATTGCTTATTGATTATATCTATCAAATTTTATGAAGATCCATCTTGTATTTCATGTTCCTCTTTTTGAATCATATAAGATAATGAATATCTTGAGAAAAAGACAAATACCACCTCTTCCTATAGAAATGGATAATAATTAAGAATTTAAAGTAGAAGAGTCTTAGATTCAAGGCGACATTGAAATAGATTAAAATATCTTATTTATTGGTATGGATATGGTATTAATGAATGCACATAGAAGCAGGTAAAGAATCTTGTAAATGAAACAATGAAGTTTGAAAATTTTCATTAATAAAATCCATCAAAATCAAGATAAAGAATAGGAAATCTTTGCTATAAAAGATTTAAGGTTTGAGAAAGACAGTATTCTACCTTCTACTCTTCTTTGGTACTTTTATGCATTTGTGATGCTAAGAAGATAGAGAATCAATAATTAGCAGATTCAACTCAAGAACTATCACTTGCTGACTTATTAAGCAAAATATTGTAATTATTATAATCTTTAAGATAACGTAATGAAGATGAAGATCTTCAAGAATAATACATCTTTCCTTGAATAGATCGAAAAATACAACGTGTTTGGTATCATGACCTTGGAAGAGACTCTTGATGTTTGATAATTTTATTAGAAGTTAAAATAAATCTTAATAGTGTTCCAAATATTTTATTTGAAGAAAGTTATAAAGGCCACAATAAAGATCAAATAACAAGATGGTCTTTCCACCTTGATATGAAATACTATTAATAATTGAGAGCACTTATCAATCATCTTTAAAGATAAAAAAAAAAAAATAGAATATGTAGCAAATATAATTTATCGCATCTTAAATTTCTTCAATATATGATAATTCCTTCTTGTGGAATTCATCTCTAAAAAGGAAGATAATATCACAAATATATATATTTATTCTAATATTTATCTATATTATTAACTAGAAGTAGATTAAAGTAGATTTATTCATAATATATTTTAGAAAAGCTTCCTAAAAGCTTAATAGATACTATTTTGACTTTATATATATTTGTAGTTATTTAATACAATAGAAATTTGGTCAATAAGTTAATCACATATTGATAGCTTGTGGAATAAGCTAACTATGTGGTGTACATATAAAAAACTTGCCTTGAAAGTTAAGATACATGTCTTACAAAGTCAATACATTTTGAAGGTCTTATAGGATATTACCTTATAGCTCTTAATTAAGAGTATATATAGAGGCAAGAGTGAAGTCTTCTTTACTCTTGTTAATGCCTTTTAAGTCTTAAGTCTTATTTTTAGACTTTTTAATCTTCTTATCTTTGGCAATAGCCATTTTAATTCAATATTATATCGTCTTTAAGTAATTTTTTAATTCTTTTGAGTGACATAAGAGTATATTGAGGATTTTTTTTTTTGAGCTTCATATCATTGATATCCTATTATGTCATCTTAAAGGGTATAATTATTATAATGTCTTATTCTATAAGTCAATAAATGATGGCTATTCAATTGATTTGTTGGCCATTGATTCTCTATCTCTTTGATACGACAATTACATAAAAACTACAAATAAGGATAGAAGATAGAATACAATCTTTCTCAAATTAAGTTTCTTTTATAACAATGATTTGTTATCCTTTATCTTGCTTTTGATGGATGTTATTGATGAAAAGCTTTGATCTTCTCTGCTATATTTGTAAGATTTTTTGCTGACTCCTATGTGTGTTTACGAATGTCATATTCACGTATTAGCTCAAATTTCACCATTCAATGAAATTGATGCTACACAACAAATTCTAGAAGTAGAATGAAAGAACTCTTAATTATATAATTGCTAAATTAATCTAAATTTTGTTATTTACAATTCAATTAACTTTAAGCCTTCTAAGCAATGGTTATCAATATTAATAAAAAAAATTAATAAAATTTATTATAGTCTTTTAAGGCTATTTGCATGATTTTGAGTTAAATCTTAATGATTTATTTAAGATCATTTATATGTTCCTTGATTAGTAATTTTTATAAAATTATAAAATTAAAATTAATTAAAATAATTAATTAATTAATTAGTAGAAACTTATAAATTATTATTCCTTAAATAATTGATGGTAAAAATAATTAATCAAGTTATTACCATTAATCCATAGTTAAAGTAAAAATATTAAAAATTAGATTAAAGTATAAGTGAAAAATAAAATAAAAAAATAAAAAAATATGTAAAGATTAAAAATTAAAAATTAAAAATTAAAAATAAAAGAGAAGATTAAAGGTTAAAACTTATAAATTACTATAAAAATAAAAGTAAAAATGGGACTAAAGAGAGATAAAAATAAAGGTATCTTCATAATGCCCAAGAATTGAGAGCACCAAATTCCTTCTATTCCAAAATTTTCCAAAAATCGTGATTAACTCCAAATTAAATTTTTTTAATTTTTTACAAATTTTACTTAAAGATGCTCTTATTTCAATAAATTTAAATTCAATCCATTATCTAAGCCTCAAAAAATACTCCTTTAAAGTTGAATGACTAAGACTACTGCGGCAAGCAGCCTCGTTCTACTTGAAAATTAACCAAAAATTCAATTCGTCTTAAATTCAGTGAAATTTATGCCATTAGAAGCTCAGCTTGAAGATGCACTTAATTTCAATGTTTCACAATAATTTAATTAGGAAGCATTGAGAAATGCCTTTTTAAAGGTGGATGATCTAAATTGCCAAGGAAGTCAATCTATAAATAGTCAAAATTTCACCAAAATTTCGTCTTTATTCCAAATTGAATGAAAAGATAATATCAAAATCTAAAACCACAAAAAAAATTACATTGAAACTCAAAATATTGAATGGCTGATTGAAGAAAATTTGAGGCACTTGAAACCTTTGGAGTATTTGAGAAACCAAAAGAGCTATCTATTATAATGAAGTATGTTTTAAAATCCAATGACTATTATTTAATACTCAAGATCCATGTACACATAACCACAAAGTTTACAATGAGAATTAAAATCAAAAATAAAATTAAGATTAGAGTTTAGGACCAAAAATTTGAAATGGCTTTATCTTTTATCAAAAGAGGAAAGAGAAAGGGCTTGAGGAACCAAGCCACTCTTATACAATTGAATGGTGGCTTGTGGAAGGGTGGCCACATCTCCAACCTTGATATCTAAGATTCCTAATGTAGATCTATGACCTTCATTCATCCAAGAGCTAATTTCATAAATGAGGCTGATGGCTCTTGTAAGTGGTCAAAGAAAGTACTTTTTGATAACTTTAACTTCACCATTGTATTCAAAACACCTTTTTATGCTAAG
The DNA here is from genome assembly GCF_059467195.1 of Physcomitrium patens. Classification (NCBI taxonomy): domain Eukaryota; kingdom Viridiplantae; phylum Streptophyta; class Bryopsida; order Funariales; family Funariaceae; genus Physcomitrium; species Physcomitrium patens. Next base: position 17,511,523 of record NC_143418.1, read on the forward strand.
ATCGACTACTCACATGCCTCAATCCATATTCATTTGCAATTTTTATGAAAGTTTTTACTTATAAGGATCTTGGCAATTCTTGTAAAATTCTTCAAAATGAGAATTTCATTGCTCTACTTGTATTTTGAAGGAGAGGCTGCTAATCTTGTTTTGTTCACTCCATTGGGAGAATCCGGTGCCACCATTGCATTTGAAAGGCTTCCTTTAATTAGAAGAATTACTATGCTACTTAAATTTGTTGAATATGGAAGAAATCTTAAAACTATCATTGCTAAACTTTACTAGATCTTTTAAAAAATTATAATTCTAATTCACTCTAAATCATATGAGATGATTGTAGGTGAACTCATAGGCTCTTAGTCAACCCTCATAGTAGTAACTAATAATCTTTAAATTATTAAAACTAACTAAGTTGCTATTCTAATTTTCCCACTCTTATTACTTTAGTCCTAATTAACCTAAGTTAAGGAATTAGGCTATGATTTATACCATCAAATATTAAAATTATATAAATTCTATAAAATTAAATTCTACCTATATAAATCTTAATTTAATATGCTTAATTATCATAAAATAAAGAAATAATAAAAATTTAAATGTTTGAGCATAATTGAGAGCTTACACCTATGCTAATGAATAAGATATTCCAACCTACATTAGTATCACCTTGAGTCTAAGACTTCTTTTACTTCAAATTCTTTATTATTATCTACTTCTATATAGGGTAGTAATATTTATCTTCTTCTCAAGATTTTTATTGTTTTATATGGCTCCAAAATAGACATGTAAAATACAAGATGGATTTTTATAGATTTCAATAGATGTAATTAATAAGTAATTAAATTGACTTATTTATAAATAAGAAATGGTCCAAGTCTATAATAATCTAACTTGTTACATGGACAAATAATTTTAATATTATGATGAAGTAACTATATCACCATTGTAGAAATGAGGTTATTCCTTGCCATAGGCATTTGCATTATTCTTTTGTTATTCTTAAGCCTCTTTTAGTTGCACCTTTATTATTGTATGTAGCTCAAATAAATAGTTTGCCAAATCTTCCATCATAGGATTATCAACTTTTGAAAAGTCAAAAGCATAAAGTTGTGGATGATAACCATAATTAATAAAAAAAAATATTTATTATATAAAAGAATATATCATGTTATTATAAGTAAACTTTGCTAGTGGCAAAAGAGTTGTTTAATCATCTTATTGATAGTTGATAGTACACGTCAAATATTACTCTAAAACTTGATTTATATGCTTTTTTTATCCATCAATTTGAAGATAAAAAATCAAAAATAGATTTATATCTATTTTTAGAATTTTAAAAAGTATTTTCTAAAATATTGATATAATTTGAGTTTTTTTATTCAATATAATATTCCTAGGCAATTCATAATAGCAATAGATATTGTCAAGAAAAAATTTGGCCATTTCTTCACTTGTGATAGATTTTGTACCTCATATAAAATGTACCATTTTAATAGAATAATCTATTATTATAAATATAAAAATATAAGAACCTGAGATTAAAAGATTTTTGATAAAATCCATAGAAATAAAAGACCATGATTGTTTTGGAATAAGTAATGGCTGAAAAAGTTCATAAAGTCAATAATAAGGAGTTTTTAATCTTTAGCAAATATTACAAGATTGTACAAAGTTTTTGATCGCCTTCCATATTTGGAGCCACCAAAAATCCTTGAATATTAGTTTAAAAGTCTTATTGTTGAAAAGTTATAATAAGCTTAAAGAACATATAATCAAGTTTCATCTATTCGAACATATAAGTGCTCCTTGAAATATAATAGATTGTCTTGAATTCCAACTTGGAAGTATCATGAGATTTTGAGGGATATTTTTTAATATTACAAATAAGAAAATCAAAAGATAGATTTGACTCAACTTGCATAATAAAAATTGAATCAATAGTTAGTATTGATTTCATTACTCAAAAATCAAGATGCTTTGGCTTCAAAAAAATTATTCATTGTTGATGAAAAGTGGCATCTTTTTCTTTGATACAAGATAAGATCATCTAGAAAATATATCTGACAAACCTTATTATTTTTTTAATCAATAAGTAGTCTTGAATTGAAATCTTGACAAGGACATGTTCCAATCGACTTGGCTATAATTCAAAATATATACTAATTTAAAATACTTAAGATTCTTATGATCTATATATACAATGATTGGACTAGGAGCGCCTTCTAGATAATAATACCATTTTTAAAATGAATCCATGATTGCAAGAAGTTCTTTATCATGAATCTTGTGGTTGATCTTGGCTACTGAAAATTTTCTAGAATGAAAAGCTATTGAGTGAAATTTATCATTTATTTCCATTTGTAACAATATAACATCCAAAACAAAGTCTATTGCGGTTATTTTCATAAAAAATAGTTTAAAAAATTGACGCAATACAAGATTGGTACAAAAACAAAGGTTGTCTTCAAATTTTGTCTTCTTGATTCCATTGAAGTTTATCTTTATAAGTCAAACATGTAAATAGAGCTGCAACTTGAGAGAAGTCTTTGATGAAGATCCGATAATAGTTGGCAAATTTAAAAAAGTATTAAACATCTCTTACTGTTTTTGAGATCTTCCAATCTACAATAGTTTGAATTTTTTTAGGATCTATCATAAGTATATCATTTGAAATAATGTATCCTAAAAAGTTGACTTGAGTAGTATGAAATACATACTTTTTTATCTTGACATAGAATCTTATATTTTTTTAATTTTTGTAATGTATAGCAAATATGAAGTTTATATTTTTTACATTCTTAATCAAACTATTATACATTAGAAGATCTCAAAATATGAAGTTTATTTGATCTTTAAATATGATCTTTAAAAATTAAGATGTAATATAGATAAGAAATAATAAAATCATCTAAAAATTCTTAAAAGATATCATTTATTAGATGTTGTAAAATTACTGATGTATTTGTAAGTTTAGAAGGCATGACATTATATCCAAAATATTTGTACCTAGTTTAAAACAAAGTCTTTCATTCATCTCTTTTTTTGATGCATATTAGATTATATACTACTTATAGATCTATTTTTGTATAGATCTTAGTTTGATTCAACTGATCAAAAAATCCAAATATCAAAGATAGGGGATACTTATTCTTGATAGTGATCTTATTGAATCTTTAATAATTAACATAAATTTGTAATGACCTATCTTTTTTTTTTACAAATAAAATTAGAGCCTTTGCTCAAGATTTGAAATAGTATATGAAATTCTTGGCTAAATTCTCTTTAATATATTCTTTGAGTTTAGCCAATTTATTTTCTAATAAATTATACATTCATCCAATTGGCGATTGAGCTCCTTCTTTAAGGTCAATTGAGCAGTCAGATTGACAATGATCTGGAAGAATATTTTCATTTTATTTTTCAAGTACATCTTTAAAATCTTAATATTGGTTAGGAATGCCATTTGAAGATTTTTTATCATGAGAAACAGATATAATATAAATGATTTAAGATAATCTTTTTTTATAGCATGCAAAAAAGCTTTTATACCTATAAATACAAGTTTTATTGTACTAGACTTATGACTTTCTATTTCATTAACTACACCCTTAATTATATTTTCAAAAAATTCAAGACTATGATAAATTCAATTTATTTTAAGATTGCATTTTTTTTAACCACAATAAATCTAAAATAATTGGATTAGAAGGAGATCTAATGATATTAAATACTACAAAACTACTATGATCATTCATTACTACTTTTAAAAGAAATATTTTATGAAGAATATCTTAAGAGAACAATAGACAACTATCTATAACTTCTACATGAATAAGTTTTATCTTCTTTATTAAAGATATATTATGTCTTTTAACAAACTCTTCATCTAAAAAACAAACCAAGGCTTGTAAATCTAGAAATGCAAAAGCTTTGAGATTTTTAGTTCTTAAATTAATATCTATTATAAAACAAGGAGAGGATTTTGAAGAGAGAATAGAACCTTCATTAGCTATTATATAAGGTTCCAGTTGCACTGTCCTTATTACAGCTAGATAAATTCAATTTTTGACATATTGTCTTTTTTAACAGTTGTACTTCTCATTTTATGATTGCATTGCTTCTTTGAACAAAGTTGAATAGTGTATTTTGGTTTTTTATAATATAAACATAATCCTTCTTGATAATAACAAGTCTTTTCTTACTCAGTAAAGAATTTGAAATGTATCATATCAATTTGCATATCTTTTATTTTCAAAGATATGTATTGAGAAGACATTGGTGTTGCCAATAAATTATAATAATATTGAAGTCTACTTATGCAATTTTTAGACTAAAATTTTTAAAAATTAATTGTGATACTTTATAACAAAATCAATTGCTTGACTTAATGATTGAGGATCAAGTAAATTGAGTAGCAATTGCTTTACATCATATTTTAATCCATAAAGAAATTGGCAATGACTGCACTATCATCCTACTTGATATCAATTGCAAGTTTTTAAAATTATAAAGCACACAATGCTATAGATTAATTTTTTTATCACAAAATATGAATCTTATTTGCTATAAGACAAACTACATCATATTCTCTATACATAAATCAAAACTTTGCTTAGAAATCTTTCAAATTATCTAATATTGAATCACGTCATTTAAGAAAAGATAAAAATTATAATAATACAAAATCAAAAAGTAATGTTTCAATAAATTTAACTTATGATCTTCGACTTGAATAGCTTTGAACTTAAAGTTTAATTTCTAATTTTCCTAGATTGAAGAATCTTCAAAATTTTGATCTTGTATTATCAAACTTATTAGATAAGAAAATTCTAGTTTTTCTAGCGCTTGAATAGTGTTTTATTATAAAAAAAGGGATATGATTTGGTACAAATGTTGAAAAAAATTTAATTATTTTTATCATTATTCTTTCTTTTTCTAGTGGTAAATTGAATTGATGTATTATAAGTACTAATTTCTTTAATTGTTCTTGCATTTATGCCATTATACTCTTTATTTTGATAAGCTCTATAATAATAACACTTAATAAAAAAAAAATCTAATATCACTCAGAATAAGTAAAAAAACTTTAAAATAGAAAAAATACTAAAAATTATATTATTTTAAAAGAAAGTAATCTTGAACTTTTAATATGCTTTTGTCTTATCAAGAGAAAGGAATAATTCTCTTAATCAAGAAAAGACAAAGCTTTAATACTGTAAGTGTATTCTTATCAATTTATCAAGGACAAGAATTTGATAAAAGCAAATAAACAAGTGAGACTTTTTCAAAGAATTATGATAAAATAGAAATAAAAAATTATGTATATTAAAAAATAAATTAGAATGGCTATTGCCAAAAAATAAAGAAATTAGAGATTCTTAAAATTAAACTAAAAGCAAGAAAAGAATTGAGAAGAGTAAAGAAGGCTTCACTCTTGCTTCTATATATATTGTCTATATAAGAGCTACATGGCAACATTCTATAGGATTGTAATAATCTAACAAGAAATATGAATTTTACTTAATTTAAGTGAAATTTTTGGAATATATTATTTCAAATAATAATTTATAAATAAAATTTAAAAAGATAAGAATTATTATAGATTTTAATATATTTAAAATATTATATAATATTTTTAATATTTTTTGGAATTTAAAAAATATCATTAAACATTTATTAAAAAATTCTTTCACATTGTTGTTTGACTTATACAATTAATTTTTAAAAAAAATTGAAATAAAATAAAGATGAAAAAGTGGCATTCTAAGATTTAAAAAAATCTTTAATTTAGGTCCTATTTTATGTCATCTAATTTTTTTAAATCTATATTTTAATAAAAATAGGTGCATCAAAACATTTATTAGATAGAATTCTATTATAAATAGATGCAAATAATAAACTTCATCGTATTGTCTTCATTGAAAAAATATTTTTTAATAAAAAATATTAATTATAAGATCTATACTAAAAAAATCTTGATTTAATCTAAAAATAGAATTATTTCTTAAAAGAGGCTTTTTATGCTATGTGAATTTACTCTAATCACAAGAATCTTAAATATTTTATGTTAGCATGTATCTCAAACTATAGGCAAACATATGGAATATGTCTTTAGCAGAATTTGTATTTAATATTATATATTTTCTTAAAAAAAATAAGGCGTATCAGATATCTTATCTAAAAATTCTTATTTTATACCTAAAAAACAAATGCATCTTATATTTATAAATAATAATAATAATAATAATAATAATAATAAAAATAATAATAATAATAATAATAATAATCTATTGAAGCTTGAATATTTTACACTTTTGAGCCATTATGCTAACAATTATAATTGACATTAAATTTTTTATAAATTTTATTTAAATACATTGATAAAAAAAATCTAATTTTTTAAATAGTTTGCATAATGACTTTGAAAATTTGAATTCAAGAAAAATCTTTTTTATTGAAAAAGATATTTTTATATATTTTTTTAAATCAAGTATAATTATATGCTTTACAATCACAATATTACTTTCTAATATTAAGCTACTTCAGACATAATAAAACTTTGGAGCTTATTTTTTAAAAAAAAATGTGGTTTCAAATGTAAAATGAAGTAAATGCATCTATTTAATTATGTGACACTTTTTCTAGAGCAAAGATTGTGCATCATCAACCTTATAGAATTTTTCAACCTCTATCTATTTGAAACCAGCCTTAATCAATTTTTTCTATGGAATCCATCATAGATCTTTAAGTTTCAAATTCTTAGGATTCTATTTTTTAGTAGTGGATTTTTTTACTAAAATTTCTTATTTTTTTATCATTTTCAAAAATAATTACTAGTCAAAAAAGAATTAAACACTTTATGGATAATATTTATCAATACCATAGACTTCCAGGTTACAATGTATTTGATTGTAAGCATCAATTTACATCAAGATTTTAGAAGAAAATCTTTAATATATAAAAAGTTGATATCAAATTATCATCAATTTTTATTTTTAAATTGAAGAAAAAAAATGTATGAATCAAGTATTAGAGCAATATTTGTAGTATATCATCAACTATTACTAAGAAAATTAGATAATATTTTTTCATTAATAATTTTTTTATATAATAATATAGTAAAATTTATATTTAATCAACTTTATTTTTTACCAATTATAATTATTATCTACAATTAGATACTTAAGATCTTTTCAAAGTCAAAAAATTAATAATAAAAGATTTAATAAGTCAAATAAAAGAGCTTCATACAACAATAAAGATATAATTAAAAGATATTCAAAAATAAAATAAAAAAATTAATAAAAATATTCTTTTAAAAGATCAATCTTCATTCAAAGTTAGAAATAAAATATGATTATTTTATTGTAATATCAAGACTAATTTTTCTTATTAAAAATTAAATTATTGAAAGCTTAAATTATTTATCATCTAAAAAATAATAATCGAATGGCACATCAATTGTAATTATCACTATTATTGAAGATCCATTATGTATTATATGTCTCGTTTATTGACTCTTATACAACAATCAATTTACTTAGAAGAAAATAGTCACCACCACTTCTTACTGAAATACATAACAACTAAAAGTTTGAAGTTAAAGAAGAATTTGATTCAAGGAAATGCCAAATTAAATTAGAATATCTTATATATTGATTTGGATATGATATTAGTAAAGGCATATGGAAGTAATATGAAAATCTAGCAAATGCATCAAAATTTGTCTTTGTTTTTTTTATTGACAATATTTATTGAAATCAAAGATTTATTATTGGCAATAAGATGGTTTAAATAAAATAAAAAATAAGTTCAAGAATCAACTTGTAGAATTTTTTTATAAATATAAAAAATAAAAAATTAATAGATTTATTTAAAGATTTATTTACAAAATTATCAAATAAATTACATCAATCTTAACAATATTGCACTTGTAATAAATATTATAAAAAAAAAACATAATTTTACTTAAATAGGTGACAAGTTATAATGTGTTTGGTACTACAATATTTGAAGAGACTTTCAATGCTTAATAATATTATTGAAAGTGGATACTATACTTCATAGAATATAAAATTTATTATTTAACAATAGTTATAAAGACTTCAATATTATTCGAATAACTAACTAGTCTTCTTGCATTGATATGGAGTATTATAAATAATTTAAGAGACATATCAACTACTTTAATGCAAAACAAAGATTAAAATTTATTTCAAGTATCATATAAAAAATCTTAAACCTCATATTTAGACCATCAATTTATGAATAATTTGGTATTTTCTTGAATAATTTATTATTTAGAAAGAAAGATAATATAAAAAAATATCTATATCTACTAATGTATTTATTTGGATAAGAAAATTTAAATTTAAATTAATATAAAATAGATTTAATTGATAAATATCTTATTAAAAAGCTTCTTAGAAGTTTTATAGACTTTATAATTTTTTATAAGTGATTGACAGGTTGAAAACTTAGCCAATAAGGTAACTACATATTGCATATATTAGCAACTTGTAATACAATATTGTTATGTAGCACACATATTAAAAACTTTTCCTACAAGTTAAATAAGGACCTTGTGAATTAGTCACGTATCATATGGCCTATAAAACATTACCACATAGCTCATTAGTAGACAGTATATATATATATATATATATATATATATATATAGAGAGAGAGAGAGAGAGAGAGAGGAAAAAAAAAAAAAAAAAAAAAATGTATATATAAATAAAAATAATGCCTTAATTAATCTTATCAATAATTTTTTCTATTATAATTTTAATTTAAGATCATAAAGTTTTTCTTTTATTTTGGCATATTCATTAAATTGAACATGCATTAGAAGTTTAATTAAGTTGATTTAAAATTATTATAACAAGCCTTATATAAAATTTTACCAATTCCAATGTAATTCATTTATAAGATTGCTTCCTAAATCCAATATGCTTATAGCTAATTTTAGTATAAAACTTATCACTTAAATTCTCCAAAACAACCTCTTATCTACTCAATAATGACAATCAAATGTGAGAGGATTTACTAATTAGAAGACATGGTTTGATTGAACCTATAAGCATTCTTCTTATTTAACATTGAAATACCTTAAACCATGTCACACCCTTGAACTAACTTGTAGATTATATCTGAAAATGCCCTTAAACAACCCAAAATTACTTTTAAGAATGTAAAAAGATTATAAGTTGATTCTAAATCCACCAATGATTGAAAAACTTCACAAAGATGAAGGTGGTGGTTTAGTGTGATAAAGGTGGTGATTTATCTTATTGTTATAGATAGTTTTGGCTAAGTCTATACCTTGGTTTAAGAATAAAATGGAACAAGTGCTTTGGTAATTTTTTTCAATGAAACCACAATTGTAATTCATTTTTTTTTCTTTTGGAGCATCAAAATCTTTTTTTTTCACCAAAAAAAGAAAAAAGAAAAAAGAAAAAAAATCCAAAAAAAATCCAAAAAAATCTACCTTGAGATAGCTGAAAAATCTTAAGTCGATGGTTTAAGGTATTCTGATGTCAATATTAGTTCATCTTGCAATTGTAGTGCAACTTCAATGCTTGAATCATTAATAATGAAGATTATCTGATATACCAATTATTGGATCCATTTCTTATAGATTCTCGTATTTTGTACATGTTGTAAAAACTTTCATATAAATACCATCTTTATTGCATCAATTGAAAAATAGTGGTGCAAATTTTAGAGACCTATCAATGCTTTCAATATCCTTGTGATGTAGAAGCGCCTTGTACTAGACTACCCCTCAAACTAGCACTGCAAATTAAAAAAAATTAGTAAACTGCAATAGCAAACCATGGATATTTTATAATGTCAAGAAATCAAAATCTATTAGTGAGTTGATTCTTTGGAGTCACCCCCATGCTGCTATATATACACATCACTATTACTGATACCATTTGCTTAACTTTTTACAAATCAAATAAATATTGTATAATATTGCATAATGATTATAAAGATTTTGAATACAAAACTTCTCTACAATATGTCAAAACTTTATTGTTTTGATTATACAATGTTAAAAGTATTTCTATGAGTGAAATATCCTTGATTGATCGATTGTGCATGCTCCTTTCAAATGATTTCTCTATTGCAAAATACTAGAGAAAGCTTAAAATTGGAGTTGCAACCTTACTAATTCAATAGATGAAGCATTGTTGAAGATAAAAAAGTTAGGTTGGTCCTCTTTTTTAAGAATTGAGATCATTTTTGTCCTTGAATGAAATAGCCAAGAAAAAGCTAGAATTTGCATGAAATGGTTGAAACTAAAAGGTAGATTTTTCTTACATGGTGATGAAAGAAAGCATGCATAATGATTATAGAGCTTTTGTACCTAGAATGGTGTCTATGTTAAGATTAGTCTTCTTTATTTTATATCTAAGATATAATGTTTTAGATCATATATATGACATTAAGATCCTTATGTAGAAAATCAATTTTCTTTTATAAGAATTATATAAGTGATTTTTTAAAAAATACAATTTGGTTGTTTATTGCAATTAAGAATATTATCATAATATTGTAACAACTTCAAAAGTGCTTAATATAAAAATCCTTTGAAGTATGAAGGTTATAGTACCTCCATGAAAAAATCATGGGTTTGTTGGTATTAAAGTCATGCTAAGTTTTCAAAAAAAGTTCTATTACCCCGTTGGACATATCTATTTTGCTGCAGAGTGTATACTGTACTTACCTTGAAATGGGGAGTGGTGTCGTGATGGAGAGTGGTGTCGTAGAAACATTGTTTAAAAAAGAATTTACAATATTCGGAACCTTGGTTTGTGCAAATTGTTTTTAAAGAAATAGATTTGTCACGTTGAATGTTTTTTGTTGTCTGCCGAAAGTGACTGAAGGCTTCAGATTTTCAGGACTTCAGATTTTGACTTCATAGAACATCCATGTGACAAAGAAGTTGATATCATAAAAGCGAAATTAGAATTTTCAAAAGTAGGAGTTTGTAACTTATCATGAGAATTTTCACTGTCGTCTGAGCTAGATTAGTAATGCAAACTTTTGGAAATATTAGCTTCAATTATGATGTTGGCCAACAGTAACACTTACAAATCATCTTCAAGACACTAGTAGAACTGAGCACTTGATCTCTACGCAAACCACAAGCACTCTTCTCTATTAAAGAATAGCTAATTTACAATGATCACTAATCAATATACCAGAAGTTACCATTTACATTTCGATGTAGTAAGTCAAATGAACCTATTCATCCAACAAAAGCAGGTTACCTATTTTGTATATAAATGCAAATGGTAACTTCTACTATGTAGATAATCGCTAAATGAATAGGTAAACGAAACATAAAGAAGGGAAGCTAATCGGTAGGGAAGAGGCCGCCGTCTTTGTTGCCCACGTCGCGGCCCCGACGTGAATTTAATTATTGATGGTCCTGGCACGTCGGACCCGGCAGAATGTGTCGACTTCGGGAACGACCCTTAAAAAAGTGAAATCGGAGTAGAAGCATCGAGGACTGCGATGCTACCCGGGAGAACGAGAGGATCACCATCATCGTGGGGTTGTACTAAACGGACTGTTCCCTTAAGAATAATGTGTCTGTTTCTGCATCACGTTGTGTGCAGTATCCGAGGTTGTTGGTATTCTGAGACGCTAGAGTCCAGTCAGTACTGTTGCTTGGATCGATATCTTCTCGCTTGCAACATCCAAGCATTGTAGACTGCGATTGTGCAATGACTCACTCGCATCGAAGAAGAAGAAGAAGAAGACGAAGAATCGACGTTCTGGCTCAGCTGAAAACTTTGAAGTAGTCAAGGGGTTGCAGTTTACAGTCCATTTTGTATGAGGTGGTCGGTAGATTTGTGGATTGTTCATGATCTGCGCACCTTGCAAGGCCTGGTATACTAATAAGTCGTGTGCGGTCTTATCAAACTGCAAGATTATCTCACAACCATGACCAAGCCTTCCACGGTCTTCAGCGTTCGTCATGTGATCCAGGTGTTTGTGGTGATGTTCGTATTCTCCTTTTTGGGGCTCATGCATCACAATGAGTGGAGAACGGATTTTAGCAGTTCGGACCTTCTTGTGAAAGATCCCGTGAGAGTGGCGGACGAAATTGTGGATGGAGTAGTCCTGAGCATGAACGACGAAAGATACAATTACACTAAGCATGTCCTTGCGCACCTAGGCATCAACGTTATTCGGAAACATCCGCCACAATGGCAGTCAGCGGAGTTGAACCAATCCATGGAAGCCTTCTTCGGACATCGAAGGTTTCATAATCCTACCAACCTGAAGGTGTGGTCCAACCGGATAGCGTTTACGGATGCCATGACCGAGTTCTCACAAGACCCTAGACTTGATCCTAAAAGGTGGCGGATCTTCCTTGAAGATGACGTCGCGATAATTCCGAACATCACCGATGACTTCGGCAAGCAGATTCTAATCAAAGGTCTACAGCTCGCAGATGCAGATGGGTTCGTGTATCTGGGACTGTGTGGAGGGTCTTGCGAGAACAGCACCGTACTTGAGCAGAACGTGGAGGCTGCCAAGTGCGAGGGGCTGTGCACGCACGCGTTTGGGTTCCAGAAGAGGACGGCTGCTCAGTTCCTGAAGGACATGGAGCTGGACACTCACCGCCTGGGCGTGAGATCAGTTTTGCGACCCTTTGATCAGTACTTTCATGGGTATGGAATGATGGTGAAGAGGATCTGGTTGATCGGCAGCAACTTGTATAGTCCGTCGGTAGAGGGACACAGAGGAATTCTGTTCCAAGATAGGACTAGGTTTGCAGGTACTACTATTGGATTCGGCCAGAAGCGATGACCGCCCCCTCACCTGTTTCTCAGACTAGGTTACTCAAGCAAAACATGTCTTATTTTTGACACTGCTATTGATTTGACGATGTCCACCAGCTACCCGATGTAGTGATACATGATTCTTCAAATTTGTCCCTCATATCTAGTGTTCTATTTTCGATCTCCGCCAGCTTCAAGCAAAACTTTCCGTCTTATTCTCACCATTCTCGATAGATGTGTTTATCGACGCATAGTTGTCCTCGTCGTTGTCGAATCAAGTTGCTCCTCCTTTCACCCTGTAAGCATCAGTCCCCTACCCCAGTTTCCATTGTTTTCTCAGGATGCATTTCGGTGTTAAGCGTACGTTCATTCCGAGAGCCTGAAGTCAGTCGACAGCTTGATTCTGGTATCAACGACACCGGAGTAGGTACCAGAGAAGAGCCATGATGTGGTAACAAGGCCTCTTGATTTTTATAGCATGTTTTGCTTATTGAAGGGTGCTAAGTAAACATAAGTGTTGTTTTTTTTGTTGACTTTGGTATCCTGAGTAAGTGTGTAATGCAGTGAACGTTATGTAATACCCTACATTCCTGCATTCACTGTAATGTTGTTATTCAACTCCATTCTCGTTTCAGTAGATTCTATCAGTTCCGGCTGTAAAAACAGTAGCGGTGGAGCGTCAATCATCCATATTCTGGGAGGAGCAGAGATGGAGAAGTATTAAAGGAGTTGCACAGAAGCCACAAGAATTGCAGAACAGTAGTGGAATTGAGCACAAAACCTCAAGACTGGGCTTCAACACCGCCGAGCTGAAAGATCGCACGCACAAACGGAGGAATCCCTCCATCCTTTGTTTTTTGACATAAGCATGAGCCCGCGCTCAATCAGAGAAGTCTTTAGACAAGTCCTTTTCCCTTGTATAAACCCCCAGTCTGCCCAGTTCCAATTTCCTCGCTTCTCAACAGCCTAGCCTTCAATTCACGCAGTCATTATTGCGGCACTTCTGGGAGAAACATAACCAATCCTCTATCAACACCTCATCATCCTTTTCGTGATTTGCCTTCTTCACCATGCGGTTGCTGACCTCGAATCGGTACAATTCAAGGATGACATCATCAGGAACAACTTCCGTGTCGTTCAAAGCCAAAAGCTCTTCCACTCCCCCTTCTAGATCTACATTACTAGCGTCCGTTTTTAGGAAAACTAGACACCGAAATATCGGTTCCTGCAACAGACCTACTCTTGTGCCCTGTACCGTCATCTTCCTCCACATTGCAGCCCTCGATTAGGAACACACAGAACTGTGGTAACACAAAACTCGTTTCCAAATGCCGCTTGTGCAGATGCACGAAACGGATCGGAAACAAAGTGTGGTAGGCATCCTGGCCACCGATGGATGCATGGGCCTTGCAAGTGACGAAACCTCACATCATCACACCTTGTCAGCGTTGCAGTAAGAAGGTTTGTCGAACCATATCAGTAATTCATATTTCAGCAGGAATTTCGAGTGGGGGGGTTCTGATTGAGTTCGTTCTAGCTGTGCCGTTGTTTGCATGCTGCGTTGTTTAATGGTCGATACATGAAACCCGAAGGCTAAATTAACAAGTCCAATCCTGGAGGGTAACTTTACTGCAACTTGTCTGCGTACTACATCCATCCCGCACCAGCCCGGCCCTGCCAACCTCTGCCCAGGTTTAGTCCTACCACTGCCCCCTCTGCCTCCAACAATTTCAGCCCGTTGCCCAAAGTGCTTGCCCGGGTCTCTCAGCCTGCCCTGCTCCTCCCCTCCCGCGCTGCCCAGCACGCACAGAGCGGTGGCGGGTCCCAACCCTGGTCACCGCCGGCCACCATTATGGCAAAACATTTAGTGAAACTATATTAAAATATAGGTACAATAGTTAACCGCATTTAACATTTAACTAATGTAGTTACAATAATTAGCATGCTTCTACACTAAGGGCATGATTGGTAGCCCAATATATAACCCCAATATTGACCCCAAAATAGAATATGACCACCATTTCTTACAACAAACAAAGGAAAAAATGAGCAAAAGAAAGAGGTATATTATTAATTAGTTGTATATTATTAACTAGTTGTCTACAAGGAGGTCATAGGGATATAGTGATATCAATTGAGGATGTAGTGTTATCAAGTCTCTTTATATATTAACTTGAATTTATTAATTTTTATATATTAAATTGATTATACATTATATAATTATAGCATAACATTATTATCATTATCATTATTATAATGTGATCATTACATGAATTCTTATTTATTATATAGGAATATTAAATTCATTATGATTCTACAATTATATAACTATATGTTTTTAGAAAATTGATATTTCCACTTACACTTTTATTATTTCCACCCATCATGGGACTACTATTACAATATAATAGTTTTTCTACATACGTGGAGTTACAAATAAGGCATTGTATTTCCTCCACAAAGGTCTATGATTTTTTTACTATAATATGTATTATATTAAAATCTTTAAGATTTGGTTCTTGTAATATAATCTACTATAATTTTATAATAATATATGATGAAATTAATTTTTGTATTTTATTTCATGTTTATTTATATAATTTTATGTGATTTTTATGATTATTTTTTATTTCATAATCATATTATATTTTATTATTTTTTTAAAATAATATCTTATTTATACATTAATATTACATATTTTTAATTAGATATATATATATATATATATATATATATATATAATATGTAATAAATTAAACATAACATCAATAAATAGACTTAATTATGTATTTAAGATAATTTTAAATTGATTTATCAATTATTATAAATTAAAAAATTACAATACTTTGTACATAAAACTTATGTAAAATAAAATAAAAAGAAATAAATATTTAGTCATATATATATTAAAAATATATAGTATATAAATGTAATTAGATCAAATAACATAATACTACATAAAAAAGTATGTTTAATTTTCTAACATATGAGGTTTAGTTCTAGAATTTCTTTACAAATAAACTTCTATGAAGTTTCTCTTTTGTTTAATAGATGTACTTGGATTGTCTATCCTTGATTCAAAAACCTTTTTTGAACAAATAGAGTTGGTAGAAATTTGAAAAGTAAGGGTTTGTGCTTCATTATATGTTTAATGGAAAATTGTAGCAAAGTATTGTATTGCAACAAGATCCTCCCTCTACAAAAAAATATGCACATTTTGATCTCTCTTTTTATATCTTTTACATAAAACTCTCTCATGGATGCCATTGATGGTTCTTCAACTTTATTTTTTTCTTCTACTTTCTCATTTTCCTTCTTCTACTTCTTCATTTTTTCTATAACTCTCACAAATATCAAAATCAATAAACCTCTCTTTAATACAATGTAGTCTCATTCTTCTCATCCTCTATGTTTACTACCCTAGAATGTTCCATATAATTTCAATAAAATTTTCAAGGAACAATTAGATATGTAATAAAAAAGAATAGCAATTTTATGTTTGCACATATTGCTTCTTATAGTATGCTCACAAGAACAACATGCATAATCTAAAACAATATTAGAAATTACATGCGAAGGTTGGAGGTCTTGAGAATTTTGATATTTCACTTTCCAAAGATCATCTATTGAAGTTGGTTCCACAATGTCTTTTTTAGAAAGACTCATTAGAAAGATTTTAGAAGACTTTCCTTTATAATTCCTTTGATCTTTTTGATGACAACAAATCTATTATACTTTTGGTCCTCTTAATACATGTAACATATAACAATAAAAGTTGTGAAATCTCACATTGACCAATCTATTCTTCTTTCCAAAGATTCTCTTATCTAATTGAAAAAACCTCTCCTTTAATGCACATTTTATAAATTTTAATATTATTATTAGTATCATGATTTACATGAGGAAGGCATCACAATCCTACTAATCAAAGATCAATTACAAAAAAAAAAAAATAATAATAAGAGACGAAATTCTAAATTAATTGAAGATGTATGATATTTAGATTTCTCTTGACACTAATATAAACTAATCAAGTAACATCCAATCTGTCTTCTGTTCTTTTTTCTTCTAAAAAACTTAAACCAGCTTCCAAAGAATATATTGAGTCATAACTACAACAACTAAATTTACACTTGAACTCCTTATAAATCTTTGAGTAGATACCAAGTCATTATAACTCATAGAATGAAGAGGGGGATTTTGAATACTTAGAATATTTTTACCCTTGTCCATGCTTGCTCTTGATATATATCAAAAATAGAAAAAATTAAAGATATAAAATTTAAAGTACAAATTTTAATTAGAATAGAACCACTTACATATAAACAAGTAAACAGATAAACTTCATAGAAGTTAATAATAAATTTTTTAATAATTTTTGAGTGCTAAAAATAAAATAAATAATTTTAATAAAAAAAAATACATAATAAAAATATGTATAACAACAAAAATATTGTAATATTACAAAAAACTAAAAGAAACTAACTTCAATGCATAAATACTAAAAATTATATAAACTAAACAGTAATCTCTAAAAAATGCATTTTAGTAGTAATATAAAACACCAAATTATTATAATAATAATAAAAACACTTTAAAGTAAAGTATATATCAAATTATTAATTCTAAAAATAGAATTTAATTTTTTTTTTTGGAAACCTTTCTTTCTTAAACCTTGTGACTAGAGCAACTCTACACAAATCAAGGAATCGCGATGCGGTTTTCATGGAATCGCAGGAGAAAGTACCAGATGGGGTTGCGATGGAATCACAGTCGCTTAGGAGGTAGAGCAAGGGGTCACAATGGGACTTGAAGTCGCCCAGAGATTGAAGCGGCGAAGCTAACTGGGGAGCGCAGGGAGTGGATGAAGAAGTCGAGGACTTGCGGCGAGACTACGAACTCAATGGGAATCGCAGCAAGGAGCGGGAGCAGCAGGGAGCAACAACCGGGACAAACTCAACATGAAGTAGAATCACAGCAGGGATCGGGAGTGACAGACAGGTTGCGATGGAATTGCAGCAGACGGGACGAACTCAACAGGGTTGCGGCAGGGAGCAGTAGATGGGATTGGAAGTCGCTAAGAGAACACAGCAGCTGAGCTTGTAGGGGAGCGTAGGGAGAGGGGGAGGAAGCCAAGTGCACGCAGCAGCAGCGTGTGCAATAGGTAGACAATACTTGGTATAGGAAGTAAGGTACAAATTGAGAGCAAATATGAAAATAATTAAATAAATAAAAGGATATTATACTCCCAAAAATGGTAGGCCATCTGGGCAGTAGAGGGCACATTTGAAAGGACAACCAGATGGAGGCAATTCATGGAGACGGCAATTAAGTTTGTTGGGTTCATCCATTAGCTGAACCTAATGACCTTGGACTAGATCCTAATTTGTTCAAGGAGTGACTTCTAAAATAACTCCATTTCTAAGAATCAACATGTAAGGACCACATTTTGATCTTGTGTAATGGCTATCCGTATTACTCAAGTAAATAGTAGTAATTAGAAGTAGAAACATGTAGGAAAGATTATATCTTTTCTTAAAAAGTTTCAAGGAAGTTTCTTTGATGCAGATTAGATACTTAGAGTTTTGTAAACATGTAATGTAGCTATTGAAACTTGTATTACAAGTCACTCACTTTTAGAAAGTCACGTTGGAAGTGACCTACAATTAAGGACTTGGACCACAAGTCTTATGGTCCTTAAGCAGTTTCTACAAGACCTTCATAGTTGTTATATGTTAAGGCAAGATTGGAGCCATCCTCAATCAAGTCAACATCTTTTTTGTATTTTCAATCTTAATTAAAGACTTCTTAGTCTCTTTGAATATGACAATAGTCCTACTAGTACATTTCTATCTTATAACCATTTCTTTTATTGTAATTTCTCTTTTCTTCATTTACAAATGAGTATACTATCTTTTAAGTTTTTTTGTGATTTATGTCTTTGACAATTTGATAAGACTATTAACTTTTTATAGTTGTTTTGTTTAAAAAGTGAGTATATTATCCTATTTTTTAAGATGTATGGTTAAGTTTTAAGAAATTGCAGACTGCTCACATTTAAAATAATATTGTTTTTTGTTTTTTGACAATGACTTTTTTTAAATAGAGTTGACTATCGTTCTTTGTAAGAGTTTATATTTAGTACTAGAGGTTGCAAATTATCCTCATCTAAGTTGACTTGTGTATTTGTTGGCATTATCTATTATTGAAATAAAAGAATATATATATATATATATATATATATATTTACTATGCTTAGCATAAGTGGGTATAGATTTATAACTATTGCAAATCTTCACAAGCTTTTTAATACTTTGGAAGAAAAAATCTCATAGATTAGCAATCTCAACCATGAAAGCACTATTTCTTCACTCATAGAAAAAATCAACATTGAGGTCCAATGTTTATGCAAAGAAGTTGTATAATTAGAAGAAGCAAGTACGAGTGAATCCAACAAATCTAAGAACTACAAGTAAAAAGGAGCCAAAGATACATATACAAGGGAAGTTTAATAGAACAAGATCAGAAATTTGAACATTTCTACAAGTCAAGTTTTTCTTAAGGTTACATCCTCTCAGTACTTTGAAATTTTCATTCAAGTAGAATTTACAGGCACACCCCCAACAAAACTATAATGTATAATTTCCACAATAGTTGTCAAGATTCAAGTGCGGAACTCCATTCATACTTGTCTGCCACCAAATAATGTGCATCCAGCTACTCATTTTTAGTGACCAAAATATTAGAGATAAACCACTCAAGTACCCCTAATTTGGTTAGAAAAAAGCAGCAGTAGGAAATAATACAAGCACAACAGTTGAAGCAGGTTAAGCTGGGTGAACAGAGTAAGCAGTTAACCATCAGATGAACAATTTTCAACAAGGGCAAAGATCTGTTATTATCAGAAATCTTAACATTGAACAAAGTAGAGAAATGAAAAGAGACATAAGAATTTACAACGCATGCTTTCATATTAATTTGAAAAAGTGGTAAATAAGTGACAATTCAGTGACAGTTTTGGTCTTAATATACTGCTTACTCACTGAAAGAATCTGAATATGGGAAACTCGGCAAATGAAAACGCAAAATATAGCTCACCCAGCACATAATCTTCCTACAACTGTTGAGTAAGCCCAGTGTCGAGCAAATAACTGCTCCATGGCCACGGGGAAAATGCTATCAGGATGAAAATTACAGATGGTGGACAGTCACAGTCCATGCAACATATGCTCTAAACTATTTCTAACTACAATCTTTAATCAGTAATTTTGAGTCTACTGAAGATACAAGTAAACTAAGAATCTGGTTGTGGCATTAGAAAGTGAAAGGCAGGGTTATCCTTCAACAAAGGTGGTGGTTCAACTTCAGCCATGTCAACCTCGGGCATTGACTTAGAAATATCGTCTACAGAGAATGGAATACTGCGACAAACCAAAGTTGATTTTAGTACTCAACATTAGAGAGAAAAGTTGAACTCAGAATGCGAAGGTAGCATTCGTGGAATTCCAAGAAAACGGTAATTATTCTTTCATATTGTAACTTAAAAGACTCAAAATAGACTATACAGTAGAGCTCTTGGTCATACCTTGAGTCGTCATCTAATAGGAAGGAGTTGCTGACAGCACTGTTTGAATCCTCAGTCATTAGAACTCTCATGTTAGCAATCACCTGTGTAGATACAAAAGTGAACCAAAACGGTGAGTATACAATCAAATAATATTAATGTCATTGCTCAAGCTTAGATAAGGTGCGATAATCCAGCATGAAAAACAAAAACAATTTACCTCTGGTGAGACGCTGTGGGTGCCGTACTTGTCATCCCAGTACATAGTACTAATACGATATAGCTGCTGGACACTCAACACCTGAAGAAACAAATAATGGCTTTAGTAAGAAACAACGCTGTACTGTAATAGATAAATTGAATCATTGATCACAAAAAGCGCTCAACATGAGTTTGATAGCTTTACACTACGTGTTCTACTGCTGAGATATACTTACCGGACAGAGATCATGAGTGATCTCATCAAGCGACTTCTTTGGCTTTTGATGAATGACCTGCAGTGACACATTTTCAATCGTTAACATTTCATTTTAGGCTATTACAGATGATTAAACTCAGGAAAAGCAGGAAAAGGTAGGAAACACACGCGATTTTATAAGAACTTCGAAATGAAGTCACCAATGTGGGCAATGAAGAAGAAATTCAATAATTACACTTTTTCAGATTAATTAAAAGCTTAAGTAACAGATTGAAAGTGCTTACCAAAAATCCAACTGCTTGTCGGATATACTTGAGCTCATCCCATGACGCTCCAGCATACTGCACACAGGACAAGTTTCATAAGCGAAAGATTCTGCAGAGACAACAAACGAAAGTCCAACAGCAACATCTTTTCATCCATTAGAGTCAACCGTGAACTGGTAAAAACAAATTCTAAGCTAGAGTTCGAAGTAATGAGGATATACCTCCTCCCCAGCTTCATAAATCCAGTGCTCTAGTTCTGCAAGTCCAGCTTTCACATACTCTCCGTTGCTAAATGAGCAACACTCACGTCTCAGCAGCAAACTGCATTGGATCCACAAATTCACAAACTCAGTAATAAAGCCAAACAATGCCATGTAAACGAAGATCGGGAACTAGAACACACAAGTATTCAAGATGTGATGAATACGGTATCCAAAAGTTCACGCCAACAATTAGAAAAAATACGGTTGGCATAAGAGATTGAATCCAGAACAATTTGACATATCATCAAAACTCATGGAAAGGTCTGACCTGTTGAACAGCTGAACATTGATGAACGAAAAGATCTGAGTGAAGAGCTTGCGAACAAGGAAGGGCGGAACCTGAAAACAAGATTCGCGAATTTAGAGCAGGATAGACTTGATGAATTTCACTTTGTTCAGCTTCAATATGAATTGAGCTCCGTATCATGTTATAAAACAAGAAACTCAACAGAAAATAGTTGCAAATTAGGAGGCTCACATGATTGGCACGCATAGTGCTCAGCAACGAACTGAGGCTGGAGATAATACTGTGCCAGTGGCTGCTGAGTGTCTGCTGTGCACTGACATTAGAGCTTGGTGACCTTGAAACCTTCCCGAGACTTGCCCTTGAGGTCCTTGGTGCCTGCCAGATATTTTAAACAAATTCCACCAGTATCACGTCCAATCGTCCAACTAAGAAAAACGGAAAGCAGATAAAAATTGAATTTGTTTAGCTCATTCTAAGTTAGGGTTCCAAATTACAACAATGAATGGTCTACGCCAAATTATTGAGACATTTCAGAAACAAAGAATGTCTACATGAGAAAGTGGATCATACCTGGATACAGAGCCCAAGCAGAGGTGAAATCTCTTTCTTCAGATTGTCACGGACCATGCCATAAATTTTCTCCACATATGCAGTGAGTTGCTGCTTGAAAAGCAGAGCAGGATATTTGGCTTCTACTTGCCGCGCCATTTCTAACCCGCCCATGATACCTCCATTTCCAAATGTGACAGCACCTGGTTGAGGAGACTGACGGAAACCCTGATAGCCCAAATATTGGTCAGAATCTCGTGATACCGACAACAAAGTATATGTAGAATAGTCTCCGGAATTTAATCTTAATTGCAGAACACACTCTTCAATACAGAAATGAATTTGAGTGGGTCGGCCGCACAAAATGTAATCACTTACTTGAGTCATTCTGCCAAACAAAGTCACAGAATTGGAGCGCCGTCTTTGAGGAGCACCTCCAGCAGCTCCGCTGGCTTTAAGGGTTCTTTGCAATAGAAATAGCAGAGTAGAGGTGTTGGATAGCCAATAGGCGAGAACATCGTTGTTGTCTTGGCTCTGCACGAGATCAATATTCATTTTTGTTACCACCTACTGCTCAATGTCCATAAACTAGCTCACATCAATGTAAGGGCCAGGTATAATTTGTTGTATAATTAGAGAAATTCATTGAAGGCACATTAACAGCTTCAAACCAAAAAAAAGAGGAACAGCAAATGTAGAAAATGCCAGCAAATGGTGAGAACAGGGCATGATCTAATGTCAAGATGAGTACAATGCGTCAACCAATGAACTGCTCAAGGTGCTAAGAATTTTGGATAAATCTTCATTCTGGAAAGTTAACTCACTTCAATAGCAGTTCCGATTGTTTGGATGATTCGGTCAAACACATTAGTCCTCTCAGCCTCAAAGGACCGCCATTGGAGCAAGGACTTGTACAGAATGCAAGCAGCAATAGGTCGGTCATTGTTAAAGCCGACATCTTGCATGACACATTGCAGCAAAGAGTCTTGATTCTCCTGAAAGAAAAAGATTAAAATGGGGTCAGTACTGAATTAGTTTTATGTTTTATTAGTACTGTTAAAAACCCAAATGCTGGTACTCTGTTGTGCACAAAATAAACTCAATACAGAAAACCAAATGGAACTAAAACACATTCAAGACATAGTTCCACTGTTGTTAGCATCCATAAGAGCCTACATTTGACGTCATACTTCATCATATCTATACCTGCAAACGAGTAACCAGATAAATCCTACCTGCTGTCTGTCGATCAACAACTTTTGACGCCTCTGCTCAGCCTCACTGTGCTCTCTCTCAATTTGAGCTGTATTTGGCGATTCCTGCAACACAGAATTGCCTTCAATCAATCGCCTACTCCTAAACTTATCAATAATATTCATCTAATTCTTCGCCTCACGAAGAGGTAACAATCAGTTCAAAGGTGAAGGAAAAAATATGCAGGCTTACATGTCAGGGAGCCATGCAATAAAAAATTTAAAGAAATTCCCAAAGCGTATTCAAAAGCGTCTACGCAGCATGAATAAACAATCTGTCGAATAACAACTACTCACCGGTACTGAGCGAGCCTCTCTGTGTTCGTTATTGGCAAGATAACCGTTGTCTGGAGTCCTCTGAAAATTTAGTAGAAACAGATAAAACATCAATATAATAGTGATTGAACATCATGCCACTTAGTTTAACACATTAATAATGGAAAAACTGAAAGAGTGTCGAAGATGTTGGGTATGCAAACACTCAAAATAAATTAAATTATGAAAATCAAAGGTCCACATTGGAAAATAAAAATATCTTTCTATCAAAAAATCTTACCTGGAACACGGTGCTTTTGAATCGATTCGACAAACCCTTGGTCGGTGACAATACGAGCGTTTGTTGGCGAAGGACTTGATTCTCGGACTCCATGTTCGAAAGCTTCTCTTGCAAACTGAACCATAACAGGCATAAATATAAGTTGTCTACACACACTAAGGTAAAATCTCATAAAAGTTGAAGAGCAGCCATATCATAATCTAAAACCGTACCCGGAGAAATATGAAAATAAGATAATCTTGGGCCCTATGGTGGTATGAAGCCAAAACCAACAATCCCAGGGTAGGAGATACCTCTGTAGCGCTTCCTGTGTTTCGGTGATCTTGGCCTCGGCTTGCTCTGCTCTCTTGAGTCTCTCATCGCTTTCTTTTTTAGCTTGAGCAAACTGCTCTTCAGCCTCGGCTGCTTTTTTCTTCAGATCCGCCAAGAGAGCCTGCACAAATAGCAAATTAGGGCTCTGCTTGTATAAATCCGCAAAGATCAGAACTTTGTACCCATGGGGACCATGATGCAAATGAACTAGTCTAACAACACAAAGATAACGATGAAAGAAATAACACGCAAACCTGCAATTCTTCGTTTTCTTTGGTTAGTTTCTCCACTTTAGCATCGAAGACTTCTACAGGTGGCACTTCCTTTATGACTTGAGCGGCTTGACCAAGAGCTAACTTATTGACTTCAAGCTCCTTAGTCAGATGAGTTTTAGCTTCCTGCGCTTGCTTTTGTTCCTCTTCGAATTTCTCTCGTAACTTCGCAATTTCCTGGTTTTTGGCTTCTTCCATGTCCGTCTGCATAACAATCATAAAAACAAATTACGAAGAGCTTTGCGGATTGATTAGAACGTATAAACTTAACGATCACCGAGTACTTCAGCCCTTAAGTCAAAAACATGTTGCGACACGAACAAAAATGCGTGAATCGAAATTTTAAATTAAGTTTAAAATTGGACGAAACAAATTAAATAGCACAACAAAAGTAAAAACGTGTCCAAATAGAAAACTTAGTTTAAGTAGTTTAACAGCAAAAAACCACATTGACATTGGCACAAATATGCAGAAATTTACTCAAAAGTGTAGATGATCATACCCGCATGCGCTTCTCGAGCTGCAGGCGCCACGTAAGCTCTTCACATCTCTTCTCCAACTTCGTTTTTGCTTCTTGTAGAGCTCCGGTTTCTTTTGCGGCCTACGAAAGTCACAAAACAAGTAAAAAAATGATTCGATTAGCTTGCTGCAATTGTTTAAAAGAGATCATGATAGACATTAAAGGGATCGATTCCAAATAGTGTTTAAGCTGTTAAGGAGTCAACAAAAGAGCAGCAAATGAACGAAAGAACACAGTACCCGAACGCTTCAACAAAAGCAACAAGTACACCAATACAGTTGACTTCAAACAGAACAGGTTACCGCACCGACATAAACGAACCAACAGGTTTTTCCATAGCACAGCTTAATGCACGATAAGAAACCACGGCCAATGCACTAAGATACTTACAGCTTTAAGCTTCTTGAGCTCATTTCTGGCAACCCTCCCCCTCCAAGCACATTGAATTGTGATAGCACTTTTGCGACACTTTTTATATTCGGATCTTGCTTTGTATCCACGCCAATGAGCCTATGCAAGGTAGAAAGAGATCAGTCAAAGCATTTTCGATCCAAGATTAAAAGCATTAGGTGATAGAGTCAAAATGCCTAGCAGTTCTAGTTACACCATTCAATCCAGTATTCTCTAAGCCACAGAATGCGATACACTACAAGCAGAGAATCATTTTACCTGAATAAGAGTAGCAGCTTTCGTTTGTCTTATAAATCGTGCATCCTTGCGAGATTTCATTCCTCGGAATCCAGATTGTGCCCGGATAACAGCCTCCTTGATTCGAAGGAACTTCTTTCGAGCAAGCCACATCCGAACGTTCTTTTGAATCATTATTGCAGCGGCTTCCTGACGCAATCTCTCATACCGCTTGCGAGCAAGGCAACCTGCATTGAAGCACAAAAGTCATAAAATACTCAGAAAGCTACTTCTTTTTAAATGATAAAAAAAGATCCGAACAAATTTCAAAGTACACAAATTCTACTGCACCTCGCGCTTGGATACGTACCTCGCCAATATCTCTGGATTGTAATTGCAGCCCTTCGCATGGCAATCAAATGTCTTCTCGCCAGCCAGGTTCGGACTTGTCTTTGAATCGTCTTCGCTGCGTTACTCAACATCTCAGCTCTCTTACCATCAAGTTCAGCCATTTGCCCAGATCGCAAGAACACCTTGGTTTGGCCCAACTGAAACCAAACGAGTTCATACACACAGCGAAATCAGTTAAAAGATACCTTGAAGACTTTGTAGCCAAACATCATCCTTGTGAAGCTCACAACTTAAAGTTCTCACACCATTAACAGTGAATGAAAGGTTACCTGATAGTTCTGCAGATCCATTTTCCTCAAAAGCTGTTCGGTTGCCGCCTTCTCGTCGTAACTAAGCACAATCAAGTAAAATTGCATCAGAACACATTATCCTTCGATGTTCCCAATTCAGCCCCAGATATAGATGGCATGAAATTCAATGCGTCCTTCGTATGCCACGCTCACATAAAGACCTTCAATGTCTAAAAGCTTTCGAGTACACACATTACAATTGCCGGGAATCAAACACCGTGTATGATGCATGTTGACACACTAGAAATGTGATACAACTACTGATGGTAGTGAGATGGGTGAGGTGACGAAGGTACGTACTTGCCCTCGAGGACCTCCGGTGCCAGCATCCCGAAACGATCAAGAAACTCATAAAATGTCCGGCGTGTTGGATATCCCGCACAACTAATTCGAATAGCCTCCAACACTCCCTGTTTAAGCCAATCCCACCCCCATATAACGACATCATTAAATGCGCATTACATATAAAACAAACTCTGCATAAAATTAACCCAAAAGCCAAACCAGGAAATCTACTAGAAAGGTGAGCGCACGTACTCCACATCGAAGCTGCTGGATGACATTCTGATTTTCAAATCGACCAGGCTTGTGCACCATGTTAGGTTTCACACATCGAATATAGTGAGGTTCCGTCGTATTCAAGGTTTCCATTAAAGCTCCCAATTGTTGCTGCACAATTAATTTATAATTAGTACATTTTAGCCAGAGGTGCTAGCAGCTACGTATACAGGTCACACGTGAAGCGGCAAAAGTATAATACTAGTGAACCTTCGTTTCAATAAATTACTGTAAAAATTAGGATTTTTTAGAAATATATCCGCATTTCCATTAACCACAGGTTGAAGTAAGCACCATATCACAATACAAGAAATTACTAAGCATCCAAACCAACGGATTCTCTTCGACAATTCTAACCTTGAAACGAGCGCCGATTGAAGTAAACTTGTACGAGGATTTAGAGCCTTGTTCGGGAGAGCTGGGGAAGAGGCTTGCAACGAAGGGGCATCTAGAAGAACCCAACAATGACTGATGTTCGGCAACGACATAATCTTTGTTCTTATCCAGGAACAAGTCAGTCTGATACGTAACCTGGGAAAACAAAACAGACAACATTTCAGAGCCCAGCAGCATATTGCCTTACGGAGAAGACCGCTAAGTAGTAAGAAGACAGTTGGTATCACACTTGATCAGTTGAGCTTCAACAATTTGAAAGGCACTTGCACCAAGCAGGAAACTACGTTAGCAAGGAAATTGTAACGGAATAGCGCATGAGTAGGCGTTTACATCTCCGGCGTAGTGATTGATTGTGAAGTCAGTCCGAGATAGTTTAGGCTTGGACAACCGCTTGTGATTTCTATACTGCTGAAACAGCTTCGTTGCGAAAGTCTCATTTGTTGACTTGGGAAACATGCTGAAAAAGTAAAATTCCGACTTAAAATCCTGAAATCCCTGGTTAACTCTGGCATTCTTCGATGAACACTTAACACTCAACAAACAGTTAGACAAAAGTAATGAAAAGTAAGGCAATGAGATGCATACCAGGCTTCATCAAGAAGAGCAATGATGCCAGAAGGCTTCTGTGTCACAAATTGACATGGAAGAAAGATAAGGAGGTCTTCATATACATATAGTTCCATATTATTTCAAACATAAAATATATTCGAAGAATTAAAAGAAGTGGTTAAACAAATTAGTTGTTTCATTTAGTAACGGATATGCCTAGAGAAACCTTCTCAATGAGATCCAGAACATCTTGGTTGTCAACAAACTCAATGTAGCTCCAGTTAATGGCCTCCTTGGTGTACTCTTCTTGCTCCATCTTGAAGACGTGCTGAAAGATGACCAATTAATTTTGTAAGCAAACCACTGTTTTAAATTAATATTCTAATGAACTGATTAAAATTAAAAACAACCTTTCAGAATGATGAGCAACCAGGAAAAGAAGTCAATAATGCAGCAGAAACGTGCTTCAGAGACAAAATTGTACACAGAAGTATTAAACCCAAGGATACACATTAAATTGTATAATCAGAACCTGATTGAAATGCTGCTGAAGCTTCTCATTAGCCAGATTAATGCAGAACTGCTCAAAACTATTACATTCAATTAAGTATGTCAGATGCAGAAGATGGAGGAGATATAAAGGTTCGAAGATATAGTGAACAATCTGTAGAAATTTTTTAGTAGATGAATTTGCACACTGGCTGTAGAAGCTCTTAGCCTCAGCTATTAGATCATGATTGACTAAACGAGAAACATACCGGAAGCTATCGAAGATATCAACAAAATAAGGCTGGAATCTACCTGTTGAACTTGAAGCTTTCAAAGCCGTAGATATCTAACACTCCAACCAAGTATGGTGAATCTGGATCTTGACCGATGGATCTGTTTACCTTGTCAACCAGCCTTGTACAAAGTGATAAGGGGACTGTTAAGTATTCACCATCAGAGTTCCCTCACAGTGTTACAAGCTAAGGATTGATCTGGAAATCAAAGACTATCAAAGAGTAAATCCAAGTTGTTTAAAAAATGATTAATCAAAGTTGTACCAGTCAAACAGACGAGAGTAGATCGTCTTCGCCAAAGTATCACGGTTGGTGGTGGCCTGATCCTGATTTAAAGTCATTGTGATGTTGCCATCACGTGTAACGAGAACTCGAGTGCACAAAGAGTCCAACAGCCCCTTCGATTCACATCTATCAGAAACAATTAAACCAAGACTCGGAACTTAGTGACAAGATCAAGCTAAGTCGTAATAAAAAAGACATGGTGTCACAAGAAACCTGGAATTAAGAGGTCTCATCACAAACACAAGAGATGCAAATTGCATTATGACTTTGAGAAAGCCTCAGATGGCTACTAATGGAGAAGAAAAGATTGGAACATGAAACTCACTGAAGAAGCTCTGCAGCAGCCTCTAGATGGAACTTGGACTGATCGTCTTTAAGCTTTGATGAATCAGAATCTGATCCAGCGACAAATTCAATATTTCCCAGGTGCAGCACTGACGCAACCACTCGGAATATCGCTTCCTGTTAATCCAATATAAAAGAAAACTCATGTCAGTAGGATGATAAAACGTCATGAATGTCAGAATCGGCACGAAAGATAGAAAATTACCGAATCATAATCCATAATCTAAAGAAACTCGGGTAGAATACAACATTCTGCTACACTTCCAAGAACTGCTTAGTAGAATGTAGTACTAGGAGACCATCATACCTGCTCCTCAGGGTTGATACCCACGACGTCCATAGCCCTGCGTGTTTTGACATATTCCCGACCATTGGTG
This sequence comes from Physcomitrium patens, assembly GCF_059467195.1. NCBI lineage: Eukaryota > Viridiplantae > Streptophyta > Bryopsida > Funariales > Funariaceae > Physcomitrium > Physcomitrium patens. The sequence goes on from NC_143418.1 coordinate 17,541,169, forward strand.
GTACCATTCAGCTCAAAACAGTCACTTTGGTTCAAATAATGGAAACTTCTCGCGTCCCCCAGCTTATATCTTTCACAGTCCTATGATGAAATCCAAAATCACCATTCACAAACAGATCAGATTATTTCGTCCTTCATAAAATAAAGCAAAATGGCTCAGTTATCCTGTCCAGTATTGCAGCAACTAAGAACTACATCGCCTTACGAACATCAGTCGCAAAAATCATGTTTGATAGAAGATGTCTCTACAACTGAGTATGTGTTAAAAGAATAACATAAGATAAATTACACAAAGGAGAGCGGATACTACATTATGCTGGCATGATATCCACTACTAACGTCACAGACAATTTCTCGTCAATATCAATCTAGAGGAAAAAATTATACCTCAGGAGATGCACACAACTGGTAGAAGCAGTGGTAATTTCGCTCAGGATCCGCAATTTGGACAACTCGAGATCTTTCCAGAAGGTATGTACGCACAGCTGCACCAGATATCCGACCACTTCTATCGAATTGAATCTCCACGAATTTACCGAATCGACTGATGTCCACACAACAATAAAGATTAGTGCACCAACTAGATTATACATATCCAGACAATCCACAGAGACATGTCAATGACTGACATGAAATGATATTATAGAACCCTGCTCAAGTACAGCCACAAGTCATATGCTTAAGACATCCACATACCTTGAGTTGTCATTGCGAACCGTCTTCGCATTTCCAAAAGCTTCAAGAAGTGGATTAGACTACACATCAATCAAACAAAACAGCATTGAGTGAGCAGTGAACTACCAGTCCCCTCGCTGGGTATTCCAACTACATATCATATAGTTCTCTCTGGGTCTTATGACCAATAACCCACTGTTCCATATCGCTTAAGTAGACAGAACTACCGTGATTCTTATATTCTTTATATAAATTATTGTAAGGTGCAGATAGGCCCTCAACTGTGTATAACTGGTGTACTTTCTCGATAACAAATGGTGACTCCTTTGGGCATTTCTGCGGGGACCTGATCCTTTCACCTGTCAGCGAGACGTTTGATGTATTTTTATGCATTTCTTCTTGAATGGATTTTCGTTCATCTATCCTTTCTTGAATCTGCTGAGATAAGGTTCAACCTTCTCAAGCTCATTTTAAGCACAATTTAAAGGATCTTCACTAGATGTAACCAATAATGGCTTTTTCTTTCATTACTTAAATCTTCCATTTAACTTACATCTGCATCCATGCAATTTATTACATTTTTATTATTTTAATTTTCGACTGTATAGGGAGAGCACGTGTTTGAGAGGGAAGAACTTAACTGCCACGAATAGCTACTATGTCAATTATGGTCCTTGTTTGAACTAATGCGATACTCAGGAAGACGCATATCCGGGAGAGGCAGAAAATGAGATTCACCTCTAAAACTTGCTGCTCTACGGTTCGCCCATCAGTGTTTGCTCGACCACCCATGTAAGCCAAATACTGCATAATTAACTTTGTTGTCTCTGTCTTTCCAGCTCCACTCTCTCCACTCACCAATATAGATTGACTCTTCTTCTCTGTGACCATGGCTCTAAAAACACGGCACATTTTCTTTATGTTAATGCTACCTCCATGAGTTCAGTAAAAGGCAAGTCATTCATAGCACTGCGACACTCTACTGTAAGGGTCAAACGTAGGCCACATGTACCAACTCTGATACCAGATAGCATATTACCGATACTGGCTGCAATGCTGGAATTAATAAGATGTACAGAAGTCACAAACCAGAGAATCGGCACATAATTTTTCATGCACGGCGCCACATGTATCTAGATAGACTAGGCCGTAAAGGTGGGGTAGATATACCTGTATGACGCATCTGCCACTGCGAAGACATGAGGACTTAACTCTCCAAGTGGTGCCCCTCTATATTGCTCCATCATGTGACTATTGTACAAGTGAGGTAGCTTCGCAAAAGGATTAATCGCAATCAGGATATTCCCCGTGTACGTCTGCCACCCATCGCCGGAAAAAATTCTTTGAAATCAGATTCGGAAACCTTCTCAAGGTTAAATAGGATAACAAGCAACGTAATGTAACGTAATAAGCGCTTACACATTCAGTTCAGAGTCAGTTGAAACACTCACATAAATCTCATCCAGTTCATATCTACTAGCAAGATTATAAAGTACTCCTGGCTCATGCAAATAAGCCAACTTCGTCATATCATCCACACCACCAGGCTGAGCATCTGGATCCTTCGCATGAACATTAGATAAGCTTGTTGTAACCTACAACAGAACCATTCATGTAAGTCATGAAACCTGGAAGAATATAAGAATCTTCATATAAAGGATTCAATTCATATCCCACGAGAAACATGTTGACGCATGGAACATCTCAATACATCTGCTGGAGAAAACCATTCAGACTCCGCAGTAACTATTCGTTGTAGCAAAGCTCGAACATGCAACGTCCAGGGACAGTCTCGTTATCGTCGTCAAACCCATTAAGTATCCCTTGGAACGTGTATTCTGCTGATGGCAAGGGTATCACACAATGGACCACTTTTGGCTATTTAAACCTGGAGAGGCCCGTAAGTGTAGCCTCTGACTTCCTAGATGGAAAGATGAGACAAAAGAAACATGTGAAAAAAATTGTCATGTTTCGACACACCCCAACCGACCTAAAACTGCTCGGTTTCTCGAATGTATGAAGGATCTAAAATATGAAACCCATGCGAGTGCGTATGGCAGGTTCAATTGGGCCCAAGCGCTATGTTTAAAATTTAAGATATTTTAATGAACAAAAAATTAAACTCTATTCAAGTGATGAAACGATGAAAACCCTGCGCAAGGGTTCAGCCCTAAAAGAACCGTCTTAAAATACGGAGAGAGGTGTAAATCTAGTGCGTAGGATAATGTCGCCAGAGATTGCAAATGGGCTTCAAAAAACTTATATATCAACTAAACCGATTGATGGAATCACAGCTGGTAGCAAAACCACCAGTTAAGAAGCACGTCCAACTTCAGAACACACCTCCTACCTTGATCATCTATTAAACTTAGTAGGATTTTCCATGACACCAACATTATAATATTTCAAATTCTCCATGTGATTTAAGCTCTCATCATCTCTCGAATGCGTGGTCACTAGCCCCATACTATTGGCAGACTGCAGGCATTTACCTCATTTCCCTTGGTGGTGCGGACTTTAGCTGTTTTCCCAGTAATATCTATTACTTCTCCTTCTAACCAAGCTAACTCTGGGTCCTCCACCCAGACTTGGGCCCCAACCGTTACATTCCCTGCTGTCGCCTGCACAAAAAGCAGCACAAAAAAATAAAAATAATAATAATAATAATAATAATAATAATAATTACACCTCAAACTTTGGATACACTGGACACGTACATAAATGATCTATATTCGCTTACTGATAAACTTGTACATTCCAAGTATTCAAAAACGGTGATTGACATTCCGCACAGCTCAATGAAACCTCGTCGCGTACGGACTACACTCCGACAGTGGAGAAAAGGTGGTTCCCTGGTGATGAACTGCGTTGTTAGCAGTACCCTAATAATTTGAGCTCAGTCTAGGAATGGTGTTCGAGGAACAGTTGCATGTAAAGCTCCGCAATAAGGGGAAAGGAGATCCATGCTGCTAAATTGGCTTACGTAGACTTTGTCAATAAACACGAATGCTAAATGCGTTTCCATTCCTTGGTTTACCCAGGGCACCTCCAGTGCATCTAAGTAGGTAAGCTCCCGGAAACGTGAAAAAGAGACCATCAGTTGCAGCCATTCATGCTGTATTCTTCAACCTAGCATTCCCCTGCGCCAATTTCAAGGTGGAGGTGGTACGGCGCACGGAAGCTATAAATTAAACGTACTGCTAGGGAACTGAGCAAGTCGGCATGCTCTGCCATCCATAATTTCTACTACGAAACATAATCGTTTGCATCTACGATTCGACCCGAATGAAAAACCCGCATTGTGAATCCTAGGTGTATGCTCCGTGAAGGTATTCCTGGTCCATACGAACCCTCAGGACTTACTTCAGGAACCAAACGCAGGCCCAGACCAGCCAGGGTTGCATCCATTAGGTCACGGGCATGGCGAGTGAGGGCGGCTCACAAACATGAAATTCTACTGTCAACAAGCGCTCCCTCTACATAAACAGATCGGAAGCAAAAGAATGGAAACCAAAAATGTCCCATCAAGTAGCCCTTCAACGACGAAACGACGACTCACATCGCATACCAGAACAACAACTGAAAACCAAAACGACACCATTCATTTCCTGCACAGCAAGAGAAGAGGCGCCCGATCCGCTCTGTACACGCCCGCACCGTCGACCAACTACCTCACCCGCATTCAACCCTAAAATACGACCTGCCACCAAATCGCATCATTCCTTTCTCATAAAAACGAATCCCTACTCAAACTCGTCACGGACGCCACACTCACCATGACGGACGACGGCGCCATACGCAACTCCTGTCTCCGATCACTTCATCCACAATCGCATGGCCTCCACGAGATTTGATGAACGATAAGAACACTCAGCGAGGCGCCCCTGCACAGATCCACAACCTCGAAGCTCTCTGAACCCCCGTCCCAATCACCAAGAAAGCGTCCCCTCGTGTTCCTCGTCGTCGTCCTCGTTCGTAATCTAACGAATCTTGCTACTCACAGCAGCAGCCCCTCCCCTGAGCAGCGGCAGCAGCACACTTCCACAGCAAAGAACAAAACCTCTCCTAGCCTGGGAGAAATGAAAGTGTCGATGAAGACCCGGTAGAGAGCGTGCGTGCGTGATCCTAGGTGCCAGCCAACCACAGTAATTGGGGGGGGGGGTGTAGCTTCGACTGTGCGTCTGAAGAGGAGATGACGAGGAGGAGGAGGAGACAGCACCAACACAACCAACGCGAAATCACAATTGAAAAAGACTTCCTCTGACTCTCACGCGCGTTGTTAGAGTGAGTGAGTGCTCAATCAAGTCTACCCCGCTCCTCTACCCGCTTCTCGACGATAAAGAAACGATAAAGACCCTGATCCGAGCTGCGAGCGGGACGCTATCTGCGAGGGGAAGACGGACGAACGAACGACGACGGCGGCGTAGGCAGGACGATTGCGGGCAGGCGGGCGGGCGCAGGAAATCAAGATGGACGAGCGAGGAGGGCGGGGCTAGAATTTGCGGAGGTTGTCTGGGGCGGGAACGGCGAAGGTGGTGGAACCCGTAATTTGGAGACCCCGCGATCACGTAACATCCTGCGGAAATGGAGCGACACCCGGCCCACAGTCACGACGATGACCGGGCCCAGCCCACCATCGGGCTCGGATCCAATCCCATTGCGCCGCTCCTCACCCGGCTTTGCTTGCTTGGTTGCTTGCAACATGCCATAGAAGAAGAAGAATAGTTCCTTGGTTCCTTCCTTTCAATTCCATGTTGTTGTTCAAGTGTGTTCAAGTGGCGGGCGCGGGGCGTGTTTGCGGGGGGCGGCAGAATAGCAATCTCCCGTGCCCGGACTGGGCGAGCGCATACTGGGTCAGACCCCTGCTCCTCCTGCCATTCAAACTGGGTCTGCGCGGGTCCCACCGAACATGCTCCCCCCAAACCCAACCCAATCCAACCTCACACTAGCCTCGCCGTTCCCACTGTGTCGTCGCCCACACTCTTGCTGCTCCCCACCACCGTGTTTCCTGTGTGCATCACCGGGGGATGAATGTCGTTAAACGATTCCAGGGGTGCATTGGAGACTCCTATATATCAATAACACTTGGGTTCAGTCCAAGCTTCAGCGTTCGTTCCGTTTCACTGGGCCTGCATTCATTCATTCATTCATTCCCTTCCATTCGTTCCTCGTACACCACCACCCCGATTGCTTGTTCAAAATAGCCAAAACGGGTTCGTTCCAATTTCCTCATCTTCCACGGTCTCACACTCTACAATATATGGTCTTAACTTCATGTGTTCATTCCACATTAACTGGTTGCTACATACCGTGTTCCAACTGTGTGGAATTTCTGGTTAACCTCCTTCCGAAATCAATGAACAGAAACCACCTCCATGTATATCGCAAACTATAATAAATGATAAATGGCATTAGGTAACAATGATGATATTAATGGCATTTACATGTGCATATTTTACAACCCACTTTGTAGCTTTTTTGTGGCCCTAAACCAAATAATTCTTATATTGAAGTCGAGCAAAATATTCATAGTAATAAAAAAAAATAAAAATAGGAATGGTTTTTTAATATTTTTTTCAACTCCTATCCTGAACAAAAGTGGAGCAGAGACAGACATGTGGCCAGGTGTCAAAGGGGGTTTTTGATAGCCAGATGGATGGGTGTTGTGGATAAATAAGGGCCCAGTTTGTCCCCCCCCCCACTGGTTTGTACCTCAACAAAGCATTGGTCACTACTATACACATTCGTTATTATTTACTCATTTTTCTTAATGAGGATACATGAGCTTGTTATAATATATATATGTACATACATACATACATACATACATAGCGAGAGAGAGGGGCACTTCAGATTGACTTTAGTGGATTTCAGTCCTTTCTCTCATAAAATGAATGGGAACAGAACAGCTTCATCCACTCTAAAGGGGGGTGGGCAGACGAGTGCTGGATGGATGTGAATTGCGAGGATGAAGACGTGATAACTCGTTCATCTTTCGAGCTCGAGGATGGATGACTTCCCCAGCACGCTCACGTGGCAATCCTCGACCAAGCAAGTGACCTAGACCCTCACCATTGGGGTGAGCTGGCATCACCCCCCCCCAATCCCGTCTCCATGAGTTACTGTGCACCTTCATTAATTAATTAATCAACTGATAACATATTTTAAGCATATCACAATGATTTATCTTTGAATAATTTATTAAATTTTGCACAAAACTATTCTTTTTACAAGAGAAGATTAATAACTTATTGTTTACAATGGCAAGGTAGTGAGATATGTCGTTATTATTATTATTATTCTTGATTTATCTGCTTCAGATTAAAGCCACTACTACTAAACACATGGAATCGGTACTATGTGTTTAGTAGTAGTGGCTTTAATCTGAAGCAGATAAATCAAGAATAAAGTGAACGCTTACGCATTCAGCACCGTCCAAAGCACCGTCCAAAGTATTATGCAGTAAGAAACCAGTTTTTTTACATAACATAATATTATAGTACTTCTAATTTCAATAATCTGATTCCAAATGATATTCAATGTTACCAACTTTGTCATCCACAATAAAATGATTTTTTAAAGAAATACGTAAAGAAAATTGTCAGCACTACAGCCCTAATTAATATTGTTACACTCCACATGGCCTTCACACAACTTAAATTGACAAAAAAAACATGCCTCTATGCTTTGGGTGTATTTAGAAACCCTATATTTAGCCCATTATTGACCCCAAAATAGAAATGGTTAACGAAATAAGTTTAGTGGTTTTGGCACCAAAAATACTTATTGATAATACCAAATAACCTTACAAAATACCAATATATAATTGCAAGCTAATTTCTTGGCCTTTACATTATTCATCATTTCTATGATTAGGATATGGTTTTTCTTTTAATTGGTAATAAAAAATATATTAAATTCTTATACTATACTTGTGAGTATTTCATCTTTAATCTTGCCAATGGTTATGGTTAAGATACTATATGGCCTTTTGAGATCTGTTGGAAGATAATTTAGGCAATGTTTTGTATATATATAATTGATTTCTGATTTGTTGTTTTGTTTAAATAGATATGCCAATAACAATATATATATATATATATATATATATATATATGGTTTTCATCAGATTTAATTTTTACCACTCTCTATGCAATTGAATGCAACAAACAAATGTTGCATAACACATAATAAATATTATAATTCAATACAATAATGTGTTTATATCTATCTATCTTACACTACAAAGATCCCTTTTGTTGGTATAAACTTACCCAATACACATGATTAGATATTGTAAATCTGTTATGTTTGTTGGTATTTAAGGCTACAAATATATTTGTAAGCTCAAATGAATTCATACAACCAATTAAATTTCTTCTTACAACAGATGTGGATATTTCAAAGTGAACACAATGTTAAATTACTAGTGGGAAATATCATGTTTGTTATAAAGTCTACACACACATTATATTACCGAGTCTTTGAAGATACTTTTACTTATATTTGACTTATTCCATGCAAATAATTGTCCATGTGTTGGTGCTCTTGTCCACCGAAACTTATTTTTGCACCTTTGAACTTGTCATCAATTTGTCCACGCACCTTAATTTGAATCGCTCAATTTTGATTCCATTTTTCAATTTTATATGTGCACAAAACCTGAAAAATAAAATCAAAATTGTGCAATTCAAATTTATGGTTTAATGATCTGAAAATTACAATCCGAATTGTGGAACACAATCTCATTAGTTTTGTTCAAATATTCAAATTCCATGTACAACAGAAAACCTCATGTATTTATTATTATTAATATTATTTTATTTATTGTGTATAATTTTCACATTAGATTAAACTATACTTATTGTGAATATAACACATTTTAACAAGTTTTTCTACAGGATATTATATATATATATATAATAACACAATTAAGGGTTGTAATACAAAAGCTTGTAGTGTTAAACTAGAAAAAGTAACAATTGTAAGAAGTGGTGTAATGAATTGTAATAATACTGCCTGTAAATAAGGAGCTGACTTCAAAATTTACTCTAAAAACCACAATAAAATATATAGGGCTTAGTAATATTTATAATACGTATAAAATCTAGAATTTAAACAGATAATATGTAAAATTCAATAATCAACATTTATAATAGTTCATTAGGTATTTATTTTAAGATTAACAAAATTTCAATTTTTTTTTCTTTTTTTTCTTTTTTTTTTTCTTTTGAAGGTGAGTTCAGATGAAGTTAGAAACTAAATCATTTTTTTAACCTTTTATATATAATTTTTAGTCTCTAATTTAGCAAAAATTGATTATCTTTGTATGAGACTGTCATCTTAAAGCATGTTGAGTTTCAATCCCTCCGAAATGGTTCGATCTCACTTACATATCTTTGACCATATCATTTTTGTTTTTTTGACTTTTTTGACTTTTTTTGTTTTTAAATTCTTGTTCAGAACGACAATAATGCATATTATTATGTAGGAAACTACATCCCTCGGGGTAAAGTCCATTGGAAATATATTTTTTATAACGAGAAGTTTCACCACTCGATCAATTCTTACCCATTTCAAAAAAAAAATAATATAATGATAATCACAGTCCTCAACACATCCAGAATGTTGAACTTCAAGGTTTTTACCAACTGCAGCAACATGGTGTTGTTGTTGTGGTTTTTTGCAGCATTGTCTTGCTACATGGAACTTTTGTGGAATCACCGCATGAAGAATGGTTTCAACACTCTCGTGACCATTCATCCTAGCAACCAGATGCCATGACAAAAACAAAAATGACAACTTCGTTTTGAAAACTTCAAAGAGAGATTGTGGAGTGTGGGTTGTGAAGCCAGGTGTTGGGTCCTGTTGAGCATGAAGCGCGGTGGCAATCTAGACAGGCACGGAAACACTCTTCGACGCCGATCGAAGCTCCAAGCCGGCGACGCCAGATGGAATCGTCTAGATTGTCTAGATCGGGCCCCATCCGAGCAGATCAGCCTCACGATCGGCGGTGCAAGGAAGGATCTAGATGGGAAGATGAGAGGACTGACTGAGATCCTGGATGATTTATCGAAATGGGGCTTGAACAATAGTTCTAGCAGGATCATCGAGGTTGACTCGACGTCGAAGTAGGTGTGGATACACCGAAGCCTGCCTTTCAACGTTAGTTGCAGTTTTTTCCTTCCGCTGGTGTGGGAGGTGGGTTCTGGAAAAACGTGTGAAAAAACACACTTCCCACTTCAAAGATCCTTTGACCAAGTCTGCGAAACACTAAAGAGTTTGGTTCACAGTACACACCAGCCAACTGCCATTGTGTTGACTTCAAAAGTTAACCTTATAGGTTTTTTATTTTTTATTTTTTATTTTTTTGAGGAGGAGTGTATCTTTCTTCTCTTTTCAATTTCTCATTCCTCCAACAAAAAAACGGGCGATGCTCGTCGTAAAAAACGTAAGAAAATCGCAGGATGCTTGCCTTAAGCAACTAATACAGCATTTTCCTCAATGATTATTTGCTCCTGCTAGTGATTTTTCTCTACACGCCTGTTCTATTATGAAAAGACCTTGAAAAGCCACGATCTTGGTGTTTCACCAGCAGTAGTGTCCGCCCCCAGTCCAACAGTCCCTGGTTGAAGTTTTGTGTGGGTTCGGCGGGCAAACTGGTTCGGTTGCACGGTTTAACAGTTTTCTTGTCAGTTTTGCCTCCTTCAGAACTTGCAGAAAAATGAATTTGCTGAGACAAAGTGGGGGTTGGCCGTGGTCGACTTGAGCTCTAACCCGAAAACAAAGGACGTGAAATCCTTGGGTCCCAAGACTCGCGTCGTGTGATGTAAACACCTCCATGTTATGATCTTCAAGTATTGCTTTGTTTTCTTTCTTTTTGTAGCAGGTCACTACCACACGGGCCGCATCAAACATGTAGGGCACGAGAGGAGTCGCGAGGTCGCAAATCACCGTTTTGAGAGCGGTTTTACACGCCTTCCAGTTGCATTGCTGACTGCTGGTGGTTTTTTCACCTTTCCGACAACAGCCACGCTCAATTTCTTAGTACCCAACTGAATGATGGCGGCTTTCAAGATCACGAAGCATGTTGAATGCAAGGGTCATCTCCGGGAAGGCCATAAGGAGCTGGCGATTGGCGTGAGTTATCCGGTCCACATTCCGTAGAATCTTGTCACCGGTCGTCTCCGAGGATTCCTCCGCCAGTGACACACTCTTCAGATTGTGATGCTCGCCCCTCACCAATCCTTGAGGCGTACAGAACGCATTTGTGGTGGATATGGAGTAAGTGGCATGTGGACTGACGGTGATCTTCGCGTCATGGCAACTTCCGGACTCTTCCACGTTACTACTAATGCCTTCGCTCTCGCTTCGTTAGCTTAATCTAGCAGATCCTTTCATTCCGAATTCATCTTGGTTGCGAAGGGCATCAAATAGGCAGTTGATAATTTTGTCGTTCATGTTTAAAAACAGTTTCTGAAAGGGACTTTCGCTGGAATGGCTCCTTGGTCGGTGCCGCTAACACGACATTCTTCTGCTGCAATTAGGCTTCACCTTGTGGAGAATGGAGCTCGGAAAAATCCGTAATGACCTCATCTATCTCCTCAGCTTCGTGCTGTTCGGACATTTCAGAGGATGCAGCAACAGTGGACGTGGTTGATGATGACGTCACTCGAAACATTCCCTCCGATATTTAATCTTTCGGAAAGAAATCATAATTACATAACTCAATGGTAAACATTTTTCCCATGATGATTTTCATAAGAATTATGTGTTAAGAGCAAAATTTAATCTTTTCGTGCTCGTAATCTGCTAGCATGCTACATATTATGTAGTATCTAATTTTAGAGGATGCGTTAGATTTAGGGCTGAACCGATCTGCTGGATGTTGTTCTGGATCGTAACTGGCAGAATCTTCCGCAATATCATGTGCGTATTGAGCTAAAAGAAAGCAGGCAGGCAATGAATCGCAGAAAAAGCAAAATCTTGACGAGCTAGAAACCAAAGATCTTGCATGTAGGAAAGCAACAGAAATACTGAAGTTCGGTGATCGTGTGACTAATCAAACTTAGTTTTCAGAGACCACTGCCACCTTCCAAGAAGTCTCACCTCCGGGGTTAAAAAAGGCACATCCAATTTAGTCACAAATAATGAACAATTTCCTAGACATTTTTCCCCTCGTGCTCCAGTGCCTGCAGCTGTGCAGCTGTTAACTACAGAACTGGCAATGGCGCAAGGCTCCGTTCTCTGAAAAAAAGAAAAAAAAGAAAAAAAAGAAAAAAAAGAAAAAAAAGACCTAGCCTGCATAATGATACACGTCAGTCACGTTTCGCTTGTTGTTGAAGAATCCTATTATCTTCAGGATAATCGCATATAAAATTCCCATTACTTCTGTTCCCTAAATGAATGCTATTAAGACTCTTATCACCAAAATCAGAATTTAGAACCTTAGCACCCTCATGGCTGGGAGAAGCCAGCGAGAGGACCTCCAGAGGCCGTTTCAACCAGTCCGAGTTCAATCTTCGTGCAAAATCCTCAACCTCTCTGTCAACAATCTCTTTCAAAGCTGGGTCTATACCGTCGTCCTCAAAATTTTCTTCCTCGAACACTTTGTCCTGGTCACGTAGCAGCCTGTTATAGTGTTCAAGGATTGTGCTACTTGTTCCCCTAACTCGTGGGTTACTTGTTTCTCGCACTAATTTTTCATTCTCAAGCTTTTCATCATCCTCGTTGGCTACTTCAGTCTGGGGACGGGATGTGACTGCCGCACTTTCATCACTCTGCCCCTTCTTACGCCGATTTTTTTTCTTTTTGGGCTTCCCAACTTTGTTGTTCTTACTTTCACCATCAATAAATGAAACCAATTCCTCTACAGAACGCTCATCCTTAACCTGCTTTTCGATCGTCGAGTCCGTGGTATTATTTTTCAGCAGCTTCTTCTCCTGGAGCTCTTTCCGTTTTCGAGCATAGAGCCGATTTAATAACCTAATTCGTGGATCATCTGTGCTCATTTTAACAGGTTCCAACTTCTCCTCCTCCGTCAAGTCGTCAGGTAAGTGAAAGATTTCTCGTATTTGCTCAGGGGTTTTCCCTTCAATCATGCGTGCCAGGGCCCGACTCGTTAAGTCACCCAACGGCTTCATGTCTAGACTATCTGCTGCGGATGTTAGTTCGCACAATCTCCGAGTGTCTAGCCGCACAAACCTTTCATCGAAGACTTTGCGTTCCTTGTCAGACCGCCCAGGGACTCGATGAAACCGACAATACTCCAAGATCAATTTAAGTGCCCCTGGACTAACCTGCATCACGGTGCAACACCCCCCTCCTCAGATACCTGGATCAAAACAAGTGCCATACGTTCCTATTCCTTCAAGCATATGATAAGTTTGGTTCACCTCCTATCTGACTTAATAAGAGAGCGCTCTCGCAGATTATCGTTTACAGTAAGAACGGAAAAGAGGAGAGCTATGATAATATCTTGTCAGAAACAAGGCAAGCAATGAGATACGAGCATAAGAACCATCAAGGACAACAGCTTCCTCATGGCATGTAGCAAATAACTCTAAGCTTCACACAGACGTGGCTATTTCCGTTCTTAGAAATTAATTGCCACATCACGGTCGTCTGTTGACTGCGACTTTAGTCAGGACCTCACCGATTTGAACTTTCTCAGTTCGCGCCTGGCAACCCTGCCCCGCCAAGCACACTGAAATGTGATCGCACCCTTTCGCACTTTGTTATACTGAGATCTCGACTTGTATCCTCGCCATCGAGCCTGTTTACAAGGGTAGTAGACCAATCTTAGTCCTTTCAATTCATGACTTAGTCAAGATGATTGAGGTGTGTATTGAGAAACATAAAGTTATATCACACTCCAAAAATTTAGACGAGTAAATTTGCTGTGATATATTTGCAGATACAATCGAGCACATGCAACTAGATTATATGAAAACTCCACGAACTGGATGCTAAACAGAGGCAAGAACTCGTGAGTCCCCAAACCTGAATGATAGTAGCAGCTTTTGTCTGTTTCCTCAATTGATTCTGCATGTGATCTGTTTGTAGCTTAAGATACTGTTGACGAGCAAGAGTCCCTGGATAAGATAACAGAGGATGTAAAATAGTTTAGGTACTTCTGTAAGAATAAGCACATGGAAGTACCAACTCCACAAGAAACGATCTGCATCTTTGTTTAGAAAATCGTACCCCGCCAATATTTCTGAATTTTAATCACATCCATTTCCATGCCAATCAAGTCTTGGTTTCCATCCTTAGTTGCTGCGTCACTAGAAATCTCAAGTGTCTTGTTATCAAGTTCGGTCAGTTGCCCACATTTGATTGCATCCAACAGTCCCTGTAAAAATTATTTCACATTGAGTATGAATAAGACAGCACTTCGTAAAGATACTCCTATTCTACACAAACCATTCCAAAGCGAGAAACAAGCAACCGAGTAGAAGGGAACTGAACTTACCCCACGCCGAAGTTGTCTTCTGACAGCCTGGTTCTCAAAGCAGCCAGGCTTTTTCAAAATGTTAGGCTTCACACATCGGATGTAGTGAAATTCCGTTCCGTTCATCGAATCCATTAAAGATTGAAGTTGTTGCTGCACAAACGCTTGACACTCGGTACAAAGAACAATGGAATGCACAAATAGACAACTGGAATTTCGTACTGGAATAACCCGTGAAAAAGCTGGTGCATAATTTGAAAAAGAAAATGGCATGTTCAGAATCCACCAAGAACATTGAATCCTTGCAATGCAACAAGGTATAGGAAAAAAGAAACACACACATACACACACACAATAATAATAATAATAATAATAATAATAATAATAATAATAATAATAATAATAATAATAATAATAATAATAATAATAATAATAATAATAATAATAATAATTAAAAAAAAAAAAAATCGCAAGTCCTGCAGACTAACCTTGATTTCAGTAGAAATGGAGGAAATTACGCATGAGGACCTAAAGCCTTCATCACTAGAGCGGGGGAGGAAGCTAGAAACAAAAGAGCATGTAGATGATCGTAACAAAGATAGGTGCTCAATAAGATTACTCCTGTTGTCAATCAGGATCCTTTCAGTTTCATACGTAACCTGCCAAATAATATTACTATGGTTTAGTTGCTTGCTGAGGAACACCCTCCTTCAAAAATATCAGCTGCCGAACGGGGCTTGTCAATCGACCCTCGTGAACTCGGTAAAAGAGTTGGAAGGTCAGTGCTTACATCACCAAAAGAGTGTTTTATTGTAAAATTAGTGCTGGCAAGCTCCGGCTTGCTAAATTGCTTGTGCTTGATATATTGCCGGAAAAGGTTAGTGGTTAAAGTCTCGTTCGTTGCCTTGAAAGACATACTGCAAAATTATAGACAAAATTGTTCAGGCTTCTGATAATCGCTAATTATAATCAACCGACTTAACCTCTGAGCTAAGCAATCATCTCTCAAAGCGACAAAATGAAACATGGTCTTAGAACTAAAACTTACCAGGCTTCATCGAGATGAGCAACAATACCTGTTGGCTTCTGCACAATGACGGGTGAAAGATGAGTCGACAGGTCTAGACACCTAGCAAGAACCATACACCAAAAATAAAAATAAATAAAAAATGACACAGAGCACAAGCGATGTTTAGGCAATACAGCAAAACATCTAAAACGAAAAAAGAAAAAAGAGCGAAGATCTGAAAGAAAAATTAAATAGTTTAAACAATTGAACCTAAACAGTAAGTCAAGTCCTCTCTACAAGCACTGAAATTTAGAGATATGACTAAAAACAGAACAGCTATTACGAGACACCATATTCTTCCAGCACCTGCCTCTACCGACTACAACAGATAATTTATTGATTTCATGTTTGAAGGAAATGAACAGACTTCAATAAGGTCCAGAACATCTTGGTTGTCAACGAACTCAATAGGGCTCGGCTTGCTGGCATCTCGGATGTACTCCTTAAAAATATTCTGCATCATGACCACTAGACTGTAAGCAGCCTTAATCTAAATCCAATTACACCAATAACTGCCCCCACATTCTTGAATCCATACTTGCGATCAAGATGATGAAGCAGCTGATATACACATGAAAGATTCCTTCAGATGAAAACTCGAATCTCCAAGAGAGAGAGCGAGAGAGAAGGAAAAGGGAAAGGGAACAAAAATAATAATAATAATAATAATAAAAATAAAATAAAAATAAATAAAAACTTGAATAGGAGGAAATCAAATACCTGGTTAAACTGCTGCTGAAGCTTCTCCTCCGCCCAATTCATGCAGAATTGCTCAAAACTGCATCAACCAAATAGCACCTGAGAACCCTACTGTAACAGTTAAAGGTGTAAGCGATCACTTGAAATCCAAAAACCGATGATACTAGGCATTAGCACCACGTTCCTCCCCCGGATGTCCAAAAACACCATTAATCAGATGTGATCACTAACCCACCTGTTGTAGTTGAAGCTTTCAAAACCAGGACTATCCAACACACCAACAAAAAATGACGAATCTTGATCCTGGGCAATGCATCTGTTAACTTTTTCCACCAACCTGAAGACAGTGAAGCGAAGATAAAATGTCAGATATAGTACTTTTGTTTTAGAGAACTTTTCACACAAATGGGCCAAGGGTAACGCGAGCCAAAATTCCGGATCTGTCACGACAGTTCTAAAACAGTGGTAAAGTGACATGGAATATGAGTTGTACCAGCCAAACAAACGAGAGTAGATCGTCTTCACCAGAGTATCGCGGCTCAAAGTGGCTTGCTCCACATTCAAATTCAATGTGATGTTGTCATCCTGTTTTTGAGTAACCAACAAGTCCAACAGCCCCTTTGATTCACATCTACAAAAAATCAACAGACAAGTATGAGACGTGAAAACAAAAACCAATGTAGTTACGGACTTGTAATAAACACTCTAATTGTACACAACAAATCAAACCTACAGATTGACAGCATTCTACTAGTTCTGAATAGAATTACATACCTATAGACCTGCCAGACTAGCTTAAAAGTAGGGTGAACACATTTATGTGTACAACATGAAGCTCACCGTAGCAGGTCTGCAGCAACTTCAAAGTGATATCTGGACTTTCCATCTTTAAATTTTAATGATTCTGTATCTGGTTCCGCATCGAATTCAATATTTCCCAGATGCAACACGGATGCAAGTATTCTGAAAACAGCTTCCTGTCAATGATGGATACACCTCAAGACATTAGAATCAGCAACAGAGCATCTCCAAGTACACAATACTAGTCAGCATGAAGTTTACTATAACTAAACATGTAAAAGTAAATCCTAAACCTGATTTCACGATCCGAAAAATACTGGCCGAAGCGAAATATACAAAAAAAATAAAAGGTAATGCGTATTCCATACAGTCCTCAATATTCAAGCCTTAAATAATCCTACTAGATACTGGTGACAACAGTGGCTTCAGGAGTCATTATTTATCTGTGCTTGCAGAATTTAGGAGAAAAAAAGTGAAGTGATGCAGTTGGTCATTATCGTACCTGCTCATCCGGGTTAACACCCAGAACATCCATGGACCTACGCGTTTGAATATATTTTTGGTAATCGTTCACACCATCCAACTCATAACATTCACTTTGATTCAAGCAATGAAAACTTCTTGCATTCCCCAGCTTATATTTTTCACGTTCCTGTTTCAACAAACCAAAGCAATCATATGACTGTTCAGTTCATACAATAAGAACATGACACATTAGTAATTTATCGATCGCAAGTCTCAGAAATTATATCATTGTATCTTCCAACCAGTCCAAGAGCCTTTGCTTGGGTGAATTATACCCAGCTAGCGTAAGGACAATCAAACAATATTGTATTCCACCATAGTTTATTAATACTCGTGAAGTATACCTCTAGTGACGCGCACAACTGGTAAAAGCAATGGAAATTTCGTTCCGAATCTGCAATCCGCACAACTCGCGACCTCTCGAGCAAGTACGTACACACAGCAGCACCTGATATTCGACCGTTCCTATCGTATTGTATCTTCACATACTTACAGAATCGACTGATGTTCACAACAGCATGGGTTAGTAGATAGCTACCCAGCACATCCACATAATTTGAAAAATTCCCCCTTCAATGATTACCGTCAAACAACAATGTATGAAATATCCCCATAGTTTAAACTGAAAGCTGCACTTACCTTGAGTTGTCATTGTCTTTTATCTTGGCGTTACCAAATGCTTCAAGAAGTGAAATAGACTGCGCATCAGACAAATGACAGTATCAAATCACTAATCAGCCACCTAGCCAGCATTCCCTCATCCCAGCTACATACAACATAATAATGTCAGAATTGATTGCCTAGTACGCCATCGAAACCTGGAGCACGCTTCAGACTTTCCAGGGGAGAACGTTGTCAAAGCGCTCTGTAAGTTCGTTCAATATTATAATAAGGAGCAGATAGGTTCTCAACTTTGTATAACTGGGTTTCTTTCTTGATAACAAATGGTAGTACATTCGGACATTCCTTTTGGGACTCTATCTTTTCACCTCTCTGCCAGAAGTTTGAAGGTCTTTTACGCCTTTTCTCTTCAGAGAATATGTTTTCATTTATCCTTAGTTGAATCTGCTGAAATAAGGATTCCACCTTCTCAAGCTCATTTCAAGCACAAACAAAAGGATCTTCACTAGACGTGAATAGTAATGGGTTTGCTTTCATAACTTCCCAGGTTAACTTATATCTGCATCCATGCCGTGCATGACTATTCATTATAGCTGACAAATAATTAAGGCAGATATGTTTTTGATATGAAGAAGTGTTCTTACATAGGGGTGGCATAAATGTTACAACTGCACTCAACAACACCTCCCAAATACAGAGTAAAATGCAACCACCATAACAGCTTAAGTGGCTTAAATGTACTGACGAAGTCGTAGAATCAGCATCTGTCGACGAATTTATTATGCTACTTATCTTAGTCCCAGGAAGTTCTTTGGTATGCTTACTCTAATTCAACTGAAAAGCGACTGAATGAGGGAAACCGTTAAAATAGAATAACCATAGAAGGGCAAGAAAACCAAGATAAACCCAAAGCTGTTAGTGTTGAAATGCTCGATTACACACACACACACCCCCCCCCCAAAATATATATATATATATATAAGAAATCAAAAAGAATAATTTAAATTTTGTTTAAAAAACAGAGAGTATACAGCACACAAGGATAGTATAGAAAAAACCACCTCAACAACTTTATGCTCCAAATTTCTTCCACCACTATCCTCTCGATCACCCATGTAAACCAAATATTGCAGAAGCAGCCTTGTTGTCTCCGACTTTCCAGCTCCACTTTCTCCACTCACCAGTATGGACTGGCTTCTTTCTTCAGTAACCAACGCTCTGCAGTGCAGTGCCATTTCCCTTTTGTTAGGTACAACGTTCTCGAGTATATATAAAGTGTTAATATGCTGGCTACAAAGGAATAAAAAGGCAAAAACTAGACATGTGCTTCTAGTGCGAGATACAAAAGCATGCACAATGCTACAAAAATGGAAAGCTGTTGATTCATTATGAAAGCAAGGTAAGTTCACCTGTATGATGCATCTGCCACCGAAAACACATGAGGGCTAAGCTCTCCAGACGACACCCCTCTATATTGCTCCATCGTGTGGTTATTGTACAAATGCGGAAGGTTCACAAAAGGATTAACCGAAATCAAAATGTTTCCCGACTTTGTCTGGCAATTCATCACCCGGAAGTAGCATTAGGCACCGTGAGAATAAATATTTCTTTTTCGCATGATATGTTTTTAAATGTGCCACGATTGACTCAGGTCCATCAAAGTCGGTTGACAACTCACATAAAATTTACCAAGCTCATATCTCTTCGCAAGAATGTACAATACTGCTGACTCATGAAAATAAGTCAACTTCGTCATATCATCCACCCCTCCAGGTTCTACATTTGGCTCCGTGGGAAGAACGTTTGATAAGTTTGATGTGACCTGCATCAACAGCAGTAACGTCAATGTATAACACTATGAAGATTGTAATGCTATATAACACACACGAGACAGCCTTCTGTTGCATGAGTTCCAGTTTGAGCGATCATTTTCTTGGAACTTCGGAGGGAGAAAATTAAACAAATAAATGAACTAAACTAAAAATTAAAATTAAAACGAACACCCAGATATTCCGTCAAGTACTTCGTTCTCTGCTGAGCTTGAACTTAAGGAATTAATGCGAAAACCTGCGAAGTTTTCTATTCAAAAACCACCAACCAAAGGTCTGCTCGATCGTGTATATTAACAGTCTCACTACAAAATTCAGTAGGAATTCGATTTAGACGACGAGTTATGAATTTGAGAAACTACCAAGACTTGAACAGGGGTGAATTATTCAGATCATTAATAAACATCGTACATGATGGAAATCATGTGTAGGTAAATAACTGGATCCTATTTGATGAGATACCAATTCCGTACTCAGATATGATGAAAAACAGTTGGGATGGAATCGGAGGTTAACTTTAGCAACTTCCGTAAGGATTAACCGAAGCATAAATACAACTAGTTGTGAAATCATGCCAGAAAAAATGTCTAAACTCGATAGAGTGGTAGCTAGCATTTAAAGACCTACAGCTTGACGCGTCATTCTCTTTCTAAACCTCCAAAAGTCGTAGGAAAGCAGCGCATCTCGGTAGCAGTGCCGTAGTAAACCTCAAAATATGAAGAACCAACTAGGTCAATAGGTGACCAGCGGAAAAATTATAAAAGTTTCCAGGGCCCTGAATCACTCTAAATCCTCATCCGCAACCGTAATAGGGGATTCTAAAACATCCCTACTAAACATACTCACCCCTCCCAACATCAGTGCGTAGTTCATCCCTGCACAATGAATATGACATCCGATCTTGCTTTCAATTCTACTTGAGACTGCTGTAGGCAGGTGTTTACCTCGCTTCCATTGTTGGTACCGACCTTAACTTTGTTGTTATTAATCTCAATGACCTCTCCTTTCACCCAGCGAGATTCAGCATCTTCCACCCAGACTTGGACACCAATAGCCACGTTACCTACTGTCTCCTGCACAATGCACCAAACCATACTTCCATCAGAAGTCAACACCTTCCGGCATCAGATAGCAGACGGAAACAATAGGAGTAGTTAGACTAGGAGGTTGGGAATGTTTCGCTTCATACATAGCAGTGTAGATGTTTCTTTCCCAGAAGGGAAGAAGCTATATATGAATCTATTTCTTCAACCTACAGCTTCCTCGTGAACTATGCTAGACGACATTGGCCTTACTTGAAAATCAGACAATTAAACATGGATCACTACTTCCACTTCCGTAGAGTGCACCCGACTATAGACAACTTGCCCTAATTGCCGGATTCGGAAGTCCTACTGTTCGTAACGCCCCTTTCCTGCCTTGTTCGGAGAGAAGTTCCAAGGAATAATAACAAACTGCAGGGTATAGATATGATGGACAAAATTGACGAAGTATAAACCTACTACAACTCCAATACTACAGCGTCTATCTCTATTTCGGTGGTAGCCTTTGACCTAAAATGTAACCACATCACAATACTCGTCACGCTTAAATGATCAAAAACCTCCAATTTGGCAGTAATTCAGCACTGGTACACAACAGACAGTTGAGCGTAGGCTCCAGTTTCAAGAGGATTAACCAATAAATAAATAAATAAATAAATAACAGCTTCCTGCGCCAAGTCCATTTCTTTTCAAAACCAGATCCACATCTATGTATGCATGAACAACCTTAATTAATACTAGGCTCAATGAGCTTGCATTTCCAGACTCTTCCCATGGGTCACCAGACCTCATTCAGCAGAAAGAACCTGGCCAATAGCAGGGAGAGAAAGAGTAGCCATCCGCTAAATCGTGGACACACTCTGATACAGCTGGCTGCACAGCACTACAACCCTAGGTCAATTTCAAGAATGGAGATGCTATGCCACAGAAAGGGCTGCAAGATGCCAAAGAGGGCAACCGGACGCAGGGAAGCTCTTCGTCGAAATCTATTGCCAGTGGAATGCTACAGGGCATGACAACCAAGCACCGCATTGTAATTCCCAACGCTGTATTTTTCTGACCAAAACCCTGTTCCCAACTCCATCCTAAGTAACATGCTCTCGTCAGGTTGCGAGTTCATTCCCTACCTTGTTCTTTCCAGGTTCCAACATCGCGCACAACGCAGAAACAGTCCCAAGTGTTCGCAACCGATCCTCAGCGAAGAAAATTAATAAGTAATAAAAAATAATAAATAATAAAAAAATAAAAAGATCCGAAAAGCGCCACCGCTGCTGCAGCCCTGACTACATCGACTCACATTGCACCTTGACAACTTTCAAAAAATACTGTTCGACAGGAATTGGCGTGGGCGCGGGTGTGGGCGCGAGCGTGAACGTGGAAGGGAAAGGAGCGGAGACGAAGGGGATCTTGCTCCGCCCTGCGGTGGAGGTAGTAGCGATGGTATCCCCCAACCCTAAAGTGAAACCACGTGCACCAAATCTGACTCGGACGAACAAACTCAGAGACACACACACACATACCCAAAACCCCGAATAAAAATGACAAAACATATACACACTACGATCCCCCCACCCCCCCCAGGGCCAGAGAGAGACAGGGACGACCCCAATCTGGCCGGGCAGGAGAGATTCGGGTAGCGGGCAGATACCGATGAAAATCCAGTGGCGCCCCATCTCCGTGGTCATATATGCTTTCCGCGGTTTCCCACGACCAAAACATTCACCGCGGCATTGGAAGGCCAAATGGAACGGAGGCCCCAGTGGAACTCCTCCTCCTTGCCCTTCGTTAGTTCGTCTGTTCGTTCGTCTGTTCGTTCGTCTGTTCGTTCGTTCGTTTGTCCCTTTGTTTGTTCTTTCGTTCGTTCCCGGAAAACGTTCGTCGTGTTCCCAATTCTGTTCCCACGTTCTCGTCCCCCCGTCTTTTTCAGTCTCTTGCGCCGTATGCTGAATATCGATATTGAATGATATTGAATGGTATTGAAGAAGAAGAAGTAGATGCCGGCATTCCGTTGCAATTGAATTGGAATTTTGTACAACAAAATTGAATACCCCTCCCCCTCCTCCATTATTGTTGTTGTTGTTATTGCTGTAAATGGATGGATTTAATGTGTATATATTTTGCAATGAGGGATATTTTGCTTATTCTCTATGAACAAATCAAATCTATGTGTACTTATGAATTTGTGGTAAACACCATGTCATATAGTGAATTGGAGGATTGACATTCTTGTATTTATGAGTTAATAATAATAATAATAATAATAATCATAATAATAACAAAAATAACATTCATCAATAAAATAAAATAAAATTTGATGTGTCGTTAGTGCTGTTGTTTTTATCATCTCACATGTATTAGGAAATATTTATATATAACTCTACGAGTATAATGTTTTTAGATTTTTTTCAATTTTTTTTTAAAAAAAAACCTTTCTAGTTACCATTTACAACAATGTTGAAGCAAAGAAATCACCCATAAATTTTTTTTTCTAACAAAAACATTTGCCAAATGTTTTTTGATCTTTTCTTCAAATGGATCATGAAGTAACAATTCTTAGCAAACATCCAATCATATAATAAATTTGATAATTTTACATTTCTTCACACTTTGTTTTAATATTATTCTTCCCAAGAAAATAATATCTGTAAATGATAATGTGTAAATTACTAATCATTTTATTCAATTAAGGCACTTATTTATTGTAAATTGTTGATTATAATTTTGTGAGGTCCAGTATCTAAATTAGGACGTATTAGCATGTTGTGATAGTAACATTTATCAAAAATAACGCAGTTCAAAATATAACAAAAATGTAGACTATAATCTTCTTATTTCATGTAGACATTATTTTATACATCTTTAAATTAATTTTATTACAAGCCTTTCAAAATTTAGCACAGATAGAATTGTTATCATTGATCAAGAAATTAATTTTTTGTTTTTACATGTGTGTAAAATTAATGCAGTAAATTATAAAGTTACAATATTTCAAGCTCTAATCTATTTAAAAAAATTGTGTGTGTATGTGTTTATATATTTCATGTTTTTTACACTATTTATGTATGGACCTAAATGTAGTTATATATATTGGAGTTAAGTCTAAAATATTAGAAAGCTTGGTAATTCTGCAAGCAGTCTAACAAAGCAATAGTTCCAACAATATTCTATCAAGTTAACATATTAAAGAAGATTATTACAATGTCTACACTTCTGTAGGCTTATTTGATATAGTCTCAAATATAAAAAAAAGTTAATCTACATATGTTCATCACTAGTAAAGACTATCTTTATAAGCAATAATGATAAAATAAAAAATAAAAAATAAAAAATACAGGTTTCTATTTTTTATTTTAAATTTAATTTTTTAAGGTAATTTTTTTTATAGTCTCATCAATTTATTTATCTTTATTCATGGCATAGAATATTTATTATTTAATATAAAATCTATGAAAAAATATGGCTAGAATAATTGAAAAGAAAGTTTACAACCATAGAAACTCATGTAAAAAATTAGTAATGTAGAAAGTTCAATTTCAAATTTTTAGAGAATTTATCCAGGCTCAAAAATAAAAATTAAATAACATGTTTAAATAAGTGTATATAAAAAAATCAATGTCAACAACAACATCGATTTAAAAATAAAAAATAATAATAATAACTGTGTGGGTGTGTGTGTGTGTGTGTGTGTTTTTTTTTTTTTTTTTTTTTATCTTTATCTTTATCTTTTGGCATAAGGATTATTCTTCATAAGGTGTAAGAAATAATTCAAGCAATACAAGACTAGCAATTACACAAAATTTTAAAGAGTGAATGGATATTAAAATAATAAGAGACTGGAGTATATTTTTAATATGGAACAAGATACAAACAATCTAGATGTGACTTCAATCAACCATAAAAGCAAAGACCTTAATTCAATTTAAGTTGATAAAAGCTAATACAATAGAATCTGTTTTGCAACACTTGTTATATATATTTTTTGTTTATTTATTCTTTCTATTTTTACAGTCGTTTATTCATTTTCAATATTCTATCCGTATAATTTATTTTTCATGTATAAAAATGTAAAATTATTTAGATAAATGAGATATATTAAACACTTAAATTAGATTTTTTATTTGAAATAAGTATGTGAATTTCAAATTGACAAAAACATTGGCAATAATTTAAATAATTTAACTAAAAATTGTAATTTTAGACACCACACATTAATACCTAAACATTTATTGCATTACATGATCATGAAACCAAAAGATATAAGTATAAAGATACAAAGATAAGATGCAATTTGAAATAATATTCTCTCTCAACTATTTTGGAGTTTTTACACCTTCTTTCTTGATGAATGGTAAATGTGATTCTTTTTCCACCAAAATAATTGTCAATTTTATATTTTACAAAGTAATTGGTAGTAGGATTAAAAAGTTGTTGTGGATGTAATTTTGAAGTTTTTAGAGGGGTCATTTTTTACAATAATTAATTTTATTATTTGTAATTTATAAATTTTTGAAGATGAAGGAATAAATGTTAAGATACAAAGACAAATTAAAATTGGATTTAAAGAGCTCTAAGAAAATAATGCTCTCTTGATTGTAGTGAGAGGATTAAATTTATTGTCATTAACCAAAAAAATATATTGACAGAGTATAAAGTCAAAAGCTACATAAAAACATTTGTTACATTTAAAATTTGTATTTTATAAATTAGCATCAATAAAAAGAAGCTATAGAAAATTTTTCAACTTCATAAGGAAGTTTGGCTAAATTATTGTATTTAAGTTAAGGACCTAGAAAATAAATAGCATTTAAGACAAAAGAATTTGAAAAAATGAATATTTTTTTTGTGATTGTGTTGATAGAAAAAAAAAAAAAAAAAAAAAAAAAAAAAAACATAAATTAATTAATTTATCAATACAAGATTAAAAAAGAGCAGATTATATCTAAAATTTAACATTTAATTTATTCAAATTTTGTTTTAAAGTTAAAAAAAACTCAAAACCAATTCCTTATGTTGGATCGAGGAACAAATTAAAGTCATTTGAAATAGAAGATAATAAAATTATATATTTTTTATTTTAATCATTTAATAAAACTAAATTATTGTTAAATAAAATTTTAAATAAATGATTTGGATACATTTAATTCTTTGGTTAGTCTAATTAGGAATTAAAGACAATATATGAGAATTCAAAAAAATATAAAAAGAAAAAAGAAAATAAATATGATTGGAAAAAAAAAGCTAAATCAAATAAATATAGAAGTAAAAAAAAATTCCATCTTACAAGTTATGAAGAAAAAAACTAGATTGAAAAGATAATAATATTTCTAAAAGGATTTACTTAATTGATTGAAATCTAAGAGGTCTAATTTTGTGGACTTGAACTAACCAACAAAGTCAACTCTACTCAATTGAGCCAATTTAACGTAGTTGAATAAATTTGTATTAAAATTAATATTTATATAGAGCAAGTTTTAACAATCAAATAGGTCTTAAGGAAGAAGTAATTTGATATTAAGAAAATACATATATAGTGCAAAGTAAGACAATTTTTTATTTTTTATTTATTTATTTATTTTTAAAGAAACATTTGATGTGTTTCTTGATAGATTCATGACTAAATTTCGTTTTAAGAACCAAATTCTTATTGTTTTTTTTTTTAAATCTATAAGATAAATCTTTAGTAAGTTAAAGTATTTAAAATTTGAAAGAATCAATCAAGATATTTTTAATATGTTTAAAGATTAAATATGTATGTATATATATATACATATATATATATATATATATATATATCTAAAGATTTATTTTGTTAGATTAAGGTAGTGACCTACAATAGAATACAAAAAAATTGGTTTAAACATCGATATCAAATTATGTTAAATAAAAGAAAATGTTGATCATCAACTAAAGAGGATTACATTAATCTTCTTTTAGGGATTGATTGCTGATCACATAAAAATCTAAAAATTAAAAAATTATATACAACAAAATTTTAACTTAGTAGAAACATAAATAAAAATAAATTTGATTTATTTGATATTAAAAAATTTAAAATTTAAAAAGGCATTCAAATATTATTTTAATATAATTTAGAAAATTTTGAATTTATATATTTTCATTTTTACAACACTTTATAGCATCATTCAAAACTTTTAGAGAAAAAGGATTTTTAGAACTATATCACTGCAACTTGCCAACAACATTACTGCATCAAGTTTGATTTAGTCAATTTTTGCTTTTTGAATAAATAAATAAATATAAATATAAAAACATATATATCAACGACTATTCCAAGGTGTTGAGGGAACACTGTTTTGAAATAGTGAAAGTATTGTTTGCAATTTTCAAAAACCTTCACAGTTTGATAGCAATTTGTTGGATTGACAAATGCTTGTATGGTAGGCAAATGCTTGTATGCTTGACATTATATTGCAAATGCTTTAAATTGAAAATGTGGGATTTGTGAAAATTTTAAATATATATATATGAAAGGATATTAATCAATAGGAGATTTCTGAGTGACAATAAAATAGATGCACTTGAAATTGAAACATGTATATTTTTTTCATTCTTCAAAGTATAATTTGTGGCTGTCTTTGGTAAGCGATGAATGAATTAAGATCTTGTTTTTCTCTTTTAACTCTTCCTAAACCCTTCGTTTTTTTTCCTTTAACTATTCTATCTCCTTCTTTCAAATATTTTATCATGATTTTTTAGACAAAGTTATTATAATTTAAAAAAACCATGTAGAATATCAAAGTTAAATTATCCAAGGTAGGAAAAAAATTAATTATATAAATCTAGTATTATTTATTAATTTTTTGTTTCAACCAAAATAATTATTTTAGTGTGATTGTTTTGTGAATAATCCTAAAAATAATGATATGTATTATGGTTAGCATTTTATTATTTACTATATTTTTAATATTTAGAATTTAAACTAATTGAGTTATTTTATTGAATCAAAAATTATACCATAAAACATATAAATGAAAATTTAAAACAAATAATTATTATAATATGTCTATAGCATAATGAATTACTTTAAAAAAAAAAAAAATTTCATAACACTATTATTTTAGTATTGAGTGATATAAGTTTCTTACCTGTATTACTATTTTTTTTAAATACGCTGGTAATATAATTTAAAATTTAAGTAGAAAATTAACATAAATAGTAATAAATAATATAATGTAATTTTAAATTTATTTTTAAATAAAAATATTCCTTCAATTATCTAACATATGCCAAATATTTAATGGATATGTATTATGTATTTTGAAAATTATTAAACAAAATTTAAACTTAGTAGCATTTAAAATGTATAAATTAAATTTATAAAATAAAAAAGTATCTTATAAATGGTTCAAATCTTCTAAATTTATTATATAGTTTTTTAGTTCTTTAAATTAATTTTATAAGTTTCTCGTAAATCAAACTTTAATACCAAAAAAGATCTATCTTAAGAAAGTGTTGTGAATGTCATTATAATGTAACATTTTTGAGATTTGATATTCTTTTAATATTCTATAATATTCATGGATAAGCTTTATGTATAAAACATATTTGAATAGATGCAAATTCAATTTTTTTCTTTTGCAAAATCATTCGTAATCAATAATCTATATAGACTTTATAATAAAAGCCAAGAAATGTATTTTAAATACAAAATTTTATATGTACAATAATTTAATACTCTTAATTTATATACTGTGAGATTATACAGTTTTACATGTATATCTTTAACTTTATTTGTATATGTGCAATTATAGTTATTATTGAAAAAAATCGTAATAATTTGTATTTTTTAGATGATTTTGTAAAATATTAAATGCACTTAAAAAAATAATTTAGTTATTTTGAATCTCATCTAAATTATATAGTAATTTATTATTTTTCATTTGAATTTATTTTATACAGTAATGATTAATACAGTAAATAAATAAAACTAAGACTTTTTAATTCTATAAAGTCCATTATTGTCATTTATTACACTTCTTTGAGTTATTTCATTTTACAATTTTTAATTTTTTTTATCAAATAATTTTTCAAATATTAAACTAAATTTAAAAATTAAAAAATATTTTTCTTTGAGAAATAACATTCTAAATTGGAATACAAAATTTTTCCTTGCAAATTGTAAAAAACCTTATCACTAGAGTTTTAATTTCTTCTAAATTATTCAAATTTAAATTTTATACAAATTTATCAAATATGTATTGGTTTTTAAGTTTAATTTATTAATTTAAGATTAATATAAATTTAGTCATCCACTAAATAAAACATATTTTTTTGATTCTTTGATAATAATAAATTGAAAACGGAATATATTTTAAGTTTTATATCTCTTCAAATATCTTAAAATAAAATTTAAAATTCAACCATGTTAATTAGTTCTGTGCCAATCTAAGCAAGTAAAATTTTTTATTTATTAATTTTAATAATTTAATAGTAAATATGCCAAAAAAATCATATTTTGTAGAAATTTTTGAACTACTCCATAAATATAAAGTTTTAAAATAATTTTTAAAAGGTTAAAAATCTACAAATTTATTCTACTTTATAATATTTTATGCATAATTTTTTTCTTTTTAGATTCAATTTCCTTAAAATTTTTAAAATTTTAATTATATAAATATATATTTTTTAATTTAGAAACTATTGATGTAATGAACCACCATAATAACATTTTAAATATGAAATTACTATATTTAATAATATATTTAAAAATGTGTCTGGTTAAGTATATTATATAGTTTAAAAATGATTTGATTTGACACATTGTATATACATTTGGAATTTTTCCATGTTATTTTATTAGATCTATTGCTAAATCTTATAATATTTGAAATAGAAATGAAATTGTATAACTACTATAAACATTTTAAACTTTAAGTAACCATAGATAATTGTGTGAGAAATTGTTGGAGATATTTTATATGTATTATATAAAAATATTTATATATATATATATATATATATATATATATATAATTAGACGTATTTTTAAATTTTTAATCACTATTATATTTTATACTCTATATTAAATATTTTTATACATCAATAACTATGTTTTTTTTTTGGAACATTCTTATGTTTACTTCATAATAAAATAGTGTATACAATATAAGAAGAAGTAAGAGTTTTTTAATCAAATCATATATATGTTTTCAGAAAATTTACTTTTTATAAAATATTTTTTATTCATATAATTAAAAATATGGTTTTATTTTTATTAAAGACAAAAAAAAAATTACTAACTAATATTTTTAATATAATCATATCAAATTTAAGATTATATATAAGCCAATGATTTTTTTTTCTTGTAAAGATAAATGAATTGTATTTTTGTAGTAATATTTTTTTTATTTTCAAAGATTATAAATAATAGACTTTTATATAAATGTACATATTCTTATGTTTTAGTTTATTCTTATTGAACTAATAAAAGATTTATTCACAATCAATTTGCATAACATACTAAATATTTTTTCATCTTTGCTAATTGGTCCAATTTGAAAAAAAAAACCAAAAAAAGAAAAAGAAAAAAATGAAAACCAAACAAAAAAAATCAAGCAACTACATTCAAATCACTGTAATTTTATTCACTGATAAAATGAGAAAATTATATAAAATTTAAATACAGTTCCAATTGGTTTTTTTATGTTTATTTTAGCTTTAAGGTAGTCAAAGCTAAATCCAAATTAATTCCAAAATTAATGTTTGCCCTGTAGTGGCCTCACAATAGAAGGCTGTATAATTGGTTACAAGAGTGGCAATATGAATATCATTCTTTATCTCTATTCTAGTTAAAGGCGGACAATTTCTAAAGTAATTTTCTTGTCATTTTAATGTTGAGACTACTTTTATACATTTATTAGTCTTATCAAAGATCTATAATGTCTTTTGATTATTTTTTTGGTTAAATATTACTAGTTTCTTTGATATGCACCATATTATTCTTGGATCTAATTTGTGCAATTGAAAACTTAAATTGCTTAGCTTTGTGTTTTCAACACTCTTAACAATGTACTTCCTTTCATTGCAAGTTAGATAATTTTTTTATTTCTTTATTACATATTTTTATCATAATTATATTGTGGTTCTTGTATCATTGTCATCATCTTGTTGCTATTAAAATTCTTGAATTGAATTGAGGTCTTTTGATTGTATAGACCAAAAAAAAAAAAAAATAGAATAAGTACAAGATATAAACCAAAAGATATAATGTTAAATAATTATATATTAACTAATACATGGCAAAGTGATGGCTATTTATTTAAAATAGATGCTATTATTTTTAATTTCTTATGTATTCTGTACACTAAAAATATAAATTTTATTAGATTAAACACTTTATTATTCATGTGGTTCTTTTTATTTGACTTCTTTAATATTACAAGGAGTCTAAAGAGGACTTGATACATTAATTTGGTCATTTTGAATAAATGCTTGTGTTAAAATAGAATAGATTAATTTTTAAATTATAATTAAAGATAAATAAGTACAACCACTTTTTATTTTATATATATTTTTATTTTTAGATATAATAATTTTATGTGGTAGTGTAATTTTTTTAATATATATAATCCTAATAAAATGTAATAATAAAGTGAGCTATTTATTTTTTGTAGATTTTGAAATCTGAAATAATCTTAATTAATGGTTATTAGTTTTGTATTATTTTTGTATTATTTAACTAATTAATTAATCATTGAATTTAAAATTTAAATATTTGTACAAAAATGATACAAAATACTCATATCTTTAAAAGTTTTAAAAATAAATGAAATAAGATTTGAATTTCAAAAGTATTACATATAAAAGTATAAAAGGCAAAAAAAATGGTTATTGACGTTATGTACTAGTAATGTACTTTATACAATGCAAAAATCTAAACAATAGTAACAATACTTGCAAATCAAATGGCATACAAAGCATTGGTTTTGAGATGAAAATATTATAATATGCTATAATAATTATTTTTGAACTTAGTAAAAAGATTCATTTTTAGATTTTTTATTATATATATATTTAAAATAATAATAATAATAAATGTAACAAAAATACTAATGTAATAGGTACACCAATGTGTTCAGACATGTTAGTTTAATCATCATCATAAAATCCATTTAAACTATTATTGCAAAAATATAATAAATTAAAATATTAACGTATTAAAATTATCAAAAAATGCATTAAACTTCATTCTTTATCAAAAGTTTTTTTTTTTTTTTTTTTTTTTTTTATTTTACAAGCTTCTCTCTATTCAATACCTTAGATATTTTTCAAAGTCTAAACAATCACTTTGTATAGTCTAAAAATATTTTTTACTTTGTTATTCATGTTAGACTATTTACAATCCATCACATCAATATTTAGTACTACATATAATAAGTGGTCGAATCCATCAACAGTTAAATTTAATAATACTACACAGCATTAGATTTAGGCAATCAATTTATTTCATTATTTTGTACGTTAGATTCTCTATCTATATTCAATTTATGTAATATATAAAAGTTGGATATTATGGCAACCTTTGATTTTATTAATGATAAACTTGGTAAATTGAGTTGATTACTATTAAAAAAATCTCATAGAAAAATAAGATACTTTGTTTGATTTTGGTTTAAACATATTTAATACAAATTCCATAGTTTGGTTTGGTTTTGATTAAATTATTCTTGATTTGGTTTGATTAAATAGTGACTTGAATCAAATACCTTGGTCTCTAAGCACCTAATTAATATGTCTTTCCTCTAATTAAACTTGAAACAAATAAATCCAAGCTTAACAAAAACAAAATTGGACACTCCATGAGGTTAAATAACTGAATCAGTTCCACTCATGAATGAACCAAAACAGTTTCAGCCCGCACTCTTAACATTAGCAAAGTCCTTATGTACAATAACTGAGTTCGAGCTCTAATGTATGTGCACGTATAACTAAACATTCGGTCGGTAACTAACAGTTAGAATCTACTCCGTAGCAAAATGAAGTTAGATGCGAAATGAAATGAAGTTACGCAGATTCAGCTCCGAAGATAAGTCTGAGCAATTTAAGCACATACAGGCCCTCTTCCAGGACGCAATTAGATACATCCCCGCCAAGCTTCTGAAAACAATACTACAAAGCATCTATTTACAGTAACTGACAACCCTGTGTTGGTTCCATGCCTTGGAACGCCTTCACTTGCTTAAGGGCAAACTAGTGCACCCTTGTGCAACACAATCGTGTCCCCATCGCTGTTATAAAAGCTCGTGTAACCTCGCGGTGTGATAACTAACTCCACCACACAGCAAGTCACAGTCCGATCCCGCTCGGATCATTGTGATAGTCTTAGAGTTGGTTAAGTTTGATTAATCATTGCCTGTCCAACTCTTGCTTGGATGCCAGCTACAGCATCACCTGGACCCAGTCTGTTGCCACCATCAGCTCCCATCCATCAGATCATTTGCCAAGTCCTGAAGTGCTGGGAGAATTAACTTCAGCATAGCCGTCTCGGCAGCAAATCCATGCAACTGGAGACACCAGTTGCCGGGAACAGACTGGGACACGGACCATCGAAATCTGTGGGCTGAGGAGCATCAGGCGGAACGAGATTGGGGGTGTGGAAAGAAGTCTGACCAAAAACATTGTCGTCCTTATCGTACTGGGAATGAATCCCCTCCTACTAACTGGGCCCATGAAATGAATTGTTTCCGCTCACGCAAGGGCAGAAAATCATCATTGTCATCGATCAATTGTACATGCCGCCAATGTTAAGGTCGGGGGCCGTCGTACCACATAATTTTGTATCAACACTTGCCATATGTGGGACTTTTGAGCTAATTCTAAAACCCACCACCCTGCTATTGGTTGCAGACGGGGTAAGAGCCGAAGGGACTGAATCGCACTCCACGCGCTGCAAGCCGGTGTCCTCCATCCGTCTGGGACTTGGAATGGCTGCAGCCCAACATTTGGCCTTAGCACCATTACCCATCTGCTCGTCTGCCACCGCTCTACACTGTCACTCTTGCCCTCTGTCATTCGTTCCATGACTGCGTAAAAATGGGGCCGGATCCCATGTGCCCACCCATGCTCAAGTTGGACCGCTCCGTCAGCCCCTGCACTGTTGTGGAATTGCTGCCGATCCACGGCGACATTGAGTTGCTCTCCACATAGCTCGCCATCTTCCCTTTCGATCCCGACCCTGGCGACAAGTACAAAACTCCGCTGCGCGACAGGTCTCCCTGCAAAACGGGATCGTACCCCGAGCTTTTCGAGCTCGCTTCCTCGCTCTCATCCACCGAATTCTTCGGGCTGTCCACCACTGCCCCCCTATCGAGGCTACCCTGCTGCTGCTGTGGGTAGACCGAGTTGCTCATTGGTGGCGAGTTCAAAGTCCTGCCATCGCCGCTCTGGTACACGCCCGAGCCCCCGCCCTGGAAACCCGACGAGCTGATCATGCTACTGGAGCTTTGCATTCCGTGGCCCATCAGCGCCTGGTTTGCCGAACACGAGCTCTCACCGGCTCCTGCATTACGATCCTGCGGAAATGCTTCTAACCCCATAAGGTTCCGCAGCGACGTCCCGCTCGTGGGGGCTGGGAACTTCGACTGTGTATTAGGGGCTCGCATCGAATCCACCCCAAATCCCAACCAGCCTCGCTGGCTATCCCCCTGCGAACTAGATCCCCAGCTGTTTCTAGCCTGTTGCTGATACAACATCTGCAAGTCGTGGAGGTTCTTGGAAATCCCACCTTGACCGGACAGCACCTCAGTGGTTAGCAACTCAGTGGTGCCGGTGGAATGTGTGGTTGTCTGATGGTCGTCGTCAATCTGGCTGAGCTCGATCATTAGAGCAGTCTGCGCCTGACCTGAGTACTGCAAAGGCGTCGAGATCACAGATGCCGACAATTCGCCTTCCTTCGCTGCTTCTATAGACTCTAGCCCGGGGTGATCATTCACGGCAGCTTCCTGAATCTTGTTAGCTAGGTAACGAGAGATATGAAAGTTTGTGACGGCATTAATTCCACGATATTTTATGGCAGCTATGTCGTAGGCCTCCGCTGCTTCCTCTTGAGTGCCTGAATTACACAGCCAGTTTATTCAAACATTTAGATAACATGGGCACATCTAGATCCAGAACACTCCGACGTCTCTGGAAGCAACGTCGGAAGTCCTATCAGGAGAAATGACCGCTATATGGAGCGAGAGTAATCCGCTACTGTGCACGAATTCATGTGAGACCTGCACTTACTGTAAGTGCCCAGGTACAGGTCCTTGTTTCCCGCAACTCGCCCAATGCGTGCTTGCCATCTCCCATGCTGATGGTGTCTCGTCACCCCTCGATACATGGATGCTCCTCTCGAAAAGCCACTGCTTTTCCTGTCCAAGCCAAGTTGCGACAACAGTTCCACCATGTCAAAGAATGTTCAATTCATCATCACATGCTGCCATGGAGGACTGAAAGCGTAACACCATAAATTCAAAGTTGCAAGCGCATTTCCGTGTGAACGCAATCTCTCACAGTCTGTCCCTGAACTCAAAACCCTTGTGGACACAAATCACAACTATATCAACCTCGACTATGTTATCAGGAAACTCCTCAAGGATTGCACCTTCTCAACGAGGCAACATACTCCTGCCGAGACATGTTCTTCATCTCCTCCAGCTCTTGTTCGTATGTATCAAGCTGCCGCACAACATTCCACCATTCCACGTACATGAGGCACCATTCCTCAGAACTACTAAGCATCACACCCACCACATTCCTTGTCATCAAGCTCAGAACAGTTGTGGACACATTTACTTGCAGCAAAATGACATGAGGGCACACGTTCTATGACATACCGTGAAGTTGATGGTGGTGCTGACACCCCAATATTTGAGCGCTGCCAAGTCATAGGCTCTGGCTGCCTTGTCTTCTTTATCATATCCTCCTAAGTATACTGCTCAGCACATGACAGTACCCAAATACATTAGATCGTGAGATGCTGCGTATGCAACCTTCACCACATTGCAATTGTCGCCTGATTATCCAATGAATGCTCTAGCTCAGAAGTTCAGCAGACTGTCCTTTCAACTTCACTACGACTCAGAAGGAAACTTATAAAGAGAGTTCTGGGCTACAAGATCCTCCAGTCATACCTTGTCGACCTTTGCGAGTTTGACCTTCCTTTCTACAAGTATTGTCCCACAGATGTGCCTCGTACCGTCCAGTCCAACGATGCCTACAAATCAAACACACAATACACCCCCCAACATCCTCAGACCAGGACATGACCCTCAACCACTTCGACCTTCGCCAAGCCTAAATTCAGCTCTACACCCTCCTATCGGTACAATTGAATTCATCTGTCCGTAGGGCTGTTGCACAGTATCCACCGTGGCCTATCCGGTGTGTCCAATTCTAGGAGTTCACAAACATGTGATCTTGCTGCACTTGCTAAGGTATATACACAGATCACATTTACAACAACCCATCAAATGATCCAGATCCTGATGGACACCCACCTAGTGACGCCTCTGTACACAGATGTTCTCTGGCCGAAGGTATCGATGGACTTGCGGGGGGACGGATCTTTGTTGTCAGACCGCCCGGCGCCTCGCTTGCGAGGCTCGAGCCCGGTGGGGTAATCCGCAGTTGTTAATAGTCCGGCGGTTTGCGCAGGTGAATAGACGCTGCTCTGGTGGGAGCCAGCGCTCATGGATAGAGTAAGTGGTGGCAGACAAGCCAAGTTGGTCAGTGCTGTCTTTTCAGCTGTTGCTTGATGTCTCAGCCACATGTTCAATCCAGGATCCTCGCTGTTTTGATTCAGCGATCCACCTGATGGTAACTCTAATGCACTATGAGACAGCAGCTCCGCCGTCGTGGATCGATTCAGCGTCGCTTTCATAAGATTCTGCGGGTGCAACCGGGTTCCGGACAGCAAATTGTTCCCCTGAAGCTCCGGCTGCGAACGAGTGTGTGGATGTTCGTAATTGTGCGGACTCGAAAGCCTAGACTGATCCGGAACTCCACCGTATGCGATTCGAAACGACGATGGGACGTCGTGAAGGGAACCTGCGCCTTGCTGCAGTGAGTATGGCAAGTTCACGTTGATACGCGACTGGTTGTCTTGGACGTAACTCGTGGCAGTAGTTCCGGCGCTGTAGTATAAGGAGTCCAACTGCTGTTGTTGCGCTTCCCGGTCGGCATATTGTCCACCCAAGGATGCCCCGCCCAAAAAGTCCTCCAGCTTCGGGTCTTCGCAGTTCTCCGCAGCAGTACCCTGCATGTCATAGTGGCAGTGAGAACCCGTCATCTGCTGCTCGCGTGTGCCACCATTGCCCGCTAGTTGCGACAGTTGATTAGTCATGAGAAAGGTGTGCTGGTGAACTCCGCCATCCGACTGCATTGCGCGCTGCTGCTGCCAACGGTCTGCGGTGCATCCAAATGGACCATCACAACGCTTAGCCATCAATCTCACAATAGCGAACGTGAACGATAAAATCTATGCCATCTCCAGGCTAGCTGAACCGCGTCTAAGCTATACTTTCAATCTCAAGTTGTCAAAATGGATGCGTGATGTTCCTCCTAGTGTTACTCGAACACTCCAAAATAGTAATCTGAGACCCGGAGTTAGAACAGAACTACCTAAACTTAGATTCCTGCACAATCGACCCTCAGAAGATTACTCACAGTTTCATGCCTACAAGCCGGGCAACGTTTGTAACACGAGGATGCGCGTAATGATTGAGCTGGATCTGACTCCATTCAAACGAGCGACTGGCCACTCAGTATTTAGATCAACATCTCAATGTAATACGTGAGAGTTTCGGGCTTTCACCACAAGGTTTTCATTGTCGTGAAAGTAGAATCCTTTCCTACCTTTTTCCAGCCAAGAATCCATTCTTAAGCTACAAACAAAAGTTCTATGCAGCGCATCCGAACCGGAACCAAAGCCCATCATGTTCACAATTGTCTGACCAATATTCGGGCTCTAGTAACTGACATGTAGCGGCGGCATATCATAAACATGGTAATACTAAAACTAGACTGAACCGCGACAGAAAACAGCATTGACTTCACCTACTGTATACCAAACTCATAGGTGTATGCGTCTCGCTATGATCACGGTGCTGAAGCCGACTCGGAGCGGACTGACTGCGTGTTGTGTCATATTTACTACCGCTTAGTTTTCTAGCATTGAACTTGTCTTCGCGAGGGACAAGGTTGATGATCTAAACATAGTAGGTCGCAGTTTCATTGCTAGTTGTCCGCATTGAATGCAGACGACCTTCAGGTTTACTACGTCAATGTCGAAAAGAGCGAGAAAAACTGGACTTCCCTCCCCTCTCAAATCCACACGCAAGTGACGTGCGGATCAGTAGTCTTTAAGCAGTGTCGAGGATGCGGAGTGTGGATAATGAGACTCCTCAAAAATAGTAGTACCAAGTCACTAAATATTGAGGCAGAGGATAAAATGGCCTTGGGCTCGTGTTAGTGTTTAACGGGGAGGTTTGGAAACGCATAGCAACATGGTCTCCCATAGACAGCAGAATATATATATATATATATATATATATATATACTGCGCTGTTTAGACTGGCAAGAATCTCTCCCTTCTTAGTCATTTTCTGACAATTCGATGTTACTGTTCCCATTAACTGTACGCATCAGCTGGTTAAGTGAGGGACCTAGCGATTTCGGTTTCAGAGGCAGCGGGTAGCTTGAGTACTTCTATGTCTTCGGTGTGCAGAATATTCGATCAGCAATCTGTAGGTTGATTGCCTTTACTTATTGCATTAGCTGCTTCCTAAAAAGAACTTCAATAAGTGCACGCAAATAATGTATCGAATTTCTGTAGTTTGCGAGCACTTATTGAAGTTCTTTTTAGAACATTTCAAACAAGATCGACAGCGGTGGCAAACGTAAGAAACCCTAGATGATAAGCTACAGACACTGGAAACTGCATAAATTCGATACATTACAGTTTTGGTAAATGTAGTTTGCCTGTGAGACTTTGAAGTTGGGGGTTGGCAAGGTTAGCACTCTAACCTGCAGCGTGAGACCTACTGAGGGCTTCCACGATGCAAAGGGATCCATTTGACTGCATTCTCTCTAGTCCCTGACCAGAAATCGTGTTGCTGCCTTCGCCGCTGGAACGAATAGAATTGTAACAATTGTTCTCCGAGTTTTGGTATCCTCCTAAGTTGCTGCCATGGTTCTGCGACATACTTGTCAGAATGAGGCTGCTGGTACTGATAGACTGGGTCGCTGACGGGGTCAGACTGCTGTTTTACTCCACCAAAAGCGAATTAAGGGGCTAGTAGCGAAAACGTAAGCCAACCATAATTGGAGTTAGTGAATTGCCAGAATCACAGTCCAATTCCATCTGCAACCAGTGCATACACAGACTCTGACCGGCACCTTGTGAGGGAGACCTTGGATGTGGTATTCACGGATTGATATCCTTCAAACTCAAGAGCTTCAGAGAGGAAAAATGTAGGTGCTAGACTCTCCTCGTCATCGTCGTCGTCGTCGTAGTCACAGATGCTTCAGCAAACTGGTTGGCATTGCGTGAGAGCACTCACTGTTTGTGAAACCAGATAGCCATAGTTGGAATTAACTTTCCTAGGAAACAAGCTGTGTTATGCTTCATGGTCTGTTATGCGTTGTGAATCAGCAAAGCCAGCTTTCATTCTTAATAGATACTTCACGTGCATCAAATGCTCAACGTGGAGTGAAGTCCCTTGGGCCACCCTAAAAACTCTTCCATCGAGCTATTTCCGATGACTCCACCAGGAATGCGCGAGTTGAGAGTGAAGTTCCTCCCGGAATTTCCCGTCAACACTTCTACCAGCTTTGTGCTAAGATAGATGTCAGAGCCCCAAGCTTTAGCGTTGAAAGCCGCGGAGCACTCTACTAACGCCGCATGAGCTACTGGACGTCCACTTTGGCAGCTCTATTTATGCTACTCGTTGTCGTCTCAACACCAGGCTCAAAACCTGATGATGTTCAATCATGCACTGCAATATCCTGTGACCATCCAACTGCCGCGGCCATTGACCTCAGTGTCCAGCTTCATTGCCTGGATTACAACGGTACTGTCCGACGTATGATGACGACTACTGACAATAGGATCATTGCTACTCCACCATCATCTCTGGGAATCAACTATGCACGACCATCCTCTTTCAGAATTACAACGGCGGAGACGTTGGCCGACGGCTCAACCTCCTAATTTGCTCCTACTTAGTTGATTGCCAGGAATAAGCGTCGATCCCCAGTAACGTGGACAGTCATTGACAATACTCAACCCTGCACTCCTGTAAACTTGCGTCGAACATCGTGTTCTCTTGAAAGTGAAGCTCAAGGGGTTTGATCGAAGAGGGACGAAACACCACAACCTTGGGCCCTCTGCAACTCATCTTGCCCAGGTGTCCACGTCTAGCCAAAGACAATGGACCCATGGGCGGATGCTGTAACGTTGTTTCGGCACCTGGCTATGGACTTGGAATCTACACAAGGACAAGCTCGCTACCAGTTACCCCAGTTTTCTGATCCTACCAACACGGTGCTGCAGGTTTTAATACCAGCCACTGTTACGGGGTGGCAAGCAAGCGCTCGAGGGCTTGGCTACCTGTGTTACAACTTCAGAGTCGACGAGTTCAAGCACACATAACGGTACCGCCATGATCGTGAGAACCTGAAGTGGAGTAACTTCGTCCGACACACGTGTGCCTCGCCAAAGTCTCCAATTGTGTAGCACGGTCCAAGTGACAGCAAAGCCCAACAACAAGTCCCGGTCACAGTTCGCAGACACGCGCGTGGCACATGCCTTGCAGTGTGCTCCCTTCAAAACGCAGCTACCCTCCCGAACAAGCGGATTTCCCAACCCACTGTTTATTTGCACTCCACCGCCGCCGTCCTGAAGCATCAGGAACTTGTGGGCGATCAACCCAAAATCTTCAAGGTAGAATCCTGACTAACAAGAAAACCCTCAACCATCACAGCAATTGGCACCACTTACACGGACTGTTAGCGTGGAAACAAAGCTTGCCTACCCCAGGCAAGGTTTGCAGGCCCGACCAGACAGTATTCCCCTGGAAGCGGCGGTGCAGATGGAATGACACACACACACGGAAGAGCTTATCGAAACGGGTGGTGAAATTCGGGACCACTGCAGTAGAATCGAAAGAAAGGGAGGCATGGCAACGGGCTGGTAGCGCGAGGCTGGAATCAGACTAGTTTCTGAACAGCACCACCTCGACTGGTCTGCGAAACTGATGTTACGACGACGACGACGACGACGACGAAGACTCGTTTGGCAAAGACACCGTAGCATGAGACCAGTCTGGTCTGGTCTCCTCCCTCCATTCCCCCTCTCTCTCTCCCCCCCCCCCCCCCCCCCCTAGTTCTCTCCTGGGGCCCAGCACTGCTTCTCCTGCTATGATTCCTTGCAAATTTAACTTCCAGAGAAACTTCCGTACCCTCTCTCTCTCTCTCTCTCTCTCTCTCTCCGGCTCTCATCCACGTCCACAGTGCCAGAGCAGTAAATTTCCTGCTCTTCTTTCTGCCTACAGTTTCTTTGTCAACCATCCGCATCAGTAGTCGTGTACCTTCTTCGCCAGGGGCAAGAACCTCGAGCATCGCCCATGTTCGAGGCCCCACCTCAACCACAACCACAACCACAACCCAATCGTCCTCCCCTTCCTGCAGTAGTCGTAATAGTAGTAGTAGTAAAACTACTTTCTCTGAAGGCTGTGCCGGTTCCAGTGTTTGAACCGACACCCACATGAAGCTGTATAGGCTCATGAAGCTTCTTCCAAGTACAAGAGAGAGGCTTTCGTGTGCGCAGTCATGCAGCCATAGTGCAGGAAAACCCTCAGAGAAAAGCAGGGACATTACCTGATTGTACATTGCTACTACTACTACCACTGCGACTACAACAGCAGCAGCAGCAGAAGGAGTACATCTTAAACACCCCCCTCTGTCTGACATGGGCTGGATCCCAGAATACTAATGTATCATAATTGGACACCTAAATTCTTCTTTTTGTACTCTCCTGGCATGTTTACTTACCTCTGTGTTTGTTTGGTTGGGCTGCTGCAGGGCCATGATGTTGTGGCCAATTCCATTGAGAATGATGACAATATATGAAGCCTCACTTTGGTTTGGTTTGGTAGCTTGTTGCTTAGGGCTTTGTATCCAGGGGGCCCACTGAGAAGAATCATCCTCCTCCAGTTTAGGGTATTGGGAAAACTGAATAACAAGTAAAATTAATGTTTATTCAAAAGAGACGTTTAGGAGGGTCCAAAATACAACCACCATGTCCCTTAGTGGCCCAAAGTTCAAGAATGATTGAATTTGGCCTAGACAAGGTAGCCTAAGGAGAATCCAAGTGTGAGAGAGCATATTGAGAAAACCCCAAAACTTCAATACAATACAATATAAAAATATCAACAATAACCTCTACCACCACCAAGGATTGCATTTAGACTCAGTTTTCTTTTTCTTTTTTTGAATCAATATTTACATCTAATATTCACAGAAATATATAATTTACAATTCATATGTTATGAATGGTTGTAAATGGTTTATAAATTATGAATGGTTGTAAATTGTTCATAATTTTTATTGATATTTCTGTTTGAACTATACTGTCTTTTTGCTTCTACAACATGTTAAAATATCATATAAAATACATTTTTTTATATAATAAGTAATTATCCTAGATGCATTAAATTTGATTTAGTCATATATTAGCATATGGTTTTGGCCAGAAATGGAAGAT
This sequence comes from Physcomitrium patens, assembly GCF_059467195.1. Classification (NCBI taxonomy): domain Eukaryota; kingdom Viridiplantae; phylum Streptophyta; class Bryopsida; order Funariales; family Funariaceae; genus Physcomitrium; species Physcomitrium patens. The sequence continues at coordinate 17,583,649 of NC_143418.1, forward strand.
CAATAGCCAAATCATACATCAATGGTTCTTTTGCTTGTATAAATATATAATATTAAAAAAAATATTATTTGCATGTAGAGTTCTATCATCTCAGCGAATAAAATAAAAAAAAAATATTAAAAAAAAAAAAAAAAAAAAAAAAAAAACTGACCTTCGTAAAATGCATGACATGGAAAATTCAAAAAAACATTTTTTACTTGGAAGTTAAAAAAAACTTCTTCTACCTATTATTTCACTAATAATAGGTAGTCTTGAATTATACATTGGAATATTGAAGTCGTACAATGAGCAACATATGAATTGATAACTGATTTATTTTTGAAGCCTGTATGATATAAGATATATGCATATACGTACAAAAAATTAAAGGGATATAATTATCATAAGTTTTTCATGTTTAAATAAACATATCAAAATGTGAAATTATGCGTATGTATGTGCATTGATTTATTTATTTATTTATAGACATGCATATAGAATCAGAGGTATCTAAATATTTTATTTGAGAAATTTATAGCAGATAATTGCATTCTATTTTATTGAGCCTAATCCATGAGCTTTGATTATCCATTGGAGTTTCAAAATACATATGACATTGGTCATGTTGAAGCATAGTAAGAGCAATTGTTTTTTTTCATCTTACAAATTCTTACTTTTCAAAGATTTTGTCATAACAAACTTTCAGAAAACAATTCACATGTGGACAAAACATTTTAAAATATATATATATATATATATATATATATAATTGAAACACGTGTTACTTTCCTTGACTTAGAGTGATAAAATTCTACTGCACTCAAATATTTAAGTAATGAGTTTAAAGCTTGACGTTAAGTATATATTGTTATTGTTATTGTTAATTTAACAATTCAAAGCCGATCTACAGAATTAGTTTGTGTAATCTCGAAACTGTCGAGACAAAGCCAAAACAGTGTCATTTACAAAAATATGTATTTATTTATTTTATTTTTTTGTGATTTTCTTTCATGTGTGAAAATATTGATGATTAATATCAGATAAATAGATAATTTTCACTGGAATCAGCAACAATTGATGCTCCAATTAAAAAATTAAAAAATATATATATAATAATAATTCAAGTTTTCTAAAAACATTCTAACCATTCAATACCATTCTTGAAATGTTAATTCAAAATTATTCCTTTTTTAAATTAATCAGTTCCACATGCACACTCTGCACATGTCTAATCCCTTTTATAGCAAACCTTTGTAACTTATGTCAAACTATGCAAGCCATGAAAACTACATTCTTTTTGTATTTTATATATATATATATATATATATATATATGAGACTATTCCATGATTTTATTAATCCACATAAAGTTAAGGAACAATGAATGTAAGAAACTGCTTGTAGCATTCCAATGATAATTACTGTTGGTAAGCGGCAATCCTTTGGCATTAATTACTGCTGATCCTACAACTAATAAATGGTAATGCACGCAAATAAGATTCTTATATTTGTCTCATATGCAATGTTATTAATCCATAAAGTTCTTTTTCGCATTTTATGAATGAAAGCAATAAAAGGTAACTACTCACACTCACTTGTGTGATATACCCATGAATCATAAATTTTACCAATACATCTGAAAATGAATAATGCTGGTTTAAAGTAGTAACTCTGTGTATCTTTATTCAAATTAAATTGGACCAATAATGTGTGATCTGAACCATCTTTGCTATGATCTTCAATTATTTTGCTAAGATATCAAGTAAATGAAAATACAATACAAATGTAAACAAGTAGATAAAGATACATAATATGTGTTTAATATTTATTAAATAATAAAATCCTTTAATTTTTTTATTTTAAATCCATTCCTAATTTTCTAATGGCATAAAGAAAAAAGTTATGTAATCATTAAATTATATTTCCAAAAGAAGTTTGACTATTGTAAATAACATGTTAGGTTAATAGAATGCTAATTTTGTATTATAAGATTATCTGAGTTTTTAAATATTAGTTTTATACTATTAACACGTTAAGTAAGTATGAACAGAGTTAAGTAGAATTGATGGAGAAGTTTTTTCTGATTCTTATTAGTCAAAAAGTTTACTTTATAGATATACAGTTTTTTTTCCAAAAAAAATTAAATTATTTCTATGCAAATAAATAAAAAAAAAAAACAAAACAAAACAAAACAAACAAACAAACAAAACAAAACAAAACAAAAAAAAATAGTTAAATTTAATTTTAAGAGGTCTTTATACCTAAAAGCCCATTTGAAAGGACATTGTTCCATAGCCTTGCAAAGGTCCTATACTTGATAAAGAAAAGTTGTCCTTTAGAAGCCTTGACATTAGAAAAGAGTCATAAGTAAAAAAGAAACCATAATGTGAACCAAAGAGAGTTGTTATTCTGGTTTTAAATATAGATGTTTATATACTATTTTTAAAAGGATATTTATAGACGATTTTAACACAACTTCTTAATTGTTTATAAAAACTACCTCTTGAGGTGGGGCTAGTGTACAATTATTTTTTTTAAAACTCTATTACACCATATAGGGAAAAAAAATTATATTTTACTAATTTCTTTTATTTTTTCTCTTATAAATTTTCAATTGGTTTTTCAAAGTATAAAGTCTCGTAAAAGAGACTATTTATTTCCAACAAATCACAAGCCTTGAAAGTTGTTACCTGATGCATACTTTTCCAAGCAAAGAGATCTTCTAAAGAAAATCATTATTTTTAAAAATCATTCGAACAATTATTTTAAAAAGAATGAAATGAATTAATATTTGCTTGTAATAATAAATACAAACATACTTACAGTAATCAAATAAACAATCATGATTGACATTTTTTCGGTGGACTATTATATGTATACAAGAGATATTAATAAACTGCCATAGAGGGAGGAATTTTAAAATAAAATAATTATTATTATTCATGTTTATACCATATAAAATTTGAATTCAATATTAATAGAACTGAACTGAGAGTAAGATAATTAAATTTAAGTATAAATATGAAAAGGTAATAATAAAAATATGGTTTATTTCTTCTTCATTTTTGGAATTTTAATATGATATATTTTAATAATGAAAAAATATTAAAAAAAAACTAGGGATTACCATGCATTGTATTGTTATATTTATTATTGTCAAAATGTATAATTATAGGTATATGAAGAAAAAAATTATAGACTTAAGATGCAATCCTAAATTTTTATTACAAAATATTCTAAAAGGATTTGTACCCACTCCTACAAATCTCTATAAAAGTTACAAGTTACTACAACTAATACAAAGGCTTTTATGGAAGTATTTTTTAAACATGTGTAAGTATGTTCTTTCTTTGCTTATCCGTTTTAGACTATAAAAAGGTTTTTTTAATCATGATTTAAAACCATAGGTTCATTGCAAGTAGTTTTACTTTGACATATATTTTTGGATCATGCCATGAAGTAGTATTATCTTGGAACTTTATAATAGTTTATGAAACATTATTAAAATTAAGTAAAATACTTTTGTTTGCAGTATTTTATTGACACCTTATCAATATATATATATATAATCAAAAATAATATGTCAAAAATAACAAAGAAGTAATATTTTCAGCATTTGAAAATTAGAATGAAGCAAAAACGAAAAAGAAAATACAGAAACTATTAACATCAATATTTTAAATCACAACATATATCAATAATTAGTCTCAGTAAAGATGTACATTGATTATGTTTGCTCTTAAGCTAGTGTTCTATTATAACTCAAACAAATGTAAATGCTCTACAATAATCCATTGTTTTTTTCATATTCTACTAAAACTCAAATTCATTCAGATGATTATATGAGATCCAGCTTGAATTAGGGAATTAAAAAATATGTTTGTTTTTTCTATATATAACATGAATTTATCTCCATTCGTTGAACAAATTATGTATCAATGATTGTTCTCTAGCATGATTATTTACTTTCATTATCCTTAAACAATTCCCAATCTCAAATATTTCAAATATCTGTATAATAAATCTTAGATTTATTTAATTAAAGAGTTAATCACTATAACCAAATTATGACAAAGCTTTTTGAGTGCAGTGTTGACTTGAATCTTGTAAAACAATTAACCAAAAATCACTTTGTTCTATTTCTCTCTTTCTACAAATAAATAAATAAATCAATAAATCAATAAATCAATAAATAAATCTGAATTGTAACCAAATTTTTAAAAATTCAATACATTAATTATGATTTTAATTTAGTGTGTAAAACATGGCTATCCAGTTGGTCTTCTAGAAGCAAAATAACCATCACAATTGTAAGGCCACATGGAAGAACAAACTATGGCATGACCACGGAGATAGGGTAGAGGGGAAGGTCTATGACCATAAAATCCTAATACCGTGTGGAGGGAGGGAGCTGACGACCTGATCGTAAAAGGGTCGCGTGATTTAGGGCTTGTCTTGTGCACCCGGGATTCAAAGTCACCCGACCCGCGATGAGGAGGTCATCGAAACTGGGTCAGGGCGGGTGGAATGGGGAGGGGGGGGGGCTCACCCACCGCCCGGCCCTTTGAACGCGTGAATCGTGGGCAGAAGTAGGACCAGTGGTAGAGAACAGGTGGGAACACGATCCCAAGGGAAGTGGGGGGGGGGGGGGGGGGGGGGGAGCGGGGGTTCCGCACGTTCTCTGAGGAGGTTCCCTTCCATTCCATTGACGGACTGCTGCGCCACTGCGACCCAGTCCCGCACGAGACACCGTTCTTCATCCAACATACTTGGGATGAATGTGCCTTGTCTCCGTCTGCATTCATCCGTGTGCTTTGGATGGTTTGAACTGATTCCAAATTATCAAATATATATATATATATTGTTGGCAAATTACATATTATATATAAACTTATGAATAATAAATATTACACTTAACTTCACATTAATGTATAAGCATGTGTGTATATGTATATATATATATATATATATATATGTATCTCCTCACATACATGCACTTTAAAATAATTAACTTTGAATAATAGTTATTGGTAGAAAATGAAAAGGAACATTTTCATACAATACTTAACGACATCTTTTGTACATTTTTTTGAGATTTGTATTTCTTTTGAGGCACCATTTTTCCTTGATGCAAGAGAATGTATGCTTGTGACCATGTTCCTTGGATGCATTGCTTAGATAGAGTCACTCTTATTTTGTATTTAGTGTAAATTGTAACACATGTGGGGTGTGGAATTAGTCAGTGTTAGTGTGCATAAAGTTATAGCATAGATTAAAGTTTAATCTAATTGAGATTGATGTGGATTATTGAAGGAGTATATATGTTTGTAAACACGCTGTTCATAACTATCTACATCCAAAAATTGAAGAATGTATTTATTTTATAAAATTGGGTATAAAATTCGAAAGTTAGAAGAAATTTTAAACAATGCTACAGAGTCAATCAACAGATGCATTCTGAAATTAAAATTTATGCACTTTTATAGATACTAGAGTTTTATTTTTTGAAAAAATTAAACTGAAAACGTTTATTATTATTTTTTTAACACACTCTTAAAAAATAACTTTATATGAATGTCGACCTTCTGGAAATTAGAAATGAAATAGGATAGCGTTATTTGTCAGATTGTGTGAATAGAATACGTAAAAAATCTAAAACGAAACTATTGAATAGAGTTTAAAATACATGGTTTTAGAAACACACATCATGTAATTAATGAATAGATGTTGCAATTTAAAACGAGCTTTGTTAACTTCGTCCTTATTTTTTTTTATTCTTTCATGACTAATCCAAGTATCACAAAAGATTTGTACAATTTGTACAAAATATTCTTCTATTTTTTTCAAAATCTCGTTTTATTTTTTCTGAAAATTTGAAAATTTGATTTTAAAAAATACAGCTTGTAAACAAGTCAAAATAACCTTATTATGATGTTATAAACATACATCTAGAGTGAAACAACATAAAAACATTTATTTGCAATTCAATAAATAATTGATCCACATCGTTACTGCATAATTAATCAACAAATTATAGCCAAAATTGCAACTTATGCTCAAAATATATACACAAAGGTTTAATACATCTCAATGATTTTAACAAATCAATCATAAGCATCAAAAGGCTGAACCTGCAGTTGATATTTTTAAAAATAAGCAAATCAAACCTTGTTCTTATCAAATTGTTTTCTTCAATGCTTGAGGCCTAGATTATATATATATACACACATTATATTATTGTTACTAATGATTGTACACTATGAAAACATATCGTGATCTAAAAAAATAGATCATTGTATGTATGTACATATATATATATATATATATATGTATTGAAAGATGGTTTCTTTCTTACATGTTCAATGGTTTCAGTTATTAATGCTTGAAAATAGAATGAAATAAAATAAGGTTGACATCACATTGTTTTCAGAGGTTTAATTTCAAGGATAGAGAATCCCCAGCAAAAACGTTCTCACTGCGTATTTCTGTGAATGCTAAATAAAAAGGGATAAAAATGGGTATAAATCAATTAGAACAGTCAAGAAGAAGAAGAAGAAGAAGAACTCTGATTGAGTTATGACAATCTATGAAGGCGGCATTGACTAGAATTCTAAATTTATGTACAGAGTACGTAGGCTTACATGCAATGTATTGGAGATAATGTAATGTTTTTACATTAAAATCAATAAATTAATAAATAAGATTCCTTGAAGAACACTGCTTTGATTGTACATATATTTGTGTGTCTGTGAAAGTATTGAAAAAGAACAACAATAATAGGGATCTGACAACAGGGCTATTATTGCATTATAGAGTGGAGACTGGTTGAAATGAATATGTGCACACCATTCAGCCTCTCCTTCATCTATTCTATTCGGCAAACGGTGCCAAATACGAGAACAAAGATAAAGGCGATTGGGGTGGGCCAAATTCCGCACAGAACAGTCCTGCTCTGCTCCAGGCTTGGCTCATAATGGAAGCATGGACCTCTAAAGAAGACCCAACAACAGAAGAATAATGTCCCCTTTTTCTTCCTTAAAAAACGATCTCTTTTCCACTATAAAAAATAAAATATAAAACAGCATTCGCATACTCAATAACCTGGTCACAAAAAGAAAATCCTTCAATCAGAAAAGCTGCCATGGGATCAATGAGTCAAGCCTTTGACTGCCACAGATCCAACGCCACTGTACAGTTTTCTCATTCTAAATATTATTATTAGGGTTAGGGTTAATACATGGAATTATTGTAAGGTATTTGTGAGTGATTAACAAAAATGGGTATCCCAACTTGGTCAAACTTTTAGTTTGACTGAGCCAAACCCTAATTTATAAAACTGGGTCATACTTTCTGCAGCTTTATTGCGAACCCATTTCTGTGAAGGATTTATTTAATGGCACTAGTCTTCTTTCTTTCAAACCCTATTCTCTCTTTGCCTTTCATTTATAACTCAAGTGTCTTTAAATGCACTAGTTGTTTGACCACTTTTTTTCTTTCTTCCTGTAAATAAATTATGGACTCAAAATTAAAATCAGTGCATGTTTGTGGTGAATCACTGAGTTGGGAATGGTATTGTTTGTCAGTATAGTTGATTAAAAAGTACGTGTCATTGTACCATGATTTTGGGACATGCACGCTCTAGACTTCAATCAAAGTTTGACTTGAAATTAATATGTTCATTAACATTTTCATGTCTTATATTTAAAAATACATGAAGCAATATTTACGCTAAACTATTTAACGCAAAATTATATCTTTCAATATCAAAATTGTTAACACATGCCTTCTTCTTTTTAGATAAACGACATACTTAATATTTTATCAGTTTTAAACAGTCATTATAAATATTTATGCTCACTCACATCAATGGCATTACTTTAATCACTTTGATTTGGTTTGTTGATTCTTAGTTAGGTTTTTAATTTTTTTGGTTTTTAGTTTTCATTTGTTTTATTTTATTTTATTTTTATGTAATCTTGAATCTTAAATGTTCTCAACAGCTTTGAAAGAATCGTGTTTGCAACATTTATTAAATTACTCCGTGAGAACAAGTTGAATATGCAGCATTTAAGTTTTACTGTTAATAAAAATTTGAGCAACTAGTGTGTATACATTAATTATCTGTTTATAGTATAATAGGTTTAAAGTTTTTTAAAAAATGATCAACGTATATAATTGCCTTCCCACAAACATGTAAATTTTCTTAGATCTAGAACCATTTATTATATTTTATGAACTTTTCATGAATTTTTTTACATGTTCAATAAAAATATTTGTATTTGATTACTTACTTACTTAATTAATTAATTAAGTAGTTTGTTTTGAAATATCATGCTCAAAATATAGTTTTAAATAATATATATATACATACATATTATCAATCTAAAAATATATAGGTATATTGTGCTATGGTTCAATTGTTTATATTATATTTAACTGTTAACTACTAAAAAACTAAAGGTAAGACAAAGCTTCTTTGTTTTTATGTAAGATTCTTGTATATCTTATTGTATGTCTTATCATTTTATTATTGTATTTGGCTATTATAACAGATGGTCTAAGAATTTAAATTTAACAATCAACACATCTTTCTCAAAGTCATTTATTTAAGAATTTTTCAGTAAGCTATTTTAACTTTCTTGTTTTACAAGCTTCAATTACAATATATATTGTAAAAATAATTCTTGAGTATTAAAAAAAAACTGCAATTAAGTACAGAAATATAATTTTTATATATAATATTTGACCATATATTTATTATGCAGTGATTTTTTATCTAAATATATATGCAAGAAGGTGGCTTAAATACTATGACAAAAGAATCTTAAAGCAAAAAACATTTACTTTGCAAGTAGTATGTTATTGATGACAGTAAGATCACAAATAGTTCAATCAAATACTTTTTTAACATATTTTTTTAAAAGCTTACAAACCTTTTTAATAATATTTGAGAAGATGTTTAAAATATTATATATTTTAATTGTATACTCATTTGCAGTTCTTAAAATATTTCTTTGAATCTTATTTTTTTATAAATTATCTCTTAAAACTCTATTTTAAGACTACCAAACTACTACATATTAGTTTATAACAAATATTTTAAGTTTGATTAATAGGTTTTTGAAAAAGATTGCTATGTTTATATTAATAAATATTAAAAGATGCTACTTAGAAATAATCATTGATTATGAATATTATAATCTATAATAATTTAATAAAAATATATTTAAGAGATTCCCAATTCACACAAATAGATTATAAAATGAAGTAGACGTATTAGTGAATTGATTATCACACTTGCATACAACCAATATTATAAAAGTTCAAAACTAACTTTTGTTATGACTATTTCATCTTGGTTGTATAGACTTAAATATTAATATGATAAATAATCTATAATACCTCTCTCTCTCTCTCTCTCTCTCTCTATATATATATATATATATATATCTATATAATTTAAATTAATAAATAAAAATAATCCAATTAGATAATACCATCACATTTTTATCCTAATTATAAGTTTTTTTAATACCTATTTAAAATAACCTATGAATTGAATTCAATTCATAGAAGATCAACAAAAATAAGAAGGGGATTATTCAATGTTACCATCTCTACTAAAATAGAAGATGGTGGCTTCTAATTATGCAAAAAAAGTTGCATGTTTTTGTTTCATGGCACTATTTTTTTCCCTTAAACTGATCATTCTTTTCAAGTATTCAAGAAAAATTTAAGAGCAATATAATTTGGAATTTGATCCTCTAGAAATAGGCACCATTGATGTGATACCAAAGGATACAACATTGAAATTAAGAAGTTATGTTCCTTGATTGTATCAAACTTGAATTATACCACATTCAAATTTGTGAGAAGGTGTGTGGATACAATCCATTCTTAAGGAATCACATTCACTTTTCTTTGAGGTAGAATGTACACTTATATTCTCACCCTCTTAAGTTGGAATGTAAACCATGATAAAATGCATACAGAATTTGGCACATATTATTGAATCAAACAGTCCAAAAGCCCAATTAGTACGATACAAAATGAAATAAAATAAAATAAGAAGAAAAAGAAGAAGAAAAAGAAAAGATTTTCAACTATTTTGTACCACCTTTCTGCCTTCAAAACATTTTCAATTTAGGCTCTAATTGCTCTTTACAATGGATGGTATCTACTACACCTCCTAGCATTGTACATACCCTTTAAAGCAAAAATATGCTATGCAAGTAGTTTTGTGAACAACTTTCTAAATTGCAATATTCTTTACATTTCTTACAAAATATTATTGAAATGAAGAGAATTAGTTGTTTCTATCATAATATACAACTTGCAATATCTTCCCCATCCTAACCCACTTCAAAAGGAAGAATTGGCCAAATTTGTAGATACTTGCAAATTCAAAAACCCATCTTAAATATTTTTGCCTTGTGTTTAAATACTCAAAATCTAATCAACATGTTGCTTTGGATTAACATAATCCTATTATGAGTCAATGAGTCCAAGTTACACTTACTTGCAAAATAATAGCATCTAATGACAAATGACGTGGTTTTACATATCCAAAAGTTGAAGAATCAAAATCACAAACAAAAAACCCTGAACAAATCCATAGTATACCAATCAATCTAAAATGCACAATTTTTTAATTTTTTAATTTTTTTTCCCCTTTCAAATGCATCAATTACGAGCTAAAATCACAAAATGGGATGAGTCCGTGTTAATTAGTAAAGAAGATGGAAGAAAATAAATTAAATAAGCTTAGCCTTTCTCCTCTTCAAATACACACACACAAACAAAGTACTTTTCTATTATGCAATGACATAGAAATGCAGAATGATGATGGTGAGCCAGAAGAAGAAGAAGAAGAATAAGAAGGAAGTACTATGATCATCTGTATTTTACATTTTTGTTTTAATTTTTTAATGTTTATAAAATCAATAAATTCTCTGTCCTGCTGCCCTTGTCCAGCCCTGCCCCTGCATTGGATTTAGAAATCATTTTGAGCCATGAGTGTCCAAGGCAGTAAACAAAATAAATAAATAAATAAATAAATAAAAATCTGAACTGAACAACCTTCTTTGACTTTGTTGTTCCATTTTAAACAAGATTATTGCTACTACTATTACTATTGTCGAAATATAAAAAGTAAAATATATGTTGAACAATTATTCTCTTCATAATATTCATCTACTTCCACTTGATATACCTTTTTATTTCTTTATATTTATTTATTTTCCAATGTACAAATATGAAAAGATAGATGATTGCATTTGGATGAGATTTGGGGATTTTTCGCATGAACAAATAAATAGATGAGGCTATAGATGGATATGGGAATAGATTAATACAAGTATGGAAAATTGGAGGGATTAGATTGGATTGTGAACCCATTTGAGCATATGTAGAGAAGAAAAAGGGGTGACATTGGAGCTAAAATAATGATTTGTTGTCATCTCCAAATTATTTAAAATAAAATGCAAGTATATTATCTTTTTTCTATAAATTCATTTGCAAAATTCTAAGAAAATGAATTATAATACTATATATTGATTTTGTAGCCTATATACTTATAATTTTTATTTAATTATTTTACTTAAAAAAATAACTGTATGCAGTTCTTTTTCTAATTGAAGCCATAATATTCAATTTAAAATAAGGTGGATAGACTAGGTGAATAGATAAGATAAGACACAATTAGATATGGATATAAGTAATATAATAATTATTTTATATTTAGTGTATATATTCTTAGATTAAAGACAAGTTTACTAATAGATACAAAACACAAGTTGAATTTCTACCATACTAGCATTAACTTATCTCATCTAGATTACTCCAACACCAATTTCTTCCCTCCTTTCATTCAATCTTTGCAAATAGATTGACTTAACAAAGAAATAGTGTAGATAAGAACATACCAAATGTAGATCTCTTTGTGCATATGTATATATATATATATATATATATATATATCAGATTAACTTCTATAAAAGAGTATTTCATTTTAATATTGTATAAGAATACTTTCTAGATGCTTCTTTAATAAATCAGTTAATAGTCATTTTTCTGATCTAAAATAGTAAAAAAGCAAAATCTGTATTAAGATAAATGTTTCTAAAACAAAACTCTTACATAATAAACTTCTTCTTTTGTCTCATAAAGTTTTTGTATAAGAATAAACATATTATCATATACTTTTAGAAGATCACAAGATTATAAGATGATTTTACTATCAAAATGGTATTTATAGGTAAGAAAAGAAAAAAATTTAAAATTCCTAAGAGAACTATTGTGATAACATATAACAAGAAGATTAGAAACCTATACAAACTTATAGAAGAAATTGAAACATGTAGAGTTGATATTGTATATAATATATTTTTTTTCTTTTGAATAAGAGTCAGTTATGGCATAAAAAATTGGCTAAAATTAATAAATATAAACTTATAGAACTTCACAAGTGACAATCTCTAAAGAAAATAAATTTTTAGAAAGTAGAATTGTGTAACAATTTAAAATTCAAAAATCATTAGAGAATTGGCTTTAATCTTAATATTTATCATATTAATGATCCATTAAATTACATACATTAAGATGTATAGGGTCTTATACTTCTTGATTCATAAATTAGATTAATATGTTTTATTTCTATTATAAATGATTACACTAGAAAGATGTAAATATAATATATATATAAAATGAAGCACAAATTAGAAGGATTATTAATTTTTAAAGAATAATAATAAGAATTTAAGATAAAAATATATAATTTAAAAATAAAAGAGAATATTAACCAAATTTTAATATATTTAATCTACAAAGATAAGAGAATTTTCTATTCTTTTACAATCCTATGAACTCCGCAACAACATGGAGTAGTGTAAAAGTGAAATAGTATGTTGTTAGAAAAAATATAAAGAATATTGAAGAATATTTGATTGGAAAAGAGCTTCTACGCTGAAGCTATCAATATTGTTTTAGAAAATCCCTCTCTATTTATTACTATTGAAGGCAAGACACAAAAGTGGATGTAAAATGGTAGACTTGAAAATTAATTAAAACCTATTTTTTTAGTTGCTCAATATATTCATGTTTAATAAGATGAAAGATTGAAATTAGACCTTAGGCTAGAAAATAAATTTTTTTAGGTTATAAAAAATTTGTAAAATAATATAAAAAATTAAGATCCAAATTTAAGTTAGACCATTGCAGATTGATATGTAAAGTTTGATGAAATTTCTATGTTAAAAATTAGTAATTTATATAAAGATGAAAATAATTAAAATATATTTAATATTTTTAAGATAGAGGTTGTTGTTTATGAATCTTTGCATAGTCTTAAAAAGATTTCATGTTTTAGTACACTTATGCTATTTGATGATAAAAAGAAAATAAATCTAAGAATTTTGAAAGTTACAAAGAAAAATAAAATAAAATTTTTAGATTTTTCTTCTCATATATATTATGATATTTATTTATTTATTTCTTATTTAAAAATAATGAGAATTCTACATTTTAAGAATCTATTTAAAATAATAAATAATAAAAAGAAGAAAAAAATATAAAGATATGGATTTTTTTTTTTATAATCATTAGATACAAGATTTAGTATAATTATGTAATAGAAATATTACACATGGTTGCAAAATATATATATATATATATATATATATATATATAAATATAGATATCTTATCAAAAAAAAGTAGAGCAAGGCTCAATGCAAGACAAAAAATTATGTTAAATAAGAAGGTATTGATTTGTAGTCAATCTTATTTTTATTTACGTATTATTAACAATAGTTGCACAACTCAATATGGATTTTGAGCAATTTGATGTTGATATTACTTTTTTACATATATAATTAGAAAAAATATTCAGATAAATTTGGTTGAAGGATTTAAAAGACTTATAAAAAAATCTTGAAGATAGATAAAAAAAAATATATATCAATATAAATAAAGACAAGTTCTATACAATGGTCTCCATAATTTGATGTTATGATTGAATTTTTCGGTATAAAATTTAAGATAGAATGGTTGGATTTTTATTTATTTATTTATTTGTTTGTTTTTTGGTATAAAAATGAATATATATATTCAGTAAAATACACTATTAAATTCAAATGAAGTTATTAAAGTTAAATAGAGAAGATTATAACTTAGCAAAAATATATGCCTATATCTTTATCTTTATTTATATATATACTTATTAGAAATATTAATTTAAATTAGCCTAATATTTAAATAAAAATTCAATAAAAAAATAAGCTAAACTTCTTTGGCTAATTTAATTCAATTATTTTGCAATAAATGTCTAATAGATTCAGATTCACCTACAAATTTGATTTTTATGTCAATTATATATTTTATTTGTTTTGAAGATGGTTCTTACAAATGTTAGAAATTCAAACAAGTAAATATTTTAAAATATAAGCAATCTTTTTTATGTATAAAATAGTCTTAAATTATTATAGTTAAAGCTTGTAAAGAGTGGTTACAAGTAAATTAAATTATTTTTTCTTCTAAACTAAATTTTTAGATTAAATGTGTTAATATTATATAATCTATTAAAAAATAAAAAATATATAGATCCAGAAAGTTTAATTTAAAGTAATTAAAAAAGATATAAATATATATAGATATATTATAATATAGCAAAAAATTCTTAAAAAATAAAATAAAATAAGAATTAGAAATAGTCAAAAATAAACATTATTTTTTGTATAGATAGGAAAAAATGGATAGCTGAAGAAATTTTAAGATTCATAAACATTAATATAGTTAAATAGAACAATGATATTAAGATTTTTTAAAAAAAATTAACACAAAATTGAGAAAGAATAACTATCAAGATATATAATTATAGAGTTAATATTTAATAAATTTTTTAATGGTCATGAAATTTGATCATATTTTATTATTTTATTTTACTTTTTATTGTATAGCATAAATACAAAGCATCTTCATTAGATCTGATTTCCTAATAATAAATATTTTCTTTCAAATAAAGCCATATTTGTCTTTGTTATCTTCCTTTTTTAGCAAAATTAGTTTTCTGTTATTAATATTTATAAGGGATTATTTAGATTTAAAAAAACTTATTTTAAAAAATTGCATTTATACTAATTTCTTATGGGACATAGAAATATTAATATCAATTTATTTTTACAATCATACATATAGATTTGATTGTTTAAAAAATAAATATGTCAAAAACATAAAAAGCCAAAAATATGAGAGGTATAGAATAGGACCTCTACCATCTAGTGCAACTTAGAATTGATAGTTGATTCTCCAAGTTTTACAAAGTCTAGCAAAAAAAAAAAAGATTTGATCTTTTCTCTCTCTTGTTACTCAAGCAAAAGACAAAGATATCAAATCCTTTGCATATGGTGGAATTGCCATGGAAAATAATGTATTGAACAATTTTCATTTGTAAATCCAATTTTGAGATTTATTTACAAAAGTCTGCACATGACCTTTTCTACTTCCTACTAATGGATCCCCCACCAATACCAACTTTGGCATATTATAATTTTTAAAAATAAAAATGTTAAGTATAACTCTTAAACTATTTTCAGAAAACAAAAAACAAAAAAATCATCAGTTTTTCCAAAGAAGCAACTTCGTACTCACTGAAAAACTACGAACTGTGCTCTCTGGTCATCACACACACACACACACAACACACATGCCATATTTGCAACATTCTTTCAATATTTGTCTCCACTTCGTGGATTTCCATTCTCCTTCCCCAATACGCGAAGTTTTCGCAACATTCTGACAGCATGTGTGATCGTGAAAACTTTGATCTCTAAACTGCTATTTTAACTGGAAAGAGAGAGAGACAGAAGCAGGCAGAGGAGGCATGGCAGATACAGCAACCCACCTGACGAAGCGTGGAGACACACTTGCTCCCACGTCCAGTGGGCCTGGATTCCGAGCACAAATCCCCACGCGGAGCAGAATCATTCAATGCCGATTCCACGCAGTGATGGCGTCGAGGATTCCAGAAGGATCTGCCAGAGCACCGGTTTCTACCCTGCAGCGTAGCCAGTTAAGTTACACCTTGCCGTTGAGCGAACCAACCTGGTAGATGAGATGAAAAAGAAATGAGAAGAATTGAATTGAATTGAGTTGAGGAGGAGGAGATGGATGGAGGTGGGCATGGCATCGCATGGCATCGCATCGCACCACCCGTCGTTCAACGCTTATACAGGTGGGTTCAAGATGCCCAGACAAAGCCCGGACTTCAGTATCAACTGTCCAGTCCGAAAGTGCTGCAGAGATATAGATATTCTTACTGCGGCTGATATTTTCCTGCTCAGCGTTACCGTTCACCTGAATGTTAATTACACTCCCACTGTCAAACCAAGACCCGTAGGATTGGAGGCAGGTCGAAGACTGCAAGAAGGACAGCTTTCTGGGATAATCTGAGAGTTTCGAGTTCCTCAGAAGAACGGAATGCCAATCGTGTTCTAGACGAGCAATGACATCGCGCGCCACGACCGGGAACTGCATCCTGCAGCTGAAGAGACCTCTCACAGATTGTACCGGTAAGAGTAATTTGTTGACTTCTCACCAGCAGAAGCAGCAGGATGTGCATACACATCTGTTCTGAAGACTCCAGCACTGGAGCAGTTGGCGACGGTAAGCCCAACAGGCGATCAGGGCTAGTTTGAAGCTTCTGCTGTCATCATTGGTCTCATTAATCTCATGGTCCAACGCTGCCGGTCACAGAAACGACGACATTCGTTAAGAACTTGGGCAGAAATATATTGAAGACGATCTCATTCCCTTTCTGTCATCGCTGAGCGAGATCTTCCCCTTCATAGCCTCAACAGCGCTCCATACCACAAGGATTAAAAACCTCCTTTTAATGCAGATTTACACGAAATGCAGTTATCTCCTTCCACCAGAGACAAAAGCATTCAATCAGAGCGAGTCCAGGATTTCGATTCCTACAACATGTATCCCTGCCTTGAGTGCATCGTCCATCGTAATTGAACCTCCACCTGCGCCTCACTGGACTTCTTGACAGCTAATAGGACTCCACCGCAGTGGTCTCGTCTTCAAAAGCCTCATCAACGAACCCCACCGCTGGCTTCCACTGCATCAACACAAAAGGGGGGAGGAGCAATCAGTAGCATCCGAGCAACCGACGAAGATCGATGGAAAAACAGCAAAGCCCTCCACAAGCATCCCTGCAAGATCCTCCTCCATGCCGAATAGCGATCTGCTGCTGGGCCAGAGCGGGATTCAAGCAACCCATGACGAGGAAACCAAACTGAGCATCGACGTGGTGCCAGGCCCCATGTCAGAGTCCCACTTGGGTACAGAAATGGCCCCGTGCCAGACAATAAGATCAACACTCTTTCCACCATCGCTTCCCCATTTTGTTCATTTCTTTCCTTGATCCTTTCGTCTGTTAGTTTGTCGATTGCCTTCCAAGCCTCCCACAGTCTCACAAAACCGGCAAAAAACTCCTCAGCGTCATCGAAGAGGAGCCCAATCCCCTGGCTAGGGTGTGAGTTTGATCGGCATGCCACTGGTTTAAGGCTACCCGGAGTAACACCATTTCTGATGCAGTGGCTGATTGATTTCTGCCCATGCGAGACAGTCTGATCCATTCTCTGAAAACTCAACATGGACACATTGATATTGATAAGGGAGTGAGGATGTGGTGTTGTAGCATGTGCAACACAATGCTATTCAATCCCAACCTTTGTTTTGATAACGTTGATTCACTGTCACAGTTCACTGTGTGCATTTGTACATATAGGAGTGAGGAATGAGCATTTAAACGTTGAAGAAGAGACGAACAGGATTTTGTGTAGAAAATTGTCATGTTCGTGAAATGCTTTTGCAAATGTTATCGTTTGTTTGGGAAAATTGAAAACAGTGACCGTTCAATAAGAGACTTTGTCTAAAGTTTGTTTGGGAAAATTGAAAACAGTGACCGTTCAATAAGAGACTTTGTCTAAAGTTTGTTTGGACCATTTTTTAGAAATTGTTATCACTGTATGATTGATTTTTTTAACATTTGTGTATAGTGTCGCATTTAGTGAATTGGGTTCCCAGAGAATAATCAATAATTTTTTTTTTTACTTATTTGATTCTGTTTATGATTTTCTAACATTATGTTTAAAACTTTAAGAATATTATCAAATCATGTTAAAATAGATTGTTGAAGGTTTAAAACTTTAGGATAAATGACTGAATTTATATTTTTTGAGCCTTTATTTATTTTGTGTAATTTATAATATCAAATAAAAAAATATTGTAACTTGTTATATGATTGATATTAATGTTATATTTACCTAAAATACAATACATTGTAAGAAATATTTAGAAAACAAATTCTTGTCAAAAAGGCTTTGGAGTGTGTTTATAGTTTTGATATGAGAATCTTTTTAGAAGATACAAATAGATATATTAGATGTTGTTTTGTGTCATAACAAACTTATTATTATTTTTTAAACTAGTCTATATAGCTAAGATATGAAGAAGAAATTTGAACTAAATATACTATCCTTATGAAAATGTTTCTATCCAATTATTAATATCATATAATTAAAAGACCTAATTAAAGAAATTAAAATTTAAGAATACATTATGTTATTGATTATTTATTTAAAGTAATAAAGATATTTATTATATAAACAAAATCATGATTATTTTATATTATAATTAATAAATAATTATTTAATTATATTTCAAATATCTTTGGTTTTTTCAATATATTCTTTATAAGACCTAAAAGCTATTATATGTCAAATAGTATGATTCATGAACTAAAATTATTCTTGTAGCCAAAACAAATAATTGAGAATTGAGTAGAAATTGTCAAAAACAAGATTATATTTTAGATCCTTTGTTATATTTTTATATACTTGGCAAGTTCTTTGCTAAAACTTAAATCATGTTGTAAATTTGGTTATAGCTTTTTTTAATCTAATATATATATATGTATATACATACAATATTTAATTTATATTATAATGTCTTTTTTATATTACATTCTTTAGACTATGAATCTAAAAAAAATTAATAGATTAGATTATTTAAGCACAAATTTGTCTAATATTTACCTTGTTAGTGAAGAAACAAAATTTATCTTAAAATCAAGGGAGTTTATTCTTTTATTGTGAATGCACTAACTAGCTAATATTCTTAAAATTCTTGCATAAGTATTAATTTTTCTTTTTGTCTATAAAAAGTTCTTTGAAATATATTGTCATGGACATACTCATGTAAGCCAGTAATTATATATATAAATATGTAGAAGTAAGTAAAAGTAGATAAAAGTAAGTTAATTCTATAGTATTTGATATAAAAGCTTCTTAGAAGCTTCATAGATACTGCTTTGACTTTATAGGTGTCTTTAATTGACTTCTTGGATTACAAACGTGGTCAAAAAGTTGGCCATGTGCCACACATGTTGTTAGCTTGAAGACTAAGCTAACAATGTGGCCCATACATAGAAAAACTTGCCTTGTAAGTCAAGGCATGTATCCTACAAAGTCAACACTTATTGGAGGTCCTGTAGAACATTGCCACATAGCCCCTAGTTAGATAGTATATATAGATACAAGAGTGAAGCCTTCTTCACTCTTATCAATTCCTTTCTTACTTCCAGTCTAGTTTCAAGAGTCTCTAGTTTTCTTGTCTTTTGGCAATAGCCATTCCAGTTTCTCTTTCAATATACATACTTGTTTATTTATATTTTTTTACCTTTCTTTGAGTGAAGACTCACTTATCTGAATTACTTTTTCATTGAGTTCTTGTCCTTGACAGATTGACAAGAGTACACCTACAATATCAGAGCTTTGTCTAATCTTGATTAAGAGTGGATTACCCCTTTTTCTTGATAAGATATAAGCATATTAGAAGTTGTGGATTACCCTCTTTTAAACTGATATTGTCCTTAGTATTTTCTTTGTTCTCAAGTCCTCTCTTCTATTTGTCTTAAGCGATATTAGACATCTTCTCTTTTCTAAGTGTTATCATGGCAGAATTTGTTGAAATGAAGAGTGCAATGGCACAAATGTAAGAGCAATTCAGAGAGTTAATGCTTATAATGCATGAACTCATTTTACCGCTACAAGGAGCAATAAGATTGGCAGGAAGTGAAGATATAGAAATGATTGGAGCTGCTTCAACATCTCCACCAAATCATATCCTTTCTCCTATGGTGGAACGCCCTTCCAATGTTAGAGAACCAAGAATTGCCCTACCCTAGAAGTTTGATGGCACCAGATCCAAGTTTCGAGGATTTATCAAGCAAGTGCAATTTGTGATTGAACTTCAACCTCAAAGCTATCCAATTCCAAGATTGCAAGTTAGATTCATTGGTACGCTTCTTTCAGGTTCAACACTATCGTGGTTTTCATCTTTTTTTGAACAACGAGATCCAATATTAGATAATTTAGAGGCTTTTTTGGCAGAGTTTTGATCCATGTATGGAGAACATGATGCAATTTGTGTTGCAACCAATAAAATCCATATTTTACAATAAGACAATTGATCAGTAATGTAATATGCTTCCCAATTCAACAACTTACAACTGATATCAAGTGGAATGATGCTGCACTTATTAGCCAATTTCTCTATGGATCATAATATGACGTAAAAAAATTAATGCTCAACTTACCTGATCTTCAAACATTGAGTCAAGCAATTGACTTTGCTGTGAAGTGCGACAATCACCTTTTTGAATTTTGATTTGAGAACCGTACAAGTGGACCTCAACATTACTATAATTCAATGGCAACATCAACACCTCTTCAATACATACATTCAAAAGTAGAAGATATGCAAATTGATGCAATACGTTTCAAACTTCTTACTGAGCAAAAAAAGACTCATCGTCGTCAAGAAAGATTATGCTTATATTATGGAGAACCAAAACACACTGCTCAACATTGTCCAAAGAAATGACGCAACTACAAAATGAGGAGTATGGCTGTCAAAGAAGACAATATGTCAAAAAATGAGTTTGTCCAACTACAATAGGAACCGTGCGGCTAGAACCTTGCACAACATCTAGTAAAGGTCCTATTCTCTCCTTAGAGTCCTCTCTTTTTTTTACATTAAATGTTATTTTAGGACCTAAACATTATAAAGCCTCTGCCTTGTTAGATTCAGGAGCCTCAGCATGTTTCTTACATGAAGAATTTACTAAAAGACATAGCATATCTTTAGTAAAGAAAACTAAAACTGTTCATGTAGAAGTCATAGATGGTCGTCCATTGTTTTCTAGAGATATTACTCACAAAATCCTTCCTATAGAAATAATAATCAATAGTCATAATAGCTTTGTAGTATTTAATATCATTAGATCTCCCTCTAATCCAATCATTTTAGGTTTATCGTGGTTAGAAAAATACAACCCTCAAATAGATTGGATTTCCCGAATTCTTACTTTCTCTAAAAGTATAACTAATAGTATAGTTAATTAAATAGAGAGTCATAAGTCCAGTTCAATTAAACTTGTGTTTATAGGTGCAAAAGCTTTCTTGCATGCTGCTATGAAAGAATCACCATATAATATTTATGCCACACTTGTTTCTACTGGTGGAAAGACTTCAAGTGGCATTCCAAGCCAATATCAAGAATTTCAAGATGTATTTGAAAAAAAGAATGCAGATACACTCCCGAAACATTGTCCCTATGATTGTTCAATTGACCTTCAAGAAGGAGCACAACTGCCATTTGGACCAATCTACAATTTATTACAAAATGAGTTGACTAAACTCAAGGAGTATATTGAAGAAAATCTAGCCAAGAATTTCATACGCCATTCTAAATCTCCGGCGTGAGCTCCAATTCTATTTGTGAAGAAAAAAGATGGATCATTGCGGATGTGTGTTGATTATCGAGGACTCAACAAGAATAGGTATCCACTACCTTTAATATCTGGAGTTCTTGATCAGCTGAATCAAGTTAAGATCTATACAAAAATAGATCTCCAGGGAGCATAGAATCTAGTATGCATCAAAGAAGAAGATGAATAGAAGACTGCGTTTTGAACTAGGTATGGACATTTTGAATACAACATCATGCCTTTTGGACTTACAAATGCACCGGCAGCTTTTCAACATCTAATGAATGATGTTTTTCGAGAGTTTTTGGATAATTTTGTGATCTGTTATCTAGACGATATCTTGATTTATTCTAAGAATCCAGAAGAACATGAACTTCATGTATGTCATGTATTACAAAAATTAAGACATGCAAGACTCTATGCCAAGATAGAAAAGTATGTATTCCACACTATTCAAGTCAATTGCTTAGGTTATATCATTTCAAATGATGGACTTATGATGGCTCCTAAGAAAGTTCAAACTATTATAGATTAGAAGATCCTAAAAACGATAAGAGATGTCCAATGCTTTTTGGGATTTGTCAACTACTATGAGATCTTCATCAAAGACTTCTTTCAAGTTGTAGCTCTACTTACACGTTTGACTTCTAAAGACAAACTCCAATGGAATCAAGAAGTGGAAGTTGCTTTTGAATCTTTGAAGACAACGTTTGTTTCTGCACCAATCTTGTATTGTATTGATTTTTTCAAAGGATTCTTTATGGAAACAGATGCATCAGACTTTGTTCTAGATGTGGTTTTGTCACAAATGGGAACAAATGACAAACTTCATCCAATAGCCTTTCATTCAAGAAAATTCTCAATAGCAGAAATTAATTATGAGATCCATGACAAAGAACTTCTTACAATTGCGGATTCTTTTCAAGAATGGCATCATTATCTAGAAGGCGCTTTCAGTCTAGTCAGAGTGTATACAGATCACAAGAACCTCGAGTATTTTATGTCAACACGCATATTAAATCGTCGTCAAGCTCATTGAAGCATGTCTTTATCAAGATTTGAGTTCATCATCACTTATCGGCTAGGAAAACAACAAGGTTTGTTTGATGCCTTGTCTAGACGTTTTTATCTTGCACCAAAAGAAGGAGATGCAGCTTTTGAGTAATAAAGAACGGTTCTCTTGGAGCCGGAGCAATTTCATCTTCGAGCAATAAAATCAACATTAACTATTGATTTAACTTTTCTCAAGCAAGTCCAGTTAAGTATGTCTTCAGACCATCTTATTCATGATATCAAAAATAATTCTTTTAAGTCTCATGATCCCTCTAAATTCGAGTTCAAGAAAAACCTACTCTATTTCGAAGAACGTCTATATGTTCTAGAAGGAGAAGCACGTTTACGTATTCTTCAAGCTCGTCATGACTTCCCAACAATAGGACATTTTGGATACAATAAGACTTTGGAGCTGACATCTAGAGATTTTTGGTGGAATCAAATGTGGAAGGTAGTCAAAGATTTTGTACAATCATGTGATGTTTGCTCAAGATCAAAGATTCCTCTTCATCAACCTTTTGGACTTCTTCAATCATTACCCATTTCATAACAACCATGGTCTTCTATTTCTATGGACTTCATCACAGATCTTCAAATCTCAAATTTTTATGACTCTATATTTGTGATAGTAGATCGTTTTACTAAGATGGCACATTTTGTACCATGTACAAAATCTATCACATGTGAAGAAACAACTAAGCTCTTTCTTAACAATATCTATCGCTATCATGGATTACCCAAGGATATTATATGAGATAGGGGACCTCAATTTGTATCAAGATTTTGGTGGACTCTTTTCAAGATTCTAAAAATGGATGTAAAACTATCTTCAGCATTCCATCCTCAAACTGATGGACAAACGGAGCATGTTAATCAAGTTTGGAACAATATTTAAGATGTAACATTAACTACCAACAAGATGATTGGACAACTCTTTTGCCATTGGCATAGTTTACTTACAATAACACGGTACATTCTTCTACAAAACAAACACCTTTCTTTGCTAATTATGGTTATCATCCACAACTTAATACTTTTGACTTTTCAAAAGTTGATAATCCTGCTACAAAAGATTTGGCAATTCATTTGTCAGAGCTACATGCAACGATAAAGGCGTAATTAAAAGAAGCTCAAGAACAACAAAAGATCAATGCAGATGTCTATCGAAAGGAATAACTACCATTTCACTTGGGTGATAAGGTATGGCTACTTTGTTGTAATATCAAGACCACTCGTCTTTGTGACAAGTTGGACTATCGAAGGCTGAGACCATTTTCTATTTCTGCACAAATCAATCGAGTTGCATATCGTTTACATCTTTCGAAGTCAATGAAAATCCATCCAGTATTCCACTTGTCTCTTCTTGAATCATACAAGATAGTGGACATACCAAGAAGACGAGAAGCTCCACCTCCTCTTATAGAAGTGGACAATAATAAAGAGTTTGAAGTAGATGAAATCTTAGATTCAAGGCGGCGATGAAATAAATTAGAATATCTTGTCTATTGGCATGGATATGATATTAGTGAATGCACATGGAAGCCAGTAAAGAATCTTGTAAATACAGTAGAGGTGGTGGAGGCTTTTCATTGACGACATCCATCAAAATCAAGATAAAACCTTCTTTATAAAAGAAACAATATCTAGGCAAGATAACATTCTACTTTTAATCCTTATATATAGCTTCTTTGTAGTTGTGATGCTCGGGAGATGGAGAACCAACAACTAGTGGATTCGACTCAAGAGCCTTCATTTACTGACTTGCTGGACGAGACATTATGATTTTCACAACCTTCAAGATGATGCAATCGAGATGAAGATCTTCAAGAACAACATGTTCTTCCTCGAATAGATGGTCAGATACAACGTGTTTGGTGATTTTATGTCACGGACACAAAAATACAAACTTGAGATCTAACAAGAAGTTCAAGAAAAACTAGTAAGAACTAGATTAATCAGATGAGAACAACACCAGAGAGGTGAGCTAGAGCTCCAAGAGATGTGTTGTCGAGTCTGAAAAACTCTTCAGCCTCGATTCCAATATATACTTCTATATAGGAAGCTTCTCAAGCAACTTCTATCAACTAGGAAGCTTCTAGAAGGTTCCAGAGACTTGCTTCTAGAAGGTTCTAGAAACTTGTCTCTAGAAGGTTCTAAGGATTATGTCCCTAACATCACCCCCTCCTTTAGCTTCGAGGTCTTTGAGAAGCAATGTTGTTGTTAATCAGTACCAACGCAAGAAAATGAAGATCTGTCGCATAATGTCTGCTATGAACTCCAACTGTTGTTCACGAGGCAAGTGGTTCATTGGCCCTTGAAGCCAATGGTAGTGGCCCACTCCTTCAACTTCTGACCAAGCATGAACTTTTGTGTCCTCATTGTGAAATTGTCCTGCAAACATGCCTTCTGGCTGACCGTCGTAAGCAGGCTCGGACTCAAATACAATCACCAATGATTGATTACTTGGTATCCTCCATTGTCGTCGTGGTGTAGGCGGTTCTTCATCTCAGAGTCGCCTTCGTGAGCTAGTCGTTTGAGATAATTTGACTGGCATAGTATCTATCTCTTGGCTATCTATATCAGAAGACCAAACTATGGCTACTGAAAAAATTCTATTTTATCTTGGAGAAAATAACTACATCAACTACGAATTTTGGTGGTGCTCTCCTCTTTTCTTATATTCTTGGGTGAGCAAGCTTCAAAAGGAAGCTATCATCAAACTGGCTTAGGTTTATGAGGATGTTGTTGATGAAACTCTTGTACCTTTTGCGATGCATTGACGAGATTTTCAGCTGGCTCCCACGTTCGCTCATTAATGTTGTAGCCGCACCAATGAATAAGATACTCCAACTTACCCTACCTTCGCTCTGAATCCATTACCTTTTCAACCTCGTATTCCTTGTGGTTCTCGATCTCAATACTAGGTGGCGGACATTATACTCTTCCAGGAAAAGACGACTCTCGATAAGGCTCTAATAGAGAAACATGAAAGACTGGATGTACCTTCATAAAAGTCGGTAATTCTAGACGGTACGCCACTGGATTGATTTGCTTCTGGATGATAAATGGTCATAATCTTCGATAGTCCAACTTATCACATGGTCGCTTGGTCTTGATATTCCATCGAAGAAGCCATGTTTAATCTCCAATTTTGAAAGTAGGTGCTTGATTCTGAAATCTATCTGCAGATGCCTTGTAGGATTCTTGAGCGGATTGTAATTGAAGCTTCAATGTATCTTGAAGCTCTGATAGTTGTTTCGTAAATCCTTCAGCTGTTGGATTGTTATTTATTGACGGACTCAATAAATCAAGCTTCGGATAATACCTATAGTTGGAAAAGAATGGTGTGTATTGAATCGATGCATGGAGGGTGTTGTTATATGCAAACTTGGCTAGCGGTAGATATGTGGTCCAATCGTCTTGCTGATAGTTGATGTTGCATCATAAGCATTGTTCTAAGACTTGGTTCACCCGTTCCGTTTGGCCGTCAGTTTGAGGATGAAAAGTCAAAGAAAGCTTGATATCCACCTTCAATATCTCAAAGAGAGATCTCCAAAACTTTGATACGAACTGGGTTCCTCGATCTGATATGATATCATCTAGTAGTCTATGATATCGATTCACATTATTGAGAAAGAGCCTTGCTATGACTTCACTGGACGATGTCTTCTTGCAAGGAACAAAGTAAGCCATCTTTATAAGCCGATCTACTACGACAAAGATGCTGTCAAATGAGTTCGATGATGGAAGGTCCATGATGAAGTCCATGGAAACTGAAGACCATAGTTGACGTGGAATCGGCAATGGCTGTAGGAGTCCATAAGGGCAATGTTGAGGATTCTTGGATCTTGAACGGATGTCGGAGGAGAGGAAAAAATCTTTCACATCCTTCTAGATTTGAGGCCACCAAAAATCTCGAGAAATAAGCTCCAAGGTCTTGTTGAATCCAAAATGTCTCGCAGCTGGAAAATCGTGGCGAGATTAAAGAACTTGGAGTCGTGTTGGTCCTTTTGGGATATACAACTACTCCTCAAAGTATAAAAGATCTCCCTCTACCTTGAATTTGTCGTCATTGGCACGCTGCTTGATATCAATGGCTACTAAATCTTCAATGGTCATGGCACATAGCTGATTCAAGAAGTCAGCATCAATTGACACAAAAGTAGCGCAAAGCCAAAATTGCTCTGGCTTCAACAACGTCGTACATTGTTGATCAAACGCTGCTTCTCCAACCTTTGGTACAAGATACCATCTCCTCGATAAGGCATCACATAGTCCTTGTTGCTTTCCAGGTCGATAAGTGATAACAAAATCGAACCTAGATAGCAACATACTCCACCAAGCTTGACGTCAATTTAGAACTCGAGCCGACATGAAATACTCCAAATTCTAATGATCTGTATATACGGTCACTGGGTGTGTAGCTCCTTTAAGAAAATGATGCCACTCTTGGAAAGAATCCACTATAGCAAGAAGTTTCTTATCGTGGATCTCATAATTGATTTCAACAGCAGAGAACTTTTGAAAATAGAATGCAACCTGATGGAGCTTCTTGTCTTCTCCCATTTGTAAAAGTACAGCTCTCAAAGCAAAATCCGAAGCATCAGTTTCTAAATAAAAGGCCTTTGTAAAGTCTGGATGTACCAAGATTGGAGTCGTAGTAAATGCGGTCTTCAAGGCTTGAAACGCCTTCTCCGCTAGAGGTCCCCATTCCAGCTTATCCTTGCATTTCAACCGAGTGAGAGGAGCAAAAATTTGAGAGTAATTCTTGATGAAGATCCGATAGAAGTAGGCAAAGCCAAAAAAGCATTATACGTCTCTCACCGTCTTCGAAACCTCCCAGAATACGATTGCTTCTACCTTCTTGGGGTCCATCTTCAAGCCTTCCATTGTCGTGTTGTAACACGAGTATACAGTGAAAATAAAAAGAAAGGGGAATTTTATTAATATTCAGTTACCTCGAATATTGGGAACAACGACCAACTCCTGTACAAATACTGAGTGGCCAGGTTCAGTCACCCCGTTACAGTGAACCGGGGCATACTGAAATGCTCCATTCAATTCCAATAACAGGAGTCAGTAGGAAGAGAAGGACCAATTCACACGACGGGTTTGAAGAGCCAATTGGATCCAATTTCGAGAATCCAATCCAGATCTTCTTACCCAATATGAGACCTGAATTGGCCGGTCAACCCAATGCAATCTAATTACGGGAAATCCAGGTCTTACTACGGGTCTTAGCCAATCTGATGTGAGGACCAATTTGACCCAATTATGCGAACATTTAGGTTACTACGGGCATCTTTCCCAATATGGGACCTGAATTGGTCGGACGACTCAATGTGGACCCGAGTACGGGGTTTCGATTTTGTTTCAGGCTGTCCTATTCTCTGTGTCATTTCAGGGAACGTTGTTTGCGGTAAATGGATCACTTAAAGGTAAAAACGGAGGAGAAGGCCTTGATGACGTGAGCCAATTTCGGATCTAAGCTCTGACGGCGGGAGCCAATTTTGGATCCAAGACGGAAGATTGAAGGAATTCAAGAGGATAAGGTTAGGGGGAGAATAAGTTTGAAGGGGAATCAGTTTTTAGGGGGGTTTTTTTTTTTTTTTTAGATCAGAGATCAGGGGGGGTTTTTTTTTCTCTGGGAATCGGGGGGAGCTAATTTTCAAGCTTTTGCAAGGTTACTAGTTTGGTTTTCATTGGAGGTTTTTGGAGATCAAGGGGATTAGAGAGAGGAGCTTCATACTTCGGGTCGGGGAAGGAAAGACATAGAATTTGGATTTTTTTCTTCGTAGAGTTTTGGGAAGACTGAGGCAATCGCTGTTAAAGTCAGTATTGTAATGGTGAATCGGAATTTTTAATGAAGTGGGTTTGAATACTCTTGACTGTTTTGTGAAATCAAGTTACGTCTATGATTGAAGGATTAAAAGGGTGTCTATAGGATTGAGTATGCGGAGTGAATGAAATTTATTGGATTAATCTAACAAGACAGTCAATGGATACAAGATCGTAAGTACAAAGCGGTATTGAAGATTAACAGTTTGGGTTGTTCGGGGTTCTCTGTAACGTCTAGAGACCTACCGGCTGGGGCAAAAAGGACTTCGATAAGTAGTCGAAGAGCATCCGTATAGATTTACGGTACATTGTTGCAGTCGTTTATATTCCAGCAGTCAAAACTGATAGACTGCTTGACTATCGGCGAATCTCCATACTACCTTCTACAGCCAGACGCCCGGCGCGTTCTCGAGCAGAAAAGCACGTAATACGACAAAAAGTGGTGAACCCGACGTGAAAGCTTGAGGTGGAAGGTATTGGATTTCGGTTGATTTTATCTTTATTTTTATGGAAAACGAAAATAAAAATTTTGATGGATTTTTGGGAAGAGTTTCTGGTGGGGAGACTTTTAAAGGACAAGATATGCACATGGATCTATCTATTGCTAGTTTGTTTCAAGCCTTCTCATTGTCAATGCAGCAACAGCAAAGCAATGATCGAAAGGAAGCTTTGGCAACCAAAGCATTGCAAGCAGTGGTCAATAAAATTGATCAATTTGATGGGAGGAATATTTCAAGGTATTTAAGATGTTATGTTCGTGAAATGGAATTAAATCGGGTTTCTTAGAAGAAAATGGTTGCACTATTTGGACTTGCCACGATACCGGAGATAAGAGACCACATTACATCGATTACGGATCGTTATGGGAATTCATGGGAGGATTTTTCACATGCATTGAAAGACGAATATTTCTTGGAAGATGCTGATCACGTTACTAAGAAGCTGTTTCTGGGATGGATTGAACGGCCCAATAAGAATTTGCAAGCAATAGAGCTACTAAGGGAATTTGAGAGGCAGTACTCTCAATTATCGAAGGTAGAAAAATTGACATTGGAGCCGAACAAAGTTGATCTATTTCTTCAAGCTGCTGATGGAGAATTGCAAGAGAAATTAGAACCCCTTCTTGAAGACAAAGAAGAAGATGAAGGATTGACAACGAAGTGGAAGAACGTTGAAGATGCGGTGGGGTTGCTTACAAAAAAAGAAAGGAGGAAGGATAGGAGCAATATTCCGAAAACAGTACAAGCACTCAAAGCTCCAGTACGTACAACACCACCAACAATGCCTACAGTTCAACCTTCGACATCCTTGTCAAAGAAAGCAGATATGGGTATGGAAGAAATTATACGAGGAATGCGAGATCTTCAAATCAAATTGGCAAGACTTGAAGAGAATACTTCTATAAACAATTCAAAGAATGTTTCAAAACAATGATATGTACAAAGATGCATTTGGTGTGATGATGCTTCACACACTAGAAAAGATTGCAATGAATTTAATAATATGATATGGCAGGGAATTATTTGCTGGAAAGATGGGAAGATAGCATTGAAAGATAGGGAGGATCTTCTTCAAACCAATTTTGGCAAGGGAGGAATGAGAGCATTGGTTCAAGATTACTTAAAGGAGCATGAAACAGTAGTACGAGAAAGTGCAAGTTATGGTGCTAGAGTAGATGATGAAATTGGTGGAAGTACGGAAACTAGTGAGTTTTGGGCTTCTGCCGTTTCTACAATGCAAGAAGGGAAATTACCTCGAGAAGCGTTATTGAGAACTGCAGCTACAATATGAGGTAGAACAGGTTGGGAGGATCCTGTTGAGTCTCTTTCAGTTCATGCATATATTGCTAAGAGCCAACATGAAGCTTTGATGGAAGAAAAAAGACAAGGAAATTTTGATGATACTAGAGAAGGAAATTTTTTTAAGAGGCAAACTCGAGGAGAGAAGGCTCGGGAGGCAGCTTCACAAGAATTACCTGTAAAGGATACCTCAGCATCATTGGGAGAAAAAACAACAGAGACAAAAGATAAGGGCAAATCAATTGCTTATAAACTACTTTCTGACATTGAAGCGGCAACAAATTTGAAAGGGGTGTTGGAAGAACGTATATTAAACGCTAAGGTGGAATTCACATTGAAAGAAGTCTTGGAAATTGTAAAGAAGGAGTTTCATGATGTTATCATTGACAGCATTAAGCGAAAGAGGTAATTAATGGGCGAAACTGGAATGAGTCATGCTATTGATGCAAGAATATGTAGAGATGAAGAAGAGGTTGATATTGGTTACAAGCAACCAACAAATGAAAAGAATGGGTATAATCAGCGAGTACATTTCGAAGATTCTAGTGACAAGGAAATGAAAACTTTGAGCCATTATACTCGAAAGCATTGGGCAAGGGCAACTACTAAGGTATTGGTGAAGGTAAGAGATATAGAAGAACCAATAGTTGCTTTGGTCGACCATGGTTCTGAAATAAATCTCATGTCTAAAGATCCTTATAAGAAGCAAAAATGGCCAATTGATATGGAACATGGATGGGCAATACGAGCAGCTAATAACACACGGGGCGAATTATATGGAGCTTGTCCAGATGTCAAAATTCGGATTGGGGACGTTGCGACGGAGCAACATTTCTTCGTTCAAGATACAACGTCTTATTCGTTGATTTTAGGACAACCTTATATCACGGCAACACGGATGGAAACAAAAGTACTTGACGATGGTTCTGCTTATGCAAGGATACGGAGCGAAGATGGGAGGAAAGCTGTACAATTTCTAACAGTACCTCCTAACCATGAACGGAATCGAGATAGGTTGAGGGAGAAACCATTGCCAAAGATTGTTGAAGGATTTAAGGATTTTGGGGAGGTACCACTGTAAAGCGAGATTATGGAGGTACAAAAGAGGAGGTACTCCCGCGAGATGAAGGTGCCTTTGATGCGAGTTTTATTGGTATATTGGAGAATGGAAATATTATGTATAAGAAAGTTGATGATTTTAAAAGAAAAGAAAGAAAAAGATTATATAATATTGAAGGAAAATTACGCAAGATAGGTACATTACAAGATGATGAGAGGATTTTAGGTGTTTATGAAGAAAATGGACTGGAAGATTCATTGGAATTGATTACATCTATTGGGTTAGGGGATAATGATAAGATTGTTGAGATTCATTCAAGAGAGGTTTATACCATGCTTGAATCTTTTCAAGCACCAGAAGTCACAGTAGAGACGAGATATAAAACGGCAGATAAGAAGATAAAGCCTGTTGCCGGACCATTACCAGAGGATTCTAAAGAACAAATGGGAGAAGCATCAAAAGAAGCAAGTTTAAGAGATCCAATGAGTATTGGACATCAGTTTACTGAAGAGACTTTTGAAGAATTGAAGATTGGTTCTGATGGTTCTTTATTGCCGGAGGAAATTACTTGCTTCAAAAAGATGTTGGCTAAACAAGGTAGATCGTTTGCCTTCGAATCTCATGAAATTGGGTGTGTGGATCCAAATATTATAACACCTATGGTTATATTCACTGTACCGCATGTACCTTGGAATCTAAGACCGATTCCAGTACCAAGGGTACATTTACCTAAATTGGTGGAACTATTAAAAGAAAAGATAAAGATGAAAATATTGGAACCTACATTTGCGCCGTATTCTAGTCGATGGTTTACGGTACCTAAGAAGAATGGGTCACTACGGTTTATTCAAGATATGCAGCCAGTGAATGTTGTAACTGTCAGGAATGCAGAAATTGGACCTATTGTGGATGAATTTGCTGAGGCGTTTGTTGGAAGGGCGATCTATTCAATGGGTGATTTGTATTCAGGTTATGATCAATTTCAACTTGTCGAAGGAAGTAGAGATATAACAACGATGAGGATACCGCTTGGATTGGTTAGAATGTGCACTCTTCCTCAAGGCGCGACCAACTCAGTTGCGCATATGATGAATGAGATGAATAAGGTATTGAGAGATTTTATTCCGAAAAAGACTATGCCTTTTCTGGATGATGTTCCTATAAAAGGGTGCAGAGAAGGAGACAAGGATGAAACTTTAGATACGAGGGGATGTCGTAGATATGTTGTTGATCATATACAAGATTGTGAAAAGATTTTAACTCGACTTGGAGAAGTTCATCTTACATTATCAGGTATGAAGTCCGTATTTGGAGTACGAGAGGTTGTAATTGTTGGACATTTATGTGGATCTTACGGAAGAAAACCAGATCCGACTAAAGTTGATGCAATTGGAAGGATGAAAGAGGATTGTGATTCTTTAACAGAGGTTCGCAGGTTTTTGGGTGCATGTGTATTTTATCGAATTTGGATCCCTCATTTTGCTCACATAGTGGATCCATTATATGAATTGTTACGCAAGGGTTATCGATTTAAATGGGAAGAAAGGCATATTCAGGCAATGCAAAGATTGAAGAAATTATTGATGTCACCTCCAATATTGAGGAAGGTTGATTATAAGTGCAATAGACCAGTGATTCTTACTGTGGACGCTAGTCCAATTGCCATTGGATGGGTTGTGGGTCAAGATGATTCAAATGGGAGTAGATTTGCAGTTCGATTTGAGGCTAAAGTTTTAAGTATTCATCTGCGTGCATATTTGCAAGTCAAAAGAGAACTTTGGGGAGTCGTTTCGGCTATGAAAGCTAAAAAGGACTATTTGATTGGGGCAGTAGTAGTAATTGAAACAGATTGCTTGCCATTGCTTGGAATGATTATTAACTGTTCAACGCCAGATATTGCAATGTTGAGATGGATTGCTTAAATTAAGTCACTAAATTCAGAATTTAAGCATATCACTGGGAAGGACAATTTAGTAGCAGACATGCTATCTCGAGCAAGATACGAGAGGGAGGACGAAATGGTTGAAGACATTGATGATGTCGGATTGAAATTCTATTCAATATCAAATCTCAAGAGAGAAGACAAGCTATTTGTTGAAGAATCTTATGAAGGAGAATTATTGGATGTTGGTCATTATTTGAATACCTTGACTAAGCAGGGGAATTGGTCTACAGAAAAATTCAAACAAATAAGAAAAAAAGCATATGGATTTTTACTTCGAGATGGATTCTTATGGAAGAGACCAAAGAAAGGAATTGGGATGCCACAGCGAGTGATAGGCAAAAAAAAAGAAAGACTAAAATTATTAAAGGGGTTTCATGATAATTTATGGGCAGGGCATAGAGGAATCTGGGCTACTTTTGCTAAACTCAAGGAACGATATTGGTGGAAAAATATGTATCGAGATGTGCTCTCATTTGTAGAGTCATGTGAAATCTGTCAATCGTATTCTAATATCCGACATCGAGATGGTCTTCATCCTACGTATCCTCTGGCTATTCATTTTAAATGGGTTGTTGATTTGGTTATTATGCCGGTTGGGTTATGGCAGATGAGATATTTGGTTTTAGCTCGTGAAGATTTATCAAATCAAGTAGAAGGAAGAGCATTGAGGACAAAATCTACAGAGGGGATTTGTAGGTTTTTGCTTGAAGATGTCATTTGCCATTACAGGTGCGTAGAAAAAATCACTGCAGATCGTGGAGAATTAAATGCACAAGAAGCTCGTAAGTTCTTTGAAAGATGTGGAGTTAAACTATCACTGACTACTGCTTATAATCCAGAAGGGAATGTAAAAAGCGAACGTGGTCACCCACCGATTGTGAAAGCATTGGTTAAAGCTTGTAATGGGAAAGTTAAAGAGTGGCCACGGCTTTTGTCATTTGCATTATGGGCTGATCGAACAACACATAGCTCGGTGACAGGATATATGCCAGTAGAACTTATGACAGGTCAAAAACCAATTATGCCGATTGAAGAAAAGGTACTTACTTGGAGTATGCTACCATGGGAAGATGGATTGACAAGAGAAGAACTTCTGGCTATTAGGATTCGACAATTGGAGCAAAGAACGGAAGATGTCCAGATAGCATTGGGAAGGTTAAAAAGAGCAAGGTTATAAAACAAGGCGCGATTCGATAAGCAACATCGATTGAGATCAAATGCAATCGAGGAAGGTGACTGGATACTTGTTTATGACAATAGTCTGGATAATCAACATAATACTTTGCGGAAATTCTCAAAACGTTGGTTTGGACCATATGTGGTAACGACTGTTCATGATAATGCGACTTACTCATTACGGGAGTTAGATGGTACAAAATTGAAAATACCAATTGCAGGGAAGCGAGTAAAAATATTTAAACGAAGACACGCAGAGATGAATATGGAAGACCTTAATGAAGGTATAGAGATTCCGCAGCAAGAAGATGAAAGTGATTTGGATAATGAAGGTGACGAAGACAAACTGGACAAAGACGTAGAGGATATATTTTGAAGCAAACAGCAATTGGGTAAATTGGTACATACCGGAGGATGCACAGGTTCAGAGGGGGTGGATGTCGTGTTGTAACACGAGTATACAGTGAAAATAAAAAGAAAGGGGAATTTTATTAATATTCAGTTACCTCGAATATTAGAAACATCGACCAATTCCTATACAAATACTGAGTGGCCAGGTTTAGTCACCCCGTTACAGTGAGCCGGGGCATACTGAAATGCTCCATTCAATTCCAATAACAGGAGTCAGTAGGAAGAGAAGGACCAATTCACACGACGGGTTCGAAGAGCCAATTGGATCCAATTTCGAGAATCCAATCCAGGTCCTCTTACTCAATATGAGACCTGAATTGGCCGGTCAACCCAATGCAATCTAATTACGGGAAATCCAGGTCTTACTACGGATCTTAGCCAATCTGATGTGAGGACCAATTTGACCCAATTATGCGAACATCCAGGTTACTACGGGCATCTTTCCCAATATGGGACTTGAATTCGTCGGACAACTCAATGTGGACCCTAGTACGAGGTTTCGATTTTGTTTCAGGCTGTCCTGTTCTCTGTGCCGTTTCATGGAACGTTGTTTGCGGTAAATGGATCACTTAAAGGTAAAAACGGAGGAGAAGGCCTCGATGACGTGAGCCAATTTCGGATCTAAGCTCTGACGACGGGAGCCAATTTCGGATCCAAGACGGAAGATTGAAGGAATTCAAGAGGATAAGGTTAGGGGGAGAATAAGTTTGAAGGGGAATCAGTTTTTAGGGGGGTTTTTTTTTTTTTTTAGATCAGAGATCAGGGGGGGTTTTTTTTTCTCTGGGAATCGGGGGGAGCTAGTTTTCAAGCTTTTGCAAGGTTACTAGTTTGGTTTTCATTGGAGGTTTTTGGAGATCAAGGGGATTAGAGAGAGGAGCTTCATGCTTCGGGTCGGGGAAGGAAAGACATAGAATTTGGATTTTTTTCTTCGTAGAGTTTTGGGAAGACTGAGGCAATCGCTGTTAAAGTCAGTATTGTAATGGTGAATCGGAATTTTTAATGAAGTGGGTTTGAATACTCTTGACTGTTTTGTGAAATCAAGTTATGTCTATGATTGAAGGATTAAAAGGGTGTCTATAGGATTGAGTATGCGGAGTGAATGAAATTTATTGGATTAATGTAACAAGACAGTCAGTGGATACAAGATCGTAAGTACAAAGCGGTATTGAAGATTAACAGTTTGAGTTATTCGGGGTTCTCTGTAATGTCTAGAGACCTACCGGCTGGGGCAAAAAGGACTTCGATAAGTAGTCGAAGAGCATCCGTATAGATTTATGGTACATTGTTGCAGTCGTTTATATTCCAGCAGTCAAAACTGATAGACTGCTTGACTATCGGTGAATCTCCATACTACCTTCTATAATCAGACGCCCGGCGTGTTCTAGAGCAGGAAAGCACGTAATACGACACGGTAGTCGCAACGAATCCCAAAAACTCCATCTCTATTTGGTGAAATAAACACTTCTGCAACTTGGCATATAGTCCACGCTTATGTAGTTTTTCTAAGACCAAATGAACGTGCTTTTCATGCTCTTCCTCATTTTTGGAGAATATCAAAATATCATCCAAATAGATGATAACAAAATCATCAAGGTACTCTCGAAAAATATCATTCATCATATGTTGAAAGACCGCTGGAGCATTGGTAAGATCAAAGGGCATGACATTATACTCAAAGTGGCCATACCTTGTACGGAACGCTGTCTTCCACTCATCTCTTTCCTTGATTCGTACGAGGTTGTAGGCTCCCCTTAGATCAATTTTTGTAAAGATCCTTGCACGTCCAAATTGTTCTAAGAGACCAAAAATCAAGGGTAACAGGTAACGATTCTTCTTTGTTACCTTGTTGAGGCCTCAATAGTCCATGCACATCCGCAATGAGCCATCTTTCTTCTTCACAAATAAGATAGGTGCTCCAGTTGACAATTTTGAATGACGGATGAAGTTCTTGGCTAGATTCTTGTCGATGTACTTTCGCAACTCTGCCAACTCCGTCTGCGATAGATTGTAGATTGGGCCAAAAGGCGGTTGTGCTCCTTCCTGTAAGTCTATGGCACAATCATATGGTCTGTGTTCCGGTAGCATGTCGCCATTTTTCTTTTGAAACACATCTTTAAAATCCTTATATTGCTCCGGTATACTTGCTGTCGAGATCTTCTTCCCAGTAGTTGGAGGCGCATAAATGACTGACGGTGTGCCTTCCTTGGATGATCTTATAAACGCTCTTGCTCTAATAAATAAGGATTTCTCTATTCGGGGTTTTCTACTAGGCTTGCTCTTGGGTGGTTTTGTAGGAAAGGTCATCTTTCACAACTTCCAATCTATAGATGGATTATGCTTTTCTAACTAGGAAAGACCAAGAATAACAGAATTTGATGGAGTTCTAATAATATTGAAAATAATATGACTACTATGGCCCTTAAACGTCACTTCTATAGGTTCTGATTCATGGGTGATACTACCAGATAATAAAGGTCGCCCATCTATGACCTCAACGTGAACAGGTTTGGATTTTTGTACTAAAGAAATCTTATGATGCTTCACAAATTCTTCGTCTAAGAAACAAGCAGATGCTCCTGAATGTAATAATGCTAAGGTTCTTAGTTTCTGAGGGCCAATAAGCAAAGGAATTGTAAAACAAAGGGTAAGTTGAGCGAAAAGAAAGGAACTTGGTTGTTGTTGCGATATTTCACTGTCCTGTCGCACGGTTCCTATTGTGGTTGGGCATCCTCGTTTTCCTGAATAAACGTGCTCCTAGTCTTGATAATACGTTGATTTTACTTCTTGAGGCAGTTTCCAACTTTGTGGCCTTCTTCACCGCAATATGTCACGGACATACATATAATTACCTATATGAATAGATAAAAGTATGTAAAAGTAGGTTAATTGTGTAATATCTTCTAGAGAAGCTTCTTAGAAGCTTCATAGACGCTGCTTTGACTTTATAGGAGTCTATAGTTGACTTTTAGGTTAGAAACTTGGTCAACAAGTTAGCCATGTGCCACGCATGTTGGAAGCTTAAAGAACAAGCTAACTACGTGGTCCATCCATAGAAAACTTGCCTTGCAAGCAAAGGCATGTGGCCTAGAAAGTCAACATATATTGGAGGTCTTATAGAACATCGCCACGTGGCTTCTAGTTAGATAGTATATATAGAGGCAAGAGTGAAGCCCTCTTCACTCTTGTCAACTCTTTTCTTGCTTCTAGTCTAGTTTCAAGGGTCTCTAGTTTTCTTGTATTTTGGCAATAGCCATTCCAGTTTCTTTCTTAATATACATATTTCTATTTTGTCCTATTTCTTTTTTGAGAAAAGTCTCACTTACTCTTTAGCTTTCATCGAGTTCTTATCCTTGACAGATTGACAAGAGTACACTTACAATATCAGAGCTTTGTCTTTTCTTGATTAAGAGTGGATTACCCCTTTTTCTTGATAAGACATAAGCGCATTAGAAGTTGCGGATTACCCTCTTTTAAACTGATATTGTTCTTAGTATTTTCTTTGTTATCAATTCCTCTCTTCTATTTTGAGCGTTATTAGACATCTTCTCTTTTCTAAGTCCTACTATGGCAGAGCTTGTTGAAATGAAGAGTGCAATGGCACAGATGCAAGAACAATTGAGGGAGTTAATGCTTGCGATGCATCAACTCAATTTACCACCACAAGGAGCAACAAGAATGGTAGGAAGTGAAGATATAGAGATGATTGGGGCTGCTTCAACATCTGCACCAAACCATGTCCCTTCTCCCAGAATGGAACACCCTTCGAGTGTTAGAGAACCGAGAGTTGCCTTGCCCGAGAAGTTTGATGGTACCAGATCCAAGTTTCGAGGATTCATCAATCAGGTCCAACTAGTGATTGAACTTCAACCCCAGAGCTATCCAACTCCAGGGTCACAAGTAAGATTCATTGGTACACTTCTTTCAGGTTCAGCATTGTCATGGTTTTCATCTTTTCTTGAACGACGAGATTCAATATTGGATAATCTGGAGGCTTTTTTGGCGGAGTTTCGATCCATGTTTGGAGAACATGATGCAATTCGTGTTCCAACCAACAAGATCCATATTTTGCGACAAGGCAATCGATCAGTAACATTATATGCTTCACAATTTCGACAACTTGCAACTGATATCAAGTGGGATGATGCCGCACTTGTGAGTCAATTTCTCTACGGATTACAATATGAGGTAAAGAAATTGATGCTTAATTTATCTGATCCTCAAACATTGAGTCAAGCAATTGACTTTGCTGTGAAGTGTGACAATCGACTTTTTGAATTTCGATCCGAGAGTCGCACAAGTGGGCCTAAACGTTACTACAATTCAATGGCAACACCGACGTCTCCTCAACACATACCTTCAGAAGTAGAGGATATGCAAATTGATGCGGTATGTTTCAAACCTCTTACTGAGCAAGAAAAGTCTTGTCGTCGACAAGAAGGATTGTGCTTATATTGTGGAGAACCTAAGCACACTGCTCAACATTGTCCAAAGAAGCGACGTAACTACAAAATGAGGAGTACGGCTGTCAAAGAAGACAGTATGTCGGAAAACGAGTACGTCCAGCTACAATAGGGACCGTGCGGCTGGAATCTTGTACAACTTCTAATAAAGGTCCTATCCTCTCCTCAGAACCATCTCCTTGTTTTATAATAGATGTGCGTTTAGGACCTAATAATTACAAAGCCTCTGCCTAGGTAGATTCAGGAGCCACATCTTGTTTTTTAGATGAAGAATTTGCTAGAGGTCATAGAATATCATTAATACAAAAAACTAAACCTGTACACGTAGAAGTCATAGATGGTCGTCCGTTGTCTTCTGGAGATGTAACTCACGAAACACTTCCTGTAGATGTAGTAATAAATGGTCATAGTAGTTGCGTAATTTTTA
Source organism: Physcomitrium patens (assembly GCF_059467195.1). Classification (NCBI taxonomy): domain Eukaryota; kingdom Viridiplantae; phylum Streptophyta; class Bryopsida; order Funariales; family Funariaceae; genus Physcomitrium; species Physcomitrium patens. Next base: position 17,623,630 of record NC_143418.1, read on the forward strand.
ATATAATTAGATCTCCCTCTAATCCAGTAATTTTAGGCTTATCATGGTTAGAAAAGTATAATCCTCGAATAGATTGGATTTCTCGTAAACTTGATTTTCCTCAGAGCATTAGTAACAGTTCTATTAACCAAGTAAAAAACCATGAGTCTAGTATAGTAAAACTCGCACCTATAGGTGCAAAAGCATTTATACACGCAGCAAAAGAAGGATCAACTTTTGCTATTTATGCTGCACCTATTTCTGAAAGCGTAAAGACTTCAAGTGGCATTCCAAGTCAATATCAGGATTATCAAGACGTTTTTGAGAAAAAGAATGCAGATATTCTTCCTGAGCATCGCCCATACGATTGTTCAATCGATCTCAAGGAAGGAACTCAGCCACCATTTGGACCAATTTACAGTTTATCGCAAGATGAGTTGGCTGAACTCAAGACATATATTGACGAGAATTTAGCGAAGAATTTCATACGCCATTCAAAATCTCCAGCAGGAGCTCCAATTCTATTCGTAAAGAAAAAAGATGGATCTTTACGAATGTGTGTTGACTATCGAGGACTCAACAAGATCACAATCAAGAACAGGTATCCATTACCTTTGATATCAGGACTCCTTGACCAGTTAAATCAAGCTAAGATTTATACAAAAATAGATCTAAGAGGAGCATATAATCTAGTACGGATCAAAGAAGGAGATGAATGGAAGACTGCGTTTCGAACCAGGTACGGGCATTTTGAATATAATGTCATGCCTTTTGGACTCACGAATGCACCAGCTACTTTTCAACATCTCATGAATGATGTATTTCGTGAATTCTTAGACAATTTTGTCGTCTGCTACCTAGACGATATCCTGATTTATTCTAAGAATGTTGAAGAACATGAAATACATGTTCGTCAAGTATTACAAAAACTCAGAGATGCAGGATTGTATGCCAAGATGGAAAAGTGTGTATTTCACACTACTCAAGTTGACTTTTTAGGATACATCATTTCAAATGATGGTCTTATGATGGATTCTAAGAAAGTCCAAACAATCATGGATTGGAAGATTCCAAAGACTGTAAGAGATGTCCAATGTTTCTTGGGATTTGCCAATTACTATCGGATCTTCATCAAAGACTTCTCACGAGTTGCAGCTCCACTTACACGCTTGACTAGTAAAGATAAATTCTAATGGAATCAAGAAGCGGAAGCAACATTTGAAGCCTTGAAGACATCGTTTGTCTCTGCACCAGTCTTATATCGTGTTGACTTTTCCAAGGCATTTTTTATGGAATCAGACGCATCGGATTTTGCCTTGGGTGCAGTTTTATCACAAATGGGAACAGATGACAAACTTCATTTGATAGCTTTTCATTCAAGAAAATTCTCAGCAGCCGAGATCAATTATGAGATCCACGATAAAGAACTTCTTGCAATCGTGGATTCTTTTCAAGAATGGCGTCATTATCTAGAAGGTGCTTCTAGTCCAGTCATTGTGTATACAGATCACAAGAACCTCGAGTATTTCATGTCAGCACGTGTGTTGAATCGTCGTCAAGCTCGTTGGAGTATGTCTTTGTCAAGATTCGACTTCATTATCACTTATCGGCCAGGAAAACAACAAGGTTTGTCCGATGCCCTATCTAGACGTTCTTATTTTGCACCAAAAGAAGGAGATGCAGCTTTTGAGCAACAAAGAACGGTCCTCTTGAAACCGGAGCAATTTCATCTCCGAGCAGTGAAATCAACATTGACTGTTGATTCAACTTTTCTCAAGCAAATCCAGTCCAGTATGTCCTCAGACCCTCTTGTTCATGATATCGAGAATAATTCTTCCAAGTCTCATGATTCTTCTAAGTTCGAGTTCAAGAATAATCTATTATATTTTGAAAGACGTCTATATGTTCCAGAAGGAAAAGCACGTTTGCGTGTTCTTCAAGCACGTCATGACTTTCCAGCAGCAGGGCACTTTGGATATAATAAGACTTTAGAACTCATATCAAGAGATTTTTGGTGGCCACAAATGTGGAAGTCAGTCAAAGACTTTGTACAATCATGTGATATTTGTTCAAGATCAAAAATCCCTCGACATCGACCTTACGGACTTCTTCAGCCATTACCTATACCAGAACAACCATGGTCTTCTGTTTCTATGGATTTCATCACAGATCTTCCAAGCTCAAGATCTTATGATTCTATATTTGTGATAGTAGATCGTTTCACCAAGATGGCACATTTTATGCCATGTACAAAATCTATCACAGGTGAAGAAACAGCTAAGCTTTTCATTGATAATATCTATCGCTATCATGGATTGCCTAAAGATATCATATCGGATAGGAGAACTCAATTTGTGTCGAGATTTTGGAGGACTCTTTTCAAGATTTTAAAAGTGGACATAAAGCTATCTTCAGCTTTCCATCCTCAAACTGATGGACAAACAGAGCGCGTAAACCAAGTCTTGGAACAGTATTTAAGGTGTACCATCAACTACCAACAAGATGATTGGACAAACCTTCTGCCATTGGCAGAGTTTGCTTATAATAATACGGTACATTCCTCCACGCAACAAACACCTTTCTTTGCCAATTATGGCTATCATCCACGACTTGATACTTTTGATTTTTCAAAAGTTGATAATCCTGCAGCAGAAGATATGGCAAATCGGTTGTCAGAGTTACATGCAATAATGAAGGCGCAGTTGAAGAAAGCTCAAGAACGACAAAAGATAAATGCAGATGTATATCGTAAAGAGCAACCACAACTCAACGTGGGTGATAAGGTATGGCTACTTTGTCGCAATATCAAGACCACTCGACCTTGTGACAAATTGGACTATCGTAGGCTTGGCCCCTTTTCTGTTTCTGAACAGATCAACCCAGTTGCATATCGGTTACATCTACCGGAGTCAATGAAGATCCATCCTGTATTCCACGTGTCTCTTCTTGAACCATATAAGACAGTGGATATACAAGGAAGAAGACAAATGCCACCGCCTCCTATAGAAGTAGATAATAATGAAGAATTTGAGGTGGAAGAGATATTAGACTCAAGGCGGCGCCGAAATAAGCTGGAATATCTTGTTCATTGGTGCGGATATGATATTAGTGAGCGCACATGGGAGCCATCCAGGAATCTAGCAAATGCATCAGCTAAAGTCAAAGTTTTTCATCAACGACATCCATCAAAACCAAGATGAAAACCTCTCTTTTTAAAGAGACAAGATTGAGGAAGTTATGAAGGCCTCAACAGTGATCAAATAACAGGGTGGTCTTCTCGCCCTGGAATGGGACACTATCGATGGCTAAGAGGACCCATCAACTATCTTCGAAGAGAACAAAGATCAGAGTATGTAGCAAATACAATTCGCCGCATATTAGATTTTCTCAATATATAATCACCGCTCCTCGTGGAACTCGTCCCTAGAAGGGGGGGTAATGTCACGGACATACATATAATTACCTATATGAATAGATAAAAGTATGTAAAAGTAGGTTAATTGTGTAATATCTTCTAGAGAAGCTTCTTAGAAGCTTCATAGACGCTTCTTTGACTTTATAGGAGTCTATAGTTGACTTTTAGGTTAGAAACTTGGTCAACAAGTTAGCCATGTGCCACGCATGTTGGAAGCTTAAAGAACAAGCTAACTACGTGGTCCATCCATAGAAAACTTGCCTTGCAAGCAAAGGCATGTGGCCTAGAAAGTCAACATATATTGGAGGTCTTATAGAACATCGCCACGTGGCTTCTAGTTAGATAGTATATATAGAGGCAAAAGTGAAGCCCTCTTCACTCTTGTCAACTCCTTTCTTGCTTCTAGTCTAGTTTCAAGGGTCTCTAGTTTTCTTGTATTTTGGCAATAGCCATTCCAGTTTCTTTCTTAATATACATATTTCTATTTTGTCCTATTTCTTTTTTGAGAAAAGTCTCACTTACTCTTTAGCTTTCATCGAGTTCTTGTCCTTGACACAATATAAGCATAGACCTTCCTCCATACGCCGCTTTTTTTCTTCTAGAGTAAGGGATTTGACACGTACCACATCAATTTACATGTCTTCTACCTCTGAATATGAATTCACGCTGCTTGCCAACATAGTTGGGGCGTTGCAAATCATATGTTGTCTTGAACGTTGGACTTGGCAGCGTTGGAATAGGTGGTTATCGTACTTCATAGCTTGGCTAATAGCTTCGTTGAGCGTTTGCAGATCAGGAAGAGTTAACAGCAAATCCTTCACATCGTCTCTTAAACCCCAATAGAATTGACTCATCAACGCTTCTTTGTCCCAATTGATGTCGTATGTTAATTGCCTGAAGTCCGATGCATAGACTGATGTAGAGCGCATCTCTTGTCGTAGTGACTGGATCTTTGTTGTAGCCCATCGAACCTTGTCGTGTTCACCAAATGCTTTCGCAAACGCCTCCAAAAAGGTTTCAAAGTTTTTTAGTATGGACAATCGTTTCTCAAACAAAGGAGCAAACCATGATAGAGCTTGTCTTGTAAGTAAGGTTCCAACAAGCCCAACACGTGACTCCTCCTTTGGATAGCGTTCGAGTTGTAAAACTGTTATCGACCTGATTTGGTTGATGAATCCTCGAAACTTGGAACACATACCATCGAACTTGTTTGGAAGGTTAATTCGGGGCTCCTTATGTTGTAGAATCAACGGTGCTTGTCGAACTTGAGGCAAAGTTGCTTCTCCAAGTGAAGAAGTTTGAGGCTGGTGCAACCTAGATTGTGCCATCCCAGATGCTCCATCATTATAAAGCCTTGCCACGACTCCTTCAATCTCTGCAGTTCTTTGCGATAACGTAGCGAGGGCATTCATGATAGCATGCAACTTAGACTCCAAACTTTTTGTCATACTAATGTCTTGACCCCCGACCATTCTAAGAGAAGAACAGAAATGACTGTACAAGAAGACAATATTGGTTTAGAAGAGGGTACTCCGCAACCTCTGAAATGCTTTAAGAGCTTCAAGAAAAGGGGTAATCCACTCTCTTCAAGAAGAATAAGACTCCAATATTGTAACAAAAGAAGTATCAGTTTAGAGGAGGGTAATCCTCAACATCTAAAATGCTAGTACACTTCCAAGCAGAGGGGTAATGCACACTCTAACAAAGAAGAAAGTAGCTCTGATATCTGAGGTGAATGAAGTCTCGACAAACTGTCACAAACACAGAAATACAGACTCGAGATCTAACAAGAATTTCAAGAAGAACTAGCAAGAACTAGATTAATCAGATGAGAACAACACCAGAGAGGTGAGCTAGAGCTCCAAAAGATGTGTTGTTGAGAGTGAAGAACTTTTCAGCCTCAATTCCAATATATACTCCTATTTAGGAAGCTTCTCAAGCTACTTCTATCAACTAAGAAGCTTCTAGAAGATTCCAGAGACTTGCTTCTAGAAGATTCTAGAAACTTATCTCTAGAAGGTTCTAAGGACTATGTGTCAAGGACAAGAACTCGATGAAAAAACAATTCAAACAAGTGAGCATTCACTCAAAGAGAGGTAACAAAATATATATAAACAAGTATATATATTGAAAGAGAAATTAGAATGGCTATTGCCAAAAGACAAGAAAACTAGAGACCCTTGAAACAGACAAGAAAGGAGTTGACAAGAGTGAAGAAGCCTTCACTCTTGTCTCTATATATACTATCTAACTAAGAGCTACGTGGCGACATTCTATAGGACCTTCAATATGTGTTGACTTTGTAGCGCGCATGCCTTGACTTACAAGGCAAGTTTTTCTATGTGTGGGCTACATAGTTAGCTTGATTTTTAAGCTAACAACATGTGAGGCACATGGCCAACTTGTTGACCACGTTTTTAATCCAAAAAGTCAATTAAAGACACCTATGAAGTCAAAGCAGCATCTACGAAGTTTCTAGGAAGCTTCTATATTAAATATTATATAATTAACTTACTTTTACCTACTTTTATTTACTTCTACCTATTTCTATATGTAATTATTAGCTTACATGATTATGGCCATGACATTACCCCCCCTTCTAGGGACGAGTTCCATGAGGAGCGATCATCATATGTTGAGGAAATCTATGATGCGACGAATTGTATTCGCCACATACTCTGATCTCTATTCTCTTCGAAGATGATTGATAGGGCCTCTCAACCATCGGTAGTGTCCCATACCAGGGCGGGAAGACCACCGAGTTATTTGATCATTGTTGAGGCCTTCGTAACTTCCTTCGAATAGAATATTTGGAACACCATCAGGAGTTGTTCCTACCTCTAGCAAAATCACCAAACATCGGGAGTCCCTTCCCAAATCGTGATACCAAACGCATTGTATCTCACCATCTATTCGAGGAAGAACATATCGTTCTTGAAGATCTTCATCTCGATTGCGTCGTCTTGAAGGTTGTGAAAATCATAATGTCTCGTCCAGCAAGTCAGTAAATGAAGGCTGTTGAGTTAAATCCGTTGGTTCTTGGTTCTCCATTTCTTGAGCGCCACTACTACAACGAAGCTACGAACAAGAATTGAAAGTAGAATGTTATCTTGCCTAGATGTTGTTTCTTTTTTAAAGAAGGTTTTTATTTTGATTTTGATGGATGTCGTCGATGAAAAGCCTCCATCGCCTTTGCTTCATTTGCAAGATTCTTCATTGGCTCCCATATGCGTTCACTAATAACATATCTGTACCAATGGACAAGATATTCTATTTTATTTTGACGTCGCCTTGAATCTAAGACTTCTTCTACTTCAAACTCTTCATTATTGTCCACTTCTATAAGAGGAGGTGGAGCTTGTCGTCTTCTTGGTATGTCCACTGTCTTGTATGGTTCAAGAAGAGACACGTGGAATACTGGATGGATTTTCATTGTCTTCGAAAGATGTAAACGATATGCAACTGGATTGATTTGTGCAAAAATAGAAAATGGTCCCATCCTTCGATAGTCTAACTTGTCACAAGGACGAGTGGTCTTGATATTACGACGAAGTAGCCATACCTTATCACCCACGTTGAGTTGTGGTTGCTCCTTACAATATACATCTGCGTTTATCTTTTGTCGTTCTTGAGCTTCCTTCAATTGCGCCTTCATTATTGCATGTAACTCTGACAACCGATTTGCCATATCTTCTGCTGTAGGATTATCAACTTTTGAAAAATCAAAAGCATCAAGTCGTAGATGATAGCCATAATTGGCAAAGAAAGGTGTTTGTTGCGTGGAGGAATGTACCGTATTATTATAAGCAAACTTTGCCAATGGCAGAAGGGTTGTCCAATCATCTTGTTAGTAGTTGATGGTACACCTTAAATACTGCTCCAAGACTTGGTTTACACGCTCTGTTTGTTCATTAGTTTGAGGATGGAAAGCCGAAGATAGCTTTATGTCAACTTTTAAAATCTTGAAAAGGGTCCTCCAAAATCTCGACACAAATTGAGTTCTCCTATCCGATATGATATCTTTAGGTAATCCATGATAGCAATAGATATTATCAATGAAAAGCTCAACTGTTTCTTCACCTGTGATAGATTTTGTACATGGCACAAAATGTGCCATCTTGGTGAAACGATCTACTATCACAAATATAGAATCATAAGATCTTGAGCTTGGAAGATCTGTGATGAAATCCATAGAAACAGAAGACCATGGTTGTTCTGGTATAGGTAATGGCTGAAGAAGTCCGTAAGGTTGATGAGGAGGAGTTTTTGATCTTGAACAAATATTACATGATTGTACAAAGTCTTTGACTGACTTCCACATTTGTGGCCACCAAAAATCTCTTGATATGAGTTCTAAAGTCTTATTATATCCAAAGTGTCCTGCAATTGGAAAATCATGACGTGCTTGAAGAACACGTAAACGTGCTTCTCTTTCTGGAACATATAGGCTTCCTTCAAAATATAATAGATTATTCTTGAACTCGAACTTAGAAGAATCATGAAACTTGGAAGAATTATTTTCAATATCATGAACAAGAGGGTCTAAGGATATATTGGACTGGATTTGCTTGAGAAAAGTTGAATCAACAGTCAATGTTGATTTCATTGCTCGGAGATGAAGTTGCTCTGGTTTCAAGAGGACCATTCTTTGTTGCTCAAAAGCTGCATCTCCTTCTTTTGGTGCAAAATAAGAACGTCTAGATAATGCATCGGACAAACCTTGTTGTTTTCCTGGCTGATAAGTGATAATGAACTCGAATCTTGACAAAGACATATTCCAACGAGCTTGACGACGATTCAACACGCGTGCTGACATGAAATACTCGAGGTTCTTGTGATCTGTATACACAGTGATTGGACTAGAAGCGCCTTCTAGATAATGAAGCCATTCTTGAAAGGAATCCACGATTGCAAGCAGTTCTTTATCGTGGATCTCATAATTCATCTCGGCTGTTGAGAATTTTCTTGAATGAAAAGCTATCAAATGAAGTTTGTCATCTGTTCCCATTTGTGACAAAACTGCACCCAAGGCAAAATCCGATGCGTCTGTTTCTATAAAAAATGTCTTAGAAAAGTCAACACGATATAAGACTGGTGCAGATACAAACGATGTCTTCAAGGCTTCAAATGCTGCTTCCGCTTCTTGATTCCATTGGAATTTGTCTTTATTAGTCAAGCATGTAAGTAGAGCTGCAACTCGTGAAAAGTCTTTGATGAAGATCCGATAGTAATTGGCAAATCCTAAGAAACATTGGACATCTCTTACCGTCCTTGGAATCTTTCAATCCATGATTGTCTGGACTTTCTTTGAATCCATCATGAGACCATCATTTGAAATGATATATCCTAAAAAGTCAACTTGAGTAGTGTGAAATACACACTTTTCCATCTTGGCGTACACTCCTGCATCTCTAAGTTTTTGTAATACTTGACGAACATATATTTCATGCTCTTTGACGTTGTTAGAATAGATGAGGATATCGTCTAGGTAGCAGACGACAAAATTGTCTAAGAATTCACGAAATACATCATTCATGAGATGTTGAAAAGCAGCTGGTGCAATCATGAGTCTAAAAAGCATGATATTATATTCAAAATGTCCGTACCTGGTTCAAAACGCAGTCTTCCATTCATCTCCTTTCTTGATTTGTACTAGATTATATGCTCCTCTTAGATCTATTTTTGTATAAATCTTAGCTTGATTCAACTGGTCAAGGAGTCCTGATATCAAAGGTAATGGATACCTGTTCTTGATTGTGATCTTGTTGAGTCCTCGATAGTCAACACACATTCGCAAAGATCCATCTTTTTTCTTTATGAATAGAATTGGAGCTCCTGCTGGAGATTTTGAATGGCATATGAAATTCTTCGCTAAATTCTCGTCAATATATGTCTTGATTTCAGCCAACTCATCTTGCGATAAATTGTAAATTGGTCCTAATGGTGGCTCAGTTCCTTCCTTGAGGTCGATTGTACAATCATATGGGCGATGCTCAGGAAGAATATCTGCATTCTTTTTCTCAAAAACGTCTTGATAATCTTGATATTGACTTAGAATGCCACTTGAAGTCTTTACGCTTTCAAAAATAGGTGCAGCATAAATAGCAAAAGTTGATCCTTCTTTTGCTGCGTATATAAATGCTTTTGCACCTATAAGTACGGGTTTTATTATACTAGATTTATAACTTTTTACTTGGTTGGTAGAACTATTAGTAATACTTTGGAAAAAGTCAAGTTTATGAGAATTCCAATCTATTCGAGGGTTATATTTTTCTAGCTAGGTTAAACCTAAAATAACTGGATTGGACGGGGATTAAATTATGTTAAAAGCTATGTAGCTAACATGACCGTTTATTGTTACTTTTATAGGGCGAGTTTCATGAGTGACATCTCCAGAAGACAAAAGACGGCCATCAATGACTTATACATGTACGGGTTTAGTTTTTTGTACAAAAGGTATTTTATGACTTTTAACAAATTGTTCATCTAAAAAACATGTTGAGGCTCCCGAATCTAATAAAGCAAAGGCTTTGTAATTCTTAGGTCCTAAATATAATTCTATTATAAAACAAGAAGAAGGTTTTGAGGAGAGGATAGGACGTTCTTTAGGAATTGTACAAGGTTCCAGTTGCACGGTCTTTATTGTACCTGGACGAATCTGTTTTCTGACATATTGTCTTCTTTGACCGCCGTACCCCTCATTTTATAGTTACGTTGTTTCTTTGGACAATGTTGAGCAGTGTGCTTAGGTTCTCCGCAGTATAAACACAATCCTTCTTGACGACGATGAATCTTTTCTTGCTCAGTTAGGGGTTTAAAATATACCGCGTCAATTTGCATGTCTTCTACTTTCGAATGTACGTTTGGCGAAGATGCTGATGTTGCCATTGAGTAATAACGTTGAGGTTCTCGTGTACGACTCTCGAATCAAAATTCAAAAAGTCGATTGTCACATTTTATCACAAAATTGATTGCTTGACTCAAAGTTTGAGGATCAGGTAAGTTGAGCATCAATTTCTTTACTTCGTATTGCAATCCATAAAGAATTTGATTGATGAGTGCAGCATCATCCCACTTGATGTCAATTGCAAGTTGTCGAAATTGTGAAGCATATATTGTTACTGAGCGATTTTCTTGTCACAGAATTCGGATCTTGTTTGTTGCAATACGAGTTGCATCGTGTTCACCATACATAGATCGAAACTCTGCCAAAAAAGCTTCTAAATTATCCAATATTGGATTTCGTTGTTCAAGAAAAGACGAAAACCACGATAATGCAGAACCAGAAAGTAGAGTGCCAATAAACCTGACTTGTGATCCTGGAGTTGGATAGCTTTGCGGTTGAAGTTCAATTACCAATTGTACTTGATTGATGAACCCTCGAAACTTTGATCTTGTACCATCAAATTTTTTGGATAAAGCAATTCTTGGTTCTCTAGTGCTTACAGGGTGTTGTACAATTGGAGAAGGAATGTGATTTGGTGCAGATGTTGAAGCAGCTCCGATCATCTCTATATCTCCACTTTCTGCTATTCTTGTTCTTTCCTGTGTTGGTGAATTGAGTTGATGCATCGCAAGCATTAACTCCCTCAATTGTTCTTGCATTTGTGCCATTGCACTCTTCATTTCAACAACCTCTGCCATAATGATACTAAGAAGAAAAATTTGTCTGATATTGCTCAAGACAAAAGAAAAAGAAAAGACTTGATAACAAAGAAGATACTAAGAACAATATCAGTTTAGAAGTGGGTAATCCGCAAACTTCTAATACGCTTATGTCTTGTCAAGAGAAAGGGGTAATCCACTCTCACTCAAGAAAAACAAAGCTCTAATATTGTAAGTGTACTCTTGTCAATCTGTCAAGGACAAGAACTCGATGAAAAAACAATTCAAACAAGTGAGCATTCACTCAAAGAGAGGTAACAAAATATATATAAACAAGTATATATATTGAAAGAGAAACTGGAATGACTATTGCCAAAAGACAAGAAAACTAGAGACCCTTGAAACAGACTAGAAGCAAGAAAGGAGTTGACAAGAGTGAAGAAGCCTTCACTCTTGTCTCTATATATACTATCTAACTAAGAGCTACGTGGCGACATTCTATAGGACCTTCAATATGTGTTGACTTTGTAGGGCGCATGCCTTGACTTACAAGGCAAGTTTTTCTATGTGTGGGCCACATAGTTAGCTTGATCTTTAAGCTAACAACATGTGTGGCACATGGCCAACTTGTTGACCACGTTTTTAATCCAAAAAGTCAATTAAAGACACCTATGAAGTCAAAGCAGCGTCTAGGAAGTTTTTAGGAAGCTTCCATATTAAATATTATAGAATTAACTTACTTTTACCTACTTTTATTTACTTCTACTTATTTCTATATGTAATTATTAGCTTACATGATTATGGCCGTGACACTATGTCCCTAACATTTTACTAGAGGTAGGAACAACTCCTGATGGTGTTCCAAATGTTCTATTCAAAGGAAGTTATGAAGGCCTCAACAATGATCAAATAACTGGGTGGTCTTCCCGCCCTGGTATGGGACACTATCGATGGTTGAGAGGCCCTATCAATCATCTTCGAAGAAAACAAAGATCAGAGTATGTGGCAAATATAATTCATCGCATTATAGATTTCCTCAACATGTGATGACCGCTCCTTGTGGAACTCGTCCCTAGAAGGGGAGGTAATGTCACATACTCATGTAAGCCAGTAATTACATATATAAATAGGTAGAAGTAAATAAAAGTAGATAAAAGTAAGTTAATTCTATAGTATTTGATATGGAAGCTTCCTAGAAGCTTTATAGATGTTGCTTTGACTTTATAGGTGTCTTTACTTGACTTTTTGGATTAGAAACGTGGTCAAGAAGTTGGCCATGTGCCACACATGTTGTTAGCTTGAAGATTAAGCTAACAATGTCGCCCACACGTAGAAAAACTTGCCTTGTAAGTCAAGGCATATGTCCTACAAAATCATCACTTATTGAAGGTCCTATAGAACGTCGCCACGTAGCCCCTAGTTAGATAGTATATATAGATACAAGAGTGACTCACTCTTGTCAAATCCTTTCTTGCTTCCAGTCTAGTTTCAAGGGTCTCTAATTTTCTTGTCTTTTGGCAATAGCCATTTCAGTTTCTCTTTCAATATACATACTTGTTTATTTATATTTTTTTACCTTTCTTTGAGTGAAGGCTCACTTGTCTGAATTACTTTTTCATCGAGTTCTTATCTTAGACACGTATTCAATAATAAACTATTCTTGACCATAATTAAAATTAAAATAATTATTTTAGATAGTATAATTTATTACTAGATTTCTTAATAGTTTAATTCTAATTGATCATCAATATTTAAGTTTTTTTTCAAGAATATTTAAAATTAAAATATATTAATTGCTTTACATTCAACCTAATTTGTTTTAAAAAAGTCTAAAGAAGTTCTTTTTATTTGTATATTATCATCCATATTTATTTGAGTATTGATGTCTATAAATTCTTTTAGTATGAAATATTTTAATTTTAAAAATTTAATTAAAATTTGATGCTAAATTTAATAAAGTTAATTTTATAATTATATTTATATAATATTTCTTATTTTTAATTGATATAATTTTTTATTATATTAACCAATAATGATTTATCTTTAATTTTTTTTGAGGCACAAGCATTTTAAATAGTCTTTTCTTTGTGCACAATTTAATTTTTTTTTATTATTTTATTAAAAAATTTAAAGATACAAATAAATTTAAATATTTTCCATATGTCTCCTTTTAAATTTTAAATTTATACAAGAAAACAATCCTATTGAAATTGAACATAATCTCTCAATTTATTTATATATTCAAAATATATAAATTAAGAGATGAAATCGTTTGCTTTAAAATACAAACAGAATGTATAAAAAATAAACACCATCTTAAGTCATAAAAAAACTTAACTTGAGAAGCAATGGCTCTTGATTTTTTTATTATTATCTAGTTAATTGCTTCATTATATTAGATCAATGTCATATTATATCAAAATAATTACATCAACATAATATATTGATTTAATGTTATATTTAAAATATTCCAAAGAGGAAAGTAGACTAATTTTAATATTTTAGTTTAAAAAGAACTTTTGAATTATTAACTTAAGGAACTTTATACATATATTTTATGTATAAGAAAAATTACAAACCTATTATTTTTTTATTTTATCTTTTTCTTAAATAAAAGTAGCATCAATTTTCTTAAAATGACTTTTTAAGATAAGTCTCCTTTAAAAAGAATTTAAGATGCAATAAATGTAATTTTATTTAAAAAAAAAAAAAAAAAAAAAAAAAAAAACTTAAAAATTCAATATTTTCACCATCCAAACCAAAGGCTTTGCCATTAGGTAGGATTTTTATGGTCTTCTATAGTAAAAATTTTAAAAATAGTTGTCTCAAAATAAAGTGTAGTTTTTTCTTTTAATAAATGTTATAGAAATATATAAATATAACTATATCTAATGATTTTTCTATATAACAAGGATAACATATTTATATATATAATATAAATTTATTTTTTATAAATTATATATAAAAAACTATGAAAATTGATATATATATATATATATATATATATTTAAATTAATTCACTTATTGATAATTTTTTTATTTGTTGTTTTAAACTCACTATCATATTTTGATTCTATTTGGCTTCAATTTCTTTGAAGAAAGTTTCAGAAAAAAATATCATCTGCCAAGATCAAATGAACTCTTGCCTTTATCTTTCTAATATCTTTTTTATTTTAATTCTACTTTTTTGGCCAACTTAGCTTATTCTTTCATACATTTGTATTTCTAAAGGTTCCTATGTATTCTTAAAGGCTACTTGTAGAATTATATTACATAAAAAGAATCTTAAAATAAAACTTATATATAAGAAAAAATATATAAATAGATAATCTAATACTAATTATAAGTGATTCCCTATGAATTTTGTCTTTTCTTTGCATATGTCTTCAAATCACTTTTAAAATATGGCATTTTTTATTTATTTATTTATTTATATTGTGTGTCCAAACTCTCATATATTTAAACTAACACGTTATATTTTTATATCAAAGCAATATTACGAGGTAGATATGAAAATCTAATATATTTTTTAGGTTGTTATATCTTCTTAATAAATATTAAAATTTTAAATATAAATAAGTAAATAATTAAATAAAATTCTTCTTATTTAGATGCAAGTGATACCAATTTTATCCATTATCTTAAAATTAATATTTTTAGAAGAAAAAACTCGTTTAAAGAAAAAAAGTATACATGTTTTATATATGTTTATATATATATATATATATATATATATATATATATATATAATTTACTATATAGAGTACTTTAATTTTAAATCTCTTTGGCACTATTTTATAAATTCTTATATTTATGTCTCTCAATTCTATAATGATTGCAAAAATATGATTGCAAAGAAGATAGATGGTTATGCAAGCTATCATAAGATCTTAAGTCCTTGGTATTCTCACTATCAAATTTAGTAATTATGTTTTGAGTTTATAAAAGATTTTTCACTTTATTTGTTCTAACTTGCATCATCCCTTCTTGTATATGATTTTTTTCAAATAGCTTTTATAGGTATTTAATATTTTTTTGATTTAATTTTTTACTCCAATAAGAATTTATTAGATTTTTTCTTTTAAAATTCAATCTAACTCAATTATTATTGATTGTTAAAAAAATTGATATTATTATACTTGTATTAGATGTACTTAGGATTTAACTTATGGTAGATTTTTTAAAACTTTTATTTGGATGAATTTCAAATATTTTTTAAAAATATAAAAATATTTTTAATATTAAAAATTGTTTCATTATATAATATTGATTGAAGAAAATGGTAGAATTCTTTTAAAATTTTAATTATAATTTTGATTTTAAGAAGAAAAGTATGTTTATATATTCTCTAAATTTTTACCAATTTGATGTAGATATTATTTTCACACATCCTATATAATTATAAATTTCTAAATATCAATCAAAACATAAAAGCTTAAAAAAATTTAGAAGAGATTTTAATACCTACAATAAAAAAAAATCAAAGAATAATAAAGAATGTTTTTCTTTGTTAAATTACCTAAAAGGTAATTATTTCAAATATAATTTCTTTGTTATAATTTCAAATCTAATTTAAAATATTATTTATGTTATCAATTATTTCAAATATTAAAATTATTTTTACTTTTTCAACTAATGATATTTACTATGGATTTTCTTAAAACTTTGAGTTCTTTAGTAAATTTATAGGAATAATCTATATAATTTTTTTATCTTAACTTTATTCCATGGATGTACCAAAGGTTTTGTAGAAATAACTTATAAATATATTGATAGACAGTTGCTAAGTTTCTTTAGTAGAAAAATATATTTATTATTTGTAATCTATTGGATCTTTTAGAAATAGTTGAGAAAGTAATTGAGGCGTAAAAAATAATTAACAATTTGTACAAATCAGTTTATTTGATTTGACATAATCTACATAGAAGAAAGAAAAATAGTCAATTTAAATTTAAAAAATTTAGCTATATTAAATAAGATTAGTTACTTGATAATAATAAAATAAAAATAAAAATATTATAAATTAAAGACTATAGGAGTTGAAAAGTAATAGAAATGACTAGTACATTAAAACTAGTTAATTAAATTGATGTTCAAAAGAAAAAGACTAGAAACAAAAAAGATATCAAAATAAATGTTAGAGCAATCAAAGTAAAGAATTACTCTATAAATTGAATATAGAATTAATAAATAAGAGATTAAAGATCAATTGCAATTGTTAAAGAAGTCTATCAAGGACCAACTACAATTAGAAAAAAAATTAAAAAGAGTATTGAAAATTTCAAAGTTGTTGAACAATAAATCCTTTGAAAAAATATTATTGTCCTATTTTCTTGTAGGTAGAGATGAAGCCATAAAAGATTTTTTAAGTGAATATTTAACTAATCAAACCATTTAAAAGAAAATATAAAAAATAATAATCAAATAACCATTAAATTATAAGATCTTTCTTAGAAGTAAAAATAACAATATATATTATGGTATATTATTAATATTTTTGTCTTAAGTATAATCAATATTAAGTCATATTGATTGTGCAATATACAAGTAGGAAGCATGCTATCAATAATTTTAGGTAGTACAACTAAATTATGTGACAATTAACATTAATTAATCAAATTCAAGAAGATATCTCTATGCAAATATACCTCATATTTATAAGAATATTTTTGTTTTAAAAAATACTTTTAATTATAAAAAAATATAAAAATTTATAAAATATTCTTGCATTGTTATATTTTATAAATAAATTTTAATTAAATAAGCATTGTATATGTCTTTCATGAGTTACAATTACTTATGTAAATATTTTAGTACTTTTGCTATGAAATTTGTTCCATAAAAAAAAATAAAAAAAAAATATTACATAAAAAATATTATCTAGATTGTAATGCCTTTGTAAGCTAAGAACAAATCCTAATTAAAAACTTTTAGAAGCTTAAAAATCTCTCTAATACCAAATATCTATAGCAAGTATAAAGATCCAAGATTAAAGTTATTTTTTGGAGCTCTTTAAATACCTCTTTAATTAACTTGGATGTTTATTCACATCAATTTTATTAAATTAGATTTTCCATATACATATTAATATAATCAATAAAATAAAAACCATTGAAATGATATAACAATCTTTAAATTGACTTAATTTTTTATACTAAAATTTGAAATTTGAAAAAAATATATTTAACAATATTTGTAGCTCAAATATAATTTTTTTTAGAAATATTCTAATTTGAAATTTAAATTGGATGAAAGTTTTTAGAAATATATTTTTTCTATAAAACAATTCACAAAAAATAACCACATATGTGCATGAATATTATTTTATGGTAAAGAAAAATAAAAGAAGACTAAAAAATTCTAAAAAATATCTACACGTATTTAATACTTTAAAAGTATACCTACAAAGTTGATGTATGCCAACGATATATAGATATATATATATATATATATATATATACACCCTAATCAGCACGCCAGTTTGAACGTTTTCACTGTAGTTGTATATTCGTCTTTTGGATAATATTTTACTAATATTGTCTTCGTAAAAAGCATGTAAAAGATCAGCAAACAGTCGATCAATAGCACCGACAAAAGAGCCAACACCCAGAAAACAAGACCAAATCAGATGCAGAACGAATCAAAGAAGTGACAAAACTCAAAACTCAAAAAAAAATGAGCACTATTGTTGCACTTCTTGTGTAAAGTAACCCACAAAAAGAGTTCACCTGGCATTGCAAGAGCATCATGTTTTTGCTTTGCTAGAGCAACATCCATGAGCAATGACAGCCTCGGAGGCATTCATATTGCAATATCTTCACAGCCTTCGTCTCCGAAGACAACTGATGCCTGGCCAAGAACCCAGTTGCTTGCAGCAACAGCAGTACTATATGTTTGTAGAATTAGTTGTAGTAGTAGTAGTAGTAGTAGTTGATGTTGTTGCAGTTGTAGTAATAGAAGTAGTGATGGTGGTGGTGCTCAGAAAGGCTCATGGAGGTGGATTTCGGTCAGATGATGTCCTGCTCACTTTCTTCATGCTCGAGCACTGAGCTCGAGTGCTGCGTTTCATGAATCATAGCCTGTAAAGAAGTTTCGAAGCTTCCCCTTTTGGTGATGTGGATCACTTTCGAGTTATCAGCCCGAAACGGCTGCGAAACCACCAGTGGAGTGGAAGCACGACTGGGCTCACAATCGGAGACTCATTGTTGAATGATACGTGAATATCTGGACCGGAAGTCAAAGCTTTTTGGGTTGCATTGGGGGAAAAAGCAAGAGGAATCGGTCGACGCGCCCGGTGTCTGGATTAAAAGCCGAATGAGGTTTCGTGACGCTTGAACCAGTCCAGAGGAGGCTTGGCTTGTTTCTCACTGTGGTAATCGGGCCCTACTAACTCAGAGTGGGGAGATGCCCGTCCTGCGCCAGAGTACGCTGCTTTTGTCGGAATTGATCCCTTGGCCGGAAGCAGCTCTAACATCTCGCTGAAGTGGCAACAGCTTGCGTCTTCCCTCGGCCGGAATTGAAAAAGTAAGAACCGCCTGCGTACAATGATAGCTCTTGTTTGCTGTTGTTATTGATGGTGGTGTGCCAGGGAGGGAAATTTCCTCCGATTGCGCTGGCAGCTACCTGTAGCTTGATGATTTGTTTCAAAGCCTCCCCGCTGTATCCCAAGGAAATAAGTGAAAGAGTGAGAAGTCACCCCCCTGCGTCATAGCGACCTTCGCAACACGAGTGAACCTGAAGGGGTGCATGCCCTGAAGCATGACAAAGCAGAAGCACACGAGCTTCTCTCCCTCCGAATCGCAGCATCAAAACCCGGCTCAGGTATTCCGAGAACAAATCTCCAAGAGACTCTGTCAACGGCTTATAACAGAAACCAAGGAAGACAGCAGGTGGTGGTTGCGATGACCGTGGAGCCCCAATCCACAGATCATCAAAATTCATCTGATCTCCAACTGTGAAATGCATGGTTGTGGTGTAGACATTCACAGAGCTCCCCCGATCAGCCGGGTTTCAGAGGCGGTTCCGGTGCTGTCTGGAAGTGGGTCGATCAGGTGAGAGAGAGAGAGAGAGAGACGACGGTGTGATCGACGATGCGATCCTGGTGACGCCGCAGATCAGGCCCTGTTGGGGCCGAATATACTTCGACAGCCATCGCCATTTTGTCCTGGAGGGCTGCAGCCCAAGTTGTCCCATCTTTTATTAGGAGATCCCTCCTCCTCCTCCTCCCCCATGCAGTTAATATATATCTAGATTGGTACATAGATATCTATCTATCTCTCTCTATCTCTCTTCCTTTTTGAATCTATCAACTAAATTTGATGGACGGAGTTCATTTGACTCATCATCGCCGTTTTGTCTTGCAGAAACGAGGCAAACTGCCCAAAAGTGAGGGCGATCTTTCTATTCTCCATCATGAAAAGATCACCGTCCCTCATCCGCGTCCGTCTTCGGACACCACCGTTGAGTTGCGATTGCACTGCAGGCCAGGTCAAGCTTAGAATTCGAAGGGAGCAGACATCAACTCTGAAAACTAAAATGCAGTGTAATTCACAGACAATTGTCCACAAATGGATATCTAGGAACTTCCATCTATAGATAGATAAATAGAGAGAAGAAGACATAATCCACAAGAGAACTATGAGGGGGTGCCTTGTCTCTATAACAATAGAATCATGTTTTATGAGAAGGAAAGTTCTTCTGAAAAGAGAATCATCTCTATTTTTTACCCCAACAAACTTTGCCTGTCATTTTGTTTGTCATTTTGTTTGTTTGTTTATTTGTTTGTGTAACAATGTTATATGTTTCTTATCTTTCTTTGATTATTTTTAAAATGAAAAAGTTATTTGTGTGCTGATTTTTTAACAAAAATTGTAGAGATCTTTTGTCTTGGATTTGATTTTTTAACTTACTTTTATTTTAATTACTAGTTTTTATACTGTTTATTATTCATATTTAATTGTATAAATTTAATGAATACAATAAAAACATATCAATTGATTATTAGGTATATAATTCAATTATAAAAAGTCCCTACCACAGTAGCATTAGTTTGTGGTTGAATTCTTTTATTTTTTGTAAAAAAAATTCATGTTTAATACACAAAGTTAAAATATGATTTTGTATTGAATATTCTATATTATTTTATAATGATTGAAAAATATTTAATATTTTTCGAAATATTTTCTTCATACTATTTAAACACTAAAATAAAAAATGTTGTGTTAGCCATATAGCAATGAAATTTATATTGCTAAATATAATGTAATATAAACAAGGTTTTTTGAATAAAATTTACCTATAATTGATAAGATACCTATATTTAATAATCAATTCACAACTACTTTAGTATATATATATATATATATATATATATATATATGATTTAGATTCTATAAAATATATTAATCAAGTATTTTCTTATCTTCAATTGAAATAAATTTTATGAATTGCTATTTATAATATAAAATATCTTATATAAATATTTTTAAATCTAATAAATTTTAAAATAATAGTTATATTTTAAAAATATTTTTATTTCAAATAGTAGTATATAAATATGTTATAAATTTTAAAAAATTAATATATAGGGCTCGATAATATAATTTTTATATTTACAATGTTTTTTCAAAAACATCTTTTATTTAGAACTTGAAAATTAACATAAATTTTAATACAAATATTATTTTTTTACTACTAATCTTTTAATTTTATTGTTATGAGTATTAATTCTAAGCTTTTTTTTTAATTTTATTTATTAATATAGTAAATTATGGCTTTTGTGAGCATTTCAAATATTTAAGTTTTTAAAAATACTTGTCAATTAATTTTTATTTTTTTTATATTTTAATTTTTTTAGAAATAGTAATATTAATTGTTAATATATTTTTTTATTTATAGTTACTTCTAACATATAACATATATTATATTGTATAACATTAAAATATATTCCTATAAGTCATATTTTTAGAATATCATTATTTTAATTTTATAATAATATATATCAAAATTTAGTTGAATTTAATAATAATTTTATTCTACATAAGATTATTTTGAGTTAATAATAAAAAAATATTATTTAAAGTAAATATTTTCTAAAAATAAAATTTTAATATTATCTTATATTAATAAATTGATTAAAATTTCTCAACTAATTTTGTTACTTACATTGTATAATATTGACAATAGAATTGGTATGATTAGAAATTATATATCATTATATCAATTGTACACTTTATAAACTGAAATTATACTTTTTTATTTGACATAAGGTTCAACAATCAATTTTGATATGCTTTTTATTTTAAATATATTTTTGGCTTAAATATTTTCATTCTTTTCTTATATTCTAATTGAATAATTTTAATCTCTTTTTTTTAGATACTAAACTAAGCATATATTTGGTAGTTATCATACAATGAACTTTTTAAAATTTTAAATATACAAAAATATGTAAGGAAAAGTATTATATATAACATGTTGATAATATCACCACAATTTACAATCTACCACATGCCATTATAGTTAATGCTAATGCTACCACAAGCTACTTTAAACTTGTATTGCAAACTACAATCCACTTTATAAAACACTAAAATAAATATCTATAAAGAATGTTTCTTTTATCTATTGAGCTTTGCATAAGCAATATTCTATAAAGTATATTTTAGAATGCAACATAAGTTTTAAGGCAACTTGTGAAGGCATTAGAAAAAACTATGATGGCACATGGTAGATGACAATTGTGGTGGCATTAAAAAAAAATATACTAGCATGTGATGGATAACAAGTTGTAGTGGCATTAGCTACATCCTATATATATTAAGAAGTAATTTTATAAAAATATAAATATAAACTATTAAAAAATTTACTAAAAAATTCTATAAGAATATTATTTTAGCACTAAAAATCTAATTAATTTGAGTATCTTAAGAAATTTTTAGATAAATAAATTCATCTATTAAATTAAATTTATAAAATTTATAAAATTATATTTTATATTGAACAAAATTTTATATATTATAAAATAATTCAATTAAGTAAAATAATAGATGTACTTAAAATTTATTTAAATATTTTTTTAAAATTAGAATTTTAATCTATAATATTGAGTTTTAAATCAGAAACTATGATTTATATTTTCAAATATTCAAAAATAAATTATAAATTTCTTGAAAAATTAATTTCATTGATTAGTCTTAAAAATATGTATAATAATTATTTATGGTGATTAATAAATAAAAATAATAAGAAATAATTTTAAAAATATTTTTTATTCATATTATATTAAGTTTAGAGAATAATAAATTATATTTTATTTTTATTAAGTATAAAATTTATATTTTAAAATTATATATATAAATAAATCACTTTTATAATATTTTATACGATATTCAGTATTTATACAAGAAATATTAAATGATAATGTTTCTATTAATAAAAAATTGATGAATCTGTTTTTTAAATTTATATAAAACTTAGGTTCTTATAACGTATTTTTAAATTATAACTATTTATATATAACATTTAAGGTGCTATTAGAAACATTATAAAAAAATACCAAAAATAAAATTTCAAGTATCAAGAAGATATTTTTTGCAAAAATCATTTTATGCTTTTTGGCATCTTAGTAAAAATAAAATATATTAATAGATCATTGTATGCTTAATTATATATATTTTATTCTTTTATAAAAATATTTATTTTTAATTTTTTAATTTTTAATTATATATATATATATATATATATATACTTTTATTTCATTTTTTCTTCACCAAATGGTTAAAATATATTTTAGACTAATTTTGAAAAATTTAGTGGTTTTAATATGACTATTAATATTTTAAAAAAAGAAATTTATGGTCTAAAAGAAAAATTTTAGAACTAATACTACATGAGAAATTTCGAAGTACATATTATGTACTTAGTTTATTTAGTTAAATATATCATCATTTTAAAAAATTATATATAGTTATATTTTTACATATTTAAAATAAGTTCATAAATTTAATGAACATTATTTTGATATCATTGTATTTGTTTAGAAAATGTGATAAGGTATATAATATGTAATATAAAGAGTTGTTAAAAACACACTCCAATATTGTTAAAGCTACATCCCTTATTGCCATCTCATGATTGATTTTGTGTCTATCTCTTATTCTCCTGCCTTATTCTCAATCCCTCCATTCTTGTTTCTAATTTGAAATGGACTCTATTGGAAGGAAGAGAGAGAAAAAGAAAAAGACAAAAAAAAGCCAATGTTTAATTTCATCATAGCCTCTTCTAAGCCTCAATATTTTGCATTTCTAGTATTTGCATCTACTTCTCATACTTCTTCTAGGATGTAGCCAATACCTCCAATCAATTACTATTTTTTCTCTTTGTCTTAAAGATTATTATAGTAGGCAATCCAAAACTTGTGTTTCTATTGTATTTTAGAAACATATGCTTCCTCAAGTTTTAGATAAAATCCAATTAGGTTTTGAATTGTCTCATATGCTACTCAACAATTCTATGCAACTATTAAACATGTCCCATTTGGAATACTAGGAGAACAAATTTTCATGCATGAAGACTTGTTGTTGGAGTCAAATTTATCTTTCTAGCTCCAATAGCCAACCATTCTCTATGAACTAGGATGATACCTAATGTGCACAATTCAATTATATACAAGGTAGTGATGGTGCTTCCTTCGACATTGTGTTTTGCAAATGGATGAAGAAAGAGGGAGGGGGTGTAAAGCGGAGCCCATCCTATACTTAAAACATGAATTGGAAGGAGAGGCTAGGAACAAGGGACAAGAACAAGAGGACTAGAAACAAGGAACATGAACAAGAGGGTTGAGATCAAGGAATATGAACAAGAGAGTTGAGATCAAGGAATATGAATGAGTGGGTTGAAAATGGAGGATATAAACAAGAGGAGAAAGGACTAGACCAAGAGATGGAAACAAGGAGGTTGGAGTGAAGGATATAAATGGAAGGAAGAGGGGGAGCTAAGAATGGAAGGGTTGGATATGAGAGACATAGATGGAAATGAGGGATAGAGACAAAATCAATCATGAGATGATAAAGAGGGATGTGGCTTTAATAATTCCTTTAATATAATGCTAAATGATCGGATATATTAAAAATTTATAAAATAATTATAAAATATAATTTAAATGTTAAAATCCATGTATAATATATTAAATCATTCTTCAATCACCATAAAAATCTTCAAAATTAATTGTTAAAATTTATAATATAAATAAAAGCCAAAATAACATTACTATGTATATATATTTTAATTATTATATAATTTTTTTTAATGTGAATATGATATTTTATTTTACTTATTTTCAGCATAAATAAACATACAATATCAATTTATATTTAATAAAAAAAATAAATTTTATTGAAATTATCATTTTTTTATTTATTTAAATGCTTTAAGAATTAATATATTTTTTTGATTAGTTTTAAAAACTTGTAACAACCAAAAGTTATATGTCGAAAAATTTAATTTCTAACCATAGGTAAAATTTTAATTCTTATAAATGTATGTGTGTGTGTATATATATCTTATCATCATCATTATCATCATCATTGTAACCATTCATTTTTTATTTTTATTTTCAAGTCATTCTCTTTGATGCCAAATTACAAACCAATCTAAGTTCCAACAAAGACAATTCCAACTAATCTTCATTCAAATTCTAATTTCAAAAATGGTTATAAAGGGCTTCATATTAATTTAAATATACACCTATAAATATTGAATGAACAAACAAACGATTGAAAGGAAATGTTGATAGGTGAAGATAAGAAAGATTTGGAAGGGGGGGGGTCACAAAATGTGAGGAGAGTGGATTCAATCAAAGATAAGACTCCCAACTCAATCACCAAAACATGGACCCATTTGATATATAAATATAAATTTTGTGTCCTAATTCCTGTTCTTCTTCTTCAAGGATCTCCATTGAGGGGCCCCTAAGAAAGGGGATAGAGAAAGGAAAGTCGGTCAGCATCTAAGGCATGGAATGGAATCCAATAGAATAGAATAGAATGAAATACAATGGAAATGGAATGGGCCTCTCTCCCTCTTTCTCTCTTCAAATTTTGGACGGGTCCCGCCCCCCCCCCCAAGGGGACCAATAGGTGCTATTGGATAGAGACCCGGTCCCTAGCCACCCGTGCAAGGATGCGCCACCCCCCCCCAACTGGGACCCAATATCGGTCCGATATTTACCCAATATCGGAGTAGACTCTTGCTAGCTTGCTTGCCGAATACTAGATGAATGTACATCGTATGGATGAACAGTGTGCTCATGGATGACTGACTAGGTGCGTCGGACTGGGTCTGGGTGGGGGGACTCCGTCGATGAATGAGGATTGATTGGCATGCAAACCAGCAGATGAGCCAAAAGAATCCCTCCACCCAGGGAGGGGAACAGTGCCGGGGAACGTGAACTGGAGAACAGAATGGATCAGAACATCATCCATCCATCCTAGGACGGGAATAGGTCACGGAGCCTACTTGGTGGGGCGGGGGGGGGATTCCTTCTCTTCTGATTATTATTGTTATGGGGTTCCCTTGAACTTTTCAAGGGCTGCCCTGGTCTACTGATTCATCTGCCCTAGTTTTGGGGCTGGCTTGGAACTTTTCAAAAGGACTGCCGTCCATGGCTGACCGTTCCCGACTCCAGGGCTGCCACTTGAAGAATGGGCCATACGGATGAAAGCGCCGCCTCCCAGTCTTACATTCATATGGATGAACGTCTTTGGGCCTGGAAAGGAAAAAATATCAAAAGGCAGGGAATAGAAGAAAAAAACGAAGAATAATTACAAAAAAAAAAAAAAAAAAAAAACTTATTTAATTCACATTGATTTAAAAATTGAATTAAAAATAGTATTCATTAATTTTCATAAAGCTATTTCATGTATATAATTGTATCAATAAATATTTAAAAAACATGAGGTTGAAAAATCATTTTGACAAAACTTAAGCGTTTTTTTTTTAAATGTTGAATATGTCTCTTGTATTGGAGGGGACTTTTGATTCTTTTAAAGACATAAAAGAGAGTATAGATGAGTTTGCTTATACTTAGGGTTATTTCATTTGCAAGCAATGGTCTAACATGGATCATGATATTTATATTGAGCAAAATAATTTCACTTGTCAACAAAATACCTTAAGCCGATTAATTGGTATCTATGACGGCTTGGATGCTTGCAAATGGAGTACCACCAAAAAAACATTGTAATTGCCCTACATAAGAGAAATCCTAAAAGTCAAGTTATTGCATGTAATATTTACAATGAACACCAACAACAGTGTAAAATCACTATTTACGGATGTGCTTCCATTTTCTCACTTATGAAAACTTTGGGTGACAATAAGTATTAGTTTACTTATCAATGTAATGATAAGAACAAGGTAATTATTTATTTATTTATTTATTTATTTTTGTACATGCTAAATATATTTAATTAACAAAAAAAATCTCTTCTTTTGCTATGGATTGTACATATAAAAAAATTTAATTCAAGCTTCCTTTGTTGTATGTAGTGGGAATAACCAATTTTAATACCTCTTTCACAATTGTTGTTTTTTATTTTTCAAGAAGAAACAAAATTGTTCTTTTGTTGGGCCTTGATCCAACTTGATGAGTTGTATAGAAATATCCAACCCATCTGAGTTGGATCTGATCAAGATTTGGCATTAATAAATGCTATTGAAAATATTTTTTCTACTTCTAATGTCTTACTTTACATACAATACATTCAAAAAAATATCTTAAGAGTCAACATTTAGCTCTCAAATTGTATTTAAAATTTTCCACCAAAGATTTACAAGAAGTACAAATTTGCCTCTCTCACTTTTTTGAGAATACAACAAGAGAGATTAGTGCATAAGAAAGTTCAGAAAGAATTTGAAAGAATTTGAGTATGTTATCAACATACTATTTTTTTTTACAAATGTTGTAAATTAAGTGTTTATATATGCACTTAACCTTAAAATATAAATTTACAACTTGATATGCATAATTATGATTTAAAAGAACAGAAATCAATTCATAACATCTTGTCGTATGTATATATATATATATATATATATACACAGAGAGAGAGAGAGAGAGAGAGAGAGAGAGAGACACATAACAAAAATATTTTATTTTTTACAGCATATTTTAAAATTTTGAAATTATTATTCTAAGATTGGTATTAAAATTATTTGAGAAATAAAGAAAAAATAGAATAAAATAAGAAAATAATAAATCATAAAAATTCAAGAGATATGACTGCTATTTTTCTTTATTTTTTCTTTTTCCAATTTATAGAATTCAAAAAAGAAACCATAAACCTGACATGATTATCAGAATTTAATAGATACACAAGTGAAGAATCATAGCCAAAATATTAGATTTACTACTTGTGAAAGAATCAATAGTATTCAAGAAAGTAATATGATTTCATTTACAATGTTGTATTATAATGATCAACATCACAAAAAGGTGGTTTCTTGTTTTCATCACATGACCACTATTCTACAAGAAAAGCAAGAAACAATGTATTTGGAAAAACCACGCATTGTGGATAAGTTAGACTTGAAAGACATTGAAAGCACACAAGTATTCAAGCAAGGGCGTTAATGAAGAACAAAGTTGACCCATGCTGCAAGAAAAGTGATGTGTAATATTTGATATTAACATGGAACAGGGATCGTCTAATTATGCACTCAATCAAAGCTGAACATCTCTTAGTCTGCAGATTAGTGGGGGCTGGGTGGCAGAAAGTCCAGAGAGTGATCTCATCGAATCAATTCCTGGATGACAAGTTAAAAAGGAATCCTGGCACCAGTAGCTAACGATGGCCTAAGATAGAGAAACAGGGAACAGGCGGTGGATGTGAGAGAGAGAGTGAAGAGTCCAGACCAGCCTGAGCACTTGCTAAGGGGGTTGTTTGTTAATTTCCTTTAGTTAACTTGATATATATATATATATATATATAAGTTTTTTGTCTGCTGAGGGAGTTTTCGTCGTCGTTGCAGCAGTGGTTTTGTAGGCCAGCCGATCCAGGTGGTGCTGTCTAAAAACAGTCAGATTCTAGCCTCGGGTTACAAGACTGAAGCAACGCTTCCTTATCCTCTTCTTTCTTCTTCTTCTGCTTCTTCTTCTTCTGCTGCAAGTCTCGTTCCAAGTTGCACCGCCCTGCACCTTGTTTATGTCCCATTCCATATTCTCCTCCGCCGCGACTTAGTGTAGACTGCATCAAGCATTAGCCGGCTGCCACGGTAGCACTCCCATTAACTGGGGCAGTAAGTTGTCATAGTTTGTGATTTTACCTCGAGCATTTAAGTTGGTCGCCAGCCATGTCTTGCTGGTTTAGAGTGGTGGCGTTAAAGTGCCACCTTCGACCTAGAAAAGATCTTTTGCGCTGCTGTACACGAGCACCTGATCTGGAATTCAATTGCACAGGGGGGAATCGAGCTGTGTATTACTAGTGTCTGTCCACGCTCTTAGGGACTGCGAATAATCTACGTAATCAGTCAATAAGGAGCTTGAAATGTCGGCCAGGGTCCAGAGCGTAGCAATTCAGAGAAAGAGAGAGCGAGAGCACGCTCGTGGAGACGAGGATATAAGGTGTGATGGCGAAGTGACTGGAACACCCGATGTCAGTGGCTAAGATCCTACCCAAGACAGTACTATTGAAACCCAGGGATCGAAGCAGGGATCTGAGGGTTCAGGCGGCGGCTGTTTAATGGTTGCAGGAGGTTGTGGTACATGATAAAACATCATCAGGACATTTTCTATTTCCAAGAAGACAAGGAGTAGTATCAGCATGGCAGCTGAAGCGCGTTCATAGTAGTTCATGCTCAGTCAGTAGGGTGTGTTGACGATTGCGACACTGAAGGCTTGGGATATTGTCATCCATCGTAGCATGGACCGTGCAGACGAGGGTAACGAAGAATAACAGGATGAACATCACTCTTCTCATGTTCCTGAACAAACCTCGTGGAAGAGCTTGATGGGATAGTTCTTGAAGCGTTGGCATGTGCAGGCCAATAAGTTTGAGATTTACATGCAGTATATGCACTATCTAATTATTGTGGGAACTGCGGTTGATTACATGAGATCACACAGTCTCCGTGAGTATGCCAGGCTTTAGACAAGATTGTTACCCAAGGGAAATAATCCACCTAGTTCTTCCACAACTTGTCCAGGAAACTTCCAGTGTGAGTGAGACGCGTCTCTCCCTTCATCAAGTCGCAGACGTTTCAGCTTGCAGGAGATTGATTCGAAAATACCACAATCCAGGGATTCAAGGCCTGGTGCGGAACCATCGAGTTTTGTTTGCACTGGTTGCAGATGAATGACGTGGAGTTCCTGGCAATCACAAAGTAAGAAAGGTGAATTCGTCAAGTTATGAACAACTGGCTCACGTTCACCCCACAATCTCTTCATTTTGCACTTGACGCCCTGAAACAGCAGGCTGATCCCGTCATCCACCGGGCTGGTAGTTCAATAGCCTGATTTTGCCAAGTATGTCTCAGATCCACAGCAGCAACTTAGGCGGTTTTCAAAACTCGGTGAACGATTGTTACAATTCTCTTCGTAACAACGGCGATGGTAGAAACAAAAATTCTGGCCACGATATGGAGATGATGGGGTCAGAAGGGTCCCTTAGCATTATGGAGGCCCTCCGCATGTCGCCCAGTACAGGTTAGATCTTAAACTTTTCCGAACTCCGATTTAAAAGTTTCCAAGGTTTTCCTTTACCGAGCGAATTCGACTTCTTTTGATTGTGGTAACTCAATAAATCACTTATGCATGAAAGAATTCCTTCTGCATTGGTCTTTTCCGTAGATGTTCTTCTACATCACTTTTATTTCACCTTGGGTTCTTCATTCAGCTCTGAAGAACAATTTCGTAATCGGGAGAAAGCGGGTAGTAACTCAGACTTTGATCTGTTGCATCGTATTAGCATAACGCCATTCTAGAATAGTTCCAAGGCGACGCCATCATGGTCGGTATCCATATTAGCAGTCACTGAAAGTCAACCCTCAACAGATCCCTGTATGCGTAATTTTTGGGACGAATATGCAGAGGTACTTGAAAAAAGCCTCAGTCTCTCACGATGATCCGTTTTAGCAACTTCTCGAATTGAGTGAGAAGCTGGAGCTTCACAACTTAACGATAATTTTTGACTCCTTAGGAAACACAACTGGTCCCCCGCCTGTTGTAGGTCGATTGGAAACGATGCTGCTCTCCAACGTTGATCCCCATACTACAGTTGAGGTAGTGCTTTAATTCATTTACATATATGTATATATATATATATATATATATTTACATGAAATTTCAGAGAGCTCATTACTTGGGATGTGTGCGTGACGTATACAACACTAACTGATTGCTTATGCATATCACTTTGGAGTAGGAGAGACCTATTCCCGTAGTCCTTTTAGGGTATTGACAAAGTCAACGATGGGATCTTTGAACATTCAATCCGGAAAGTAAATAAAGGAAGTGGGCCCTTCTAGACTTGGAGTATTTAACAAATGTTTTATTTTGGAGACGAGTTCAATGCTAGTGGACGGCGTGATAAAGAGAATGATACACTTGTATATCCTCTCCTTTCTAATTATCCTTGGTCATCCTGAGCTACGCAGTTTGAGGGCTACTACAATGTCGATTTGCGGTTTGACGTAGCTCTGGTGTCGTCAGCTTTGTATCGTAGTGTCACTTCAGGAGGAGTAATTTGTGCTACAATCGTAGGTAGACAATCTTGGTGAGTGTGACGATCTGTAGAAGTGGTTAGAAAGATTTATGCAGATCTTCCGCTTGCAGCTTCACGATGGAATTGTGGGAGGGGGAGGGTTAAGGAGTCTCAGTGACGCGGAAGCCCTATCTGAAGCCCGTAGAACCTCCAGTTCATTGCCATTTTGATCGATATTTGAGTGGCTAGTGACTCATTTGTATCAAGATAGCTACACCACACTCAAGATGTGCTTTAGCGACTTGTAAGACGTGTCCGACTTCTAGGCTTGCACCTGTAAATCCTCCTTTCAGGCTAGTGCGCGAACCCAGGCTGAGGTGATCTTCCGAGTCTTCGAAAACTGTTCGAGAGTATTCGAGTTTCACTGCGAAGAATATGACGCATCCACTTTGACTAGGTCAGACTTGAATGTGTAAGTATAGTTTCGACGCGGTATAGATAATCTGGAGATGGCACAGATGCTAACGTCTGCGTTTGCTCCGATAAGGCTGATGATTAAGCGTTGTGATGGTCCCCTTGGCTGGACTGCAGACCATTGGCCGCAGACGCGCGCAATGCAGTTGGATGGCGGAATCCACCAGCACGCCCTTGTCACGGCCGATCAGCTGCTGCGGTCCGCGGGAAAGAGAGGTGTAGGTGACCAGCAGATGACGAGTTCCCAGTCCCACTATGACATGCAGAATAACGCAGTGGAGACCCGCGAGGATCCGAAGCTGGAGGATTTTTTGGGCGGATCCTCCTTGGGCGGGCAGTATTCGAACCGTGAATCGCAGCAACAGCAGTTAGACTCCATGTACTACAACGTCGGAGCCCCGGGCTCAACCTTCACCCGCGACGCCCAGTCGCGTATCAACGTGAACTTGCCGTACTTATCGCAACCACGCAGTGATACTCTCCACGACGTCCCGCCGTCGTTTCAAGTTTCTTACGGTAGGGCTCCCGATCAATCCTGCCTCTCCAATCCGCACAACTACGAACACCCAAATACTCGTGCGCAGCTAGAGTTCCAGGAGGGCAATTTGCTGCCAGGAACCAGGTTGCACCCGCAGAACCTTCTTCAAGCGACGCTGGATCAATCTGCGACAGCGGAGTTGCTGTCCGATTGTGCCTTACAGTCTCCTTCAGGAGGTTCACTGAACACAGGGAGCGAGGACTATAAATTGAAAATGTGGCTAAGACATCAAGCGGCCGTTGATAAGAGGAAACTCGACGGCTTGGCCAGTCTGCAACCTCTAACTCTGTCCATGAGCTCCGGCTCCCATGAGACCAACATCTCTAACGCAGTCCAAACCGCCGGATTATTCTTAACCACCGATTGCACTGCCGTGGCCGAGCCTCGCAAGCGCGGCGCCGGGCGTTCTGGCAGGAAGGAGCCATCCCCCCGCAAGTCCATCGATACCTTCGGTCAGAGAACATCTGTGTTCAGAGGCGTCACTAGGTGGGTGTGCATAAGCATCTGGATTACTTGGTGGGTTGTTGCTGATGTGATCTGTATATTAACCTCAGCAAGTTCAGTTCGATCACATGTTTGTGAACTCTCCGTTGTGCACACATGTTAATGGGTATGCGTCCAATTGTTTTTCAATTGGACGCACCAGATGGGCCAGGGTGGATGCTATGCAACAGCCCCACCAACAGATGAATTCAATCGATGTGACAGGGGCGCAGAGAGCTAAATTTTAGCCTGGCGAAGGTCGAAGTTGTTGAGGGTCATATCCTGGTCTGAGGATGTTGGGGGGTGTATTGTGTGTTGATTTGTAGGCATCGTTGGACTGGACGGTACGAGGCTCATCTGTGGGACAATACTTGTAGAAAGGAAGGTCAAACTCGCAAAGGTCGACAAGGTATGACTGGAGGGACTTGAAGCACAGAACCCTCTCCATGTGCTTCCTTCTGAGCCGTTGTGAAGTTCAAAGAACAGTCTGCTGAAAGTTTGAGCTAGAACAGTCATTGGATGATCAGGCGATGATTGCTATGTGGTGAAGGTTGTATACGCAGCATCTCACGATCTAATGTGTTTGGGCACTGTCACGTGCTGCGCAGTATACTTAGGAGGATATGATAAAGAAGAAAAGGCAGCCAGAGCCTACGACTTGGCAGCGCTCAAATACTGGGGTCCCAGCACCACCATCAACTTTCCGGTAAGTCATGAATCGTGTGCCGTCATGTCATTCTGCCGCTAATTAATGTGTCCACAAGTATTCTGAGCTTGACGCCAAGGCATGTGGCGAGCGTGATGCTCTGAGCTTAGCAGTTCTGAGGAACGGTGCCTCATGCACGTGGAATGGTGGAATGTTGTGCGACAGCTTGGTACATATGAAAAAGAGCTGGAGGAGATGAAGAACATGTCTCGGCAGGAGTATGTGGCCTCGTTGAGGAGGTACAATCCTCCAAAAATCTCCTGATAGTATGGTTGCGGTCGACGTGGTCGTGATATTCGTCCACAAGGGTTTTCATCAGTACAGAGACAGACTGTGAGAGATTGCGTTTACATGGCAATGCCCTCGCAACTTTGAATTGATGGTGTTACGCTTTCAGTCCTCCATGGCAGCATGTGATGATGAATTGAACATTCTTTGACATGATGGAACCGTTGTCGCAACTTGACGTGGACAGGAAAAGCAGTGGCTTTTCGAGAGGAGCATCCATGTATCGAGGGGTGACGAGACACCATCAGCATGGGCGATGGCAAGCACGCATTGGGCGAGTCGCGGGAAACAAGGACCTTTACCTGGGCACTTACAGTGAGTGCCGGTTTCACATGAATTTGTAAACATTAGTGGATTACCCTCGCTGCAAATCCTGGTCGTTTCTCCTGATAGGACTTCTGATATCGATTCCGGAGACATCAGCATATTCTGGGTCTCGTTGCAATGTTGAAAGGATTTCGCAGGGTGCCCATGTTACCTAATGGTTAAAATGAACTGGCTTTGTATGACTCAGGCACACAAGAGGAAGCAGCAGAGGCCTACGACATTGCCGCGATAAAATTCCGTGGAATCAATGCCGTCACAAACTTCGACATGTCTCGTTACAATGCTGCAAGGATTCAGCAGGGTTCGTTGAATGTCAACCACGGGCTAGGGGCAATGAAAGCGGCGAAGGAAACTGAATTGTCGACAACTATGATCTCGACGCCTTTGCAGTCCCGAGGTCAGACCCAGGCAGCTCAAATGATCAGGCACAGCCAGATCGACGAAGACCAGCAGATGTGTACGCATTCTACCGGCACACCAGGGAGTCAGATGACCAGTGAGGTGCTGTCTGGTCAAAGTGGGATGTCCAAAAACCCCCACGAGTGGCAGATGTTGTATCAGCAACAGGCCAGAAACAGCTGGGGATCATGTCCGCAGGGTGATAGCCAGCAAGGCTGGTTGGGATTTGGCGTGGATTCGATGCGAGCTCCCAGTACGCAATCGAAGTTCCCAGCCCCCACGAACGGGACGTCGCTGCGGAACTTGATGGGATTGGAAGCACTCCCGCAGGATCGTAATGCAGGAGCCGGTGAGAGCTCCTGTTCGGCTAACCAGGCGCTGATGGGCCACGGAATGCAAAGCTCCAGTAGCATGATCAGCTCGTCGGGTTTCCAGGGCGGGAGCTCGGGCGTGTACCAGGACGGCGATGGTAGGGCTTTGAACTCGCCACCAATGAGCAACTCGGCCTACCCACAGCAGCAGCAGCAGCAGCAGCAGCAGGGGAGCCTCGACAGGGGAGCAGTGGATAGCCCGAAGAATTCGGTGGATGAGAGCGAGGAAGCGAGCTCGAAAAGCTCGGGGTACGATCCCGTCTTGCAGGGAGACCTATCGCGGAGCGGAATTTTGTACTTGTCGCCAGGGTCGGGATCACAAGGGAAGATGGCGAACTATGTAGAGAGCAGCTCCTTGTCGCCGTGGATCGGCAGCAATTCCACGACAGTACAGGGGCTGACGGAGCGGTCCAACTTGAGTATGGGTGGGCACATGGGGTCCGGCCCCATTTTCTCGCACTCATGGAACGAATGAAAGAGGGCAAGAGTGACAGCTTAGAGGGGTAGCAGACGAGCAGATGGGTAATGGTGCCATTGCAACAGGTTGGCCACTGCAGCCATTCCAAGTACTGGACGGAGGGAGGACACGGGCACTGACTCAGTGCCTTTGGCAATTACCCTGTCTGCAACCAATAGCAGGGAGGTGGGTTCTAGCATTAGCGCAACAGTCCCACATATGGCAAGTGTTGATACAAAATTATGTGGTACGACGGCCCCCGACCTTAACATTGGCGGCATGTACAATTGATCGATGACAATGATGATTTTCTGCCCTTGCGTGAGCGGAAACAATTCATTTCATGGGCCCAGTTAGTAGGAGGGGATTCATTCCCAGTACGATAAGGACGACAATGTTTTTGGTCAGACTTCTTTCCACACCCCCAATCTCGTTCCGCCTGATGCTCCTCAGCCCACAGATTTCGATGGTCCGTGTCCCAGTCTGTTCCCGGCAACTGGTGTCTCCAGTTGCATGGATTTGCTGCCGAGACGGCTATGCTGAAGTTAATTCTCCCAGCACTTCAGGACTTGGCAAATGATCTGATGGATGGGAGCTGATGGTGGCAACAGACTGGGTCCAGGTGATGCTGTAGCTGGCATCCAAGCAAGAGTTGGACAGGCAATGATTAATCAAACTTAACCAACTCTAAGACTATCACAATGATCCGAGCGGGATCGGACTGTGACTTGCTGTGTGGTGGAGTTAGTTATCACACCGCGAGGTTACACGTGCTTACCCTAAAACCTAGACCTGGTCACGTTCGTATTGGATTGGGGAGCAACAGAAAGTCCTTAGAATGCTGAGCTGCTTCCAATGCATGAAGTCGGAGTGTGTTTCAGTTACTGTACAGAGGTGCTTAATTGTTTAAGGTTGTGGCAAGACCTTCTGTAAATGCTTCCTGAGAGAAAGACTGAAGCTTTCAACAGTGCGGGGACTTATCATTATAGTAGTAGTAGAGAGGGTGGACTGCTTGTATTGTGCAGCCCTTACAAATGCTACAACCTGAACTCTAGCTGCAGATTCTTACTCATCACCGTGTGAGCGTGCACATGCAAGCCCCAGCCTTTGCATGTGTGGACATTGCCTTTCATTTATTAGCATTAGTTTCTATCGTTGGCCGAGGTTTTGTTGATGAGCGATGTGGGACAGGGACCAGAATGTTAGTAGGCTTGTGCTTTGGATATACCACAGATGGGCGCGCATGTCTTAAGTTTGCAGCAAACCAAGGGTTCGTTCCTATGATTTCCTCTTCTTTGTAGACTGTGAATGTAATAGTTAAAGTCATTGTTGTAAATATGCACATGGGCAGGTGACTACCATGCAAACAATGCTGAATGTAGATGGATTTATTATTCTTTTTTAAATATAAATGCTTGCAAGATATTGTAATTAGCAATATTTGTATTGTGCCTTTCGAAAGTTACTTCCATCTTAGTCTTTGAGATTATAGTTGTGCTCCATATTGATTCAAATGAATTCTTGGCACCGTATCATAAAAAATATTCTATCCAATTTTTACCAAATTGAATTACAAGTTAAAATGTTTATTGCATGTCTTAATTACCATATTATATCATTTGTAAATGATATGCAAGAGTGTCTAATTGAAATTGATGGTGCTTTTAGTTTTATAATTTTATTAAATTTTAATACCAAAAATTATTTTGAATAAACTAATGAAGTGTGTATTAAATTTAAAACACAATGTCATAACATAGTTTTTTAAAATTGACATTTCTAGATTATTTAGAAGATTTTTATTCTCTGATCCATGCTAGTACAAAATCAATAATAATATGTCTAAAGGACAATAAGATTATTTATATGATCCTCTTAAAAAACATACCAACTAGAATAATGGACATCATTAACATGTTATAATTTGTATTAAATAAGTATATAGATTTAATAACAACTACAAATAATATATATATATATATATATATATATATATACATGCATATATATAACTTGGGAGTTACATAGTGTTTATTTATTTCTTTATTTCTTCCTTATTACTTTAGTTGTAATTTTTATTAATTTTAATTGATATTTATATTATAAAAATAATCTTACTACTCTTGAGATATATTATTAGTAATTTTTTACTAGTAAAAATGAGAGAATAGGAAGATTCTATATTCATGATGATTATGATAAAAAAAATTATAGTTTGGTAGTTTAAGACCTACTTATTCTATTATATGTTATGTTTAGCATAATGTTGATTATTGTGATTCCTCTCTATTATTTTATTAGAAATTTAATAATTCTTATGTAAATTTTGTTGCTATAGATATATATCTATATATATATATATATATGTAATAACTTCAAGATGATCCTAATCATACTTCATCTCTTTTGAGAATCTAAAGGTTTTAAATCAGATTTATAAAATTATTTTAAATGTTATTTTTAGAATTATTAACATTCAAAAATACATTTTTTTTCTAAAATTTGGGAAAATTTATTTTAACAATGATAAGAGAGAATGACCTAAAATTCTCACTGATTCAAGTTTTGGTTCTTCTTTTGGTTCTATAAAACTTATAAATGTTAAATCATATTATATTATATTATGTCTTGTTTTTATCCACCTATCTACTTAGATTCTTTAAAACATATATTTTATATTCATTTATCTAAAAAAAATACTTAGATCTAACAAAAAATAAAAAATAAATACAAAACAATTAGGCATCTACATAATCCATGCTCTTTATCATACCATTAGAATTGCAAGCATAGAAAGGTAAGTCAATTGAAAACTTAAAAAAAAAAAAAAACACCTAAAAATTCTTTGGAATATTCTTGTAATATTTAATTGTAAGTCTTAAATTTTTACGAACATAAGGAACTTTAATTTAATTTTTTAATGTCATGTATAGACACATTCAATTCTAAACTAACTATTCTATGTCAAATATATAGGAAATCAATTCAAATCATTTTTTTTGTGTTTATAGTGTAAAAAAGACTAAATTAAAAATTATTTATGAAAAATGGGTTTTTTTATGTCTTATAAAATCTTATTTTTTCTAAACTAATAACACAATTTGAAATTCACAACTAAACCATTAGAAATATAAATATTAAAGAAAAGAAATTGAGTTAATTAAAAATTATCAAAAACTTTTAGAATATTATTTTATTCTAAAATTTTAAATTCTAAAATTTTAAAATATATATATTTATATTATGTATTTTATTTTTAATATTTAAACTAGTCTCAAGGCAAGATTCTTATTTTTACTTTTTATTTTTTTATAAATTTTAGTGAAAAAGATGTTATTTTGGTATTTTAAATTCTATATTTTATATCTTAAACTTCTAATATTATTTATTATATTTATTTTATTATTATTATTATTAAATATTATGATTTTTATATTTATTATTTCAGTAATGGTTAATCAATTCTTAATTCAAATCATTTCTTGGTATTTTTTGGCCAAAGATTTCTATATTTTAATTTCTTTTCTTTATTAAAGAGTATATTTGTAAGATTTGATTGAATATTATGAATAACTTTATTGGATTTGACAAAGTATTAAGTTTCTCCTTGCCAGATTTGATAAATTAATCTATTAATTATTTAACATAATTAATAATATACTATTAATATAAGTTTTTTAATATTTTTATTTTTATTTTTAAATACATTTAATATGATTATGTTAAA
This sequence comes from Physcomitrium patens, assembly GCF_059467195.1. Classification (NCBI taxonomy): domain Eukaryota; kingdom Viridiplantae; phylum Streptophyta; class Bryopsida; order Funariales; family Funariaceae; genus Physcomitrium; species Physcomitrium patens. The sequence continues at coordinate 17,662,099 of NC_143418.1, forward strand.
ATAATTCTACTGAATCCTAATCCTTCAAACAAATATCTGAAATCAATAAAGAAATAAGAACTTTTGAAAAACAAATAGATGTCATATTTTTAGTCAATTCTAAAGCCAATACTAAATTTACATCCAAACTCTTTATATTCTACAAATGAAGTATTTTCATGTATTCCAACTTTACTACAAGAATTATAAATATAAAAAATAACAATATCAAGGATATGAATCTAGTCAAAAGAGAATACATTCATCTATAATTGAAAAAATAAATAATAAGAAAAAATATAAACATAATGAAAGAAAGATTAGATATTATATATAAAAAAAATAAAAAAATACAATGGTTATTGCTAAAGATATATTCCATATCTATGTAACTTCTTTAAGGTTTCTTTATCAATAATATTTTTATATAAAGTAAAAATATGCTATTCTTTTTTTTATAATCCACTATTTCAAAAATAAAATCATAAGAATTTGGAATTAGAAGATTAGTAATAAAATTTATTGAAATAAACATTCATGAGTGTTTTAGAATAAATAAATGTTGAAAATTTTCACACATTTGGTGGCATAGAATATTTTTTCAAGAGCAAGTATTATAAGATTAAAATAATGATTTAGTACTTATTTATATGATGCCATCAAGAGCCTCTTGAAATAAATTCCAAAATATTTAGATATCCAAAATCTCATGTTATGAGGAAGTTATATTGTGCTTGAAGTATACGTAACTATATTTAATTTTTTAAAATATGTAACTATCTTTTATAATAGAGAAGGTTGTTTAAAAATTAATTAATTTTAGTTTTTTAGAAATATTTTTAATATCTAAAAAAAATGATTTAATAGCGTACTTTAACAAACTCCATCAAAAAATATAGTAATAGTTAGAATTAATGACATTTAAACTCAAGGTTGTAATGGTTCTAATTTTAAAAAGATAATATAATGTTAATTATATGTAGCATTCTTTTCTTTTGGTGCAAGAAAATATAATTTGAAAAAGCCATAACATTTTCTAAGATGATATGTAATATTAAATACAATTATCACAAAGATATGTTTTAAATTACTTAATAAAAATTTAAACATGTACTCACACAAAATACTTGATTTTCTTGTGATTGATATAATCTAAAATTGGATTAAAAGAGCCTTTTAGATATCAAAGCCATATATGAAATAAATTCATTGCAACATGAAATTCTTTACTACCAGTTTTATAATTGAACTTAACTCTTGAGAATTTTCTTAAATAAAATACAACATAATGAAGTATATAATGTGTATGCATTTTTTATAATATTACACCTAAAGAAATTTTTAATACATCAATTCTGAAACAAAATGGCTTTAAAAAACCTTAAAATCATAAAATATTAGCTAACATGAAAATTATTTTTAAATCTTCAAATTTACACATCTTTATTCTACTTCATTTTGGTTTTGAAAGTTAATTTTATAAGTAGAATAAAAAGTTGGAAGAAAGTTTTAATGGATATTTGATAATAATTTCTAAATTTTAAAAATACTAAATATTATGTATAATTCATAGAGTTTTCATGTCTATAATAGTTTTACCTTCTTAAAATCTATTTATGAACTATTATTTGAATAAAAACATTACAAAAACTATACTTAAATTATATAAAATTAATGTTTTTATATCTTAGAATATAGTCCTACAACTATAAGTTTTTATAATATGAAGCAAAAAAAAATTCATATTTTCTCATATTTTTTAATGAAAATTGTTAAATTGACCTAAGCATTTATTAAATCAATCCACCCATCCTAACCATCATCAAAAAATTCTCCTTTGTCAAATCCGCATTGGTTGAAAACTAATGAAAAAATGGTTAGATCTACAACCAATGATGATAGATAGATCAATGTAGTATTTGCTTGAGTTGATTTAACAATCTTCTTTTTAATAAATAAAGTATTATTTAAAGAATAAACAAAAAAATATTTAGAAATTTATAGAACACCTTGTTAATCAAATGCTATAAATCAAGTGAAGCATTAAAGAGTCTAATAGATATGGCATTATATTTAAAATATTCATACCTTATTAAAAGTGTAATTCCTTTATTTAAGTTGTATTATATTTAAGTACTTTGTCAATCTATTTTAACATAAATTTTAGCTTCATTCAATTAGTCAAAAGACCTTAATATCAAATACAAAGAACAATAATTTTTTGTAGTCAATATGTTGAACATAAAATAATCCATATACTTTTACAAAGATCTCTGTTTTTCTTTATCAAAGATAAAAGTTGACCATCTACAACTTCTACATGTACTAATTTAATTTTTTGTACCAACTTCTTGTGAAATTTACCTATTTCTATTTAAAAAAACAAACAAAAGTACCAAAATCCAATGAGATAGACATTTGAAATTATAGAATGTATGAATTCTAAAAAAACTTTTAGTGAAAAATAAGCAAAAGATTTAAAAGACAATACACTAAATATCATTTATTAGTTTCCAAAATAGTAATACATACACAAGCACATACCAATTTTCTTATTGTAAAATCTACATGATATTGATTGATGCATAAACTACATTGTGTTTTTTAATTATTAATTTAAATTTCACTAAAATTATTTATAAATTATTATTTTGAAAATGATAAAAACCAAGAAAGAACAAATCTATTGAAGAAAATTTTAATAAAACTAAGATGCTTGGAGCAAGAGTTGATCAATATGTTTAATTACTTATAAAATATTCAAGATAAGAGCATATAGAAATTAAACTAAATTAACTAATTCACCAATGAATCTACCAAATAAAATTGAATAATATTTAAATTTACTTTTATAAAAAAAACACTATTCCCTCAAAGCTTTATAAATACCAAATCCATACTGCCCATATGCCAACATCCAAAGAACTCCTTCAAAATTACAAAATATTGAAAAATACTACATACCTTCACACCATAAGCATCGACTATTGAAAACTATTTCACAATGCAATTATAATATCCACTAAGCCGAACCAATGGACTGGTGCAGCATAATCACAAAGTACTACTTCCTCGTAATGTACGAACATGAGAGAATTCGGAGAGAAGGGTTGGGGTAGCTCATATCGCATCGTAATACAAATTTTAAGCACGATTAATTAACCAACTGAAATCTTAAGCATTCAAGCGTAGAAACTAACATTACACACCAACATGGGCTGGCAAACCAGTTCCATTTAAACCAATGTTCACTTTGCTGAATGAGATGTTTAGGTTTGCATGTACTTCACCTTTCACATGAAAGTAAAATAAAGATCCAGAGTCAGTTACGGTAAGGTTTCTTACTTTGATGATTGTAACTGCATGGTACACGTCCACAGAAGGGATACCCAAGGCCCTCAAAGGAGGGTCTATGGAATGTTCTACAACCTGGGAGAAGCTCTATAGCACAGTGTTGATATGCAAAGCATTCAAAAGAGCCATAGCCATCTGCTTTACCAGCACTTGACCTCCTGAACGTTCGCCATCGCGACGTTCTTCAATCAGTCTTTGAAGCTTGGTTGGCAAATCGTGTTCCACAATGAGTTGCTTAGGCCGAGGGTGATGCTCGTAAACAGCCTGATCAACATTGCTCAGTAAGGTCAAATTGATCCTTGCCATATTTAAGTTGAATGAAAAGAATATCAGAAATCAGGGACATGATTAAATTGCGCTAAGAATATTAAAAAACCAAAGACTATATCTACAAGCGTAAATATTGGTTAAGCTTAAAATATGAATTCTAAATTCAGGTGGCGTACTCTGATCAGCTTCAGCAGGGTGAGTCTAGCAATGGCATCTTGATTTTCTAGACGCGCTACCAGCAATGGTGTTAAACCGGAGACTGCTAATGCAGAATTCAGCCTAACCGATTTGCTGGCATCAGAACCACACAAAATATATCAATAAACCCGCGACACAGGCATCAAAGGTTCATGTTGTCTATAAATAGGTATCATGTAGTGCAAGAAACGACCTTTGAAACACAAGCCATTTATTCATATAACTGTTACAAATTGCTCATGCATTTTCAATCAAATCCGACCAGCACTTTCTGAAGGTGAGTACCCAGCTGTTCAAATACGCTGCACCGAAGAATGTGGTTTCCACCTCATTGAAAAGGCACTTTTTCCTTGTAAGAAAATATCTCATAATTGAGCATTAAAACTGAGTTAAATTAGATTGAACAAATGCACGTACCTGATGATCTTGAGAAATGGTTCAAGAATGTGAACAAAAGAAGGGGCCCCGCATGACTGAAAGAAGGCAACGAGTCTCTGAACAGACTCCTTCTGGAGGAGTGCCTGTTCCACCTTCCGCTGCTCATTGTCATGTGCCAGACACACAGCCAGGGAGTCGAGAGCAGTCACTGCCCAAAGCTCATCATCAAGTAGAGCCAGATAAACCTCCAAGCCCCTATTTCTTCGTAGCAGCTCCCTGTGGTTGGTCACACACCAAAGTTTTAAACCGATGTCAAAAAGTGTTCCTGTTTTTTGCCTTCATATATCTCACTGTAGATATTGGATCAAAAAGACAGGGAAAAAATTATCCCTAAAGATGCTGATATTAAAACGAGACCACAAAAGTGGTTGTTTGAAAAGCGGTCTTATTCAACAAATTGTGTGCGCTGAGCAACAACATACCTCGTTGTCCGTGAGGCATGAGCCATATCACATAATAATGGAAGAGCAAACTGCTTCAGAGGCGAATTAATCTTTATGAAATACATCAAATGAGGAATTATGCCACACTCAGCTGCCTGCTCTTGTCGCCGCTTATTAATTTTGCATAAATTGTGCAGGGCATTAAGTACCTGCACGAAGAGGTCATGTAAGTATCGAGTAATTATAGGAGCAGACTTCATAGACACAACCAAGAAACTCTACTTTCTAAAACAAGAAGAAACATATCAACGAAGCTATCACAAAAATTATCAAGTTCTTGGAGGACTGGTTTCAAATGCATCACGCTGTATTCATTTTCGACTAGCTAGCGGATAACAATGAAAAGCACAACCAGCTGATACAGAAAATAGCAATATGAATGCACCTGCATACCTGGTTGTGAATTTGGTCCAAATACGGTCCATCACGAGCCTCGAGGAAAGGAATCAAATGCTTCATCGCCTCAGCGCGTTGTAAATATTCAAGAGTGTGCGGATCTTGAGATAGCTGCTTGATACACTCTAAAATCTGCACAATATAGAAATGCCATCAGGAAACAAGGAAAGTTGACAACTGATTGATATCCAGTGAGCATTCTCAGTGGTGATGTTTCTAAGATATGTAGATTTCTAAGTCCACTATCAAATTCCTTTTCGCATTCAATTCAAAGGTGAGAGCCGTCGTCCACTGACGCGCCCGGTAACTAAAGCCCGACAAAACAGTATTTATCACTAAATTGATCAAAGTAACATTAATGTATAAGTGATACCAAGAAAATCTGTAGATGTATCAAGTTTCAAGGGAAAATGTTGCTGAATACTTGGAAGAATCACAAACAGTAATCTAAAATAGCAAGAAAAAATGAGATTTATAGAAGCAAAGAGAAAGACATTGCACCTTCGTAAGAACTGGTGGTTGTAACGTACTCAGCGCCTGTAGAAGACGCTGCAAAAGGCTTGTGCTACACATGTGCTTTTTAACAGCTGTATCAGCACGAGAGAATTCCAGTAACAAATTTGCCACCTTTCCCAAGTACTCTTGAGCTTCCTCAGGATTAGCTGAAACTTGCAGTCGAGATAGTTGACCCGATGAAGAGGCACTCTCATGTGCGTGCAAGACACCAGACGCAGTTTGAGAAGTCGAACTTGAACTATTGATCACAGGTTCTGCCTGAAATCAAAACATCGCATGGCACAACTAACTGCATCATGATGCAGTTCAGATGGAAGGAATGGCGCAGAAATCCATTGCACTCAATTCATGATAACACATAATATTCAGTAGCCTAACTACCAACTTCTGTCCAAAAGTGTTCATCTGATGGTTATTTTGTAATTGCGATAAGATTACTTCAATTGCTGGAAGTAAACACACCCTATTTGGTGATGCTCCTGAAAGCTTTAAATTCATACGGGCCGATAATGATGGGGAGAGATGGGCTGATGGTGAAAGAATGCCAGTGTTCCCCCACCCATGCTTCGGAGAAGGAATATGATTCATCTCTAAGTTCCGTCCTTCCTGCTCAGTATCTGCACCCCATTGCACTGATTGTAAGTGTGTTGGCAAAGCAGTAATGTAAAAAAACAGAAGTTTGCCAAAGCCTGGGAAACCCATGCAGGTCAAAAAAAATGGTTTGTATGCTATGGACAATGTGACAATAGGAACCTCAATATCTGGCAGTGCTGCATGTTAATCATTTCAAAATTGAAGACGTCCAATAAGCGACAAAAAGAGAAGAAAACTGAACCAACATTTAGAGTATAAGACTAGTGTGCACACAACTCATCCAGAGAGGCACTAATCAATCTGTTGACGTCACATTAGGCACCTGGTACAACAAATGCAACTCAGACTCAACATAGGAAAACACTCTAGACGAATAGCCAATAGCAGTTCCAAGTAAACAATAGACCTGTGAAACTAGCCGCCATTGAGTCGAAATCACCATTCATTTTCGGCAAAACACCTGAGTGGAGGGTTGGCGATGAGATCTCTCTAACTGGAACCTGTTTCAAAGGATGAAGAAGCTCAGAAACAGAATTCGCATGGAGATCCTTGTCGATAAGAGTAGACAACCAAACCATTATAAAAAAAAAGAAAAAAAAAAAAAAAAAAAAACAAGAAGAAGCTGGGGCCGATTCAGTAACTAAGGTGTAAAGTCACGGTGAAAATAAAACATCAAATTACACTAAGGGAAGTCAGGATTTAGATGAAAATGATGTTGATAATATGACAACATATTCGTACATGTTTCCGATGGAAGGCACCTAGCACATATGTGTATCTAAGACCATGCAACATTTCGTGAGAGAGAACAAACCTCGTCTAGTTGAGAGATGTCCACCAACCCATTAATACACTTAGATGTACCCCATACTTCATCCGCTAGAAGCGGCCTGGCCTCACCATCTGACCTTGCTTCATCATCTCTTTCCCTTTGATCACCACCACCGCCACCCATAACCCACATACTTTCTCCGTACCCTGGTTGAAAGGGGTCTGAAAGTCGACCAGATAGGATTGTCAGTTTTGAATGAGTCAGATTCCCGGAGTGCAGCCCAGCATATCCCACTTGCCCAGGTAAATTTTGCCACGAAAATTCCGGTAGCCCAGATAGCCCTGCCTGATGCCCCTGCACAGGCTGCATCCTTGCGGAATCTCCATTACTCAATCCAAGAGTTGTTTTCTGGTTACCAATGTTAGTAGACACGTTTTCAATACTGGGCTGATAGGGTCGCTCAGTGGCCAATGAAGTGCTAAGCAGCCGGGAGGCTTCGCTGAGGGTATGAAGAGTGTCAACCAATCGAGCAAGTATACTGCTTCTTGCAAATATGTGACAGAAATCATTTTTTAGGCTCAAGCCAGGGAGATCAACGACCTGCCATATACAATCTAAGGCCATGTGCACCATTTCCCTGAACACAAGACACAGAAAAAACAATATTAGAACAAGTTGTAAGCATGACCTTATAGCATGACGGCGAATCCAGTACTTATTCCCACTTCAATCAAACAGGATTCTGATTTCACTTATACATTAATGGACTTGCATCATCACGTTGTTACCTTCTAGCTAATAATTTGTGAATGATAATAATTTCAAAAAATACAACAGCCACAGTAATAAACTTCCAAGATTTGACTAATAGACGTGTCAACGCAACTTATGACTTTTAGAGCTAAAAATATCTCTGTTAATTGCAAATAACAATGAAAGGACGAACTTACCTATATTTTGAATAATCTTTCTCCAAGAAACCAACTAATACTGGAAGGCCCCGGCATGCAATGAACATCTGTAAAGTCAAAGAACTGCATTTAACACAAAGCATAATTAAAATGGGCGTGAATGCCTACGTTGAAAATGTACAGGATGTGAAATATTATCACAAGTTTCTGGCTACCATCAAATAATTCACAACATTAAAAACAATTATACATCAGTCATTCACAATCGCAAGGCTTCCCAACTATCATATTGTTTTGTGCAATGCCAGCTGCATTTCGTTATTATAAAGAAGAAAGAAGCAAGAGAACTCCACATGTTTACTACATAGTGTATCCGCTAGTATTGTTATCAGAACGTGTAAACCTCACCTTTTCTGGCAGAGTTTCTTTATGAAATATGCTGCCTGCATGCGCACCTCCTTCAAACACTCCGCACTTGCAAAGCCCATCATTATAGGGATCTGAAAAGCAGCATTACAACAATAAGAGTATCAACTTTGGATAGGAGTAAACTCTAATACATGCAACACTCGTGGTAAATTAAGAAATCGAGACATGTATCAAATTAAGAAACATTAAACAACTTAAACAACATAATAATACATCTGATTTCTTGCATGAATACGTACTAGAAATTGACCGAAATCGATAATAAGACTCACCATGCCAGCACGACAAGCACTTTCTAGGAGTTCAATGTTGTCGTCCGTGATCAGATTCAACACTCTCAACACTGTATATACAACCTGTTCATGGGAATCCAACAAAACTGAATTCGTAAAGATGCTCGTTACAAAACAATAGGTATATGGACATTTTACACAAGATCATAGAAGTACGATAAGTCTCGTACCCTGATGTTGTTCATGTCAAGCATGTCAATAAGCGGAATGATGCCATGAGGCCTCATGAAGTCCTTCCTTTGGTTTGGAAATTCTTGAAAAATGCTGAATAGTTTCTGACAAGCTGCAAGAATCACCTCCTCGGTCTCATCTAACTTCAGCATTGACATCAACCGACTTACTTCTAAAGCCTGCACAAAATTTATATTGAAAGTGAAAACTTTGATAATTGTACAACGATTGGGCAATGTCCAAGCGTACCCAAGTGTGGAATAACCAATTCATCAAAACAAGGGGCTGTGAAGGATAGATGCACAGCATTGAATCGCAGATCCTAAGGAAGTAAATTGAAATACCAATTCACCCCCAATTGTACAAAACTACAAAAATCTTAGTTGGTATTTTAGAATCTACCAAAATACCTGCTTAGCCAAATACTCAGCGCCCTCTGCCCTGGTCACCATACACTGCAACAAAGAACAGCAAAATCATGACAAGTCTCTTCATTACACCAAGTCCTAGTTTACAATACTTCAACTCGATTTTGTAAAACCCTTAACCTGTCTCAAAGTCAAGGCTCTGGACCATTTCTTAAGTGAAAATAGGCAAATTTATAAAAAAAAATATTTAACTTTAAATGAGATAACTTATGAGCACTAACTTATCATGACAGAACGCACAAGGTCAAAAGCTCTTAGATTCTGCAACATAATGATGCAGGAGCAAAATATAATTACTTAACCCATCCTTTGATTTTGGAAAAAAAAAAAAAAAAAAAAAAAAAAAAAAAAAAAAACATTTGGAGTTGATGTTTCAAACACAACTTTCTGACATGTCTTACCTGGCCAGTTCTTATGCTTTCATCATCATCAAGATCAACAGAACTTTCATATCCGTTTGGTTTTGCAGGTTGTAAAGTCTCAGCTTCTACTCGTTTTTTAGCCGTCTTCACCTTCGCCTTCGCAGCTGTGACATGAATCTCAGAAGAACCCCCACGAGGAGGTAAGCCATGATTAGTAACCGCTGAAACTGGGGGATATACTTCTTGCACCCCAAAAAATAGGTCGTTTGTATTATCATCCAACGGTCCATCAGTCAATTTGCTAGAATGAACGGGGGATGGTTTTCCTGCCTGAAAACATTTGAGGACATTCAAATATCAGCAAATATCAAAACTTGCATCAAAACACGCGATGTGAACAGCATACAAAGAACTTACTGCTACGCATTAGCTTATTTAAACATTTACACAATTCTTGCAACTCTGTGGCAAGCGTCAAATAAACACTGGAAGTCGTGCGAATAAGTAAATGTCGTGATCACCTCAACCGATATAGTACCAGGTCAACCTAATTGTTAGAAGTACTGATCCCTCTTATGCAAGTAAGAGGCCATCTTCCAGCTTACTACTCCCACCATAAAAGAGATCTCAACAAAACAAAGGGGTAGAGATAAGATAACAAGACCTGTAAGGATAAATGATTTCCATTTGCTTCGACTTTCATTCCATGATTATCGGTTTTCTTACTATTAAACTCTGTTCCCAATAAGGAACCAATCCCTTCCACATCCTCTTGACCTGGAAGAATATGAGTAAACTTCCCTGAGGTACTCCGCATCCCACTTACTTCGAATTTCACATGTTCTTCAGTGTCACTGGGTGTTCTTTGAAGCACTACATTATGTACGGTCGGCTCTGAGGAATCCAAAACCCGTACACCTGCAGGAGGTCTAGTTAATGGGGTAGTTACCGTAGGAGGCAACCTTTTAGCAGTGCTGGGCATGTTCATTTCAATTAAGTCTTGATCATGACTCCCTGGTAATCGAGGAAAGTGCGCAATACCATGGCTTGGAATGCGAAGAGGAGCACGTGGACCAATGCTGTTGCTTTGACCACTGCTCGCCTCAGGACTCGCTGTTAGAGAATGGCCGTTTCCCTCATCCTAGTAATAATGACACGAGTTGCATTCTTAATGATAAACAACCACAATGAGAGGATTTCTTATCTGCATATTAATCAATGCTACAGGATACCCCCTAGGACTACTACCCCAGAAAAAGAGACAAATCAAGAACAAAACATACAAGTTCGTTGGCTAGAACATAAGAAAAGTCTGCATACTTACTGAGCCAGTCTCAAAAGAATCCCTGGTTGTGGGTCTAGCACTGGATACTGGTCCCGCATTTTGCTGTCTACTCTCCTCACTAGTGGCATCTTCTGTGGATGGAGTTTCTCGAGGAACAGTACTGCGTGGATCACCACCTTAGCTTCAGTGCAATATCACATGGTATGAAGAGACTTCATTATCCAGCCTTGCAAAAATATTATGGCTCGCCTTCCATAATTCATCAAATTGAAAAGAATTTCAATCTTATCAAGAAGCACTACAAAGATTGGAAGTGTACCTGATAATTTCATTTCGTTTCTCGCGCCTAGACTTTCGAATCCAAGCATGACTCAACAAAGTCTGTGCATCTGGTCGTCGTTTTGCATCCTAAACAAAAACATTCAGTGCATATAAATTGGGAGTTAAGTACTAAAATATTCCTCATCATTCAATTTGCGAGGCTATATTTTCTATTTTAAGCTGACATGCATTTTGTGCAAATGAGATGAATCATCCACATTCAAAGAGAGTGCGGCCATACCTTTTGAAAACACTGGCGAAGAAAATCGGTGATGACTTCAGATATATGTTCTGGTAAGGGCGGATGATCGTCCTACGAACACACAAGCACCTTTAGTACATCATTACACATATATAGAAAAAAGAGTCTGACAAAGCTAATAATAATAATCATATTAACCTTAAAATAGCCATTAATACCAAAATACCAAAAAACCAAACAACACTTACAGAATACACAGACCATGCTGGCTTCTCAACACTACATACAACGACATTTGCCTTCAATAATACCTGTACAATGCGAAAGAGAGCTGGCATGGGTTGCAATTCGTAGTATGGTGGGACGCATGTCAGCAGCTCAATCACTGTGCAGCCCACACTCCAGATATCCGACGCAGCACTGACTCCCGACATCTCAATGACCTGTCAGATAAACTATTCCGTTAATGATTCCCTGGGACACTTCTAGAATAAATTTGATGATAGAAGAATTACGACACTGGAATGAAAGTCCTTCCGTAAAGAGAAAACCAAAGCTGTTCAGAACACCACTGACCTCAGGAGCCATCCAATAAGGTGTACCAACAACAGAATGAGTGTTGATGTCAGCCTCGGTTAATTTGGTGGCAACTCCAAAATCTGCGAGTTTTACCTCTCCCTATTTGGACAATAACCAGCATTGAATTAGGTCTGAAGTTTCCCATATGGAAAACCCCTCAACATGTAAGTAGAGCTAGAGGACTAGTAACTCAGCTGGATAATTAAAAGAACGGAAACTTAGACAGCACAGCTCAGACCGTGAATAACCCACCTCCTTCGTGGTCAGTATGTTGGCACCCTTGATATCACGGTGAATGACACCCTGCTCGTGCAAGTAAACAAGACCTTCCAACACCTATAAATACGAGTCAAACGAATCACAACAATTAAAACGTAAATCCATGCTCCTGTTCGATCACCTCAACCAAGAACATAAGGATCTAAATAACAACAACCAATAGAATGTCAATGAATCTTGATGAAAAATCTACAATTTCCAAATCAACGACGTCAGTTATGTGTTCAAACCCAATTTGAGAGCGGCTTGGAGAGGAAAAGTTTAGAATAGAGATTGTATCCCCATTACCAAGATTATTAGCACCCATCATGAAGGAACAAAATAATTTTTCTGTCAAGAATATCCACCATCCTGTAACCTACATAACTAATTTTAAAACATTTATAGGAGACAGTCCAGTTAAACACTTACAATAAGTAGGCACGTCATATTTACAATGTCTGACATATCATTTCCGAACACGTTAAAAGTGTGTCTCTAGAACACTACATCACCAAGGTGAACCGAATAAATGTTATCGTGACACACCTGAGCAATGTAGCGTCCCACAACGTTTTCAGGAAGAGCCCCGAATTTGTTGGGCTTAATATTGTTAGCCAGAGAACCATTCTCAACAAATCTGGGTCACAATGCCAAAAATAAAATGCAAGATTTAGCCTTCGGAACCCTTGAAATGCAACAAAAGACTCCTATGATGAAGTGCAACAATAATTGTGTTTATAATGTTTTGTGCTGTTCAATAGAATTTCAACTAAAAAATTTAGAAACCGAACACACGCAATGCTGAAAAGCCACAGCTCTTTCAAATACAGATCGCCATTCATTTTGATGCGTGGTTCTATGAGGACAGCACAGAGAAGAACTAGACTTAAAGAAATCCGTAAGAAAGCTGTCACAACATACATTCTACACATAACACAACCATGACATAGCCACCAAAAAATCTGACTAAGAACTGCAACCCACTCAAGTATGATGTAAAGATGCGTTTTAGTCTTGAAAGAGCCTTGATACTTCACTATGTTTCTGTGGTTGAGATTCTGCAAACACAATCATAACAAACAACTATGAAAACTCATGAAACTGCAGCAATAGTCGTCCATAAACTTGAAGGCAACTGCACAATTATCATGATAAAACCTTGTGAGAATTCTTATAACTTTAACTGCCAAACTACAGTTCTGAACAGTACCTTTAAAAGGTCGATCTCCGACTGCATATTCAATCAACGCATGTCCAAGAAACCCCCATCAGAACACATACTTTAAAGAAGTGGCGCAAGTGACGCTTATTTTATTAGAACTGCCAGTTTTTCTATGAAACAACTAAGTAATCCAGTTTCAGACTTTATATAAGTATGTAAAGCGATGCCCTCAGCTAAGGCAACAACCATTAAGGAGGATAAAAAGAGAACAGCGAACATCTACAAATTGCTCAACGCTCGAGCGACACCACATCAACTTTGCCTACTTATAAGACATTGAGATAAAACTTGGGGAACTGGACAAACTAGTCCATTTGGAAAACCACCAAGCTTTTCAAAACAGTCACCAGCTTTTCAAAACGCCAATATATAAAGCCAACACAACAGCTTCCTGAATCTTGACTGCAAGATCCAAGGATAGACAATGGGTGCAGAGATTGCACAATGGACTGGAGGACGTTGAAGCACAAAAATTGTGCATGAATGTGCAGTAGAACCTGAACTGATCATGATAGTCCAAGTGTTTACCATAATGCTAGCGAGATCCTCTGGTGGAATATTCTCCAATGAGACCTGTTTAATGGCCACAAAGTCGCCATTCTCCAAGTCCAGCCCTTTGTACACTCGCCCATATGCACCTTTTCCAATTTCGTCACCAAGCATCTGCCAAATACAATTGGTCAAAGTCAAGACACTAGCAGAAAAGCTAAATTCTGACACATTGAGCCAAAGAATCTCAAAAACAAGCAGGAGAACATATCCCACATTGTAATTCTACTCATCAGCTTACATTTCTGCACAAGTGTTAGTTTTGCAACCGTCTCTAATTCAAAGTGGGACTCAACTGAAGAAAATCGATACTATGACAGTGGTCTTCCTACATGAAAGCCAACACTGATGTGCTACCAATCAAACCTCCGTGGTTCTGGTTAACAACTAAAATGAGTCTAAACTGTGTGCACAATTTTTGTGCAAAACCTTTAAAACTTCTTAAAACAGGAATGTTCTTCTGCTTGCACACTTGAATGAACATCACTGAGAAGAAGTATCGGTGCAATGAAAAAGGGATTCGTACGTATTTGTCATTGAGGGTTTTCGACTTGTGGAACGCCGAGCCCGAAGTATGGCGCGACATTGCATCCACCACTTGGATTTCTCCCAACGACAACTTCTCTCATTGTCACCTCAAAGAATACTGACGCCCAACTGGAAACTTGAACCGTAAGGTTGTGTCTCGATCATCTTCTGTTAGCTCAGCCATCTTGAGGCCACTGCCAGGTTGTGGCTTCTCCTTGAAATGCTTCCGGCTCGGATCCTTACAAACCACTTCACTCTTACTCGTCACGCACACAAGGCGGAAGAGCAAACTGTCTCTTAATTAAATAGCCACTCGTATCCTAAACTCCAAAACTCCGTCCCGACCCCAAGCATTGCGAATAGTCAAACAGAAGACATGAAATCCTAAGACCTGCACCAGAGCCCGTCACCCCAACTACCATTCAGAGGGTACGGAAGCACGAAATAAAATTTGAAAAAAGCCCTCTACTTCCAATCCTTGTGACTTGATCCAATTCCCAAGAATGACAGGGAAAGGTAGCTCCTCAGTACATGATCCTCAGCAACGCCACAAGCTGCTGGTTGAGCAACAAAGTCTGTTAAGGGACCACCACCAGTGTCTTCTGAATAACAGTCCCTTTTCCCATAAGCCAATGGCATCCTGGTTATAAACTATCCAGTAAAAAAGTGATGCAAGCAGTCGTGCGGTTAGAGAAACCAGAATCACTGTGATCACAGCTGATGATGAATAGGCAATGCATGAGAAAAGCCTCGGCCGTAACCCAATAGTCCCAGGGGCAAATGTGCAAACTACTGCAGCTAAAGAAAATCCCTTATTAATTGTTCGAACTTATTAGTCAACCATTGCGCGCCGCTTGCAGAGACTTGATGCCAGAGAGACCAAACACCATGTTCTCGTGAACTCGATTCCATTCCACTAAACTGCAATCCTCTTCTGCTCTTCTGAGCTTTCCATACTGCAACTTTGAACATTTGAACGTGTCATATAGTTCCAAATTTCGATTGTGGTCCTTCAAAATCTGCAGACCCGCGCAAACAAATCGAGACAGAGCTTCGTGCCCATTTTTCCTCCTTACTCGCAGCAATTCTGCGCTGCTCCACTGCAATACAGATTGATAAACTGAATCGCCCTGCCTCCTGCCGTGTGAACTCAAATCCTACAATCGATCCAATTCTTGAGTACAAACATAGGACTGAACTACTCAACCTACCTTCAACCTGGATAACCTCTTACAATACTCACAATCAATAATCTCTCTCTGCCACACACAGAGCTCATTCACCTAAAACCTACATTGTAAGTCCGCCACAAAGCAAACGATTTCTGTCGTTTCTGTAATCCATGCATTCTGATCTCTCATAATCTCTACCGCAACTTATATACGCCCACAAAAAAGAAATACCCACTTCAGCATCAACCCCGCCAAAAGAATCAAAAAAATAAAAATAAAAATAAATCACGCTAAACTTAACTTAACTAAACAAAAACAAAAATTCTTCACGTTGACAAACCCGTGCAAAACCCTCACCACCCGTCCTCTCAATCCTTTCTATCAAGCTTCTCAAAACCTCGACGCTTCAGAAACCCTCCTAACACGGCAAGCTAACCAACCCTACCCTCACACATCCCACCATGCGCAATGACGCCTGTAATCTCCAAAACAAGGCTCTCTCATCGCCTGAGAATGCAATCACTACACTCCGGTACACCGCCAAGCAACGTGGACACAGATCCAAACACTGAAGCCAAAGAAAGGCACAGAGAACGAACCACTGCGAAGAACTGACTCAAAACCCTCCTGCGTCAATGGGGCAGAAGCAGCAGCAGCAGCTGTGCAGATGTTGACGATGGAGGAAGAGTCGAGGCGAGCATCAGAACACGCACAAGTAGCAGGGAGAGTCGCCTGGGTGATTATGCACGACGAGATGCCTGTGATGGCATTGAAACACTTCCCCGCACGCTCTTCCACAGACGAACGAACGGACGAACGGGCGGACGGACGGACGAACAGAGGGGTGGGGGACAAACTGGTGGCCTGACTGACGGGCTCCAATGACCCTGTTTACTTGACGCCGCCAACGGCCGGCGTGTTCGCTTTTGGCACGAGCTGTCCCCGGCGACGACCGTCGACAATTGTAGTTGTGCAGCATGGGATCCTGTGCGCTGGGATAAGGAATGAATGTTCCCTTAGCGTTCCCATGCGAGTGGGTCGGTCGTTGCTCCTTCTGACCAGCTGGCTAGATGTCATTGGACGCAGCGTGAGCCTTGCACCGCGGTGTTGGGGGACCAATGAAAGGTAGTTTGTGCAGGGAATCCTACTGTGGATGGCATTCATCCATTCCTAAAGGGCGGGCAGCCTACCCCCGCTGCCCGACCGTTCATCTTGCGGGAAATATTTAATACTAGGTATTCTTCATGCTTTAAAAAGTATAGATATTTTTCATGTTTATATAGAATTTAGTTATATATTAAAAAAAATATGTTAACGTGGAAATCATCCAAGCAAGTAGATTTTTCAAAATGAGCACATATTGAATTACTATATTAGTTACAAAATTAATTATAAATTCCTTTTTCAAGAAAGAAAACAATGATGATTTAAGGAATAGAAATTACTCTTGTTGTTTAATTTTATTTTGAATGATTCTTTTCTCGTCAAGATATTTTTGTAAAAAATAGTACAAGATATTATGCCAAATAAAATGAGTGATGGAGAGATAGATACTTTAATATACATAGATGATATTTATTTATTCACAATAATTTTATAATAATAATAAATTAATTAATAATGAATTAATTCTAAATATAATATTTAATTTTTCATTAGATAAATTTACTACTACAAAATCTTTATAGGTATATATTTGTATTAAAGTATTAATAATCATATATATATATATATATATATATATATATTTTTCTAGGATGAGCCAAAAATCAGAAAAAAATATAATAATCTAATTTTCACTTAGTTTTTTTCGATATATATGATATTGTACCTAATCAACCAAGCATTATTATAGATTTAAGTTAATAGTACAAACCACTAACAAGGACAAAATAATTGTATTCAATTTTTTTTAATAGAAACTATTCTTCAAATCATGCTTGATCTTCTATTAACCTATTTAATAATTTTTTTAATAGAAAATATAATATTAGATATTATTATTACTAATATATTTACAACAAAGAAACATTAGTATTTTTTGTAGTTTAAAATAAATATAGCAAAATATCTAGAGATTTTACTTATAACTTATAATATCATAGAAATTAAAGCCACATAAATTTCTAATAAATGAATGTTTAAAAAATAATTTTACTTATACTATTACCATATTTATATATAAAAATATTTTATTAGAATATTGTGATACTATTGTACCATTCATTTTGATACTTACTCTGATAAACTTGGTTCTATTGCCTACTATAATTTTTATCTTAAAAAAACTTTAAAGCAAGTGAAAAATGAATTTTTATCAAAATGCTGATTTATAGAGGTGCTTATTAGGATTGAAAGGCATAGTGAAATAAATAGGATTTTATTGCCATAGTGTATCATATGGCTTAAAAGCACAACTTAGGCACCACCACAAAGTTGTTGTACATACATGGTAGTAGTAGCAAGAAAAATAAAATTAATATAAGGTCATTTAGAGCTTTTTTATGTTTTTTTAGGTTTTTAAATAAGATTATGGCAATTTCATCCTACACAAATTGTGTGTAAGACAAGAGCAATATCAAAAAAATAACTTTGACAAAAAAAAACAAGACACCTTAAACATAATTCTAATCTTATCTCTTAATTTATTAAATGAAATATAATATGTTGCATCACATGATTTATTCAAGCAACAAGGTCACTTCTATCCAAGTAAGTTAGTTCCTAAAAAATCCCTCTTAGTTTTTTTTTATTTTATTTTATTTTATAGCTACAAATATTTACTTCTCCAAACTTGGTAGCAAAAACTCTTAGTCGATTCTAAACTTATGATTTAGTAAATTAACAAACTTTGGTGCTTCCCTATTATTGCACATTTTAAGTATAGCAAACTAATACAATATGAAATCATTGGCTAGAAAGAAGATATCAAGAATATTAAAAAAATAACAAGTTTATTA
The DNA here is from genome assembly GCF_059467195.1 of Physcomitrium patens. NCBI lineage: Eukaryota > Viridiplantae > Streptophyta > Bryopsida > Funariales > Funariaceae > Physcomitrium > Physcomitrium patens. Next base: position 17,680,732 of record NC_143418.1, read on the forward strand.
TAAAAAATAATAATTGGATGCAACTATTTATATTTAATAATTTCAATAGAAGAAGTCTTTTAATATGTTTTAATTTCTTTGCCTTCAAAAATATCTCTTAGCCTTTATATATTCTAGTTATAGAATCTATTATTTGATTCATATACAATATGAAATCCAAAAGACACATTATTTTCGGGCTTATTAAAGATTCTAACTTAAATTATAATAAAAAGTATTTTGGAAGAATATTGGATTGTGACATCTCAAAGCAAAAGTGGTCTTAACAAGATCCTCAAAGAAGGCTCTAATAAAAATCAAAATCAAAGAAGAATGCCTTACAAAATATGATTTTTATTCAATCCAATAATATTGTATAGAAATTTGATCTAAATGGTTTCATATTAGTAAAGCATTACCAAAGAAAGAAAGAAAAATAACATTTAAAGTAGTATGAAAAATATAGAAACAAACAAAAATTTCCAATCTTATTCCATATATACTGCTAATTACACAAATAAAGACTTTGAACTTGTCAATTCATACATTAACTTGTTTTCTTGATCTTAATAAGTTTCTACAAAATAATATAAGATAATTAAAAGAAGTTAAAATAAAAAAAATAAGCACATCTGAGTACTTCAATTAGAAGGAAAATATGATAATGTGATAAAAAATCATAATTATATCAAATTTTGATAAGTAGCCTTACAACAAAGAAGAATCAATCCAACCAATTTATTTATACCATATTTTGATCCATCAAATCTAAATTCATTTGCATCTTTTTAATATATTTAAAAGCTTGTATCTTTGATATTGCAATCTTATGCAACTAATATTTTGCTATCTAATGTTCAAGTTAGTCTAATAGTATTAATTAACCTCCATCATTATTTTATCATCCAATCTAATATTTCCAAATAGTCAATCTAAATTTTTGTGGACAATACCTTGGAATGCAAAAATATTTATATAATAGATAGATAGATAGATAGATAGATAGATATTTGAAGAATTAAACCTTAGAATAATATGCCAAATCTTCAAGAATTGTCTTTGATAACAAACGGCTATATAAAAATAATATGTCTCTAAAAAATTTGGTTATAAATTTAATGGATATTGGTACAAGGTTACTACCTTATGACTTAAGATTCTTTAAAGATAATATAACTCTTCTAAATAATATAATACTAAAAATTTGTTTTGACTATTGTGGCAAACTGTCACGAACATATGCATATAAGCCAATAATTACTTATATAAATAGGTAGAAATAAATAGAAGTAGGTAAAAGAAAGTTAATTCTATAATATCTTCTATGGAAGCTTCATAAATGTTGCTTTGACTTTATAGATTTCTCTAATTGACTTTTGGATTAGAAACATGGTCAACAAGTTGGCCATGTGCCAAACATGTTATTAGCTTGAAGACTAAGCTAACTATATGGCCCACACATAGAAAAATTTGCCTTGTAAGTCAAGGCATGTGTCCTACAAAATCAACACATGTAGGAGGTCCTATAGAATATTGCCACATAGCCCCTAGTTAGATAATATATATAGAAACAAGATTGAAGCCCTCTTCACTCTTGTCAACTCCTTTCTTGCTTCTAGTCTAGTTTCAAGAGTCTCAAGTTTTCTTGTCTTTTGGTAATAAGCCTTTTTAATTTCTTTTAATATTCGTACTTCCTTATTTCTATTTTGTCACTCTTTCTTTGACCCGGATTTCATTGGTTTATGTATCATCTTTTAGTTCATGTCCTTGACACACACACAATTGAATAAAATCAAGTGATATGGAGGTACAAGATTTTTTATTGGTCGTAAGACATGACTTCAATATTATCCTTAGACATTATAGTATTAATGAGATAAGATTATGATGTGATTGTGCACTATTTGACCACCTCTTCATTCAATTTCATTTATAATTTTTAAATCTAAATCATCAAATTTTAAAAACTTATTTTTTATTTATATGATCTTTGAATTTTTTAATGGATTAATAAAATTTAATCTCAATAAAATAATAGAATATTTTTTATCCACTATATGAGATTTTATTTTTTTATGACTCTTTTTGTAAAGAACTAGTATTCTTACATACAAGAAATTATATTTATTAAGTATAGTTTAATCTTTAAGAAAATCTTCAAGACATTAGTCCTTTAACTTGTTTTAATTCATGTTCTAATCTTTTAAAAAAGTTCAAGGATCTAAGGAGTTTAAAAAATCCACAACTATCATACTTAATAATAGTCTATCCAAGATCATTAAAAATATGAATAAGGACTTATCTAAGATATTTTATAAATATGAAATTAAAGAAGTTATTAAAGACAGGACTAAAAGCATAGTATCTAATTTCAAGAGACTTTAAAAAAAAAAAAAAAAAAAAAAAACTTTGAAAAATTTGGCTATGACAATTATTTTTTTCATATGACCAAAATTATTCTTTATAGCAAAAGCACAATAGTATATGTTGATAAGGTCTTTATAAAATTCTTCTAAATAGATAGAGGTGTAAGATAAGAATATCCTCTAACATCTTATTTCTTCATCTTGATTGTTGAACTTTTTAATATTATTAGTCAATATGTTTTTATATAATACTATTTACAAGGCGTTTTTATTCTCTTAAGTTCAAACCAAAAAGTTGTTAGTCAATATATTAATGATTCTATCATTTTTTTTAAAGGGAAAAAAATGTATTTGGTGAATATTATTGAGTAATTTAACTTAGTTCCAAGTTTGGAAATTAATTGGTCCAAATTTATAATGTATTGGTTATTTAAAAAATTAAATATGTTAGCTTAGATTAATAAATTTGGATGGACATAAATATCTACTACAAATATTAATAAATCCCTTAGATTCTCCTTCGATATATCTTTAAATACATCAAATTTTAATCAATATATTATCTATTGTATGGCATTAAAATTAGACTATTGATATTCTATCAAAATCAATGTATTAAGTAGAGCCATTATTATAAATAAAATTCTATTCTCCTTATTATATTTCTTCTTAGCTATATAGATTGGATGTATAAAAGGTATTTGAAATATTAAATCTATAGTTAAAATTTTTAATCGAAAAGTATAATTGCCTTAATATGGTCCAAAGTGGTATAGAATATTTAGAAGAATCATAAAGAAGAAGATATTGGCATCATTGATCCAAAAAAATCACCAAAGCCCTCTTGTCCAAATAGATGTTGGTGGAACTTCAATTAAGTCAAGAAAATATTCAATAATTAATTTAATTTAATTTAATAAATATTAAATCTATTATATATATGGCATAGATACTATATCTAGTTTAATCAATAATTTCAAAGCATAAATAGTGCATTGGGCCTAAAACATAGAATAGAATTGGAATAATTTAGATATATGTGGCTAGTTCTTTTGGCCCAATTCTCCTACTTCTTTCCATAATTTGTGCAAATATTTTTTATCTTAGAATCTTTAAATTCTTCTAATTTTTATTCTCTATAATTTCATAGAGCTACCATTTTATATTCAAATGGACTTGATTGTATCAAAAATATCTTTAAAGGGATATTGATTATTTTCACTATAAAAAAATTATATTATATTATATTATATTTATAGTTATATTTAGAATTTTTCATATTTTATTCTTTAAATTTTAGAAGAAAATTTTTTACTATAATAATATTCTTTTAAAATCTTAAGATTTTATTGGATAATATTTTAAAAATTATATTATTTTCTATAAGTAGTATTCTTTTTTTCTTTGAAATATATTGATATTGAAGAAAGCAAATGATTTGTCTTACATCTTTCAATAAAAATATATATATATATATATATATATATATATATATGGTCTTTTATTATATAATTTTTTGTTATGATAAAAATTTGATACTTAAACAAGTAATAGAAGATATTGAAAATCAAGTATCATGTTTTTATATATATATATAAATAGAATAGTTGTAAAAAATAAACCAAAAAGAAAATGATATTTTGGAGCTTATTTCTTCGATAGAAAATTCAAAAAATTGGTCTTTGACCTTATAACATATTCATGAATTATAAAAAAAAAAAAAAAAAAAAAAAAAAAAAAAAAAAAAAAACTCATGACATACACTACCAAACTTGGAAAAATAAATTTAAGGTAGTGGCTTAACTACTAATTTAGTAGCACATAATAGAGTTTTCTCTTTAGTGAAGACTATTATTTTAATTACAAAGATATTTGGTCTAATTTACATACTTTTAAAGAAGCTATGTTCATTTGGCTTATATAGCTTAAAGGTATAGTGATTTATACTTATAGGAGAAAAATGAGTTATAATATTAATGTTAATTGTATTATGTATAAATTCCAAATATCTAAATTTATTCTCCATTAGTTTTGAAATTATCAATAAGCTTATTATATTTGAGTTTAGGCCAACACTCCTATAAACAAATTAACATATAATTTTTAGAATTGATGTCCTTGCAAATCCTTTATTTTACAACAAATCTTTTTTGTTGAAATCTTTTCTTCTAGATCCAATTGTTTTTTGTAAGATCTACTCTATATTAAGAGGTCTTTGTCTATGAATGTCACGGCCATAATCATGTAAGCTAATAATTACATATAGAAATAGGTAGAAGTAAGTAAAAGTAGATAAAAGTAAGTTAATTCTATAATATTTAATATAGAAGCTTCCTAGAAACTTCCTAGACGCTGCTTTGACTTCATAGGTGTCTTTAATTGACTTTTTGGATTAGAAACGTGGTCAACAAGTTGGCCATGTGCCACACATGTTGTTAGCTTGAAGATCAAGCTAACTATGTGGCCCACACGTAGAAAAACTTGCCTTGTAAGTCAAGGCATGTGTCCTACAAAGTCAACACATATTGGAGGTCCTATAGAACGTCGCCACGTAGCCTCTAGTTAGATAGTATATATAGAGACAAGAGTGAAGGCTTCTTCACTCTTGTCAACTCCTTTCTTACTTCTAGTCCAGGTTCAAGAGTCTTTAGTTTCTTGTCTTGTAGCAATAGCCATTCCAGTTTCCTTTTAATATACCTACTTGTTTATATTTTGACTTATTATATCAAGATAGCCTTTTGGTGTATATTTTCCCTCATCGAGTCTTTGTCCTTGACAGATTGACAAGAGTATACTTACAATATCAGAGCTTTGTTTTTTCTTGAGTAAGAGTGGATTACCCCTTTCTTTTGACAAGACATAAGCGTATTAGAAGTTTGCGGATTACCCACTTCTAAACTGATATTGTTCTTAGTATCTTCTTTGTTATCAAGTCTTTCTTTTCTTTTGTCTTGAGCAATATCAAACAAATTTTTCTTCTTGTTGTTATTATGGCAGAGCTTGTTGAAATGAAGAGTGCAATGGCACAAATGCAAGAGCAAATGAGGGAGTTAATGCTTGCGATGCATCAACTCAATTCACCAACACAGGAAAGAACAAGAATAGCAGAAAGTGGAGATATAGAGATGATCGGAGCTGCATCAACATCTACAATAAATCACGTTCCTTCTCCAATTGTACAACACCCTATAAGCACTAGAGAACCAAGAATTGCCTTACCTGAGAAATTTGATGGTACGAGATCAAAGTTTCGAGGATTTATCAATCAAGTACAATTGGCAATTGAACTTCAACCGCAAAGCTATCCAACTCCAGGATCACAAGTCAGGTTTATTGGCACTCTACTTTCTGGTTCTGCATTATCATGGTTTTCGTCTTTTCTTGAACAACGAAATCCAATATTGGACAATTTGGAAGCTTTTTTGGTGGAGTTTCGATCTATGTATGGTGAATACGATGCAACTCATGTTGCAACAAATAAGATCCGAATTCTGCGACAAGGAAATCGCTCAGTAACAATATATGCTTCACAATTTCGACAACTTGCAATTGACATCAAGTGGGATGATGCTGCACTCATCAGTCAATTTCTTTATGGATTGCAATACGAAGTAAAGAAATTGATGCTCAACTTACCTGATCCTCAAACTTTGAGTCAAGCAATCGATTTTGCGGTAAAATGTGATAATCGACTTTTTGAATTTCGATCCGAGAATAATTCACGGGAACCTCAACATTATTACTCAATGGCAACATCAACATCTTTGCCAAACGTACATTCGAAAGTAGAAGACATGCAAATTGACGCGGTACGTTTTAAACCTCTAACTGAGCAAGAAAAGATTCGTCGTCGTCAAGAAAGATTATGTTTATATTGCGGAGAACCTAAGCACACTGCTCAACATTGTCCAAAGAAACGACGCAACTATAAAATGAGAGGTACAACGGTCAAAGAAGACAATATGTCGGAAAACGGATTCGTCCAGCTACAATAGGGACTGTGCAGCTGGAACCTTGTACAATTCCTAATGAAGGTCCTATCCTCTCCTCAGAACCCTCTCCTTGTTTTATAATAGTCTTATATTTAGGACCTAAGAATTACAAAGCCTCTGCTTTATTAGATTCGGGAGCCTCAGCATGTTTTTTAGATGAACAATTTGTTAAAAGTCGTCAAATACCCTTTGTACAGAAACCTAAACCAGTACATGTAGAAGTCATAGATGGTTGTCCCTTGTCTTCTGGAGATGTCACTCATGAAACTCATCCTATAAAAGTAACAATAGATGGTCATGATAGCTACATAGCTTTTAACATAATTAAATCCCCGTCCAATCCAGTTATTTTAGGTTTATCCTAGCTAGAAAAATATAACCCTCGAATAGATTGGAATTTGCGTAAACTTGACTTTTCCCAAAGCGTTATTAATAGTTCTACCAACCAAGTAAAAAATTATAAGTCCACTATAGTAAAACCCGTACTGTTAGGTGCAAAAGCATTTATACACGCAGCAAAAGAAGGATCAACTTTTGCTATTTATGCTGCACCTATTTCTGAAAACGTAAAGACTTCAATTGGCATTCCAAGTCAATATCAGGAGTATCAAGACGTTTTTGAGAAAAAGAATGCAGATATTCTTCCTGAGCATCGCCCATATGATTGTTCAATCGACCTCAAGGAAGGAACTCAGCCACCATTTGGACCAATTTACAGTTTATCGCAAGATGAGATGGCTGAACTCAAGACATATATTGACGAGAATTTAGCGAAGAATTTCATACGCCATTCAAAATCTCCAGCAGGAGCTCCAATTCTATTCGTAAAGAAAAAAGATGGATCTTTACGAATATGTGTTGACTATCGAGGACTCAACAAGATCACAATCAAGAACAGGTATCCATTACTTTTGATATCAGGACTCCTTGACCAGTTGAATCAAGCTAAGATCTATACAAAAATAGATCTAAGAGGAGCATATAATCTAGTACGGATCAAAGAAGGAGATGAATGGAAGACTGCGTTTCGAACCAGGTATGGACATTTCGAATATAATGTCATGCCCTTTGGACTCACGAATGCACCAGCTGCTTTTCAACATCTCATGAATGATGTATTTCGTGAATTCTTAGACAATTTTGTCGTCTGCTATCTAGACGATATCCTGATCTATTCTAAGAACGTCGAAGAACATGAAATACATGTTCGTCAAGTATTACAAAAACTTAGAGATGCAAGATTGTACGCCAAGATGGAAAAGTGTGTATTTCACACTACTCAAGTTGACTTTTTAAGATACATCATTTCAAATGATGGTCTCATGATGGATTCTAAGAAAGTCCAAACAATCATGGATTGGAAGATTCCAAGGACAGTAAGAGATGTCCAATGTTTCTTGGGATTTGCTAATTACTATCGGATCTTCATCAAAGATTTCTCACGAGTTGCAGCTTTACTTACACGCTTGACTAGTAAAGATAAATTCCAATGGAATCAAGAAGCGAAAGCAGCATTTGAAGCCTTGAAGACATCGTTTGTCTCTGCACCAGTCTTATATCGTGTTGATTTTTCCAAGGCATTTTTTATGGAAACAGATGCATCAGATTTTGCCTTGGGTGCAGTTTTATCACAAATGGGAACAGATGACAAACTTCATCTGATAGCTTTTCATTCAAGAAAATTCTCAGCAGCCGAGATCAATTATGAGATCCACGATAAAGAACTTCTTGCGATCATGGATTCCTTTCAAGAATGGCGTCATTATCTAGAAGGCGCTTCTAGTCCAGTCACTGTGTGTACAGATCACAAGAACCTCGAGTATTTCATGTCAGCACGCATGTTGAATCGTCGTCAAGCTCGTTGGAGTATGTCTTTGTCAAGATTCGAGTTCATTATCACTTATCGGCCAGAAAAACAACAAGGTTTGTCTGATGCCCTATCTAGACGTTCTTATTTTGCACCAAAAGAAGGAGATGCAGCTTTTGAGCAACAAAAAACGGTCCTCTTGAAATCGGAGCAATTTCATCTCCGAGCAATGAAATCAACATTGACTGTTGATTCAACTTTTCTCAAGTAAATCCAGTCCAGTATGTCCTCAGACCCTCTTGTTTATGATATCGAGAATAATTCTTCCAAGTCTCATGATCCTTCTAAGTTCGAGTTCAAAAATAATCTATTATATTTTGAAGGACGCCTATATGTTCCAGAAGGAGAAGCACGTTTACGTGTTCTTCAAGCACGTCATGACTTTCCAGCAGCAGGGCACTTTGGATATAATAAGACTTTGGAACTCATATCAAGAGATTTTTGGTGGCCACAAATGTGAAAGTCAGTCAAAGACTTTGTACAATCATGTGATATTTGTTCAAGATCAAAAATTCCTCGTCATCGACCTTACGGACTTCTTCAGCCATTACCTATACCAGAACAACCATGGTCTTCTGTTTCTATGGATTTCATCACAGATCTTCCAAGCTCAAGATCTTATGATTCTATATATGTGATAGTAGATCGTTTCACAAGGATGGCACATTTTGTGCCATGTACAAAATCTATCACAGGTGAAGAAACAGCTAAGCTTTTCATTGATAATATCTATCGCTATCATGGATTACCTAAAGATATCATATCAGATAGGGGAACTCAATTTGTGTCAAGATTTTGGAGGACCCTTTTCAAGATTTTAAAAGTGGACATAAAGCTATCTTCGGCTTTCCATCCTCAAACTGATGGACAAACAGAGCGCGTAAACCAAGTCTTGGAGCAATATTTAAGGTGTACTATCAATTACCAACAAGATGATTGGACAACCCTTCTGCCATTGGCAGAGTTTGCTTATAATAATACGGTACATTCTTCCACGCAACAAACACCTTTCTTTGCCAATTATGGCTATCATCCACGACTTGATACTTTTGATTTTTCAAAAGTTGAAAATCCTGCAGCAGAAGATATGGCAAATCGGTTGTCAGAGTTACATGCAATAATGAAGACGCAATTGAAAGAAGCTCAAGAACGATAAAAGATAAACGCAGATCTATATCGTAAGGAGCAACCACAAATCAACGTGGGTGATAAGGTATGGCTACTTCGTCACAATATCAAGACTACTCGACCTTGTGACAAGTTGGACTATCGTAGGCTTGGCCCCTTTTCTGTTTCTGAACAGATCAACCCAGTTGCATATCGGTTACATCTACCGGAGTCAATGAAGATCCATCCTGTATTCCACGTGTCTCTTCTTGAACCATATAAGACAGTGGATATACAAGGAAGAAGACAAATGCCACCGCCTCCTATAGAAGTAGATAATAATGAAGAATTTGAGGTGGAAGAGATATTAGACTCAAGGCGGCTCCAGAATAAGCTGGAATATCTTGTTCATTGGCGCGGATATGATATTAGTGAACGCACATGGGAGCCATCCAGGAATCTAGGAAATGCATCAGCTAAAATCAAAGTTTTTCATCAACGACATCCATCAAAACCAAGATGAAAATCTCTCTTATAAAAGAGACAAGATTGAGACAAGATAACATTCAATTTCCTATCCTTGTTTGTAACTTCTTTGCATTTGTGATGCTAATTAGATTGAGAGCCAACAACCAGCGGATTCAACTCAAGAACCTTCGTTTGCTGACTTGCCGGACGAGACATTACGATTGTCACAACCTTCAAGACGACGCAATTGAGATGAAGATCTTCAAGAATGACATGTTCTTCCTCGAACAGATGGTGAGATACAACGCGTTTGGTATCACGATTAGGGAAGGGACTCTCGATGTTTGGTGATTTTGCTAGAGGTAGGAACAACTCCTGATGGTATTCCGAATATTCTATTCGAAGGAAGTTACGAAGGCCTTAACAATGATCAAATAACTGGGTGGTCTTTCCGCCCTGGTATGGGACACTACCGATGGTTGAGAGGCCCTATCAATCATCTTCGAAGAGAACAGAGATGAGAGTATGTGGCGAATACAATTCGTCGCATCATAGATTTCCTCAACATATGATGACCGCTCCTCATGGAACTCGTCTCTAGAAGGGGGGGTAATGTCACGGCCATAATCATGTAAGCTAATAATTACATATAGAAATAGGTAGAAGTAAGTAAAAGTAGATAAAAGTAAGTTAATTCTATAATATTTAATATAGAAGCTTCCTAGAAACTTCCTAGATGCTGCTTTGACTTCATAGGTGTCTTTAATTGACTTTTTGGATTAGAAACGTGGTCAACAAGTTGGCCATGTGCCACACATGTTGTTAGCTTGAAGATCAAGCTAACTATGTGGCCCACACGTACAAAAAACTTGCCTTGTTAGTCAAGGCATGTGTCCTACAAAGTCAACACATATTGGAGGTCCTATAGAACGTCGCCACGTAGCCCCTAGTTAGATAGTATATATAGAGACAAGAGTGAAGGCTTCTTCACTCTTGTCAACTCCTTTCTTGCTTCTAGTCCAGGTTCAAGAGTCTTTAGTTTCTTGTCTTGTAGCAATAGCCATTCCAGTTTCCTTTTAATATACCTACTTGTTTATATTTTGACTTATTATATCAAGATAGCCTTTTGGTGTATATTTTCCCTCATCGAGTCTTTGTCCTTAACAATGAACTATTTGGATTCACAAAAAAATAAAAATAAAATCATCTTTAAAAATGAAGTATGGTATATATTCCAAGCTAAAAGCTTGATTTAAAAAGATTTTATTAAATATTGACAAATGTTTTGGAAATTTGTCAAAAAAAAATCAGCAAAAAATCTGCAACATAAGTCATTCTTTCTCAAGACATAGGATAAGTCATAGATGGATAAATACATATCAAGTTTTAGAAATAACAAAGTAATTACATGGAATTTTAGAATTCCTAAGTTTGGTGTGATTATACACAAAATTATTAACAAGCTCTATATAGTTGTTGTTTCATGTTCTCAGTACACTTAACTTTATATAAGGAATTGAGTAGTTTTTCATAATTCTTCCACTCTATCAATGCATTGAGTATACCCCATTTGTGTTTCAAAAAATTAAAAATTAAAATTAATGACAAACTTGCAAAAAAGTTTTTATACATACTAATCCACATATTTACAATTTTTATTATTTTGTTAAAATTGAAATATCACAAATTTTTGTAGTACTTATTAATCATAAGTTTAATTTTGTAAAACAAAAAATACTATAACTATGATTTATAATGGATCTAAATTTTTGTACCTCAATTTGCAATCCTTGTTTAGAATAAATTGCATTGATGGATAACTATGGCAATATAGATTAAAGGGATTGTAAATTTATAAATTTATTCTAAACAGGGATTGTAAATCTAAGAAGAAAAAAATATATAGTTCACCTTTGTAAAAGATAAAACAGATATTGCCCATGAAATTAAAAAAATGATTGAATAAAAAATCAATACTCTTAATAGAAATAGATTTCATTGTATTGAAGAAAATTGAATTTATTGGTTAATAATTTTAAAGCCAAAACAAGACTAAACATAACCTTCTGTTGCTTAACATGCCTACATTAATATTCTGTACAAATTATGTTCAATTTTCTTCTTTCATCCTTGATATGTTATATTCTTTGATAGATAACATGTAATTGGTGGCACTATGTCATTGGTCTCCTATTTCCTTTACTTATAAATAAATAAAGAAATAAATAAAATCACCCACAAATTCTCGTTGTATAAGATCTGCCAATGTGATGAAAAACACCCCAAGTAGCCCCGTGGATGTGCTCACTCACAACACTTGAGGATGCAGTTGACTTGAGCAGCTTTTATTGTTTCTGAATCTGGTTTGAAAATGGTCTTAGAACTACAAAATGCCAGAAGAGGAGGAAGTGTGTGCGTCAGAGTGTTCTCAAACAGGTGTTGCCGTCGTTATGAATTCCCATCAAGTCGACTTGCACTCCTATTGATTGATGATCCATCCATCCGCAACTGGTAATTTTCAACCTCGTTTTGGATTTCGGGATTTCACCTCCCTCTCCCTTGAGGTGTACACAGTGAGTGGTGCTGGCCTTGACTGGAATTCCTCTAGCTGCAGGCTCATCCATGTCCAGGAAGCGGCTCTGCAAAGACGACTGACTGGCATGGACCCCAATGCAGAGCAGCAGCCTCTGCCACACTCGATGGACACTCATTGGTTCGCGTCCTCCAAGGATGTTTGGTGTTGATCTTCTGCACCTTGACCCAATGATAATAAACAAAAAAACAGGGGGGAGGTGCCAGAAGACGAATCTTCAGAGGTTTCTCAGGCCTGGTCGTCACCACCCTTCGTTTCGACTTTCCTAAAATTAATGTTGCTTGGAATCCGTTGGGTTGAAATATTATTCTCATGGGCGTCGGACATCAACAGGAAATTCTTTCTGCCTGCTTTCGTTCCCTTGGACGGACCAGTCGTCTTTTCAATGTTTTCTGCTCTTTTCTGCCGAAGTGTCTCTGGTCCAGATCTCACCCCGTCCACCCAATGACGAGGGTCTAAACCACGGACAATGCAATGGAGTTGGAATTCTACGCTTCAGCGTCACTTGCAGTAAGTAGTGCTTGGTTGGACCCTGCGATTTGGATTAGCTTCCTCTCGGCATTATGGAGCTCCTTGCCCAGGTTGATTGAGTCTCCATTGGGTTGAAAATGTCTCCCTTTCATTTCAGTCAAATATATACACATCTTTCTCTTTTTCATTTCAGTCAAATATATACACACCTTTCTCTTTTTCATTTCAGTCAAATATATATACACCTTTCTCTTTTACACATGCAGTAATCTCTCTCTCTCTCTCTCTCTCTCTATATATATATATATATACTCTTGTCTTGTAGTAACAACCTTCATATGTTGTCTAATACTAATAGAAGTCATATATGTTTCTATTCTAGATTGATGTTGTGACTCATAATTGACAATACAAAGACGATGTAACCTAAACTAAGGTTGCCTTCATAATATCCAACACATTGTTGCTAAGATGAGCAATTTTCTCGTGGAGTACCAAAGGTAGTTATGTTATGTAAGGTAGGACCATTTGTTTGGCTCCAAAGGAATCAAAAGAGACAAAACACTACTTCAATTCTTTTATTTCTTGTTGGATTTGACAACATGGTATAATAGATTAAGAACACTATCTAATCTTGCTTTTACAAAAAAAATCCAAGATATGATCTTGTAAATGAGCATTATCTTGTAGATTATCATCTAATTGTCATATTTAGGCAAGGTTCATTATTCATTATTAGATACTATTATAGTATTTGATGAAGTAAGTATGATTCAAAGAATTCTGTGAAAGTAACAACAAATTCTCAACACTAAAAATATTTTTTATTCAAAAACTTATTATTCTTTCTTTATTGATTTATTTCATGGATGATGTATTACTTTAAAATAATGTATCTTCATTTGGATTCTTCATCTTTATTATCCTTGAATTATCAAAATAAACATGTATAAATCAGATGAAGATGAATGTCTCCCATATATATCCAACTTTTTCAAGTACCAATTTGGAAGTAGTTTCTTTTTGATTTATTAGCATCACATTATTTATTCTATTATTTACTTTGAAGTTCTTTGACATAACACAATAGTATCACCATATAAGATTTAAATCATCTATTACTTTTTTAAATTATTTATTGATAAGTATTTTAATATTATAATCTAAGAACTTATATTTGATAGATTTATTTTTTTTAAAATGATTTAAGATTTAAGATTTAAATTTATATATATATATATATATATATATATATATATATATTAAATTAGTTAATATATCAAGATAAGAAGAACACCTTGTTATTTTGTCATTGTCAAGTCTTTCATAACTTTCTTCAACCAAAATATTTTTAATACTATAAGAAGTCATTCCTACCTCTAATAAAATCATCAAACATTGAGAGTTTCCTCTAAGGTTGTGATATCAAATGCATTATATTTTGCCATCTAATTGAGGAAGCACATATCATTTTCGAAGGTCTTCATCTTGATTATCTCATCTTAATGTTGTGATAATCACAATGTCTCATCCAATAAGTTTGAAGATAAAGCTTCTTAGTTGAATTTGCTTGTTGTTGGCACTCTATCTCCTTAGTACCACAAATATATAGAAACTACAAACAAAGATAGAAGGTCAAATACAATCTTTCTTAAATTATAGTTCTTCTATAACAAAGATTTGATATCCTTCATCTTGGTTTTAATGGATGTTATCAATGAAAAATATCAACCTTATTTACTACATTTGTAAGATTTTTAGTTGAGTTCTGTGTAATTTTTCTAATATCACATCCATACCAATAAACAAGATATTTTAACCTATTTCAATGCTACCTTGGATCTGAAAGTTCTTTGACTTAATATTCTTGGTTATTATCTACTTCTATAAGAGGAAGTGGTATTTGTCATCCTCTTAACATATCTATTATCTTGTATGGCTAAAGAAGAGATACATGGAATACACAATGAAACTTCATAAGCTTTAATAGGTACAATTAGTAAGCAATTGGATTAATTTGTTCACAAATAAGAAATGGTTCAAATCTATGGTAATCCAACTTGTCATAAAAGTAAAGAGTCTTATTATTATGATAAAATAAACATGTTTTATTTACAATATAGAATTGAAGTCATTCTTTGTAATAAACATCTGAATTATTCTTTTATCATTTATTTTTAATTTGATTGTTGCATGTAGCTCTAATAAATGATTTCTTAAATCTTTTGCCATACGATTATCAATTTTTAAAAAGTCAAAAGTATGAAATCATGGATGATAATCATAATTGAATATATATATATATATATATATATATATATATATATGTTGAATAGAAGAATATATTGTATTATAATAAGCACACTTTGCCAATAGTAAAAGAGTTGTTTAATCATCTTCTTGATAATTGATGGTACACCTCAAATATTATTCCAAAACTTAATTCACTTGCTTTGCTTGGTTATTAATTTTAAAATAGAAAGCCAAAGATAGTTTTATATCTACCTTCAAAATCTTAATACAAATTATGTCCCCCTATTCAATATAATATCCTTTGGCAATCTATTATAGCAATAGATGTTGTTAAGAAAAAATTTAATTGTTTTTCTACCTATAATTGATTTTTTATATGGTACAAAATGTGTCATCTTAGTGAATCAATCTACTATCACAAATATACACTAAAAAAAACGTAAGACTAGAAGATTTTTATTAAAATTCATAGAAATAAAAAATCATAATTGTTCTAGAATAAGTAATAGCTAAAGAAGTCCATAAGATTAATGACAAGGAGTTTTTTTTATCATGAATAAACATCACATGATTTTATAAAATCTTTAATTATTTTTCACATTTATAGCCATCAAAAATTTCTAAATATTAGTTCTATGTTTAGTTGTATCCAAAATATCCAACTATTAGAAAGTTGTGAAGAGCTTGAAGAATACATAATTATACTTTACTTTATGAAATGTATTAGTGTTCTTCAAAATATAATAGATTATTTTTGAATTCAAACTTAGAAGTATCTTGAGACTTAGAAGAATTATTCTTAGTATTATAAATAAAAAGATCAAAAGATATATTCAATTGAACTTGGTTGAAAAAGTTTGAATCAAGAGTTAATGTTGATTTCATTGCTCAAAAATAAAAATGCTTCAGCTTCAAGAGAAGTATTTTTTTTTTCATCAAAAGATATATCTCTTTCTTTTATTGTAAGATAAGAACGTTTAGAAAAGATGTCTCACAAACCTTATTGTTTTTTAGATTAATAACTCATCTTGAAATCAAATCTTCATAAAGACATGCTCCAATTGACTTAGCAATGATTCAAAATACATATTGACAAGAAATACTCCAAGTTCTTGTAATATGTATATATAGTGATTAGACTAGAGCACCTTTTAGATAATAAAGCTATATTAAAATGAATCCATGATTGCAAGAAGCTTTTTTTTGTGGATATTGTAATTAATCTTGGTTGTTAAAAAAAATTTGGAATAGAAAGCTATGAAGTGGAGCATGTCATCTGCTTCCACTTGTAATACAATTGCATCCACAACAAAGTCTAATGCTTTTGTTTCCATAAAAAAATATCATAAAAAAATCAATACAATACAAGATAGGTGTAAAAATAAAGATTTTCTTCAAAGCTTCAAAAGATGCTTCAATTTCTTTAGTCTAATCAAGTTTGTCTTTACAAGTTAGATGTAAAGAAACAATCACAACTTGAGAAAAGTTATTTTTAAAGATTTCATAATAATTGCCAAATGTCAAAGATAAGAACATAATAAAGATAAATAAATAAGTGGGACTTCTTTCAAAGAAAGATGACAAAATAGAAATAACTTCATATGTATATTAAAAAAGAAACTAAAATGGCTATTACCAAAAGACAAGAAAATTAGAGACCCTTGAAACTAGACTAAAAACAAGAAAGGAGTTGACAAGAGTGAAGAAGGCTTCACTCTTATCTTTGTATATACTATCTAACTAGGGACTATGTGGCAACGTTCTACAGGACCTCCAAAATGTATTGACTTTGTATGACACATGCCTTGACTTACAAGGCAAGTTTGTCTACGTATGGGCCACATAGTTAGTTTCGTCTTCAAGCTACCAATATGTGTGGCACATGGCTAGCTTGTTGACCACAATTCTAATCTCAAAAAGTCAATTAAAGACACCTATAAAGTCAAAGTAGCATCCATAAAGCTTTTAGAAAGCTTCTAGACCAAATATTATAGACTTTACTAACTTTTACTTATTTTCACTTACTTCTACCTATTTATACATGTAAATATTGGCTTACATGTATATGTTCGTGATATTACATCCCTATGTGTATGTTCGTGATATTACCTTCTAGGGATGAGTTCCACAAGGAGCGGTAATCATATGTTGAGAAAATCTATGATGCGACGAATTATATTTGCCTCATACTCTGATCTTTATTTTCTTTGAAGATGATTGATAGGGCATCTCAACCATCGGTAGTGTTCCATACCAGGGCGGGAAGACCACCAAATTATTTGATCATTGTTGAGGCCTTCATAACTTCCTTTGAATAAAATGATTGAAACACCATCAGGAGTTCTTCCTAACTCTAGTAAAATCACCAAACATCGGGAGTCCCTTCCAAGGTCGTGATATCAAACACGTTGTATTTTGTCATCTATTCGAGGAAGAACATGTCATTCTTGAAGATCTTCATCTCGATTGCATCATCTTGAAGGTTGAGACAATCGTAATGTATTGTCTGGCATGTCAGCAAACGAAGGTTCTTCACTCGAATCTGTTGGTTGTTGGTTCTCCATCTCTTGAGCGTCACAACTACAAAGAAGCTACAAACAAGGATTAAAAGTAGAATGTTATCTTTCCTAGATCTTGTTTCTTTTATAAAGAAGGTTTTCATCTTGATTTTGATGGATGTCTTTGATGAAAAGCCTCCACCACCTTTGCTACATTTGCAAGATTTTTTACAGGCTCCCATGTGCATTCACTAATATTATATCCGTGCCAATGGACAAGATATTCCAATTTATTTTGGCACCGCCTTGAATCTAAGACTTCTTCCACTTCAAATTCTTCATTATTTTCCACTTCTATAAGAAGAGTGGAACTTGTCTTCTTCTTGGTATGTCCACTGTCTTATATGGTTCAAGAAAAGACACATGGAATACTGGATGGATTTTCATTAACTCCGGTAGATGTAAACGATATGCAATTGGATTGATTTGTGTACAAATATAAAATGGTCCAAGCCTTCGATAGTCCAACTTGTTATAAGGACGAGTGGTCTTGATATTGCAACAAAGTAACCATACCTTGTCACCCATGTAGAATGGTGGTTGTTCCTTTCGATAAACATCCCCATTGATCTTTTGTTGTTCTTGAGCTTCTATTAACGGCGCCTTTATTGTTGCATGTAGCTTTGACAAATAAATTACCAAATCTTTTGCCTCAAGATTATCAACTTATAAAAAGTCAAAAGTATCAAGTCGTGGATGATAACCATAATTAGCAAAAAAAGATGTTTGATTTGTAGAAGAATGTACCGTGTTATTGTAAGCAAACTCAATCAATAGCAAAAGTATCATCCAATCATCTTATTGGTAGTTAATGGTACATCTTAAATACTACTCCAAAACTTAATTAATATGCTCCATTTGTGTATCAGTTTGAGGATGGAATATCGAAGATAGTTTTATATCCACTTTTAGAATCTTGAAAAGAGTCCGTCAAAATCTTGATACAAATTAAGTTCCCCTATCTGATATAATATCCATGGATAATCCATGATAGTAATAGATATTGTTAAGAAAGAGCTTAGCTGTTTCTTCACATGTGATAGATTTTGTACATGGTACAAAATGTACCATCTTGGTAAAACGATCTACTATCACGAATATAGAGTCATAAGAATCTAAGATTAGAAGATCCGTGATGAAATCCATAGAAATAGAAGACCATGGTTGTTCCGGAATGGATAATGGCTAAAGAAGTCCGTAAGGTCAATGACGAGGAGTTTTTGATCTTGAAAAAACATCACAAGATTGTACAAAATTTTTGACTGCTTTCTATATTTGTGGCCACCAAAAGTCCCTAGATATTAGTTCTAAAGTTTTATTGTACCTAAAATGTCCTATTGTTGGAAAATCATGACGAGCTTGAAGAACACGTAATCGAGCTTTACCTTCTGGAACATATAGGTGTTCCTCAAAATATAGTAGATTCTTCTTGAATTCAAACTTGGAAGTATCATGAGATTTTGAAGGATTTTCCTTAATATCACGAATAAAAAGATCAAAAGACATACTTGACTGAACTTGCTTAATGAAAGTTGAATCAACAATTAGTATTGATTTTATTGCTCGAAGATGAAGATGATTTGGCTTCAAGAGAATTGTCAATTGTTGATCAAAAGTAGCATCTCTTTCCTTTGGTACAATGTAAGATCGTCTAGAGAATGCATCTTACAAACCTTGTTATTTTTTTGCTCCATAAGTAATCTTGAATTCGAATCATGACAAAGACATAGTCCAACGGCCTTGGCGACGATTCAAAACACGTATTGACATAAAATATTCAAGATTCTTGTAATTTGTATACACTGTGACCGGGTTAGAAGCACCTTTTAGATAATGGTGCCATTCTTGAAATGAATCCATGCTTGCAAGAAGTTTTTTGTCATGGATCTCGTAGTTGATCTCGATTGTTGAAAATTTTCAAGAATGAAAAGCTATTGGGTGAAGTTTATCATTTGTTTTCATTTGTGACAAAACGATATTCAAAGCAAAATCCAATGTGTTTGTTTCCATAAAAAATGGCTTAGAAAAATCATCGTGATACAAGATTGGTGAAAAAACAAAGGCTGTCTTCAAAGCTCCAAATGTTACTTTTGCTTCTTGATTCCATTGAAGTTTGTCTTTGCAAGTCAAACATGTAAGTAGAGCTGCAACTTGAGAGAAGTCTTTGATGAAGATCCGATAGTAGTTGGCAAATCCCAAAAAGCATTGGACATCTCTTACCGTTTTTGGGATCTTCCAATCCATAATAGTTTGAACTTTTTTAGGATCCATCACAAGTTCGTCATTTGAAATGATATATCCTAAAAAATCGACTTGAATAGTATGAAATACACACTTTTCTCTCTTGGCATAGAGTCTTATATCTTTTAATTTTTGTAATACTTGGCGAACATGAAGTTCATGTTCTTCTGAGTTCTTAGAATAGATTAAGTTGTCATCTAGATAACAGACAACAAAATCATCTAAAAACTCTCTAAAGACATCATTCATTAGATGTTGGAATGTTGCTAGTACATTTGTAAGTTCACAAGGCATGACGTTGTATTCGAAATGTCCATACTTTGTTCGCAACGAAGTCTTCCATTCATTTTCTTCTTTGATGCATACCAAATTGTATGCTCCCTGTAGATCTATTTTTCTATAGATCTTAGCTTGATTCAATTGATCAAGAAGTCTAGATATCAAAGGTAGCAGGTACCTATTTTTTATAGTAATTTTATTTAGACCTCGATAATCAACACACATCTGCAATGATCCATCTTTTTTCTTCACAAATAAAATTAGAGATCATGTTGGAGATTTGGAATGGCGAATGAAGTTCTTGGCAAAATTCTCTTCAATATCTTCCTTAAATTCATGCAACTTATTTTGAGATAAATTGTAGATTGGTCCAAATGGCGGTTGTGCTCCTTCTTGAAGGTCAATTGAGACATCATAGGGACAATGTTCTAGAAGAGTATCCACATTATTTTTTTCAAATACATCTTGAAAATCTTGATATTGGCTTAGAATGCCCCTTGAAGTCTTTCCACCAATAGAAACAAGTGTGGCATAAATGACACAAGATGATCCATCTTTTGCAGCATGCAAGAAAGCACTTGCACCTACAAATATAGATTTAATTATATTAGACTTATGACTTTCTACTTAATTAACTACACTCTTAGTTATACTTTCAGAAAATTCAAGACTACGAGAAGTCCAATCTATTTTAGAGTTATATTTTTTTAGTCATGGTAAATCTAAAATGATTGGATTAGAAGGAGATCTAATGATATTAATTTAACTTGCGATCTTGGAGTTGGATAGCTTTGGGGTTGAAGTTCAATCACAAGTTGTACTTGATTGATAAATCTTCTAAACTTTGATCTGGTGCCATCAAACTTCTCGGATATGACAATTTTTGGTTCACTAACAAAAGAAGGGCATTCCACTATAATAAGAGAGACATGATTTGGTGCAGATATTGAAGCAGCTCCAATTATTTCTATATCTTCACTTCATGCCAATCTTGTTGTTCCTTATAGTGGTAAATTGAGTTGATGCATCACAAGCATTAACTCACTCAATTGCTCTTGCATTTGTGCCATTGCATTCTTCATTTCAGCAAGTTCTGCCATAATAACACTTAGAAAAGAGAAGATGTCTAATATCGCTCAAGACAAAGAGAAGAGAGGACTTGAGAACAAAAAAAATACTAATGACAATACCAGTTTAGAAGAGGGTAATTGGCAACTTCTAATATACTTATGTCTTATCAAGAATAAGGGATAATCTACTCTTAATCAAGATTAGACAAAGCTCTGATATTGTAAGTGTATTCTTGTCAATCTGTCAAGGACAAGAACATAATAAAGACAAATAAATAAGTGAGATTTTTTTTATAGAAAGATGACAAAATAGAAATAACTTGATATGTATATTAAAAAAAAAAATGGAATAGCTATTACTAAAAGACAACAAAACTAGAGACCCTTAAAACTAGTCTGCAAGCAAGAAAGGAGTTGACAGTAGTGAAGAAGGCTTCACTCTTATCTCTATATATACTATCTAACTAGGGGCTACGTGGCGACATTCTATAGGACCTCCAATATATGTTGACTTTGTAGGACACATGCCTTAACTTATAAGGCAAGTTTTTCTACGTGTGGGCCCCATAGTTAGCTTGGTCTTCAAGCTAACAACATGTGTGGCACATGGCCTACTTGTTGACCATGTTTCTAATCTAAAAAATCAATTAAAGACACTTGTAAAGTCAAAGCAGCATCTATAAAGGTTCTAAGCAGCTTCTGTACCAAATACTATAGAATTAACTTATTTTTATGTACTTTTATTTACTTCTACCTATTTATACATGTAATTATTGGTTTACATGTGTATGTTTGTGATACAAAATCTCAAAAAATGTTATACATCTCTAAATATTTTTGAAATCTTCTAATCCATGATAGTTTGAATCTTCTTAAGATCCATGATTAGCCATCATTGGAAATGATGTATCTTAAAAAATCAACTTGACTAATATAAAATACACACTTTTCTATCATAGAATATAATCCTATATCTTTTAGTTTTTGTAATATATAACAAATAAGAACTTTATATTTTTTGTGTTTTTAAAATAGATTAAAATATAGTCCAAATAATAGATAACAAATTCATCAAGAAATTCATAAAAGACATCATTCATTAAATATTAAAAATTAGCTAATACATTTGTAAGTCCAAAACGCATGACATTACATTCAAAATATTCAAATCTCTTTTGAAATATAATTTTTTATTCATTTCTTTCTTTAATATATATTGGGTTATATTTTCTTCATAGATCTATTTTAATATAGATTTTTGTTTAATTGAATTGATCAAGAAGCCTTGAAATTAAAAATAGAAAATACTTATTTTTATGGTGATTTTATTGAATCGTCAATAGTCCATATACATCCCTAGAGATCTATCATTTTTCTTTACAAATAATTTAGGAGCTCCTATTAGAGATTTAAAATAACAAATGAAGTTTTTAATCAACTTCTTGTTAATATATTTCTTGAGTGTAGCTAATATTTTTTGTGATAGGCTATAAATTGGTCCAAAAAGTGGTTGAACTCCTTCTTAAAGATTGATGGAAAAATCATAAAGACAATATTTTGAAAGAATATGTACATTATTTTTTCAAAAATGTCTTAATAATCTTAGTATTTGTTTGGAATGGCACTTAAAAATTTTTCTTTATCAAAAATATGTATGGTATATAAAGCAAAAATTGACCTTTCTATTGAAGCATTCATAAAAGCTTTTGCATCTACCAATAAGAATTTGGATATATTGGACTTATAGATTTCTACTTAATTAACAAAATCTTGGATTAAACTGTAAAAAAAATCAATATTATAAAAAATCCAAATTATTTGGAAGTTATACTTTGGAACTTAGCTACAATAATTCTAAAATAATTATATTAAAAAGAGCTTTAATTACATTAAATAGTATTAAACTATTATGACCACTAGTTACTATATCTAAAGGAATAGTTTTATGTGTGATATCTCTAAAAGACAACAAATGATCATCAATTACTTTTACTTGCATAATTTTGGTTTTTTAAATTAAAAATATTTCTTATTTTTTGAGAAAGTTTTTTTTTATAAATTAAGATGAGGCTCTTAAATCTAATAAGGCTAAATTTTTGTGATTTTTGGTCTAAAAAATATTTCTATTATGAAACAAAGTAAAAGATCTAAAAAGAAGATATGACCTTTAGTAGGTGTTATAATGATTCCAATTACATAGTTCCTATTATAAGTAGAGAAATTACTTTTCCAACACATCATCTTTTTTGGTAACTATGCTTTTTATTTTGTAGTTGTGTTGCTTCTTCAGACAAGGTTAAGCAATAAGCGTAGATTTTCCATAATATAAGCATAATTTTAATTGATAATATTGAATTTTTTTTTTAGTAAGAAATTTGAAATGTATCATGTCAATTTGCATATATTTTAATCTTGATGATTAAGCTTCTGAGAATTTAGAAGTTGTCATCATAACTTGATTTATACCTCACCAACCAAGTCTTTGTTCTTGACATCTTTCAAAGAATTGATTGTTGTATACAATAGCTTAAACAATAAATTTTGCCAATGAGTCTATTCTTAATATTATTATCGATAAAGCATTGACATTATTTTTTAACCTATATTGAAATTCATTGATATGGGCCTTATCATTTCAATCCATGTCGCAAGCAAGATTTTGGAATTTAGTAGCATATGTGATAGCTAAATATATCCTTGTTTTAAAAATAAAAATTTGATCTTTACTTTTTTTAATTATTTTTTCTAAATATAGCTATGAAGACTTTTAAGAATAAATTTTAATCATAGAGTAGTCCTAAATCATTTTCTATTAAAAGTGCAAACCAAGAGAGAATACTTTTAGAAAGAACAAACTTATATAGACCTTTATATGCTGTAGAAATCCTTAAAACTTTGCTCTTGTACCATCAAACTTTTCTAACATGTTCATCCTTTCCTCCTTCATACTTATAGTAACAAAACCTATTGAATTCAGTTGTGAATTTGATCTACTTGCTTCTCTCAATTATATAACTTCTTAATGTAGACTTTAAACTTCATTATTGACTTCTTTCATAAGTGTTGGAATACTACTTCTATGGCTCATATTAGAAATACTTGAGATTTCCATCCTAAGACTATTGACAAGCTTATATAGATCTGCAATGATTACAAATCTATTCTCACTTTTTTTGAAAGTAGCATCCATAATTTTTTGGTCTATAAAAATTCAAAACAAATCTATAAGTCAAATTAAAGGAAGGTAATTTGCAACCTCTAATATCAAATGAAAATTTTTACATAGAAGGATAGTCCACTCTTTTCAAGAAAAATATCACTATTAAGAAACTAGAAGATTTGATTGAAAGTAGATAGTCCCTAATCTTTAAAACACAACAATAGAAGTAGAGTAGTACACTCACTTTTAAAAATAAGATGAGAACAATGAATTAGCCCTCTTGTCAAACTATCAAAAAGATGAATCTCAAAAAACTAAAACATCAATACACTCTTGTGTTACTCAAAAGAGCTAAAAAATCACTCAAAAATGATAGGATATTAAATTAGAATATTATTGCTAAAAATAAAAATCTTAAAAAATCTTAAAAAAATACTAAGGATTAAAAAGGAATTGACAAGAGTGAAAAAGGATTCATTCTTGTCTCCATATATAATATCTAACTAAGTTATGTAGAGAAATCCTATAGGATCTCTACCATGTATTGAATTTTTAAGACATTTATCTTAACTTGCAAAGCAAGTTTCTTATATGTGTGCCACATTGTTAGCTTGTACCATAAGCTATCAATATGTACAATACATAACTAACTTGTGGCCAAGTTTTTAACTTATCAATCACCTATAAACATAAATAAAGATAAAACTGCATCTATGAAGCTTCTAAAAAGCTTCTTTATAAGATATTATCAAATTAACTTATTTTTATTTATTCATAATATCTACATAACTATTACAATAAATACATATGTCTATGACATAATATCATTTGTAATTAAAAAAATTACTTGTTTATAGATCTATGCTAATTTATTTTAAGTTCTTTTTAAATTAGTTCATTTTATTTTATTTTATTACTTTTTATTATTTTTCTAAATTTATATATTAAAAATAAAATAATTTTCTTTATATTCTAGAAGCCAATCACACAATTCTAAACCTCGCTTATTTTAATTGATAAGCTCTATCAATTTTTGTAAAATCATTTTTAGAATAAATAATTATTTAATTTATAGAAATATTTGGCATGTTTTATTTTCTTCAATCATATCAAAGTCGGTATATCTAATCCTCCATATAACTAGTCTTACGTCAAATTTGAAGTAAATCAATCATATCCAAAGCAAAATTTTATTATAAACCATGCTATCATGTGTAATAAGGTAATTTAGAATAGCTTACTAAATGCTTTGAAATAACCCTATTTCAAATCTGAGCTAATAGTTCAACAATAATAATAATAATAATAATAATAATTAATTTTTTAATACTTAATTTTTTATTTTTCATTGAATTTTTTAAATTTTATGTTTTTATATATATATATATATATATATATATATAATAAAAGTAAATCAAATCAAATCAACTCAATTAAAAAATTTTAATTTTAATTTTTTTTAAATATAGATTAGATTTTTTGAGGTTAACATGAGGTATGTTTATTTGGTAATGCCTATTCATAACTCAAAAGAAGAACAAACCACAAGTTATGAAGATCAAAATAATTGTAAATTATTTTTGCTAAAAAATGTATTCAAGTTTATATGAAACAACATAGATAAAATTTATAATATTTATAATATAAAATTTATAAAAATTACATGTATGTGTGTATATATATATATATATATACACACACACACACATATATATATATATATATATATATATATATATACATACATATATTACCATAAAAATCCATAAAAAGAAGATTTTTTCAAGGTACTTGTCAATTAAAAATATTGAAAGAATTTTCACTCTTCTATGTGACAATCTGCTTTGTAGAAATTAATTACATGTAAACATAAGTCTATTCTATATGTAGTCTTCTGTTTGGATGTTTTATTTTTTGATTGTCTAAAATACAACTTTTAAATTTGGTTGCTTGACTATGTTCAATGATTACTTTAAATTTATTAGTCTTGCTTTGTGATTATTGAAGATTTACATAACCAACAATGAAGGTTTCATTTAGGATTATTTTTGCCTCTAATTTTAGTTTATTTTTTGAATCCTCTTTCAGGTACCCACAGTCAAAAAGATGCAGAAAGCTCTTCATTCTTGTACGGTATGATCATGAGAACAGTTGTGAATTGGTATATTCAACAGAGCCAATGTCAGGGCAGCTGGAACCCATTTCATGAACGATGCTTTCCTGGCTCAATGGCTCATTCATTAAATGGATATTTTCCCTGCAGGCCAAGGAGTGCGTGCTCGGGAGAGACTCCAAGTCACGTCTGAGTTCGCATCAAACCCGCTGGCCATGCACTTCAGGTGCATTGAATCGATGCATTCAACCGTGAGATTGCCGCCTTCAAAGGGAACAGACAGATCAAGGGCCATCCCTACGCATGCACTCAATACTCAAAGGTCATACCACCGAAACAGTGGCACGTTCAGCTGAAAAAAGTGGACAAAAGAAATAATGCGTTGCTCTGTAATCCACAAGCTTAATAGTTTCTCTGCAGTCTTGCTCGTACGGAGGGATCCGTGAAGCCAGCATCCAGCACGAAGCATCCAAATCGTTTCCTGCTCTGAGATGACTTCATGTCTGGACGTTATCAAGGAGAGAGAGGGAGAGAGAGAGAGAGAGAGAGAGCATGATAGTGGCGGACACAGCCAACACCACCAGGAGTTAAGCATTTGGGAAAAGATAGCAGCGGTTGAGTTGGGGAAGCATTCGGTTAGCAAGTAAGGAAAAATCTCCAGAGTGCGCACACCGGACGCATGATGCACAGAGTTAGGTCCCTTCACAACGCTCGTAGAAATATCTCATGCAGGCGGTGCTGCAAAAACCAGGAAGAGCCACCAGAATGGTGCTGGAAGCACTTCTCCGAGCAACCAACAGCGGCGCTTCGGTAAACAGCCAGTCCGGTGCTTCAAAGCGAGCACCAAGTATCTATCATCAGCACAAGCAAGCAATTGCATCCACGTCGGTGTTTAGGATCCTCTTATACGCATCGTTGCATGATTGGTCGAACGAATCCTTTTATCTAAAGTAAATGTAACTTTAAACATTGAAATAGCCTTGAAATAATCTCTATTTTCCACGAATTCACACAAATAAAATGTTTCAACAATTCCTACCCCGATTCTAGGATCATGAGTTCCGATACTCCCTCTCTCTCTTTGTGCCTCAAAGCTGACTGACTGGTCTCCGCCACGTACGCGAAGTTGGATCCCACGAACCAGTCCACGTCATCAGTGCCCAGTCAGACGAATGGATGAATATAGAGTCTAGATGAGGCACTAGACGACTGATTTTCATCCTCAAATGATGTCGGTTGGGTGGCACGGAGGCTGAGGTGGACAAGAGATGTTTGACCAGGGCCAAGAGGGGGCATCTTTTGTGAGCATCTACCTGGAATCTTCTTCCCCATCATCCTTCTTCTTCCCCAGCCACCTTTGTCCAGATTGGACGTGCTCACATGTCAGCCAATCCAATGCCAGATAAGCTCCACCCCAGGAAAAGCATACTATGTGGATGAACAATGTTGGATGAATTAACGATGGATGATACTTTGGTGCTTGAACCAGTCAAGCTCAGCTCGGCTGTCCGGTGGGTGGGTGCTTAGTCCTTCCTGGACCACCTCATCCTAATCCACGTAAGCATTGCTGGTTAATAAAAAAAAAGTATGAAATGGAATGATACATACATTTATACTGACGAATTTCAAAATGTTGTAAACTGGAAAACTAGCGTGGAAATTAGCTTACAGTCTAACAACTACGATTGGATCACTGTATCCTACATGAAAAACTAGAAAAAAAAAAACAAACAAACAAAACAAACAAACAAACAAAACAAAACAAACAAACAAACAAGAAAAATAAGTTATCCATTCATTCTTTTTATTTTTATTTGCAAACTTATCATTCTAAGTTTCAGATAGCTCTTATTTGTGTCTGAATAAGTCTTATCAACAAATCCAAAAATAGCCATAAAGACATAAGTATTTTTCTTTTTTTAAAAAAAATTTAGCAGGAACCAATATAAAAATAAAATGATATAAATACTCTTATTTCTAAATGTCAGCCAATCTAATCTGCACAAATGTCTAAAGATTGAAAATTTACTAAAATAAAAATAAAAAATATTAATTTATATATTTGCATGAATAAATTCCACTCCAAATTCTGACAAATGTATTTCAAAAACGTAATCATGTTTTACCGAGATTCAAATAATAATTAATCAATGTGAATTAAAGCAGTTATTTTTTATTTTATTTTATTTTTATTGAATTTCAACATTGATTTCAAACACTACCTTAGCTTTATCTCCTGTACTGTACATATATCTGTATGTTTCTATGTAGGTACATGTACACACAACAAATATAGATGGAGAGAGAACACCATTGACATTTTTTAAATGGATTTTAGTTTATTCTGTTTTTATGATTATTTTTAAATAATTTGAATTTATCATTATGGAATTTCGTACATCTAAATCAATCAATTAAAGTATTTTTCTTCAAATCAGTGGAGACATACATTGGTAGTTAAATATAACAACAGTGGTTAAATTGCATTGTATTAGGTTACAAGTATTTGGCAAACAAACAAACATAGCACAAAGAGATATCATTTGGAAAATGAACCCAAAAAGTAATTGATGCTTTTAAAATGTGTATCCTTTGGTTGTTAAATTTAAATCTATCATCATGATCAAAATATTTAATATGTATTAAGCTTGTATCATTAATACATTCAATTTATAATAGTAATATGACATTGGTTTGAGTTTTCTAGTGCCATTTGATTTGTAACAAATCACCATACATGTGTAAACTAATATATATATATATATATATATATATACAAATGCATGACCTATATTTTTATGCATGTTCAATATTATAAATATACACGAATTTATTTTCAAAAAATGAAACAAGAGAATATTTTTATTAATAAAAACACCACTCCCAAAGTTTTTAATATTTCTATTAATTAATTTAGAACACCTTTTTACTTTTGATTTGTATTAGGGTTTGATGCAGGTGTTGAGCAAGGGTTGTACTTATGAGCATAGTTTTATCAGGGTAATAATATTGAAATTTGCAGTTTTGCAGTACAGTTCTCTTATTTCCTACTTCTTCTTCTTCTCCTTCTTCTTTCCTTGTTATATACATTGGAGCTGATGTTGCTCTTGAATAACCCCCTTTTTCTTTTTAAACAATAGAGCATTGCAACAATTATAACCATACATGTACACAAAAAATCTCAAATTTTCCATGTGTATGTTTGAACTTCTGAGATTATCTTCTTAAATGATATCCATTATTATCTAATTGGCTATGTTGCTAGTATTATTGTTATTATTATGTGAGAAAGTGTAAACATGTGATTTTCAAAGAATTTGATAATTCATTTAAATTTAATGACGCACATCACAGTCTATTATTAAGTCTACTTTTTTATGTGGGATGTTCTTTTTACAATGAAACCTTTCATTTGTAGCTCATAAGGACACACTCACAAATTGAACCTTCCTAGATCATTTCAAGTAATGTTTTTTTTAATCTTTTTTTCTTTTCTGTTTACACCTGTGATATATACAAAGACGACTTTTCAATAAAAATATAATGAATTTGAATGTGACTTTGTTAATGTAAAGCATAGTGTGAAATTTTAAAGCCTAAATTACAAATTACATCGAAATGTAGGAGGAGGGAGGGGGTTGACTAAGGGAGTGGGAACATCAAAGTAGTGCTTTAACCCATTGCTTCTTCGCGAAATAAAGTTAAAGTGAAACCCTGCTCAACTCAAACAGGTCTATGAAATCACGTGATGACACCTACACGTGAAGAGCCAGGTGTACCCATCATTCCAAGTGGCATCGATCGGTGCGCCCAAGTGGAACCAACGTTGAACACGACAGCAGGGGATTCTCTGGTGTCGAATGAGAATCATTTCGAGGAAATTCTCTCGATCTACTGCCTATTGTCATTCATTCTCGAATGTTCCATTGTGCGCGGTCACGGGCGCTGGTAGGATAACAGTTTCTTATGAGCGGTGATAGGCGTCACTTTTGGTGGTTGATCCGTATCGTAGTTTCTCCAGGTAGGCAAAGATTTCTCCAACATTCATCTCTTTTTCAGCATTCATTTCCTTTTGAACCGAGAGAGTGTTAACAGAAATTAATACATGTACACGTTTGTTTTTATAAGTTTTATATTTTTTAAAAGTTGCGTTAAAAGCAACTTGCAACTTGAAACTTAGACCACACACTCTGTAGTCCCTAAGAAGCTTCCATAAAACCTTAATAGCTAGTATTTATAGATGCAATATTGAGATCATCTTCATCTCTTGTCAAAACCTTTTTTTGTGTTTCAATTTTAATTTATGACTCTTTAGATTCTGTATCATTTATAATATCTATTGTAGTTTTTTTCTATTTTACATCTACCTCTTATTTTTCTATTTTCTCTTTATTAGTGATATAAGGGTGTGTTAGTTTCTTAAAATTCTATTGTGGTTCATGCATTTAGCAATAATATTATTACTAATTTCATTCATGTGTAGGTTTATTATATTGATAGACAATTGTAATGGTTTACAAATAAGTAATATAGAAAAAACAAACAAAAAATCTATTCATTTATTAGTGTCTTCAATCTTAACATTTAACAAAAAAACCAAAATTGAAGAGAATAAATAAAACTATGCATATACGTATATATATATATATATACACATAACAGTTAATTAATGTAATTGATTTTGTAGTAGTTGTAGGATTCAAATTCAAATCCTGGTAGAATATATCAAAGATCACCTGACCAAGCTGCCATATTGAGACGTCTGCATCATTTCATTATTTCAATACAAATCATATATGTCATTTATATTTAACAAACATGTGTTTTTAGCACCATAATAAAGTAGATTGAAATACAATAAAATAAAATAAAAATACATACCAAATAATGCATGAATGCATTGCTGTCATTATGCCATTAAAACCCAAATTCAACCATAGAAGGATTCATTATTACAAGTTTCAAATAATTATAGTTTTTGATAATAATAATAAAAATAAACCTATGGGCTATTGTATGCATTTGAATCAATAGATTATTATTATTATTATTATTATCTACCATCTAGTGAATGAAATGGATTTAAGTATCAAAACATAAAAAATAAAAAATAAAAAACTTGTTTATTTTTTTTATAAATAATACAATTTATTTTAAATTTAATGAACAACCTTTAGCACTTGTTATTCTAAAATAACGCTGAAATTGGTATTCACAGTTATTTAGAATGTATATATATATATATATATAATTAAAATCATGAATATTTTTAACAACACATTTTTGTTTCTATTTGTAAAATTTTGATCTTATAATACATGTTTTGAATATATTAAATTCCTCAATATGTGAAAATGTATTTCAAAAAATGATTTATTAAAAAGCAATTTAGTAATTTCGGAAAAAAAAACCATGTTTTTTTGTATATTCAAATACTAATCTTGTATTTTGAAACCTCAATTGCTATTGTTGAAACAGACAACATTCCATTAAACCATATCATAGCCAACTGATATAACAAACATAGCTTGAAGACTACGTTAATATTCATAAAATGTTATAATTTTATATTAATACCTGTTCCTCACGAATTTATTAACTTTAGTGTGGTCTTTTTATTTGATTTTTTCTTTATAAACCTTTCATGCAACACAATTACACATGAGATTTGAACACAAAATTCACTACTAAGATTAAAAAAATCACAAAATTCCAACACTTTTTGGGTGAACTTAACATGAAACCTCCTCTTCTGTATGTACAACAGATACATAATTTTATTTATAATATTCTGTTTTTCAGAAATTGCAGCTGGTTAAAAAAAAGCTCACTGTTAAATACGAACTATTTGCTGGTAATTGTCAATCAAGATCTAAATCAGTGCTTAGAACGTTGCAAGGACGGTGGGAAAAGGGTGATAGCTTTGATGTCAAAAGATGGGTCATTCATTCACTGTGACCCAAAAATATTGAACAATGGGAGATATGCATTTCTGTTCCCCATGAGTTGTCATCTGTTATCATGGGTTCCCAAAATTGGGAACCCACTTGGGTGTGGAATCTGTCAAAGGCACCACCAATGGAGTCAATGCAGCTCATGAATGGCAAGCATGGCATGTCGTCTGCACAGAGGGCAGTTCCCATGATCACCACAAATGGGGCAGTTTCTATTCAAGCCGTAGCATTCCGCCACGAAAAGAATGATGCAAAATAAAACCCAAAAACCCTAAAAAGCAAACGAAAACAAAACAAACTACTAGCAACAACAAGCATTTATCACACAAGTAGAAGAAGAGAAAATTCACAAGCAGGCAAAAGGAAGGAGGGAAGCAAAAGAAGCCCACTAACGGCGATCACTGGCACTGCCACGCTGTCACTGTCTTGAGACGCATTCAATCCGAATGGGCCACTTGGGAACATTTCGCAGTCGCTTCCAACCAAAACGCTCCAGGTAGGATGCGATGGGGGCGGGAGCGGGGAGCGACTGGGGGTCGCAGATCTGGCTGGAGTGGGTGAATGGCACGATTTTAGGGCTGCAGGAGAGCCAGCCACCGCAAGCAGTGTTGCAGCGTGTTGAGCCATGGGCAGGTCGAAAGCAAGCACGCAGTGTCGAGGGACCATCGAGAAGGGAGGAAGGGCCTGGCGCCGCGATCATGGACGACGTCGCTGCTGCTGCCCACGGAAAACCAAGAATAGTAATATAACTTAATAATAAGAATAATAATACAAAGTATTGGTTTCCTATGCTTGCTGATTCCTGGAGGGGGAGATGTGCTGGCATACGTCTGCTCGTTAGCCTCCGACGTGGTGCCTGTATCCGCTTCTCGACCGAGGTCTGGATGTTGTTCTTGCTCATTTCAGCAGTTGAGCCAGCGTGGGTTCCTTGCTGCTGCTGCTCTAGAATCGCGTTCGTTCGTGCCTCGATTTGAAGGTGAGAAAGTGGACATTGAGTGTGTGAGTGAGTGAGTGAGCGAGCGAGAGCGAGATGATTAGTTGGTTGGTTGTAGGAATGGATACCTGTCACCAGGCTTGGTTTGGAGGTTTGGAGTGTCTGTGGCGAGTTGTGTGGACGAGGGTGGAGTAGGCGTTTTGTGTGTTCGATTTTGGTCAAGGACGGGGCAGTGCGGGAGAATTGGTGGACGTGTTTCGATTCGATCGAGAGGTTTTCAGATTTGTGGTAAGGAGATTTTGCTGGTAGTTTTGGAAGTGTTCCGTGGTTTGACTCAGTCTTGAAAGAAGTTTTTAGACGAGGAGGTTTGATTTAGACTCGATTGACCTAGTACTGATGCTTGGAGGGCGGAGGCGTTGTCTGGATGCGTGCCGAGCCAAACCGTTGTCATGTAAGCGGCACTCTGGCGTTCATGTTTATTTTTTTATTTTTATCTTCGTCTCACTTATCGGATTTCATGGAGGAGGTTCAGTCTGGAGGTTAGTGTCGTGGATTGATGCTTTTCGGCCAAGAAAATGTTGTATTTCGGACCGCAGACCTTTTCTCATGGACCAATTCTTCCCTTGCTGCTCTATCATTAGATGAGTGTTTCGTTCGGAAGATGTGTTCGAGCAACACTTTTGTTTAGTGTGTACGGTTTGACTGGTAGAAGTAGCTTGCCTTTTTAACGAGGATTACGTAGCAAGCAGTGCTTCCTTGAAACCTTTCTGTCGATTGTAAGCTTGTCAAAGCAAATATAGACTTCCCTTCTTCTGTGCATTGAGTAAACCCCGTTTTGTATTTCAGTTTCCGATGTAGATTTAAGCAACTCGTGGAGGACTAGCAGTGGTGCAAAATTGTGTTGCGAGTAATAGTCATTGGGTTTGCAGGTGGACTGAATCCTGGATTTCGGTGTAATGGCTGTGATTGCATAAAGTACAGCAGGGATGAAATGTTGGAGGCTGTAGTATGCAATATTTTATACAAATGTGAGCCGTTTAGCTGCATTGAAGTAGTGACTGAAAATGACCAGCGGAGCCAACAAATGTTTGTGATGTGTAACGTGTGTTGAGCACTTAAAAGTCATATTTGAGAATCTTTCGTACGTCAGCGTAAAAAAACCCTTTTGATGTACGAACAGAGTCGAAATTTCCAGCGAATTGATTAGAGCTTGAGTGGCAGTTCTAATACATATATACTCGCGTTTTTCATTTTTCACTTGCTCAACTGTCTAGGGTTTTCACAGATTAGCTAATCTATTAGTAATTAGTGCCAGAGATAGCCCAATCTCCAATCGATTAGCTTTTTTGATCTCTTAAACGGGATATCAACCACCCTAAGCTCTCAGTTGTACAATCTTGATACTGAAGAGCTTGAAATTCGTGGACCGTCAGACCTTCCGTCGTTCAAGTTCAGAAACTGTATGGGTAGAGAAGTATATCACTTTAATGGCAGCCGTTGAATTTGAGCTTGTGGTTTGATGAACATATGATTTTCTGAAACCAGTGAAGTTTTGTTTGAGTTGTGAATCCTGTGAAGTTGGTTTGTTTGTAATTCACTTTTGCAGTCTGGAGATCTGGGGTGAGGTCTGCAGTGTTTATTGCATCTAGGTCGTGGATTAAGGACTAAGCATCTTTCACAAGTAACTACCGTCTAATACATGTTGCTATTACGTCTGTTGTATTAGTGCGTTGCTTTCGAATCAACTGATGAATCGGTAGAAGAAGGTTTGTGTGAAGAGTAGCGAGCATACCGTGCACTGTGTGTGAGTTCTACTGATCTGGCGGTCATGGAATGAAATAAATGAATTTAGTATTGTCTGAACTTTTTTCACTTCCATGAAGGAGTGCAAGGAAATGTGTATTCAAGGTATTGAGCTGTAGATAATCTGGTTGGGAACATATGACCAAGTAAAGTCCTCTACTTACTTGGCTACTGTACGTTCTTCCTGCATGTACATTTATTTGGTATAGACCCCCCCCCATATGAAGAGTTTGCGCAAGAAATATCTGTCATTCAGTAGGGCAATAACTGTTTGGTGCGAACTTTTTTTTGTTTTTTTGTTTTTTTGTTTTTTTTCAGGAAATCACTTCCGAGATTCTTACGGTTTTTCGACTGTAGACCAAATCAACATGCAGACTTGGTCTAGGACCTTCGCAGCTTGTGAAAACTTGATTGTAAGTGGCAAGTGCTTCTCTTAGTGAAACAAGTGCGATTTGCAAATTTTTTCTCACCCAAATTGCACAACCACGAAGTTGATTTGACAGAGTGCATCTGTGAGTAGATTGTACGGTGTTCTGACTCATTAATAGAACGAAGACTTTTCCAACAGACGGGTATATTATATAGCCAAGATTCCGTTCTTGAACAGATTGGCAGCTGTAAACTCAAACATGGGCAACATGGTTGTGACTTATGGAGCATATCCAACATTGGGCAAAGTGACCACTGCATTCTGCCTGTAGCTTCGTCTGGTACTTAAATTGCAGACCTAGAACTCAAATCAAAAGCAGAGTTGGCTCTTTTTTTTTCACAGAGCTACTGCCTTGGTATAGAGTCCTGAGGATCATCACTGTGAAAAAGGACGAGGGTTGTGTAAGAACAACTTGTCGATACTTACCTCATGAGATATCAGATTGTTAGTAGATACTCTGGAATCAGTTGACATTGACAGCATCTTAGGATGCTACTCGGGAATGGTATTAACGAGCTTCCGTATTTATCTTGGTGATATCATACATCAGCGAACGTTCAGGCATGCTCTCAAGGTAGACGATGGGAAATTTGATTCAGCCTGCAATATAGAGAGGGATTGATGAAGGATGTGATGGCGGAAGGAGAGAAAGTCGCGGGGGAATCTGAGAAGCGCCCTTCGCTGTTCTCTCAGACAACAGAGGAAGAAGCAAGAATTGCCGTTGAGGCGGCAGCTGCTGTGAGACCTCGTCCTTCTATAGTTGTTTCAGCGAAGAATCAGCAAAGTTCTACCAGCTTTCTTAAACTCAAGAGGAGCTTTCAAAAAGCTATTAAATGGCCTAATAATCACAAAGATAGAACTCAGAGGAATCTGTTCAATCCAGAGGTGCTCACTCGTCAAAAGAGACAATGGAGTGAGTTACAATTGCAAGCATTGGTGAGTTCTGAATGCTCTTCAATGGTGAGGTCGCTCTTTCGATCTTACATGTACCTTTTAGGTTGAGAAGTCATTTTGGATAAATCGGAGCAGAGCGAATTATTCTTTGTTGATGACTAGACAGCAGTTCTGTTGCTGGCAGTGGTTAAATGTCACTTTTGAAGTAGACTTCAGTTGTGTTTTTGCCATTCTGTTTGAATCTTGTAGTTTCGTGCATACCCTTCCAATGAGATTGTGAAAGGAATGGTCTAATACTTGTTTTTGTGATTGAACTCTGTAAATTATTGATACTTGTTTAAGTGTATGTCATTCAAATGGTGTTTGGTGATTTTTACATTTGCAGGAAAGAAGGCATCAAAAGAAGGAATCTACGTCTTTCTTTGAGCATTTTGTAGTAGTCGGCTTGAGACCGCATTCTGATGTTCGAGCAATAGAGGCTGCGTTTGCTAGGAAAAAGTCATGGCAGCGAAATCCAGGAAAAGCAAGTTTAGAGTTCGTCAATCAAAAAGCTCCTACACTTGAACCGGAGGTTGTAGCAACTATGACATGTTGGAAACACACTTTAACATGTCTTCCTGAATATGTTTGGCTTTGACATACTAGCGTTGATGCTGAAACATCTCCCAGCATTAACGTAGTCTGCAATGATGATGTCTCTCAAATTTAGCCGGTCATTGACTGGGACGAAAGAGCTTCCAATAAATTTTGGTATCATATTCATTTATTTACGGTGTTTCTCTTTCAGGTCTTGTTTAAATATCCCCTTAGCAAGAGGCTTCCTTTGAAGAGCAGTGAGCTGCCCCACTTTTGCTTTCCTTCAGGAATTGAGGTGCGTACGTTACAGACTTCAAATGTCCATCACCCATGATGTTGCACTATTCCCGCCTGGATTGTTGGTTGCGTTACTGTACTGTGCTGTTATACGTTTGTTATATCTTGGTACAGTAGAAAAAAGGTTGATCCTCAGTTATTAAGTTTTGCAACGGGTGGTTGTGCGGAATACAGGCTCGAGTTTTGGAGCGGACTCCATCTATGAGTGAACTTAATGAGATTATGTATGGGCAGGTATGTAAAAAAATTGAAATTATAGACTATCCTTCTCAAAATAGTTGATTCATGATTTTATTTTTAGTCAGCAGCAAGGCTGAAATCTACGGAGTTTCTGGTCCTAGTTTTTGAATTATTTTTATCTGGTATTCTTAATGGACAAAGTCGAGCCTGTAATAGTTGTGATCTGATCCAGTAATAGTCTATTTTTGGATCCTAGCCGGAATTGATTATAAAGGTAAGCTATGCTGACAGGTTGAAATTCTTTTTCCGAAGTGAAATTGATTTAGTCTTATGTCCCATTTATTTTCCAGATTCATCAGAATCGAGACGATCATTCATTTGTTTTCCTTCTTAAGGTTAGCAGTAAATGTGCCTTCTCTCAGCTTCATGCCTTGGTTCTGTTGTTGTTGAAGTTCTTTTGACGGTCGTAGCTTGCTTGCGTCTTACTTTACCAGATGTTTCCATTAGAAATTAGGTTGGATTATGCGGACTGTTTTCTTCCTTTCTAATTAAGTTAATCTGTGCTTACCAGGTCGCAGATAACGCTACTTTGTATGGAGTGTGTGTATATGTTCCGGAAATGGTACAGAGGGCTCCAGCATTTTTCTCTATGAGTGCCGAGTTATCCCCGCAGCGGTCACCTCGTGGGCGTTTCTTAATTTCTGCCCCGCGTTGTTACTGCTTCCTCACTAACCTTCCTTACTTCGATCTACATTTTGAAGTGTTGAACAGGTAAATTCATGGTCAGCATCATAGTTCATACAGGACTTCCCTCTTGTAAAAACGTTAGAAGGGACTGTTTGAAGTACTTGGAGTTCTGGATATCCTTGTGGTGTTGATAAACATGCCTGCAGCTATGTAGGAATCACGCCATGCAGTTGGCATCCATTTGACCTTTTCGTTGATCTGACATTGACACTAGTCTTTTGTATTTTTTTTGTTTCGTTGTTTCAAAACTGATAATCCCGCTTACATTGTTATTGTTTGTTTTGCTTCATAGCATTATTGCACAAGAGCGACTGGATCGCATTACGGAGTGTGTTAATGAAATGAGTCTCGTAGAAGTGCCACCCATGGTGAAAGTGAGTAGTAAGAACCACGCTCGACAAAGTTCTCCTTCTGATGACCCTGACGGATGGATGGAGAGTGCGATACCTGTAGATAGTGTCTTTGGCGCCACGGCTGCTGCAGCAGGTCTAATTTCTGCCAGTGAGATGGACTCATTCGCATCCAGAGGTTCTGGTCACATGTCTCCTGACAGGACTTCAGAATGTGCATCATCGGAGTCTTTCTCTCCTCAAGCAGAACTTCAAGAGAGTGGACGTGCTGCGGATGCTGATAGTCTAGTGCTGGATTCTGGTCTGGACCTGGAAAATGGATTTAGAGGAGACATGGAGGTAACGTTTGCATGGCATTTTAAAAAACATTGGTGTTTTTCTTCCTCTTCGTGGAGAAGGGGATGAGGTTTAGGTTTGTAATTTTGATCCTGGCTTGGCCTTACTAGCTTGCAGCATGTGATACAATTTTGTAATTCTGCAGGTACACCCAGAAGAAATCTTAGAAAATACTGCAAAGCTTTCAAATGGTGATATGAAAACACCGCCTCCAAACGGAAAGTTAGAAAGCTTAGTGGATATGGGGTCCAACTCAAGTCTTGGCACCATACCACCTCGGTCTAGTAGAGGGCATGAGCGTGTTGACAGCTCTGAGTCAGCGTACAGGTATTTGTATTACGGATTCTGCCAGACTTCTTGCAAGTTTTAACATATGTCTCTACGGGAGGCGCAACAGCTTCATGAAATGTACGGGAGGCGAGAAGGATACTACTGATTTGATTTGGTCGTATATCTATTGCAGCTATGGTTTAAACGCTGACTCTCTGCGAAGTAATGATTCTGACGATGAATATGACGACGACGCCTCGGCTTCTGGACAGGAAGACATTTTCGGAGGTGAAGCAGTTCTTGCTTGGGCTGAGGTATGTGTATTTTATGGTTACTTTGGTTTACTCGTGAAATTTAAACGACCTTCGAGAGGAAGCCTAAATAGTCGCTTAATCTCGAATTGTATAATAACTAAATGAACAAACCAGCTAAACAATCATTAAAAGTAAAATAATCGTAAATATTATTTAGGACACACGCATACACACATGTATATGAGTTTGGATTTTGCTTTCGATTTGTAAAGGCTTTTAAAAGAAGATAAGTTTATCGGTTTAGGATGCATTTATCTCGATTTGATAACTGTCAAAATCTGTGTGTCAGGCCCATAAAAACGATTCCTTGCGCGTGGTTGTCGCTTATCATCGGCTTCCTGTTCCTGCGCGTGGCGAGACAGTTCAGTTTCAACCTCTAGAACACTTGTCACCAATATCTTTCACCAGAGGGGGCAAGGCAATTCCCAGCTTAGTGAATGAAGTGGTGGACTTGAAGGCTTGCAAAAGCAACTTGGAACTTGTAGAGGTTATCAGTTGCTACTTTACTATGTGTTGCAATATAGGGATGTGCAAGTGTTGTACGATCCTCATTATTCAGCCTTCATCTTATTCTATTTTCCAGAACAATAATTTGTGGTGACAACAAAAGTCCTAGTATTAAGTCTGTCTCATTTTAGCCGAAAAATATGCTGTACTTCTTGATGTGAATTTTGAGGTTTTGAGCTCTTCTAATAAGTATTTTGATGTCGTAAACAAAAAATTTCTTGACTTAAGTCTAACTTTCACATTCATAATCAGGTATTCAGAAACGTTTGTCAAACTTGTAGTCGCCTTCTGTCAGCTAGCAGCATGTTCATAGATGCAATTGAAGTTACTTTGGATGTTCTTTCATTGAATTTATTTCCGTCTGTACAAAAGGTCATGTTGTTGAAGGATGTGTTCTTGACTTCAGGCCCGAGCAGCAGCAATGGCTGCAGAAGAATCTGAAGAACTAGCTGTATGGTCAATCGCTGTAATTTGTAGAGAACTTTCTCTTCAGAATGTAAGGAGACTGTCTTACTCTTCCGTCATTAACTTTATGTGCTTGCTTTAACCGTTCTCTCAACTGTAAAGACTTTTCTAGGAGGTCGCGAGCATGCGAGAAGTTTATTTTTATTTTTATTTTTATGTATTTATTTATTTATTTCATATTACATTTGTGGATAATATGCCAGGTGCTGGCCATGTTTGCGTGTGCCTTGTTGGAGAAGCAAATGATGGTCATGTGCCCCAATCTGGTTAGTACAATTTATTCCCGTTTTGAGTTATTGTTGAGATCAGCAATGTCTGTTTCATGCCAAGGGGTATGGTTAGTAGAGCGGGTTACCGTGCCACCTGGGTTCA
This sequence comes from Physcomitrium patens, assembly GCF_059467195.1. Lineage (NCBI taxonomy): Eukaryota > Viridiplantae > Streptophyta > Bryopsida > Funariales > Funariaceae > Physcomitrium > Physcomitrium patens. The sequence continues at coordinate 17,721,678 of NC_143418.1, forward strand.
AGCTGTGAGGACAACCTTACTTCGTGGCGCACCAGTGTTCTATTTCGAATGTTTGGGAGAATTCGTAAACTAGCAATGTCATTTAATGTTGGTGACTGAAGATTAACCTTGTATGTCTTTCGCATCTATTTTCATGGCAGGGGGTCTTGTCAGCGGTGGTATTGGCGATGAAGCCTATGATTCGACCATATGAATGGCAGAGTCTACTTCTTCCTGTGAGTGAATTGTTGTCACCGAATATCTTACGGGTTGAGTACTTAAGAACAGATTTGGTGTCCTGTATTCTAGATCTTGTCTCCATTACTCCTTGAACCCCCCCACAGATGTGGTTTACTGAGGAGTGATATTTGAGCCAGGGGTTGGTGTTACAATAGTTTTATTGGTAACTATGTAGCCCGTCATACACGTCGATACTTTCTTCTTTTTTTTTAAGTTAGATATACTGTTGGGGCATGCTGGAGAATAAAAGTAGGAGAGAACTCCTTCTTGCTAGAGCATTCTCGTCTGAAAAATTCTATTCGTCATCTCAAAATTTTGATCTTGGTTAAAGTTCCTTTTGCATATATCGTTGTCCTCATCAGATCCTTCCAAACAATATGCTGGATTTTCTGGATGCTCCAGTACCCTTCATTGTAAGGATTCTGCTCTCTTGCTTATGTTTTTATTCAATTTCATGATTTGAAGTAGGAATCTCTGGTGCATCTAGTCTACAGTAGACACATTTTGCTGAATGAACACATTGGCTCTTTTCTGCTCTAGTTTACGTGCAGTGCTTGTGGCTGATCTTTCTGACATTCTTAATGCCGAGTTATGAGCACTGAATGAGTGTGCTAGTTGAAGATTCATGTGTAGGTGGATATGTTACGAGAGATAAATCTCATATCCTTGTTGCAGGTTGGCGTACAGCACAAGACCTCGGAACTGCAATCGAAGGTGTCACATCTTGTTCGTGTTAATGTGTCAAAGAACAAGGTGGCTTTCAAGAATAACTTGCTACCGTGAATTGTTTTTCTGGTGGTCGGTGTTCTTTTTGTCATTTTTTCCACGCTAAGTTGGTCTTAGTCCACTCTTGTTCTTGCGTTCCTTTCAGATTATAATAAGTGCTACTATCACATAATATTTTCTTGAAGGTAGACGGTTTTAGACAGTTTTTATGATTTTTCAGGTATCAATGTCTTCAAGCCCGCCCCTTCCTGAGTACAATAAACTGGTGTCTGAGTTAGAACCATTCCACTCACAACTAGCGTCAGAGAGTGCCTCAGCCAGAAGGCATCCAGTTCATCATACCAATGAAGCTCAGGTCTGCGCTCAATTTTTGCCTACTAACATGTTGATCATTCTAATCCTACAATGTCTTAAATCTTAAATTGATCGTAGTTATGCGTTTTACATGTGGGCAATTTAAAGAAGCCAATCAGTATCTGGCTACCTGTATTTTCATTTAATGGGCAGGAACGTACGAAGTTAATTCTAGCTGCTGATGTTGAATATGCTTTCCCAGACTAAGGCAGTGGAGGGGTTTCTTCAAGTATTACGAAAGTACTGTACAGAATCACTGTGCAAGAATTTGCGCGCTCACACTATTACTAACGTGCAATCTAATAACGATAAGGTAAAGTTTTCAATACTAGTTTCTCTTCATGCATTATTAACGAATGGTCGAGACATGCTAATCTATTACACTTTATCCTTCCTTAAACGTTTATCCGTGTGTAAAACAATTCATGATCATTCTGTTTAATTATTATTCTCAGCTTCTGTATTGGTTATTAGTTGTTTTATGAGAATGCTTCAGCACATTGCACAGCATCAAGGGGAGCTGTTCAATTTCACACGAGTATTTCACGCATTGTACCTTTATAGTTACTCTCTTCAACATTGTTAGTATCCCCTTCATCACGATGATTGAAGAAAGGAAATGAATATTACACTGCTACATAATGTTACTATTTAAAGCATGCTTTAATTCATGAAGGTGAAAGTGGAATATTTTAATGCGAAGTTGGAGTCCATCTCTGTAGTGTGTAAATGATGTCTTTCGTGACGTGGACAGGTTTCTTTGTTGCTGAAGGACAGTTTCATTGACTCATTTCCTTCACGTGAGCAAGCATTTATCAAGGTATTTGAATAAACAATGTATAGTTAATGTTTTACAGCCGATTTAAATAGTTTCACACTGCTTGACTTACAGCAGCTTCACCCCAAGTGCACTCATTTTCATCAGTGCTATCTGGGGAATCGTCATGGTTCACTCACAATATCCGGCTTGGTTGCAGTTTTTTGCAGATACACAATTATTTTCTGTATACACCGATGCCGTGCTGTCAAGCTTCCAGAATAGTTGATACTATTGTATACTAGCGCTTCTTCTTTCGCAGATCAGACATCGGAAAACTACTTATCACAAGAGGGGTTAGGCTATTTCCTTTTGACCTGCATAGGTATCTGTGTTAAGGAACGGCTGCGAATCTCAAATTGAGTGGCATAATTCATCCGTCAAGAGGTCGTGAGGATTTAATTAGTCTGAGAGAATGAAGTTGGAGGTGAAAAGCCCTGCTTCACAGCACGGCACTATTAATATCAGATTCTTGGTCATTCAGGAGTAGATCTTGAGACGCTGTGGAAATGCTTTTGTAGATAGAATGAGTGCAGTTGTGTCCATGTTTCTGCACTCTTTGGCATGCTAGTCTTACAGTTAACTCTTCGATGGCAAGCAATCTGGCTAACCGGATTAGTATCTGGTATTGTTTGGTTGCAACTGAAACCACTCTCGACTTCAATCTGTATGTCCTCTGGGAATTGACTCATTCGCATCATTGACAAGGCTAGTAAGCAAGTTGACTGCACTTGATTCACATATGTGAAGAGTTGCACTTGATTCGTATTTGTGAAGGGTAGATGAACCCAGCACATGAACACACCAGTTCCATCTACTCGGGGATTAAAAACTGCAATTTACGTTCTGTGTGTGATTGTACCTCCATGTGTTTCTAGTAGATTTCCTTCAATTCGAGGCATTCTGAGAACTTGGAATGGAAGGGAGGAGACGAGAGGTCGAATGCTAAGTGTGAATAATTTAGCAACTGAATAGTTGTCAGGGTTTGAGTTTAGCGGTTGTTGGTTACAAAATACCCTCCACATCACCCCACCAACCTTTCCACTTGTTCAATATTGCCGAATTTGCAATATTTATAAAAATGATTTTTTTGCAGTGTGCTGCGCTGCCCCAGTGTTGCAAACAGGCGTTGGGTTGGGTAGAACCTAGACTAGTACTTTAGGTGGATAAAATTTCATGGTGAAACCCCAATTTGGGGGTTGTTTTTATTGAAGCCCATTCAAATAATTATTGAGTGGGATTAAAAAAAAAAACTAATTGATGGATATCAAAGTCAATAGGAAATATTCAAGCATCAACATCATGCTTGAATTAATATTTTAGAATTCATAGTGTAAACAAGGATAAAATGTTAATTTTAATTATTTTTGCCTAAACTATTATTTACACAAACAGAATCAGAACTATAAAAAATAGACCACCTCAAAGTTTGGAATATTTATGTTAAAAACTTATGAGATAGTCTTATATTTCAAAATTTTAAATTCTAAACAATAAAATTCTAAAACTCAAATTTTAAGTTCTAAATTTTAAATTATAAAATTTAAATCTTAAAAAAATTAAAAATTAAAAATATAAGTTATTATTTTAATTTTAAAAATCTTACAACCAAAATCTCAATTCACACAAAATGATTATTAATACAATAAAATAGGTGCCATTGTAATAGATATTGTTGCAAAGTGATTTTGACATTTATCTTTATGCAATAATTATTTATTTTTAAATAAATAAATAAATAAATAAATAAAAAATATATATTTATATATAATGGTAAGCTAATATAATGTATATAAAAAATTACATCTGACTAAATAAATATATTATAATATTTATCATATAAAATAAAAAAATAATATTTCTAACTTCAAATATTGATATTAATCTCATAAATTATCTTTATTAAAAAAAATTGATGACTTGATCCAACTCAATTTTTTCAAGGTAATTCATATTTAAATTCAGAATTCTACTCTATTTCAAGTCTAATTTTTAAAGACTAAACTTTAAATTCTAACATACTTTTATTCAAAATTTTAATTTTAAAAAATAATATTATATCAAACTCTAATTATAATATAAAATGAAATTAAAACCACATAAATAATTTATTTTAGTAAGATTTTAATTCCAATTCGTAATTTTAATATAATTTTGAGTCAAACTCAAGTTTAAATTGAAAAGCCAAATCCGACGTGACATAAAATTAACTCTTATTTAATTTTAGATTAAGCAAGACTTAAAATAAAAATGTAGCAATATAGAAGTACATGTACAAAAAGAAGAGACTAATTTTTTTTTACAAGTATAGGACAATACAAGCTATTGTTAGTAAGGCAAGACTAGAAAAGATTTTGTGTACTTAGAACAAATCATGTTAAGAACATTAATAAGACAATTTTGTTGTCTTTATTCAAAAGGCAATTATTGTAAGGATATTGCAAAGGAAAGAGTTGTAGCATTACAAGATAAGTTTTACAGTTTGATGATTACAATATGATAAACATCTATTTAATCAATGCACAAGTTAAATTTCAATGATGTCTGCTATCAAACAATGGATAATATAGCAATTAGAAAACAAACACATGCTTAGTGTAAGAGAAAAGACTATTGTAAATTGGAGCATGGTATAAACAATCCTATAATATAATTTCAAATGTGTCATTATAATATATAAATACTTTGTTGAAGAAAAAGATAAAAAAAAATCAATAAATTTTAAAAATATGATCTATGAGTAATCTAACTTTGTTAAGACCAATAGTAGAAAGAAAAAAATATATGAAAAAGTCATATTTTAAAAAAGAAAAAAAAACAATCAAACAAACAATCATGAATTAAAATTATTCTAATCAGTACTTTAAATCATAGTAAAATAGAATAAAACTTAAGTTACAATATTTCTTTACAATTTTTATCAATATCTGGTTATTTATTCTCTATAATTTTCCAAAGAATAATGCATATTTGTATGTATATATATATATATATATATATTATATTATTCACAATAATAATCATAATAAATAATGAACACACTTTATTATATCAGTTTAAGTTAAATATATGTATCTTAAAAGTAAATTCATTAAGTTCCTTAAAATTATTCTCTTAGATAAGAGTTTTAAGATAAGATAAACTTATAGTATGATGTTTTGTTTTGTTTTGTTTTTATTTTTTATTTTTTTTTCTATTAAGACTGTTAATACAAATTTATTAAAAAAATCGTAGTAAATTTTCTACCTTGATTTGTTAAGTATTTGATTTTGATTAATTAATTAACTTATCAATAAGATGTTTATCTTAATTTTTATATATTTATAATGAAGTAAATATGAATGATAAGTAAATGTAGGAGAATGAATAACCTTTTTTGTAAATAGTTATGAGTGGTTAAAAACTACATAAAGATAAAATGTAGTAGATGATATAGTGGATTAGATTGTATGGTAGATAAGAGTGTTGAATTTTGGAGTATGGACAAAAGAACATCTTGATTTGGAAGGTAGATTTAAAGTGTGGAATAAGGACAAAAGACGGCCTTATTGTAGCAAGTAGAGTTATTGGCTTTTCATATTGATAGGTCAAACCAAATAGAACTATTGGTAGATAAAAGACATCTTATATACACTAATTACAAGATCATAGATTTACTAATGTAGGATCTTACAGGAACCAATTGTAAGGCTTATTAGGTTGTATCCTATACCTATAAGTAATAAGTTGCAAAAGTGAGAGACATCTTATTCTATATACTCTCTTATATTTGCATCATTTTATTTTGGTAGAATTTATGCTTCTAGCTTATTTGTTCTTTAATAATTTAGATATAATTTAATTAATTTTATTTATGAATGTATTTTCAAAAAGAATCACAAGAATGCATATAAATTCATTTAAATTTAAGTTAAAAAACACCAATCAAAATACCTATTTTCTAAATTTATTTAATAAAATTTGATTTAGAATTATAAATAAGTATAACTAAAATACACACTTGCTACAAATTTAATTATGAACTTGAAATAGTTTTTTTTTTTTTTTTTTTTTTTTTTTTTTTTTTCTTTCTTTTAAACAGATAGTTATGAGTATATAAATAATTAATATATATATATATATATATATTTAATATATTTTAATATTTTAAAGTATCTACATTAAATTTTATTTGAATTATAAATAAATTACTTTATATTAGATTTTAAATTATGTTATTTATTTGAAAAATATATAACTTAATTTTAAGGGTTCCTACCCAAAAATGTATAAAAATTAGTGATTTAAAGAAATACTTTAGAAATAAATTTTTTTAAATTAATGAAATAAAGGATATTTTTATCAAAATCAAAATTTACTTTTTTATAATTAAATATTTTATATTTATTAATAAAATAAAATTTCATAATAATAAAAAATAAAAATATATAAATTATTTTAATAAAAAATAGATATTTATTTTATATTTTTTTTAGTTTTAAATTAAGAAAATTTACATTTAAGAATTATTTGTAATTTATTAAATATTTTTAACATAAATATTGTTCTTAATCTTGAATATTTTAAGAATTTTTAAATAATGGAATATATATATATATATAAATAATTTATAAATAATTTATACTGAAATTAAAATAATTAAATAATAATACGATTTAGTATAAGATTCAAATAGAAAAAACAATTGAAATAGGCTAAAATTTTTGTTTAAAAAATTGACATGTTTTCTCTACAATAAATATTAAAGAAACAAGATATAAGAAATATTGATACTTAGCATTAATGAGGTTGTACACAAAAAAAGCATAGAGTAAGAAAATTCTGATTTTCAATACTCTTTACTTTTAAGATGGAAATTATATTTGATAAAAATGAACTTTATTCACAATCATCCTCATCCTAAATTACTTTGTTTAATCAAATCTTTGTTTTTTCTTAACATAGTTGCCACCTTAATAACTTATTTTAAGCCTTTATTATTTTTTGATTAATTCTATCTAAATAAGGCTAAATTCTTAGTGGTAATTCAACAAAGATTTATTGATCCTCAATCCTTTATTTTGCTATTAGTCAAAATCTTTCAATAAATATGTGGTATCTATTCTTTATTAATGTTTTTATTAGCACATCAAAAAATATTTTACTTATAGTACAACACTTTATAATTATAAGTCTATATGAAATCTTTTTTCTTATAAAACAATATTAGACATCAATATGCTTGATTCTTAAATAAAAGATATTTTTGATTGTCTGACATTATTGAAGTTGATTCCAATTGCACAAAAATTCAATAACTTATGATAGCTCTTTTATCCAAAATACTTCTATTACACAATAGATTCTCACTATATATTCAATTTCTATAATTAATCTTATAATTGATGATTATTTTTTGCAAATTTATGAAATAATTCCTATTTCAATAAAGAATTCATATTCTTTTATAGAGCTTCTATCATTTTTTTCTAGCTCAAACAACATTACAATAATCTCATAAATCAATTTTCTTACTAATTATACATAATTTAAGGTCTGTTGTGTCTTGTAAATACTTAATGAACTTCTTAATTCTTTTTCAATGTAAATTTTTAGTCTTAAACTTATTTTGAATCATAACACTCACAACAAATACAAGATCTATTCTTTTGACTACTATTGCATATATTAGTAACCATACTACTAAATTATATAGAATATATCACATCTCACCTTCAATTTGTCTAAATTCTTCATTTGTGTACTTTATCAACTTCAAGTTTGGCTCAAGAGATTTATATTGATTATACTTTTCCAAATTATATTATTTTAGTACCTCTTTAGTGTACTTGCTTTAAATTATTGTTATGGTGCAATTAATATAATCTTTCACAAATCGAACTCCAATGTAATAATGAAACTATTACCAAATCACACATCTTTTACTTTTTTATTAAAATAACCTTCATCTTAATTATCTTCTATATCTTGAAGACCAAAATGATTAAATCATCAATATAGAAGATTACAATTGCTATGAATTCTTTAGATTGCATTACTAATAAGAAATATTAAATCCTATGTCTCAAGAAGTCTTCATTGACAAAAAAATATGCAAATGCATTGATACGATACTCTTGGTGATTGTTTCAACTCATACAAAGATTCTTTCAACTTGAAATTAAGGTGCTCCTTATATACTTGTACAAATCCTTAGAGCAAGTCTATATAAATGTCTACTTTTAATTTTTTTATTCTAAAAGGTTGTTTTTACATCAATATATTTCAAAGTCTATTGTTACTCTAAATACAACAATAGTTCTAATAGTAGTGAATTTGATAATATATGCATATGTTTCATTGAAATTAATGCTCTTGACTTTGTAAATATAATTTGACAATTAATATTGCATTGTGTCTTAATATCACATCTATTGCATCTCCCTTAGTCCTAAACATCTACATACATCTAACATTAAATTGATTTGCTAAAAGAAATGTCAATTTCAATATACCATTGTCTATAAAAGTTTGATACTCTTTTTATGTGGCCTTTTTCTACTTGATTGTAATTTAAGAATTTAAAGCATCATACAAAGACAAAAAATTAATAAAATAAAATAAAAAATTATACATTCTTTACTTACTTGAAAAAATATGTGATTCATCTACCATTTATTTTATTTTATTTTTTAATTTTTTTCTTATAATTTTTTTTTATTGATAGATTAGTCTTCTTAGGCCATATTATCTCCAAGAAGTCTCTTCTTTTTCATATCTCCTATTATTTGAAAGTTGAACTCTAGATGCTACATCTTTTTTGATTTTTAATTCTTTCTTGCTAGTCTTTTAGATAAATGAAGCATTATTCTTAGAATTTTTAGGTTCTTCGTCTAATGTAGTTGTATCTTATATATGTATATATATATATATATATATATATATATATATGTATTTCATATTTTATATATTTTTTACTTTCTAATTTTTTTTTAAGGTTTGTTCAAAATTTTATATTTATTCTTACTTAGACATATCTTGAAGTACTTACATACAATCTTATATTCTAAAAATTCAAAATCACAACTTTTAATGATCTTCTTGCTATGCAAATACATTAGCCTATATCTTGCGGAATTTTCACAATAACTCTACAAGACACACTTTGTATCATTTTCTTCAAATTTTAATCTTATACAATTTGATATCTCACATATGTAATGTATCCAAAAGTCTTCATATATGAAATACAATATTATCTCCCACTTTAAGCTTGTCATATTATTGTTAATGCAAAATCACTTATTATACACCTATTCCTTGTATAAACAACATTTGTAATTTTTTTGATCTAAATCTCACAATTAAGATATCAAGTTTGAAGCATAATTCTTATCATTTCTATAATGATACAATTTACTCTTTTACCAATACGATTATGTTGTAGAATATATAGAATTGATCTACATCTAAAAATCTCTTTATTCTTAAAATAAAAATTAAAAGTTTTAGATATGTATTCATCTTAAATTTTTATATACAAAACCTTGAATTTAGATTCACAATTAACTTTTAGAACATAGATTCAAATCTTTTTTGATTAATTACTATTGAAAGTAAGGAAATATATTCTTCCTACTATGAATATAGATTTCATAGCACCACAAACATCAAAATACATAATTTTTAATATTTTGGTAGTAAATGTTAATAATTACTTTAATTTTTAATAGTTTGGTAGAAAATATGGACTTTTTTTTATTTTTCTTATATATGTATTTCAAATACTAGATTCATTGTACTTTGGCACATTTTTTCAAGATCCAAGCCACTTACAATAGATTCAATCTCCTTCACGCTCTTCTCATTTAATTAGCTAAAAAGACATTGCTATATATTAAATTTGTCTTAGTTTTATGTTGATTTTGTAAATGTAACTACTTTCACTTTATTCATCATCTTTTAATTAAGTTAGAATAAATCTCTCTATCTTAAAGCTTATAGTAACCATGCCTTTACTCAAGATTTTGACAAAACATCCATTCATATTGAATTAAACCATAAAACCTCCTATCACAAGTTTATTTATTAGAATAAGCTTTGCCTTTGTCTTGGACACATATAAATTATCTTTAAATCTAATCTTATTTATTTTTTCTTGTAAAATTATTTTAATTTTAATGAAACCAATTTTAATAGCTAGATATATGCCACTATCTTTCATAAAGATATTTGATATTACAATGGTTTCATAAAAGTCAAATAAACATTAATAAGGAGCCATATATGGCAATAATGCCAAAAGTTTTCTTTTTAGGAAAATTATATTTTTTCTTTATTCTAAAATCATATTTTTTTGATGGAACATCATGAATTTTAATAATTATGCTCTATGGATATAAATAAACCAATAAGAGCTCTATTTTGACCTTCCAATGGTAAAAATCCTTACCTCTAAATTTCTCCATGTTTTTCAAACCTTCACCCTAAATTGAAGTAATATAAAAAAATGAAAGCACTAATTAAATAACAAGAAGAGTGAAATGATTTTTAATTTTAAAAATATCATTGCATTAAGCATTTTATTTATTAAGTAGCCAAAACTCATTTTGTAATACAAAGTCTAAATATGTAAATATTTTTATTTTATTTTAAGTATTTAAAATTCTATTGATGTTTAAAACAAATATATCAATCATGCTATACGTAAAAAAAAGAATTTTTATGTAAGATCAATAATAGGTTGTATTATATACAAACATTTAAAAAAAAATTTAAAAATTTTATGTACATATTATTTTAAGTATTTTTAATACTATAGAACATGTATATATATATACACACACACACATCATAAATAATAAATTATTTGAGGTATATTTTTTTAAAATTGTAAAAAAAAAATATTGAATATAATGTGATTTATTTATTTTTTAATATTTCAAATTATATTTGATAATTTCTTAATATTAATACTGTATTATTTTAAAGTTTTTTTATTAATTTTATTATATATATATATTTTGGAAGTAGATTATGATAAGCTTGTTAAATTTTATTCTTTGTAAAAATATAATACTAATATCAATAACTAATTATTCCTTCATATCCTATAGCTTTGCCAATTGTTTAAAAAACACTTTCAAATTTTCAGTTTTAATACCCAAATTAGATGATTAGTTTTCAATTAGCTTACTAGTGGATTGTTAGGAAATTCATTATCACCAAATAGGTTGTGAAGGAATAATTAGTTATCGTAACTAAAAATCCTATACAATGAGGATTTTTTTAATAAATGACATTCTAGTAGGTAAGATGTTGCCAATCAAGAAAGGTTGGAAAATTGTTGAATAAAAAATATCTTTTCTTTAACAAAAAGTCTTTGTATTTACTTAAGTTTTCGTTATTGTCTAGGGAAGTTTATATTATGGTCTATGTTTAGTTGGTTGGCATCCTTACAGAAGATAACAGTTGCAGTAATTCTTAAGAAAACAAGATTGCCAAATTGAGAGAGAGAGAGGTCATCTTATTCATGTCATATTAGAGATAAGTTACTAATTGGAGTTAATATATGTTAGGTCCATCAAAGAGTGAGCACATCTTATTTTGGAAAGTCAATTATGATAGATCCAATTGGTATTTTGAAACACAAAAAGTGTTTGGCAAAATTAGTATTTGCCAAACTTTATTTGCAATTTAAACACTAATTGCTGAAAAATGGTACTCAATGCAAGAAGACAAAATTCCTAAGCTATAGTTAACACCAATTGATATGAGCAATAGGTTTTGAATTTAAAACACAAATTGCCAACTTCAAATTCATAGTTTAAATTGAGCTTATTCTTGATTTTTTGTATAGCAATCTATTTCTTTGTCTTTGAACCTTGCAAAAAAATTGGCTAAACCAAGTTGGTGAAAAAAGTTAATTCAATAATGTTCAATGTGTAAGAACTATTTGCAATATAGCTCACGTGTTTTCTTATTCTTATAATTGTTACTTTTTCTACCAAGAATTTGTGTTTTTTTTCTTATACATTGCATTTCTCTACTCTACACAAATAATTTATATATCACATTTTTATTTGTGATTATTTTTTTTAGAATTTTTCTTCTTTTATTCTTTAACAAAAAGAGTGCTATGATTATCATTATTATTATTATCATTTTTATCATCCTAATTTAAAATAGAAGTTATATTTTTACACATATTAATGATATTTTGTTTTTATTTTTATTTTTGAAATTTTATAAAAATATAGATAATTTGTAATTTTGATTATCATATTTCTTTCTAATATATATATATATATATATATATAATATCTTTGTTTAAAATGATAAAAAAATTGTAATTTTTTATTCTTTCTTTGATTTATTGATTTATTTATTTTAATTTGATGGTTTGGAACATATAGTTTTAAAATAATCTGTCAATTGTGCTTGCGATCAAATGGTAACCAATCACATACCAAAAAATGTTACAATATAATTTAGCAATAACATTGTATAATATAGCAATATAATTTTTTTTGTATATATGAACACCAAAAATTACATTCATTGTGTCATGTTATTGAATTTTTTATTAAATATATTAATGCTTTCTTTTGACAATTAGTTATATATAGAAATTAAATTTTTTCTAAACAAATATGTACGATCAATATTTGAAGCCTTTGAATTCTAGAGCTTGATCAGCATTTTATACACCACATTTAAGAACAATACTGGTACTTTTACATGACATTGCTCACAAAGTTACTTCAAATATCATTAAAAATTAGCATTCTTTGACAATCTCACATCAGAATTTATTATAACAAATATTTCCATCAGTCATCTATAAATAAACAACTAATTAAAAAATTCAGAAGAAATTGATCTTATTTGCTGATCTTGGACAATACATCAAGTATGGACTTTGAAGATCTTTTCATCGACATGTTACAACCATCAAAATTAAAATTTTAACAATCCTAGAAAAATTAGACAACTAATTTCATGAACTTGAATTTCAACCTTAAATCAATTTGCATAAAACAGACTGCTCACTGTAATCTGATATTGGAGTAGCTTTTTGTGTGAGATAAGTACTTATGTTTATAAAGTACAAGCCAAGTCATTAAATGGATTATTGGGCGTTGCTTGCTAGAAATCACATGCTCTTGATATTGGGTTTGTTAAATCCCACAAACTCCAATTGATCATTTGGAGTTGCGAGGGGGAAGTTGACTCAAAAAACTCTTCATTGCTACAGCTCTATACATGTGAAATGCTCACACTCATCTTGCGCAATCCAACCAGGATACAAGTCTAGTATAACTTATTCTGCGCGTGAATACAAACTGTTTGAATGAGGTTCAGTTCTGCATACCAAACTAGCTTGAGAGAGATGATTTTGAAATTGATCTGCATGGTTTTTTAATACAGAAAGATGTTGATGCAAATCTTGCAGCCGCAGTTCCGTCATGGCGATCTCTTCCTTAATGTAACGCACCCTTCTTTCCATCCACCCAAGCGTTTCATCCATTTCAGATCGCCCCCAACAACTCCCCGGGTTGATACCGTCGCTGACATGGTGTGCAATCGGCGCAGGTTTAATGCTTGGAGGCCAAATGAGTGTGACAATCATTCCAATCTGTCAAAACCACGCAAAAAACTGGATCAGACTACTATTTCCAATAACCGAGCCAACTCAAATGAAAATTTATGTCGCTATGTGCCGTTGATCACCAGGAAGTGGCATCAAATTCGAAAACAGTAAGAAGAAGCAGTGCGAGCTGCCTAGCAAAGAGCTTTGAAAAACAACAATTGGATATTGGACCAATCTCATATTTTAAGCCCTAATAATTTAATCTCAGGGACAGCACCTGCATAGAAAAAATAAGCACCGCGGCTAAGATGAACAAAACCAGTTTGATATGTTTTCTCCGATCTGAGGCAGCCAACATCTGCCACCCCCTTTGAGATATTTCAAGGGCATTCTGTATAGCAGAAGATGCTTTCATTGTCCACTTGAGCTGACTCCGCCAATCCAGCTCCTCCTGACTATCCGAGATGCGGTTGGCAGAACAGGTGTGTAGACTATCAGCATCATGTAGTTCCTGGTATGTTTCCGAGGGTCCATTAGCACGCTCCAAGGGTTCGTCGCTCCGGGAGCATTCCGCGGCAGGCACCTCATGCCCTGTGGCATGCAAACAATGTGAACGAAACAAGAAACCAATTATTTGTTTGTACCATTTCAGGAAATGGTATAAGAAGCTTGATGACCAAGCCCTTGCTAAAGGATCAAGAAGTAACTCCAACAGCTACTTCTGAGGCACTATGGAAAGCAAATACCTGTGATGGAATCTGTGGAATCAATACCTTGAAGATGCTTGGAAGTTGAAGACTTCATACCCCCTACAACGTCTCGCGCCTGACAGATATTGTTCGCAAATCATACATCAGGACAGTTTGAAATCAATTAAGCTTGTGCATTGAGTGGCAAAGTTCGTTTGAGGATCAACGAGGGAGATCATTGCATACCAGTTGAATCCACGTGGTGTATGCCTCCTTACTTTCATCGTAAGTTCCTTGCTCTATTTTGCCTGGCATCAAGCATAACAACTACCAGTCTCAAATGGGCTATAAGACATCAATTACACAATCTTCCACGTCCAATTGACATACAAAAGATTTTTAAAATAAAAAAAATAAAACCACAAATATTTTTAAGCTTAATCCAGCGTAAGACCCAATGATTCGTACCTACATGAGAGTTACGCAAGCGTTAGGCAGGAATAAGTGAAATTGGACAGCACTTACTTTTCCACATTGTCTTTTTAGAGAAAGTGACGTCGAGTGACACTCGAACTAAACTATGGAATTGTCCATTGTCAATAAACCGCTCCACATCCCACCTCACCTGCACTTACAAGAAAGCTAACCATGTTTAAGCTTCAATCATCACCCACGCTCAGATGAATGACTGCAACTTGTTCTGGATCATATTTCATCTCGATAACCAACTCCCTTCTCATGTCGCCCTTAAATGCACTGTGATAAAACATTAAAATAAACATCTCAACCACTTCGCTGTTCGAGTGCCAAGAATTGATTATTCTCTTTAGTCCCTTTAGGCTTTTTTAGGCTTCTTCAAACTTGAATTTGAGATTGTTCGCAACTCCAACATCATTATCGTACCCAAAACGCTCTTAAGATATACCTCTACTTTAAAATAGTCACCATAGGGTATGTCAGTCATCTGTTGTGAAGTCTCTAGAACCAGGTGACTGCCACACACACAACCAACACAGGATAGAGCATGAGAGAAGCTCCATACTTTCGGAACTTTAAAAAAGGCCTACGTCGGGCCTGCTCACAACAGACATCAAATATGACGGCCATTGGCAATAAAGGACAATTTGAACAAGCCATAAAGAACAGAGGGGAATAAAGAGGGTGCACAATACTTATTTCGATATACTCGAAAGCGCTGTGCTTCGTGACAATAAGTAGATTTTGGCCCTGCAAGCCCACCAAAGAGCAACTTTCTGTGATCAGTTCTGGAAACTTCCCAGCAGATGACTGAGACTTACAAATTAGATCAAGCAAAATGTAGATATAGCAATTAACCCATCTATGTACTTAAGTTTTTGAAGCACGACGTACCAAAATAAAAATTGATCGGATGTCGGAACGAGATGTCCCGTGCATGTCCAAAATGTCTATGCTTGGCCCACTGCGTACACCGAAAATCTGGAAACATAAAAAATCAGAGTTACTGTTGAACCGAAATCGTAATACTGGTTTGCAAAAGCCGATTCTAATGCCAAAGCAAGATAAATTTAAAATAGGTAAATTCAACGATAATTTCAAGTGACCACTTTTCGCATTCTGCCAAGTCCATTCTGTCGCCCCTGCCAGAGGTAATGTATTTGCACAACTTAAAACCAAGGGAGAGGACACACCATCATCACCACATTTGGTATGGAAGTCCTTTGCAAATCCTATGCCTTCATCTGAGAAGAATAGTTGAAAGAATTCCTCTACATCCACCTGAGCATGAAAGAAAGAAATATGAATACAAATACCAAAGCTTAACAAGTATCAGTAAACTATCCGACTCCAATCGACTCAAAGAGACAATGCATTCCTCACGAAAACAACAAAGGTTTCAGAAAAATGAAAGGGGGATATGCGAGAAGTAAGAAGCTAACATACCGGAAATTCAGATTCCACGACAGTTTTGTAACTATCTTTCACTGCATTTCTCCAACGTTGGATAAGGCAATTAAATGTATGTAAAAGCGGGAAGTGAGCAATGTATTTGCATTAGTCTTTAAGACACATTTTACTGCAAGATAGTAGTGACATAAGCTCAACCACATCAACCCTGCGTAGATACATTCATGAAAGTCAAAAGACTCCAAACGCTTCCACAATTTCCAACAACACTTATGAAGTTAATAATGCTAAGATTAAGGAGGACCATCTAGGAATGGGGAGCAACAAAACCCCCTCAATACAACAAAAGAACTTGACTACTTGCTCGAAATTAATTCATTCAAGACATAGAGCAAGAATTAAATCAACTGCAGTAGAGCTAATAATTCTAAAGTTGGCAATTGATAGCTTATCAAATGATGTAAGGTGACAAAGCCATAAAAGATAAAGAATGTCAGATTTTATACATGGTGGAGCTTCGCTATCGTCCACTTCCCAGACCGGAGATTGCTGCAGGCCAACACTGCCAGAACTGCTGGTGGTCCCCTCATCTTCAAGCAAATGATGCCCCTCGTCCTGCTCATTCATTGCGTTTGAAGGACCATGATCTATTATCTCCGCAGATGCAGCTATGTTTGCAGCCATCTCATTCACCCTGAACACACCCTCAAATTAGCATTCAGAGAATCTGTTGCTAAAGTAAACACAGAAGAGAAAACGAAAGCGTAAGGTTTAAGAGAAACTATAGATTGATGCCAGCTTGGTTTGACATTATTGCATCAAATGGAATATGTCAAGGCATCTAGAAATGCACAAGGACACAAGTAATGCACCTGCTCTCGTAGTTTCCTCCTACATCAATCCTCGTAATCAACAAAGGACTTTGCAAGGCATTTTGAGAAGCAGCTCCCCTTTCTGCTCCAGACGTCCTCACTTGTGGACTCTGCTCCCAAAAAAAAATCCATAAAATTTCTGCATTTCAACAGAAGCAATGCCGACATCTTTTTATCGACCGAAATTAACTTGGCAACATGCATTGTCTAGTAGGCTGGTCTTTGTACAATCAAACGTATAATAGTCCGACCACGTTACCGTTGCAAGTGTAGCCAGAGACCCTTGCGAATCGAGAAACAGCTTCGCATAGCTGCTATGCTGGACCCAGCCATCAATGATCAAGCGGAAAGCTTCATCACGAGAGAGAAAGGATGCAAAAAAGTGCTGCAAAAGGCAAAAACAAAACGATTACACTCTTCCAACATACAGCACTTGGAATTTCAGTATCGCCGCAAAGGATCTACAGCAGAGGACTCTTGACATCGTAAGGCGTGCAATGTAGAGATCGTGATATCAATAGAAACGACTTAAGGAACATGTATACACAACCATGCATAAACACTACAAAAAAAGGCACCATGGGTATGTGAATCAGTTGAAAGAGCATGAAGGGCATGAAGCAAGTAAAAATCTGACACAAAAATGACGTAGCCCCGTGTCCAGCTTAACCAATCAGTTGCACAATAGTACCTTTTTACCCCATGAGACTATCTCAATCGCATTAGGGAAGACGCTGACTGTCCTAGCCTTTCGCACACAAGTTACATCTTTGAGCGGAATTACTTTCTGTCACATGGAAGTTTGAGTTATTTTCAAAGAGAACCGGACAAGAGTTATAGAGCATCCGAATTCTTCCAATAAAGCTGTCAGGAAACAATAGAAAGTATTAACTCGATAAAAAGTCAAGTGAACCACTGAATGGTATCATCAGCAACAAGGTGAGTTCAGATAAGCTACATACCTTCTTTTCATAACCAAGAATGTTAGAGTAAAAGCACACGTAATGTTCAAAGAGGTACATATGACCCTGTTCATGAACAACCCCATCAATTTGCATAAGAACTATGAACTATGAACCTTCAAAACAATAATGCCCAGGCAACAAGAAAATGACAAAATCCCCACGTCCAGAAATTCACCCAGGCTATGTCACAATAAAAAATTAAAATCTTGATATCTTGAACTCCTGCCCGAGTTTCTTGTAAGCAGAACAAAACTATAGGGTATGCCGTGGTGCCCGTTGTGACTCTATGAAGATCATGACGGTTGAACTGTTAGACGCTCAGAAAGTACAAACCTGTAGTAGTATTTTCTTCTGAAGCGCACAATTGAAGTCCGCAATCAACAACTGTAAAACATGATTAAGCAAATGTGTCATTTATCCTTCGTTCTCGTCATTGTGTAGCACAGCTGCAAACATGCAGATGCAAGCATTTTATTTGAATTTTAATTTCCCAATTAAAACCCTGTGTGCAAAAACAGAAGGTGAGACTTGGATTAACGAACCTCTTCGGCAGGTAAATAAAACAATTTCCGATACTCCTCGCTCTTCAGGGTTTTCTGTTAACCACGCAATTTAATTAAGAAAACAACTAGAAACTTGCACCCCACCGTCAAAAAGACACGCAAATGAAAACTAGAAGGGAGAACTACAGATAAACATGGGAAACACGGGAATTAAAAGGCCTCAACCTTTGGTTAGGAGTTCTAAAGACATCTCTCCTCCCGTCATCGAAATCCAGTCAACCGACATGAAGCTGGAAATTTCCCGATCCGAAAACCCTAAACCTTGTCCTGAACTCACGCAAGACTAAATACGCAACACGCAAGGACCCATCCTGAATGTAATCCCGACCACGACGTACAGGATAGAAATCGCTGCACAAAGCCATGGGAAAAGGAGACTGTTTTCGAAATTCCAACACTCAAGCCGAATGGAATCGAAAGTCCATGAAACCAGACGTGAAATCGGCTTCCCTCCACGTCGAATAGTAATACTCTACAATTGCAACAGGAATTGGAACGGGTTCCCAGATACAATATGTAATTCGCTTATTGTAAACCTGATTAAACCCTCATAGACCAATAATCATCGTCACAATTCGCCATCTAAATGCACCAAAACCTCAAACATCAAGCTAACAGCTTCTACCACCCAACCGATCACTTAATTATGCTCCCTCCCCGACTGACAACCAAGATCACAGGCACGATTCTTCCGGGGCGTCGTCAGCAAACGACAACATCTCAGTGACCCAAGTACCGAAATCACTCAGAATGCAAAATTCTCGCAAAGTGACGCGAATCGCTTCAAAATCGAAGCATCCGCGAGCACCGATGAGGGCATCGGAAAGTGAAATAACAGAATGACCTGCCTGCAAAGCAACCTCATCTTCCAACAGCTGAGCGCCGTCCTTGGTGGTGGCCATGGCATGCAGACCCGTAATTGGGTATTCAAGGTTTGGGGATGATGTGAAAGCCCACTTTGCACAAGATTCGGCGTGCGCCAAGATACAAGATAAATAAGAGGAAAGATGGGCCTGCGTCGTCTTCGATGTTGTCGTCGTCGTCGTCGTCGTCGTCGTCACTCGGCGATGCGACCTTGTCGTGCCAAAACCCACTCTTCGTTCTACCAACACACTCTCTCTTATAATCCCCTTTCGCGCACTCCACGACTGGGGCCCAATCTCTCTGGCCGAGCCCCGCCGCGGTTCCCACGTCCCTGATCACGTTCTAGAGTTTTCGCTCCCGCTCCCGTGTTCCCATCCACGTTCAAGAGTTCTTCGTAATGTTCTCCACAGCTAGCAGCTTCACCTTCAAATCATAGTTCTATCTAATATATTCAAATCTTTGACAATTTTTTTGTGGTTAATATTAGAAACCAAGGGATTATAAATATTGGATTGATTAAAATTTTAAATTTTATGATATATTATAAGTTATAATGATAACTAATAAATATATATATATAAAAATAAAAGATAATAATATAAGGGATTTGTTAAAGCCGCACCTCCCAAACCATGTGATGATTAATTTTGGAGGATAGGGAACAAGAGACATTTATAGGGAACAAGGCACAAGGGTTCGGAATGAGAGATGGGGATTGGAAACGAGGACATAGATAAAGATGGATGGAATTGAGTATGAGATGGTAATATGAGGTGTGGCTTTAACAACTCCCTAATTTGATTAAAATTAAAATTAAAATTTTATAAAACATAATAAAACATATATATGTAGTTATGTTTATTAAAAATATATATATAATAATAATAAAATTTATCATTATAATTTTTGAATGAAATATTATTTATAAGTATATATACATATGTATTTTAATTTATTTTACTTATAAATTTGTCTTTTGATACTATTAAATATTATTTTAAAAATTAATCTTGCAAGATAATAATTTTATATAAATAAAATATAGAATTTATTTGGATAAAGATAGGAATATATATATATATATATATATATAATTTTATTTTTGAAAATAGTGCATAACTTTATATTCAAGAAAATTTAATATCTATATTTTTTTATAATCTTATTGATTCTTTACTAAATACTTTGGTAATTTATTTATTTATATTTTATTTCTAAATCTAAAATTATTTTTTTTTAGCTTTAAATCTTTTTAAAAAAACTTTGTTGTATAGAACTTAAAACGAAGTTACTTTAGAGGTGTCTTGTCTTGTTATTGATCTTAATATAAACAGAAAAAAAAAAAAAAAAAAAAAAAAAAAAACATGAATTTTCATTTTTATTTTTAATGTAAGCGTGCATTTACATTAAATTGATATCATAAGGTTTCAAACTTCATAAACATTCTTATGTAATAATTTCTATTTTTTGTAATAATTTAAGTTAATATAAAATAATAATTTAAAAATAAAATATTATTTAATATAATTTAAAATAAAATAAGTTCATATTCTTATGCTTCATGTTGTATAAATAAAAATCGTCATACATTATATACTGAGTACTAGAAATTATTATTAAGTATGTCTTTTAAATCAAATGAGAAATTATAATAAATATTTTCAAGAAAAGATGAAAAAACATAAATACAACTTAATCAAGCTATCTTCTACACTATAAAGAAGGAAGCTAAAAGTGCAAGTATATAAAAAAAATTCTAAACTTTTATTCAATGGCTAAATCACCATAACTTAACAAAATTTTATAACCATAAGCTTTATCTCTTAGAAATACTCACAAGACTTATCATAATAAAAATGCCAAGTCAAAGGGGCTTTTCCACCTAATTTCTCAAAATTTAGTTGATACTAACAATGTCAACTAATATATAATGCTAAGTAGATAAAAATCCACTAAATTATATTAGATTATATCTATCTAATGTGATTTTGTACCTAATGCCATATCACATAATAATTGTTGTATAAAATAAGATTGTCATATATAATTATATAAAGAAGTGAAAAAAATATCATTAAATTTCCAATCCAAATAAAATAAAAATACACAACAAACATGCTTTAAAGTGCCCTCTTTTCCTCTCTCTCTCCCTTCTCCTTCCTCCCTCTTCCATTCTTAATTAATTAAGAGTCCTACCAATTAACAAAGATAAGAAGACATACATAATTGAAGATGAATGCTATAATGATGTTACTACAAAACTATATGCATTCAAGTTCTTGCCATAGTAGCTAGACTACTATAATATGTGACAAAAACAATAAAACGAATTTTTAACCATTGTCAATAGATGAGATATAAGTAAAAGACTTTCTAGAACAATAACAAATTCAATCTCTTAAAGAAAGAATTGAAAGAAGTGGTGTTAAGTATGCCATATGATATGTATATTGATATGAGTTATATATAATAGCATAGTAGAAGCTCTTTTCTTCTCACCAAATACAAAATAAAATAAGCTATCTAGCATAATTATTGATTTATGATATATAAAATTATCAATAAAAAAAAATAACAAGAAACGTAATTTTTTGGATGCTTTCAACACTTATGTTTGTTTTTGTCATTAAGTAATAATATATCATTTGGAAACACATTCTTGACACAAAAAATTATATGCCTTATCTTAATATCTAATATTATAGGCATCTTTTATTACAAATACACATAATACTCTTTAAAAAATCTTTGTAATTGAGGTCAATAAGTTGTGCTACTCTCACAAATATATACCTATTCGTTACCTAGATAGATAGAATTAGATAAAAGTAGATTAATTTCATAATACCTTCTAGAGAAGCTTCTTAGAAGCTTTTTAGATATTGTTTTGACTTTACATATACTTATAGTTAATTGATAGGTTAGAAACTTGGTCAACAAGCTATCTATGTGCATCATATATTGATAGCTTATGGAACAAGCTAACTATGTAGTCACCATATAAAAAACTTGTCTTGCAAGTCAAGATACGTGTCATATAAAGTCAACATATTTTTAGAGATCTTATAGAACGTCGCCACATAGATCCTAGATAGATAGTATATATAGAGGCAAGAGTGAAGCCTTCTTTATTCTTGTCAACTCATTTCTTGTTTCTATTTTAGATTCAAGAGTCTTTAGTTTCCTTGTCTTTTGGCAATAGCCATTTCAGTTTCATTTTAATATACATACTACTTTATTTCTATTTTGTCACTTTTTTTTTTGACATAGATTTCTCAGATTTATGCATCTTCTTTTAATTCATGTCCTTGATTATTACAAATATAAGCATATTATGAAATAATTCAATATTAAAAAATAGCTATTTTTTTTATAGACATGGATATAGTCTTCTTAAAGAAAATTATTCAATCACATAGAAATTGAGCTTAAATATCACAATCATCTAAGTCCTCAATTGAGGCAAGCTTTTCATATACTATGCTTAATAGAATTGACTTTGGTCTATATGACAATGTAATAAGATGCCAAAACAACTTATTAAGAAAAGTAATAATTTATTACAATTTATGCAACATCAAGTTCTAATCATATTGGTTTCTATAAAATAATCTATAATTTTATAATCTATGCTTGACAATTTAACCAATGAATTTAGTAAAGCCATCTACTTCAAGATAATTCCTAAAAGTGGTGTAATAATCTATCAAAGCTTTAGTATACAAAGCCTTAAAAGCTTCAAAACATTCTCTCTCTTGATCTATTAAGACTTCCAAAAATGCTAGAAAATGTACCAACATATGATCAAAAAAAGCTATAGCTACCAACTTTGAAGAGTTTTGTAGCAAAGATATAAATTCAATTTATTTACTAAAATGCTCCACCATCACTAATATGCATTTAGCTCTACATGGAATAACAAAAAATAATTCATCAAAGTCTAAAGACCAATATTAGTCCAAATCTATGATATATAAAGGATTCAATTGAAATAATAAAGTCTTAAAACTTGACCTGATTTGATCATATTTTATACTAAAAAATATATGTAGCAACTTATTAATATATTTTAGTCGACCAATCTTAATTATACATATATAGAATATATCTTATACATTCCAAAATGTCTAAGCACCTCATGTACTTTTTGCATCAAGAAAAATTTCTAATTTGGATTTCAAACTATATGCCTAGCTCCATCAAATTACATACAAAATAAAAATTTATTCTTCTAACAAAACCTTTTTACTTTGTGATTAATCCTATCATATTCTATGGCAAAGATAGCTAAAAAAAAATGTCTTTTTTTTAAGCTTGTATAAGACCACAAGGTCCTTTCACATATTACTAACTACATAGATTCTATTAGATTTTTTATCTAAGTATTAATTAGGTACCACCTATGTAGAGTCTAATATCAAAGTAAGATATACTATTGCATTTCATCTAAAAATTAATTTTCTATTGCAATTTCCATGCCACCTAGCTCTAATTGTATCTTTTTTTAAAAAAAATAGATAACAAAAAAATTTATTTTCATCCAAATTGGTAGTGCTTTTTCAATGCACAAACTCAAATTCATACTCTCAAAGAAAAAAAATCTATCTAACAAGCTTACAAGTAAGTTTGTCTAATTTTATTAGTCACTTTTAAGATTATTAGTCAATTACCAGTGTGATAGAATTGATTCTTGTTATTTTTATCAACTCCTCAAGATATCATCTTTACCCTATCTTCAATAAGTAATAGTAATTAGTCATAATAAGATTGCAAGTCCAACCTTCTACTATCTACTTAGTGCTACCAACCTTCTATTATCACACTATATAACAATTCTATCTGCTACACCATAAAGTTAAAGAAGAAAGAACATTCTTGTTTAATAAAAGATAAAAAAAACTTAAATGCAACTTAGTCAAGTTATCACTCATATTAAGACTTGATTTGACACTCTTTTCAAGTGAAGATGGTTTTTTCATCTAAATTCTCAAAGCTTAATTGATACTAACAATGTCAACTAATATATAATGTTAAGTTGATGAAAATCCAATAAACTAAAGTAGAATACATCTATCTAATGTTGTTTGGCATCTAATACCCCATCACATGACATTTATGTTATCAACTTAGATTTCAATAAATATTTATTTTATAATCATTTCATAATTTATTTTATATATAATATTTATTTGAATATTTTAAAATATTATTGATAAAAAATTTATTTCAATAAATAAATTATTATAGTTATAATATTTTTTTAAATAATATAAAAATATAAGATATATAAATTAAAATATCATCTATAGATTTAATTAATTTTTTATATCAAATTAATGAATATTAATACTTAAAGATTTACAATACCTTACAATCTATATTATAAAAATTTCATACTTAGAGAGATATATATTTTATTAATAATTTTCTTATTAGAGATTTTTGTTACTTTTATGTAGGTTTAGATTTGAATCTCATATAAGATATAATTTTAAAACAATTGATAGATTGACCAGGTTTTTTATGGAATTGATTGTTGCATTTTATCAAGAGCATATCTATACATGTGTATGAGTTCAACCACCT
The DNA here is from genome assembly GCF_059467195.1 of Physcomitrium patens. Lineage (NCBI taxonomy): Eukaryota > Viridiplantae > Streptophyta > Bryopsida > Funariales > Funariaceae > Physcomitrium > Physcomitrium patens. The sequence continues at coordinate 17,746,792 of NC_143418.1, forward strand.
TAAAAGGTACAAAGAACAAGTCAAAAAGTCTACTATTAATGTCTAATTTTTCAAAATAGATGATGTTATTGTTTTCTAACTAATTCAAGAGAGCTTTCCAAAGAACTATGTCTTTTAATTCTTCTTATTATAGGACATCTCAAAAGTCTTTATGTCCCTCCTAATGCATCTGTTGTCTAAGTTCAATTGCATCATCCTAGTATGAAAAATTTAGGGAGAGGCATCAACATCAAATAAGTTGTGATCTATATTAATTTTGTTGGTTGTTAAAGACCTTACTAATTGATAGACTCTTGCATCACTTGTTGGATTTTGATTTTAGTTTGTATTGACCACATAAGACATCTATATCTTGTTCTTTTTTTCTAATATATATTGTAGTTTGATTTGGAAGAAACACCCTTGTTCTCTAGACATAGTGACTTGCCTTGTATCATTTTTAGTATCCTTACCTTAATGAATGCAACAAAAAAAAAAAAAAAAAAAAATATACATAAGTTTTATATTGAAGAATATTTGGTTGTACAATTATTGAAGCATAAATCCATGATAAAAGATAAAATCTTTTAATTTGGTATCTTGTTCTTCTAATGTCACATAGATTTATAAAAATTATTATTAAGCAATAGTTTTGGATACCTACAAAAAGAAAATTAAATAAATAAAACAACATTGTAAGAAGAAGAAGAAGAAGAAAAAGAAGAAAAAGAAAAATAAGAAAAAAAAACAAAAACAAAAACAAAACAAAACAAAACCTTTGAATCCACGAACTTAATCTACACTAAATTGACATTCTTTGTATAGAAACAATTGTAAAAATAATCCGCAAGATCAATATAAGATTCTAAACCAAAACTAATGTGTAAGAACTATAAGATCAATACCTTAGTCTTCTAATCTACCACTCATCACTCAAAAGATCAAAAAACCAATTTTCAAATGTATCACTCTGAATTGCATTTTGTCTAGTGAAGCCATAAGCAATGTACCACTGCTCTCCTTTCTGTTGGTCACTATTGTACTTTCAAACAACTACTTCTATGAACATGTATTTTACAACAACTTGCATTGTATATAATTTGGAAATTATTTATTGACAATAGATCATTGAACACCAATATCTACTCACTTCTAGCAACAAAATAAGTCAAAATTTTAATTAAAAAAGAAAAAATTAAGTTGGTGTGGTGGTTGTCTTGTATAGTAAGTTGCCATTATGATTAAAATAATAAATTTTTTTTTTTAGTGAAAGAAAGAGAAAAAAGATGGATTTTGAGATTATTTATTTTAATCTTTTTTTATTTTTTAAATTTTGATTTTAATCGTTTTTATTCTTGGTGATGCTCTAGGAGCTTGAAAAATACAAATAATGGAGGTCTTATCTAGAAGGAAAAAGAAAGAAAAAAAAAAGACCAAGCTTCTTCCTTGTTAGACACATGTAGTTAGATAAGATGTAGATTGAATTAATATGGAGAACCAAACAAAACATGGATCTTAATTATAAAAATCTTAAATTTTTTTTAGTTTTTTAGTTTTTTTTTTTTTTAGTTTTTTTTTTTTTTTTGATAAAATTCATTAAAACTTGGTTGAATGTATTATAAAATCCCTATATCTAAACCAACGCCAATCACCAAATCCAAACAATTCCTTAAAAATTCTAGTTAACCTATTAATTTCCTAATTTTTAGTTAAAAATTTAATTCTTAATTTAGATATAAAGTTAGATTTTATATATAGATATGCATTAAGATATTAAAAACATTATTTTTAATAGAAATTCTGATTATTTATATAAGTAAAATATAAAATATAAAAAAGAAATAAACACCAAATTAAATTTAGATAAATTTGAAATAGATTACAATGGTATATTACATAGATATAATAATAACTTAAATCCTACTAATATCAAATGATATATATTACTTTAAAATTATTAAATTTTAATAAAAAATATTTTGGAAAATTTAGTGTTATTGATTAATTATAAAATCTTATATTTATTTGTAGAGTAGCTGCAATATGTTATTTATTTACCATATAACATGCCTTTAAGGAAGGAAAACCATTTATTTATATAAATTTTACATATTAAAAAATATATAATTTGATTTTTAGAAACTGATTTCAATGTAAGACTATAAATATAAAAAATTATATTGTTACAAGACTTGTGTTGGCAAATTTCAAGTGCTTCTTATCTTATGTCATTGTTTGTACTAAAACAACCAAGTCCTACATGAACTTTTAGACAAAATTCTAAGAACTATAAAATATTTAGAAGTCCAATTTTTTTTGTAAAATCTTCCAAAAATCTATAAAAGTTCCAAATAATAGTGGATTTCTATAAAAGCTTGTAAAAAATCATGAAATATCCTCAAAATCTTTTAGAATACCACAAAATATTTCAAATCTTTAGAAAAGATTATAAAAGATTCCTAAGAATATTTTAAGGTGTACTTTGTTGAATGTCCTTGACACTCCAACCAAATACAAATTTAAATCAAAGCACTATCTATAGTTAGACTAAGGTATAGGTTTAGATGAATATTGAAATACAAACCTAATTTTAGACTTGAATTTGGACAACAACTAATTTGAATGCCTCAAGCATGAATCCTAACCCAACAAAAAAACAACAACAACAAACAAACAAAACAAAAGAAAAAGAACTCCATGGAAAGAGAGACAAAGAAACATCAAATCCGAACTCTCTAAAGTAAGAAAAATTAAAGACAAAAAAAAATAGGCTATAACAGTAAAGGAGAAGGTTACTATTTGGTGTAAAGGATAAAAGGGGGGGGGGTGAAGAGATAGGTTTTCTTCTGAAATGGCTCTCGAGACGCCGCGCATGCATGCGATTCTGGGTGGCCCTCTGTGTGTATGTCTGTCTGTCTGTCTGACCTTGTTTTCACAAATGGAAAAGAAAGGTGAGTAGGGAGCGAGAGAGAGGGAAGGAATCATAGACAGATCTAGGCTATATATACCGTATGTACACTGCTGCATGCTTCAGGGGAGCGGCATCTCAGCCAATGTGGACGATAATGCCAATGCATCAGTGAAAGGTGCTCCTTATCCGGAGCAGTGTCGCCTGCGCCTTCCACTTGGATCAAGGAACTTGCAAACCTACTCCCCTCTCTGACCTCCTCCTCTTAACCCCCATTATCCCCGCTGGAAGAGGAAGAGCAGGAGCACTAGGACCAGGATAA